>NC_139409.1:3890000-4550000 GCF_905368555.1 Meleagris gallopavo | reverse complement strand
CGCAATAGCCAGTCTTCCTGAAGGACAGAAACAGGGTAATGAAGAGATTTCCACTGCGTTTCCAGACAAACTAAGAGCAATAAAATGAACATCTGCGCATCACGAGCGCTCCGCGAACAAGGTTGTTTATAAGGCAAAATGGGAACGTGCAAGTAAGAACAAAGTAGCATTAAGCAAAACCTTTCTTCATAAGAAGGCAGCTTCTAAATCTATACGTGATTACAGATGTGTGATGTCTCGATCTTAAGATTTCTTAGTAGAAAAATGAAGTTGTATAATCTACAGAAGTCAGAGCTACAAAGCAGTTCCGATTTTTGGAACACGCACATCAGGCCATAAGTTATTTTATAATACTTTAAACAAAATCTGAATGTGATTCCCAGATTGCTTTAGTTTAAAACATCGTTTACAGTTTATTCAGTTTATTCTTGTTTAATTCCACATGGGCTCTGCAGGAATGGCACTGTCACATACCCGAAATAACTGCCCTCGTCTGGGTTAACCTTCCTACAGGTAAAACCTGAGCAAATTGCCCTGTTTATACCCAGTGCCATACACTCCAGAGTTGTTTTCATTTCAGCTATGTTTAGTAACCTCTCTCCCCATCAGTATGTAACTGAATTATCCTCAGGTCTTGGTTTTTCCATCGAAGGCATTTCTTTGAAGGGAGGGATCCCAGACTAGTTTCGTGAAGGAAAATTCTTCCCAAAGCACTTAATTCTGCCCACCAAGATCTGTACTTCACAGGAGATTTTAAATGAACAATGCTATTTTATTAACCCATTCCACAGCGTTTTGGAAAGCAAACTCAGGAACTGTATCTGCACACTGAGATGGAACTGTTAGCCCAGAACTGCTGAAGGGCAGCACAAAACTGGAACGTGTTCTCCATCCTGCCAAAGAGCTGTGAAAGTACACTTTTGGGTACTACTGAGAACAAAAAGGAGAGAAATAGTCAGGATGGATGTTAATTCAAAGCAGCATGAAGAGAACTGACCTCCACCTCATCAAATAACACTCTGGAAATGTTTTTTGTTGTTGCAGCAGCTTCAAGGAAAAACCAACTTTTGCCTGATCATAATTATTAGCTGCATTCCCTAAATGTGGGTGGATGAAATATCCGCTGCTGCTGGAAGCTCAATTGCTAAGCACTGACAGCAGTGAATTTCAAACCACGAAGCAGAACTCTGCTCTGCCTTCTCTGCACAGTGCTGTGATGCTCCATCTGCTGTAGCACCTCAAGGCTGAACGCAGGGACTGGCCACACTGCCCTCTGAACTGACAAGGAGGAAGGAGAAACCACAAAAAGCCTCAAAACAGCACATAAACCAAGGTTCCAAGGAGAGCCCAAAGGATTCCAAGGAAAACCAAACAGCTGGTATGTTACAGTCTGTACGCCACAGTTGGATGTACATATTTATGATAGTATATCCTTCATATCACATGTGTTACTACTCATCTAAACCATGACTTAAAGATAAACATCCCTGCTGTCTTGCTGTGCTGCAAGCATTCAAAAAAAAAGTAAGATCTCACAACCAGGAAATGCTTAATGAAAATAAATCCATCTGCCAAAGCTCACCTCCTCACGGCCAGTCAGCTTGAAGGCTTTAAGAACAGACCCACTGCTTTGGGGGCATTCACGTTTAATAATGAAGCCAGAAAGTCAAAACAGCTTTTAACAGCCTAATTAACCTGCTGAACCATGCTGTGAGCAAAATACCTTTGAGTTCACATTACACAGTGCTGAGCCTGGCCAGCTCCTCTGCTTCTGCTCTGCTTGACAAGGCAGCAGAGCTTCAGTGAGTCCACTGCCACACGTAGCTGTGCATCTCCAAAGCCTGAAAGGTACATCTCTTTGTGATTCAAGAAGTTCAAGCAGCCAGGGATTAAAACAGGTGAGAGTACGAACTCAGTAAGAGATGTCAGGCTTGCAGGACCCTTCCAGCACAATGCAGAGGGAGATGCTGTACCTCCATGTCAATGTCTGGATGGTCTTTAAAGAGGCCTGGATATGGCCATTCAGCCTTGCCTTGGTTATCCCCTCAGCTAGCATCTGTCCCATACTGGCACCCAGTTGCCTTGTTGGCATGTGCCATCCTGAAGGACCAAGGATGGATCAAAGGTGGACCAAGGGACTGACCTGCACACTTGCCCTCTTTTCAAACAAGACCAAGCACATAAAAAGGTACAAGGATATACAGCATTTCTGCATATATACATTTACTCCTACACACAATTCACAACCCAACCTTTTCCTGATATTTGCCCTCTCCAGACCTCCTATGCTCTGCTGGAGCCAGGGACAAAAGTGCTCTAAAACATGGATCTGCTTAAAAAAAATAACAAAAAATATAAATCAATGCATAGCCACAGCCCACAGATACTCTTCTATCAGCAGTAAGTCTGAAACAGCAACAAAGCCGCCATGCCTACAGAAGTGCTTCAAAATAATAATAAAAGGAAGAAAGCCCCTCATCTCCCTTCCGCACCACATTCAAGACAAAATTTGACGTCCCTTGGCAGAAGTGACCAAACTCAACCTCTTCCCTTTTGCCCAGACGTAGTATTTCTTGCTAAAGGATTCACGCAATGCAGAAGTAAGACTCCTTAACAATGTAAGAGCAAAATAAAGCAGCGCAAATAATGCAGAAATAACTCCAGTGACAAAAGATCACCACTATTTTTAACCGAGTGGAAAATGCAGTGAGCTGAGCTACACAGGAAGCACGATGGAGCCATATTGTGCTGCAAAATAAACATCACTTTTTGCAGTGACGCGACGGATCCTCCTCCCTGCACCTTCTGTAGGGTTAAAACTCCCTGCCACAGCAACCTATAAATAACACACATCCCTCGAAACCAACAGATTTCAAGCACCGTCACGCCACAAAGATTCACTGTTAAAAATATGGTTTTTTTCCCCCCCCCTCCCCTCCATAAAAGAAAAATCAAGGCGTTTCGGGAGCTGCCTCGTTTCTGAGCTGCTCGTGCTGGAGCCGTGCCGACGCAGAGGGCTGCAGCAACAGGAAATACTGCGCGGTCTGGGCATGCATTGCATTCCTGTCCCGCCCCAAGCCAGCGGCCAACAAACAAACCTTTCTTCTAGTAAAAAGGGGAGGGGAAAAAAAAAAAAAAAGAAAAAAAGAAAAAAGAAAAAAAGAAAAAAACCCAGGCGGACTGCACAAAGTTCACCAGCAGATGTGGCCTGCGAAAAGAAAGAACTGGGTGCGAGCGCGAGGCACAGCAGTGCAAAGGTGGAGCAGCAAAGGGCTGGGAGCTTCCATGTGAGATGTGCAGTTTAGAGGTGCAGCATGGAAGCAAGGGGGTTTGCTTTAAGGTTTCATAGCAGCTCACAATCAAAGTACAGCCGTTAGTGGAGAGGAGAAGATTTTATTTTTGCAAAAAGAGCGTGGTTTTGTGGTTTAAGCTGAGTATAACATGGAGCAATACAGAATAAGCAATCAGCGCTGAAGTTTGCCTTCAATCATAAATATAACAAGGAGAATTAGTAACCAGAACGTATGTTTGTGCATCATGGCTCCTCTGAACTGCTCCCAGGTTGGCCTCTGAAATCCTGGAAGGTAACCTCCAAGAAGTGGTTAAATACTTGAGCAGGAAGGCAGGAGAGAAGCAAACGCAGGGAAACACAGTGGCAGAATCTCGGGGTCCGTTCATCACAGCTGGTATCCTCTGGCATTGGAGTGGGATTTGAGTCAAAACAGCAGTGAAACAAATGTAAACATGCATGTGTTTATAGAGCAGAAATATGTGCAGCATCTGACCTGCTCGGCTGTGTGCTGGGCTTGAGCGTAGCAAGGAGGGAAAGGGAGAAAAGAGGAACTCACCAAGCTGTTAGAGCACGGGGCATGAGCTGCAAGCAGGTGGGCACCTGGAGCACAACTGGAGCCACTGCTGTCTGCCCCCACATTCCTTCATGGCCATGCTGCTGTTGAAGGTGTAATTCACTGAACAATGCTAGCTAAGCCAAAAGCAGATGGGAAAGCAAGTTGAAGAGGAGCCCTTGTGCAGAGTTTTGCTGTAAGACGTGTGCTGCACACCCAAGAGGCACATCCCCCAGCTGCAGTGTACCTAAGGGATGCCATGAAAACAGAACATACAGGAGAGACATCAAATTCTCTGCTCCACAGGCATTGTCCAGTGCTGAACGTGCCCAGCCAGCCACCTGCCATACATTTTATCCAAGCAATTAATTTTTCAGGTTGAATTGTCACCCAATCCTAACACTGCCTGCAGAAAGAACACACACCTTTGGCACTTTCTGACTTGAAAAATACCAGACAAGTGATTCACTGAACCTGAACAAAGAAATTCCTCGAGTCTCTCTCCCCCCAAAAATAATCCGAACCCCTCCAATCAAACCTTACCAAAACTGTGCTCATCTGATGAAACAAGCTTCATTTACTTTTGCTAAATATAGCAGCAAGATGTTCCCATAGAGACAGCTACATTCCCAACTGCACTTTTTGCAGCAAATCCTTCAGAGAGGCATCAAACCTAAAGCGTTAGTCTATTTTTGCAGGCTTTCTCATCTCTTCCCCAGGAACAGCTCTTTGCTAGGGGACTAATCTAGCAGGCACACTGCTGCAGGGAGCTCCCTTGCAAGAAGTTCTGCTCCTCCACTTCACTTTATGAATTTTTCAGTCACTCCCTGGGGACGCTTTAACTCGGGCTGCAGTTCTTCTCCTTGCCAGAGAAACGGCTCATCCCAGGCCTGCTTCTCCACTGATCCACCTCTAAGAGTGAAAAAGAAACTCAAATGCCCTTTTTTTTTTTTGGTGTATGTCATCTCAGATGCCTGCTTTGAATTACCACTTCTTTCTCCCAACATACTGCTGTTGTGTGGACACTGCATGCAGTTCTCATAGAACACGCTGTGCCAGAAAGCCATGCTGATCCTGCTAACATGTTCTGTTGAACCACTGAAATCCCACTGT
This sequence comes from Meleagris gallopavo, assembly GCF_905368555.1. Taxonomy (NCBI): domain Eukaryota; kingdom Metazoa; phylum Chordata; class Aves; order Galliformes; family Phasianidae; genus Meleagris; species Meleagris gallopavo. Next base: position 4,545,042 of record NC_139409.1, on the reverse strand, counting down.
TTCTGAAAAAGATGTAACAGAGTAAGAAACATGCATGACTGTAGGGAAGATTTACCATCTTTCTTGGGGTAGGAAATTGTTTCATTTTAAAATGTTACGCAGCTCAATATAAATGCTGTCATTTGGACCAAATACTGCTCTTCCCTGCTTCTTCTCCTCCCCAGTTTTTCTATACACTACAACCCACACACTGCTGCAGAAAAAAGAAGCAACTCCAATCAGTTGGAAGAGGGAACTTTCTCTAAATCATTTTCTCATTGGTGCCTCCTTTGCTAATATGATCTGAAAGTAACGGTTGTTTCCAACAACTAAGACAACTCCTGAAATGAAGGTACAGCCAGCATACAGCTTGAGCAAGTTCCTGGAACCTAATGCATCTGGGAGGAAAACAAAGACGTCAGATTTTGATCACAAACTTGACTGCTGCCTGTTTAATTGCAGGGATTTACTAAGGAATAGTCCATAAGATTTCAGTGTATCTGTACAGAGCCCAACTTAGGGGAACTGCCAAGGTTGTGCCTCTTCCATCTTAACTTCCATATGGAGTAGGCTTCACCTAACCTTCAGCTATCCTCCATACATTCATTTTTTCAAATACTTGCAGTGTTCTGGATATGCAGTACAAGTGAATATTGCAGAGAAAAAAATATTGTTTAAGATGTAGTGGGTGGCAACCCTGCCCAGGTCAGGGGGTTGGAGCTCTACGATCTTTGAGGTCCCTTCCAACCCAATTCACAGACTCACACAACGGCTTGGATTGGAAGGGAACTCAAAGATCATCGAATTGAATGAATTGAAGTTGAACTGAATTTTTTGGAAGAGCTCCAAATGTTCAGTAACTTTATTAAATCTAAAGGAATTACAACATTAGTCACTGCAGGGTTTCAATTCAGTAGGAGCACTCACCTTCTGTCGTTATACTTTGAGCAAACAGTTAAATCAAAAACCCACGAAGGCATGTGGCAAATTCTCATTAATAATTAGCTCAATCTGGCAGCACTGTGCTGCTGAGGCAGGAGACCTCTCACTTTGGCTTTCCAACTCCATTTCCCTGGGGTCTACTTAAGAAAGCCATTAAGATATATGCTGTCAATTCTAAAAAACAAGCATAACGCACTCACATTATGTTTAAAACATCTAAATGTCTATCTGAATCCAGATCAACTATTAAAAAAAAAAAGACTGCATAAGAGGGAACAGCCAAAACCAATACAATCTGACAGTTTTAATGAATGATCAGGAGTCTGACAGGAGTTTTATTTCCTCGCTGGCTACGTGTGTTCACTGTACCCAAACATGAAGCTGAACAAAACAGCAGAGCGACTTCTAGGAAAGCACTCGGCGTACTCCCTCCATTCAGAAAAAAAAAAGAAAAAAAAAAGACAAAAAACAGTAATGCTTAATGCTAAGAATCAAAAAGCTTGAAGCAATAACTACCAACAGCTACAAGGCAGCATAAGTAATACCAGCACCCCCTGTAGCAGGATGGACGGCTGGCTGCCAGCCTGGCTTTGCATTAAGACTGTTTTCAACTGATCCAGAGAGATACATTGTGAAATACTCATTCCCTGCTCTCCTGACCATATCGTTTGAATGGAAGATTATACCCAATCTTGGAGCATTCCCACCTGGAAATGTGATATTAGGAAACCTAAACTAGGTTAAGATTGAAACCAAGGATGCGGGAATGGATAAAGTTACTGCAGGTTTCACTGAAAGCAAGCAGCAAAACTTACCCAACTTCCAACAATTCCTTCCCAAAACAAAGCCAGGTTTCATTGCTTATTTAGAAAGTCAGATAATCAGCAATGAAAACAAATGATTTCTTTTCTGACATATTACGTTTCCAACAGGAGGGACTTTTCTCAAGGTATCCTGCTGCCTTTACCACATCCTTCAGTGCCTCTCTTGCACTGCAGCTGGAACAGCTGGAGACACATTCAGCTGTTCTCCAAAGCCCAGAACATCACGTACACTCAGCCCATGTGATATATCCTAAACTTCACACAGAAAGGAAAGTGTGCAGTTTAATACCAATGCTTTAACTTTTACTGATCCTGGAAAGCAGAACACGAACTGTTACGTTGTACAATGGAACAAAAAATGCTTACATTTGTCAATGATTATGTAGCTACATCCCACCAAACCTGCCTTGCTACCCTCAGAGATCACGCCTTCACCCTGTCAGAAAGGATAAATGAAGGTAAAAAAAATAACACCTGCACCCACCAACAGATCTGAAGCTTTCTACTGAAGCAGAACACGTGCAGGTCTGCTGGTCTCTGTCCCACCTGGCAAAAAAGCTGCTTTTCTTCATTGCTGTTGCAGTGCTAAGTGCATTCAGCTCGTTCAGTCCTGATTTAAGACATCCCCACCTCCTTGCATCCTCTTCTCTCAGCCATGAGGCAGCTCCATTTACCACTGTGTTAAGGAAGACCTCAGTGCCCTGCAGCTCTTGGCACAGCAGACCACCAGCTCCTGAAGAGCATGGACTTCACCCATTGGAGCTCTCATTCCCTCACCTGGTTTGAGAGCAGAAGAGCACTAATGCTCCCACCCAGGAGCCCGGCACAGTGGCCTATCCAGAACATGCTGAGATGGAAAATCCCAGCCACGGTAACCTGCAAAAACTGAATCACTATCTTCATCTATGAGCATCAACCAGTGGGACGTCCATCATCATGACAATCCATTTTGGATAGCTCACGCCCCACACAACAGCTCTCTGCACCACAACTCAAGGTTTGCCAGCCTGCAGCCATCCCCTGCAACGGGGCTCATGACTTGGCCTGAGACAGAACAAGGGAAAAGCAACAGCTATTTCTAACCCCAAACCTGCCTGCAGTCCAGCTCTGCACTGAGAGAAGCCGTGGGTGAGATGGTTGCAATCACAGCTACATGCCTTGCTCACCTGCACAACTTTAAGCTCCCTTGGCCAGAATGCATTTCCACCAATAAGTATTCCATTCCTCTGCCCAGCCCCAGCATACTCACTCAGTTACTAAAATCTAAACCAACTCCTGCATTTGAATTCAGCTCCTGAAGCTCCACAGATCTAGAGCAGAAATACATTGTGTGTGACTGCACGCTTGCTGCAAAACAAGCAAAATATTTGGCATCTCTCCCACTCCTACGTAACCCAAAAAGGGAGGACAAATAGCTGCGTATCAGCTTGCTTCATTCCAGCTCTTCCTACAAGACCGTAGGCTTCTTGGGGACAGAGGAACACATTATGAGGCAAATGCATGTCAACAGACAATTTTCCCAGCCCTAAATTTAACAGAGATTAGCAGTACAAGCACACAGCTAAGCTGTGCAGTACTGGGGATGCTCTCACTGCCCTTTCTGCTGAAGAACTCTGGTCTCATCCCCCTGCCCCAGCACAAGGCGTTGGCTGCAGCCCCACCAAGAATCACAGAATCACAAAGGCTGGAAAAGACCTCTAAGACCACCAAGGCCAACCACTGACCCACCCCACCATGTCCACATCCCTCAGTACCACATCTCCACGGCTCCTGAACGCCTCCAGGACCTGTGACTCCAGCACCTCCCTGGGCAGCTGTGCCACTGCATCACCACTCTTTTTGGTGAAGAAATTTCTCCTAATATCCAACTTGAACCTCCTCTGGAAGCAACCAAAGAGAGACCCGTTGAGCTCAATGAGCATGCTGCCAAACTCCCCTGCCCAGACTCAAACAGCAGAAAGTTTCTAGGAGGGAATGGGTCTCCACATTGAAATCATAATAGCAGAATAAAAACCAGTTCATTTCCAAGGACTTTTCACGGATCTTCTCCTTAGCTTGCTGCTGTCAGGAATCACTCCAGCTAACCACAGGTAGCATTCACAAAGCCAAGCTGATAAGCACTCGTAGGGTGTAATTTGCATCATTTGTCTATGTTAGAACTCACCCAAAAAGTGCCTGGTTTTGTTTTTTCTTTAAGAGAGGATCTGAAGAATAGCTCAGCTGTTTATATTGCAAACAACTACAGTTCAGGGAGAGATCAACCCCCGGATCCCTTCTTTCCTGTAAGTCAGCGGAATTGGCCAAGACCAGAAACAATCCATCAAGCGTATCTGCACTAAAAATACTCCAAAATAACCCCTTCGTGCAACCCTTCTCCTCCTCTACCCATATCAATGCAACTATTTCCCAACCACTCCAAACTAGAAGTCTGCGTAGTTCAAATACAGATGAAAAGTGCCCACATGAGAAACAAGACACAGGACTAGAACCATGAGGTTCCTTGACAAAGCTGGGTGAGGAACCCCTGCCTGATTCCTGTGCGCCATGAATGCCTCCCATATCCACCAGGAGCTGCTGAGGGTCTCCCAGGTTTTTGGATTCCTGGGGACTCCTGAGTACTCTGTGCCATGTTGCAAGAAAACCACTGTGATATGGAAAGTCTGATGACAGAATGTTTCAGAGCAGATTTATTTGTCCAACATATTATGAAAAGCCACCAGCTCAAAGATCACAACAAAATTCACAAGGGAAAGAGCTTACACAAACAGAGCAGAGCTTCTGGATGTACTTTCACTGCAGTTTTTCCCCTCATTCCTCCTCCCTCCTTTTGCCAGGAGGTGAAAGTGGAACATTTTTTCATACAGAGGATGCCTTGGACACAGAGCTGTGCAGCAATGAAGCACGCACATGATCCGTGAAGCTTGTTGTTGTGTTTTTTTTCCCCCCTCAGCTGAGAAAATTCAATTATTCAAAGAATCTTCTTTAATCAGCTACTGCACGCTTATAGGCAAGGCCGAGTGTGGAAGAGGCTGCTTCATTCCCTTCCTTTAATGAAGGACGAGCATCATTTCCAAATACCTTTGACACGCCACACGTTGAGACACGCTTCACCATCATTCAATAACAAGGCGAGGTAATTACAGCACTTAGGTAATGTTTGTGCCTGCTTTCTGGTTTTGAGTTCCTTGCCACTACCATAAGCCTTATGTTCAATCCCAAAGACAGTTCTATCTACAGAGCCTCAAAAAATGCAATTTCTACAAACCTGTGATATCCATCCTTCTCTCTTCCTTATGGTACAAAGATCTGTACCAGCACTGTTTGCATTGTAAGGCACTGGATAAACCACAGCAAACATTAAGGAATGTGGCTGGAAGTCAGGATGTGGGGAAAAAAAAAAAAAAAAAAGCTAGAACATGAATTTTCCATTGCAAACATCAGTTTCAAACTGCCAAAAAAAGGAAAGACAGTAAGATATCCAATGAATGCTGGAAGGTACCAACTGCTTGAAGTGACCACTCTGGTATCAAGCTGAGGTTTCCCTAAAACTCTGCATCAGGTGACAAAATACAAACTCACATTGTACATCTTAGCAGGGTGTATGTACTGCAAAGCAGAGAGAGGAAGGTCCACCTCCAGCAGAAGAACATTCACTAGTTAAAGCCCAAAGAGAACTGGATTCACCTTTCCACTCCAAGTTTCTACGCTTTAAGACAAGTGGCTTCAAGTATTGTGTGCCATGGTTGTCTGCAGAATACCTTTTTAAATCTGGTCCCAAAAAATAACACATATATAACAGACCAACCACAGAAAAGTGGACAACATAGCACCAGCTTCGTTTTGAATCACAGGTGAGACACACCAGCAGCCTTCCTCCAGGAGCTCGAGGCTGAACATATATTAAAAATGAGAGGTACTCATAAAATTTGTTATTAAGGTCCGAAGGAGCATTTAGCCTTTAACATCCTAACTTTATTCCTAGCTCACAGGAAGCATAAAATTCTGTCATCATATCACGCAACATTTTGTCCCACGTATTCAGAGAATGGCACGAAGCCCAAGCAGATCAGGCCCTTAATATTCAAGGAACAATTTAAGTTATGGCTTCCACAAAATCTAATTGTGGTGTTTGGTGTTTGTATACTACTAATTACAGATATTTTTCTTATTAATAAACTAATTGTTGTGCAAGATTTGAGTAAGGAGATGGAATAACGTATCTTGAGAGCTCCTTGTCTGAACATGCAACTTGGTGGATTTTTTCCCTTGAGTCATTTCAGGCAATTAAACAGCACAATCTAGGAATGAGAAAGTACATGAAGTGAAACATAGCACTGAGGGTGTCACCTGGCTTACACCTCTTGTTTATAGTGACAGTACAGGGGAAGTCTAAGCACAACCACAGGTTCTCACCAGATTTAAAATATCCCATATTGAAAGAATATATTGTACAACACAACACTAAACAACTTGAAATGCTTTCCCAAATTCCACCTGTAAGGCACAGACAGAAGGGCTCAACACTTTGCCTGCCTAAATAAACTAAGAGCACGCACACGCAGGCATGAAGACAGCCCATGCATATGCACACATCTGGCCTTGCCAGCCTGTAAAAGCTATGAGGAACACAAGAACGTACCCAGCCCTGCCCAAACCAGAGAGCTGATCCTGCTCACACATGGAGCTTGAAGAAAGTTTAGGAAGCAGAAAGTCATTTGAAAACACATATCCCAATGAGAACTACTCTGACTTCTGTGAGGAATTAAATTCCTACAGTATTGTATGCATTATTCAATGGCCTTACCAGCTTATTTTTGGCAGAATAGTGGCTCCTGTTCCCTAAGGAAAGTACAACAGTACTCGCATACACCACTCCAACGCTAGCAAGAGCTGGAGTTAGAAAAGACCCTCTACATGCTTTTCTATACAGATTACGTATTCTTAGTTTCATTTTTACTGAAAAGGAAGAGAAAGCTTTCAGCTCTCCTTTCTTCATGAATAACATATTAAAAAAAATTAACACTAGAGAACAAATCCTTTTCTTAAGCTTCTAGAAACAGCGCTGCATTTGTTGTACTACTGTGAGAGGATTAAGGCAGGCATTTAAATAGGGGCAGATCATAAACCACTGTTTTTAAAACTGAAGCTGCAACAAAGTATTTCACTATTTATCACATTGATTCTAAATCATTAACGTATAGCTTAGTGACTGCTATCAAAGAAGATGACCACTTACCGTGACCACAAGAGGAGCTCAGTGCATCCTGGTCCGTAACTCAGTTATACGTAACGTAACTTTGATGTTATATAACCTGAAGCAAGCAGATTTTTTTTCTGCCACTCGTGAAAAACAGCTCTGTTCACGTGGAAAACAGAGGAGAAAACTGGTTTGGAGGCAGGTATTGCTAGTCCACGGCTCTAACACAACAAGCAAATAAAACCATTTACAACAATCAAACAGCTTCACAGAACAGATGGAACAAAACAACCAGAGAGCTTCCCGGAGGAGCAGGTCCTGCAGAGCCGTGCTGCTCGCTGCTGCTTCCATCCCAAAGGCTCCCAGTCCTCCTCCTGTGAGAGCAAACAAACTGCAGGCCGTGAACCCAGGCGGTCACAGATCAGCAAACAAGAGGCCGGCCCTGCCGCTTCCAAGTGTCTGGAAGCTCCTGTGGCTGGAAGCATTCAGTCCCCGGGAGCCTGCGGGTGCTTTGCCAGGAAGCCACCAGTGAGTTCATGACACGAGGAAGCAGACAATGTGTCCTCAGAGAAAGGAGCTTACGGCCTGCAATCTGCAGAATGAAGGCTGAATCTAACCTACAAACTGTCCCGTCCTCTCTCCTACACACTGCTTCTGCTGGAGGGATCACAGAATGGCCTGGGTTGAGAAGGATCTCAAAGATCATCTAGTTTCAACCCCTCTGCCACGGGCAGGGTCACCAACCACTAGACCATACCACAAGCCAAAGTGGCCCTTGGGTGGTGGGAAGGAATTTGTTATGGACTGGACTACCACAGCAATGCAGCAATGGGGCTATGGCAGCTTTCTGCTCATCTCCTTGCTCTGTCTTACGAAACTATATCCCACAAGAGCTAGCCAGGGAGGGAGAAAGTTCTAACATTTACCCAAGTTACTACAAATACACTTTATATACGTACTACAAATGCTTTTGAAGTTGTTACAAACTAAGTTACCAGCACTCCAAAATTTCTTCAGGGGCTGTGTTTTCAGGTGGCTCCTCATAAAGCCAAATCAAGGAGCAGGACATGAGAATCAGAGATTCTGCAGTGCTTGCACTGGAATCCCCAACTAAAACAGGGTTCTTAGTGCTCTTAAAGGGAATCGTGGTCCCAGTGATGTTTTGGGAACAGTGTCTCTGAGTTCTTTCACTCTTCGTTGTCTGGGAGCTTTCTGCAAGTCTGTGGCTCAACGAAAAATCTGTCATTTCCTTGCGTTGTTCTTCCAAGAAATCCTGTTTTTTTCCTACCTCTCGACATTTGCTTTAGTCTGAAATAACAAAATTCATATGAGGAGCTCTTTACTCCCAGAAATAAACCCCTTTTTTGCTACAGCAATGCCAAGGGGCAGCTTTGCCCCCGCAGCCCCCAGTGCCAGCAGGAATCCGCCCGGCAGCAGCTGGCAGCAGCACAGCGAGCCGCCCAGCCCATGTTTGTGCATTACCCATTTTCCTTTTGGCGAGCACTTGGTGCTGAGAACGCTCTTCTCCCCTTATACAGGAAGCTGGGGCCTCAAGCTTAATCCTGCACATTCAGTTCTGTTCTGTTCCAGCTACCGCTGCAAGCAGCTTCTCCTTGCAAAAAAAGCACCCAGAGCTCCCGCGACCAAATCTTTGCTGCGAGCTGCATGGCGAGATTATTTCTCCCTATTTCTGAGAGGGAAAAAGATTTACGAATTCCTACAGTTGAACAAACACTGTTTATCAAAACAGAGTGAGGGTAACAGCTCTGAAGGTACAAACAAATCTTGCAACATCCCTACAACCAGGTGTGTCCCAATGTTGGATGCTCAGGGAGGTGCTGGAGTCACTGTCCTCAGAGGTCTTATAGAAAAGGGAAGATGTGGCACTGATGGCTTAGTGGGTATGGGTTGGACACGATGATCTTGGTGGTCTTTTTGAACCTTAGTGATTTTAGGATCTGTATCCACGTGCTTTGACACAGCCATGCTTCAGCTGCTATGAGGCAAATGCTGTCACACTCAAGCACTTCTAGTGCCTTTTGTGGAGCTGGAAGAAGAGGCAGGACCAACACACTCGCAAGAGATGGGCAGAAAGATGTGGAAGAGCTGGCTGCAAACAAAAGACCTTGGCTTCCAAGGCTGCAATGGGTCAAGGAGGTAAAAGGAGGAAGAAGGAACCTACAGCTCTGACTTCTCTCCTTATAGGCTGAAGGTGGCTGAGTTTCTCTGGAATAAGGTGGCAGCTCTGCTCCTGCTCTGCTGCCTCTCCATGCCAGCTGGTTAAGACAGCGTAGCAACAAATGACTGCTGACTTTAGCATTGACTGCTGCATCAAGATCACCATCACAATGAGCCCACGTTCATCAGCCTGTGTTCAGCTGCATACCTGCCCCAAAAGTATGGCAGGACGCACAAAGGGCACCACAAAAGCAGGGATCTGAGAAGCTTCCCCTAAGTTAAGCCAGGTCCAGAAGTCAGTCCTACGTGCATTCTGCAAAAGCATTTGGTATGGCCAAGAAAAGAGGCAGCTGCTCTAAAAGGATGGAAGAAGGGATTCTGCCTTCAGTGACAGCTGAACTCATCTCTTCTGGGTTACATGATGCTGCTGATTCAAGGTGCTTTCCATGGCAGGAATGAACTCGATGTTTTTAAATGTTCTTGCCTCATTTCATGTTCAATTACAGAGATTCCCTATGCATTTATATATAACACCCCATAGCACTGTACCATTAAAGGAAACAATAGAATTGAGTTGGAAGGGACCCTTAATGGGCATCTGGTCCAACTTCACTGCAACCAACAGGGACTCCTACAGTTCCATCAGGTGCTCAGAGCCCCAGCCAGCCTCACCTTGTGTGTCTCCAGGGATGGAGAGGAGGGAGGGAAGCAAACTGTACACAGATGAACTATTTGCAGAAGTAACCCCACCAACATACGTTTTCTCTATTAAAAAACATATGCCAACATCTGCATTATTTTCATTTCTGTTGGCAACCCACCTATTGAAGTATTGTAGTCACATCAGTCGCTGAGACCCAAAGCCATCTTCTCTATTGTTAAAATAATCCACATAACTACTTCTGTTAGAACCTGTCCAATCCATCATTTTTCAAAGCCTTTGAAAACTGGGACTGCATGATCTCCACAGATAATGGGAAACAAATTCTTACCTCAAAAGTTCCTATTGTCAAGATTTGGCAAAGGAGATGCAGAATAAAGCATCTCTTGTCCATCAAGCATCTCTTCAAAATCACTTCTCATCCTATCCAACTACAGTAGGGAGAATAGATTCTTTTTATAGCAGAATATATATTTTCAATCCTGACCTAAACAACAAGGACTTTTTTTTTCCCAGGATAAAAAGAAAATCCTCTATTTGTTCAGTCTTTGACAACAGGTTAGCTTCTCTAGCCTGTCTCCTCTCTCCCTGCTCCTTGGAATGCTCTCAAATCCAAACGCGGTGCTCGAGCTTTGCACAGCAGCTCACAAGTCCTTCCAAAGCAGAGTACAGCAGGACGGCCTCACCGCTCTTACAAATCAGCCGTCACATTGGAATGTGTAAACAGGCATATATCTTTTTTACGGCTGTGCAACCAAGCTATAACAAAAGTCCCAGGATTTTCTATGGGCAAGCAACACAGCTAGCTGATCATCCTCCTTAGTTTTCATAGTGTGTTATTCCATGGAATCTTGAAACTTTTTGATTAAGTAATACGAAAAACAGGATATGGATTCAGCTCATCCAGTCCCTTTGTATTTTCAGCTCAGTCATTCAGTGTGGCTTTCATTCCAGTACCTGTTTGATTCAGTGGATTCTCCATAGCATTAACTGAGTCAATAATGACTCGACTCCGCGTGGTCCCACTTCCCGTACCCCAAAGACTTCTGCGCCCATTTTATATGCACACCACAGTCTTTCAATTTTCTAGTTAAGAAGCTTAAAGGATTCACTTAATTTGTCATGATCTATTTGTTTTACCTTTCCTTGTTACCGAGCCACAGAAATCAGATGCTTTCACATGATTTTACCTCTGAAAGGAAAATCTGATGGACGCCGTTTCCTTGTTTTCTTACAAGACTCCTCATGCCCCCATTTTCCTTCCGGAGAACTGAAATTAGGCTGCCTGATTCATAATTATCAAGTTTGACATTTATTCCTCTGTTGTTTTCGTTGCTGTTGTTGTTTTTTATAGAACTTTATTTACTCTTCTCAAAGCATTGAAGATAACTCATAGTTCTAAAGCTGTGCAGTTTCAGACCAGCCACTAAGCATCCAGTGATGTCATTTGCCATCTGCTCTCCATTAAAGTCTTAGTCAAATGATACAAGCTTCTCCTCCCCTGTCTTAATACAATATTTGAAAATCAGAAGTTGCTAACTTCCTTTTCCTGTTGACAGCTGATCAGATTTTTGCTCTTCCTATCACTACCATAATACATGCAGATTCATCTTCCTCATGCCCAGTGCTATATGCAAGACAAGCACAAAGCACAGGAAAGGCATGAAGTAGTAACAAGCAGATGAACAAAAGCCAGAGAAACCTAAATATTCCTTTACACTTATCCTGCCCAAATCATCCTAAACATCCCAACACACCATGAGTTCCAGCAGGTTAGGATCATGCTTGCTGCCCTGGGCAGCCCATTCCATGCCCACCACCCTCTGGGGCAGAACACATCTTGCTGTGCTCCTTTCTCCCATAGTCCAGTTGTAAAAGTCATCTTCTGCAAAGGTGCTGCTGTGATGTAGCAGCAATGCAGTCTCCAAAATGTGAAGCAGTGTTACTCCTATGCTGAGTACCATTTTCAGATGTTCCCATTCATACAAAGCAACCCAAAACTGCTCAGTGGGAACACAGGCTGCAGGCAGCTGCTCTACACAAAGACAGCACCAGCATCTCTGAAGTGCTGGGTACTGGGTTAGAGTTTGGGTGGCCCTGTGTGGAGCCAGGGGCTGGACTCAATGACCCTTCCAGCCTGGCATATTCCATTCTGGGATTTGCCACAGGTGAAGGAATCTTCCCAAATCAACTCCCTCCTGTGATAACCTCTGCCTGTCCCCCTCCTTTACAGTCTCTCCCCAGCCACAGCTCTTTTAAGTGCACAACCTCTGATCAGCACCGCATATGTCCAAATATCCAGAGTAACAGAAAAACATAAATACTGAAAAAAAAACTTCACAGAAAGATTAATGCACTCCCATTACCTCTCCCTAAAAAAGGGAAGAAAACAAAACAACTATAAAGTTAAAGGAGCCCCAGTAAAGCAAGAAAAAACAGAATGGGTGCTCAAGGACTGACATCAGTAGGTCCCCATCCAATTTCAAGCAATGACCATCATCTCAATACAACAGAAATAACAGAGGAGGTCCCAGAACTTACACCCATCTCTTGTAACAAGAAACATTTTGAGCACTGCACTGAATCCAGATGATCGTTTGACACACACACCCAAGTCTGTTCAGGTGCTCTGCACACATACACAAGTCGACGAAGAGAACCACATTTGTAGCAACAAATGACATGACTACAGGCACATTTGTCATGTTTCATGTCCATCTAGCAGGCTTTCAACGCATACATCCAACCTTCCCATCATGAGGTTTCTTTGCATAGGCTCCATTACAAGCAACTGTGGCCATGGACAACCTGGCTGGCCCCACTGTCTGCAGGCAGCTCACCCAGTCCAAAAGAGAAGTAAAAGCAGCTTTATCTGTGAAGATGACAGCAAAAGATCAAACCCAATGTCATTCCAGGAATTAACTTTGTTCTCTAGCATAGGATTCTATGCTAAAGGAACAGAGCTGCAGCCTTGTTCAGGAATTGGACTCAATGCTCCTCATGGGTCCCTTCCAGCTCTGGATACTCTATGGTCCTTGTTTTACGAAATACTTGAGAAGAACACGGTTTTCATGGGCAGCAACACTAGAAATATATATTAACACTCCTCTAACATACCATTTGTTTTAGGAAATAAGAAGCCCATCAATGGCCTCTTGCAGAGTAGGTGCCAGCAAATCCCATGTCCGCACACCAAGGACACACACCTTTCAAGAACATCTGAAGCAGCTCCGCTCAGCTGGCAGAAACACTCCAGATTTCCAAGGGCTTTTACACTGAGCCTCACGTGGAGCATTGCTAGGACATAGTGACCATTCTCACTCTTCTCCCAAGCAAGCCAAGAAAGCCATGCAGCAGTGCTGTGTTGTTGGAGAAACCTCCTCGAGTGCATCCCAGGAAACAGCTGGAGGAGGTGAGTCAACAGCAATTTCTTGTGTTTGAAAGACTTCTGATAAATCTCTTTTCCATTTAAGTGCTTTACTCCACAGACAGCAGCTCATCAATGCGTATGTTATCTCCGTTTCCACGGGGCTCTTGTTGAAAAGGATCCCTGCAACAAACCCTCCTAGGGTTAGTTGTTAGCAGCAGAGCTAACATACAGGAGCACCTCCAGTAGTTCACCAAAAGCAAGCTGTCAGAGCAGCTTCCTGCCTCTGAAAGCAAAAGCTCTGAACTGTTAACCTGCCAGATGTGAGTTAGGAAGACGCACCTATCTTGCCCACCAGAGCCAAACAGCACGTGTACTACAAAAGTGTACCTAGCAGTACTGGTAAAAGAGAGGACTTGGCCCTTCATCACACAGAACTGAGCTGGAAGGACAGCTGTGGTCCCAGCAGACGTGTTTTGCAACTTTCAGCAGTGACAGAAAAATAATCCTGAACATTAAGTTTTACTGAAAATGCTTCAGCTTTGGCTTTGCTATCCCATAACAGAACTCCAATTAATTGACAGGTCCACTTCCAGAAAACTCCTGTTGAATTAAGCAGTGAAACAGTGCTGTAAAACCATGCCCTGCTTTCTCTTGCCATTTCGCTGCGTGAGAATCTTATTATGCTGCTTAATGATATGTTAATTTTCAAGTAAAACACTGGAATGAAAAAACCCTAATATTGTCACCAAAGCAAGCAAACAAAAATACGAGAAAACATGCTATTGATTCTAATAGAGCTGCACGCCTGAATAATGCGGGACACAAAGTGGTAATTAAAACATCAAATTGTTTTATTTGATAGGATTAACAGAACATAAGCAACCTGCCATCAAGATACAGCTTATAGACAGGAGAGAGCTGGCTTCTTACAGACTGGTTGGTATGATGGCAATAAAACAAAGGGCACTCGGCGTTTTTGTAAGGCTGATGCTAAAGAAAGGATATGTCTGACTTTTATTGGGAGATGCAAAGGAAATTTTGCATACTTGCTTTTCTTTGAAGACAGGATTCAATTCAGAGGTTTGGTTTTTTTAAACGAAGTGCAGGTTTTCTACAGGCATAGCTCTCCCCATTCAGTTTTGAAGCTTCTGCACTGAAAATTAACATTCGCGGTATTCTGATGAAATGCTAAGATAGCAACATTTAAGAAATTGTGATACACATTCTTCCCGAGGCCATGTGAACCATTCAGCAGCTTCACCTCTGCAGGTTCTGTGCAAAACTGAGAAGTTGGGGCAAGAAGCAGCACCTGGAATGCATTCATCCTACACGTCCTGGGAACGCTAAGCTCAAACAGCACAGAAAGATTATCATATCCACAGCAGTTAAAGAAGAAAAAATAATAAAAAGAAAACCCCAAACGCTTGCACTGGCACCGCCAAAAAATCCCCTACTTAGTCCTAACAATTGCTTCCTGCAACCTCAGGAGAGCATTTTGCAAATAAGGTAAATTCTCCCTGCTGCAGCCTTTAACCCCTGCTCTTCCTGTACCTTTGTGCAGACACAGCTGTCAGCAGCACACGTCTACAGCTGAGGAGAATGAAAGTAGTAGTGAAAAGGGAGAAGTTATGTCAACCCAGTACCATTGAAGTCCATGGTGCAATTTCTGGCAGAGCAGTGACACCAGCCCCAATGCCATTTCACGTTCACACCACACAGGGTACAGCCACCATCCTCACTGCTCACTGAGATCACCGAGGCTCAGCTTCCGTGTGTTTTACAGGATATCTACCTAACTGCCATGCAAAACTGCTATGGGGTATCTGACCAAGCTTTCGTGCAGAGAGGGTTGAATTTGGAAAGCTGAAGGAAGTAATCTGAATTTTAAATCCAGATAAACATCAGGTGATTTCAGAATTATGCTGCATGACAACAGTAAACTACTCAGAAGTGAAATCGTGACGTTGTTAGGACCTCAGTTGTCAAGGAATTTAAAGAAAAGAATAAAAATAATGATCAAAATCAGCTTATCCTTCTCCTTTCCATCTTTGGAAAGGTGCACTGAGAGCACCTTCACATGAATACACTCATAAAGCAGCCTACAGACACAGCCGAGCATCTTGAGGTGTTTTGCAGGATGGCCTCAAAGTGGATGCAGAAGAAGGGTCTGTCTATGCCTCATTTTTAGGAAGCTTTGTTTGCTTTTCTTAAATGAAAGAACACACTGCTGATCTATTATAAATAAGAACCAACGTAACATTTCTATTAACAGCATCTTTTAAGCTCACCTGTTTCCAGCTTTCTTAAGAGGCAAGGCTTTCACACTTCTTAGGCTTTTACTGTGCCAAACGGATGCAAGCACTATTCCTGTATAAGTTAGCTTCCTATTTACCGACCTTGACACTGCAGCTATCATCCTAACACACCCCAGCTCCTTGGCATGCAAGTCTGATGCTCCCCAGTCTGCTTCCACCTTCACCCTCAGCCCAGTTATTTTTCTGGTTATGTCACTGGGCAGTTAGAAGATGTAATGAGTGAAACACCCAGTGTTTCAGTGAATACCTGCTCGTTTCCTATGCCCTCTCAAGAACCAGCATGGAAAATTCCTAAGAGAAGAGTGCATGACAATGTGTGCCCCTTTCACATCTCCTCAGCTGCCACCATCACAGTACTGTACAAGTTTCAGTTTGACACACAACAGTTGTGAAAGTGGGGTTTTGTTTCTTCTCAGAGAGCTGGAGAGCACAACGGGATAAATACTTTCAGAAGGTCATTACACTAATAAAAACAGAAAGAAAAAAAAAGGTTTAGATGGAAATGAAAGCATAATAAAGTTGTGTTGCTCCCCACCTTGAGATCTCTGTTGCTACAGTGTCTTCCTGATCCCAAAAGAACCACCAGTAGAGTAAATGACTGGTTTGAAAGTGAAAATCACTACAAACAATATGCAAGAATAACCTATTTGCAGATTCATTATACTGAAGAGAACAGCTCTGCTTGAGGAAGAGTGACACTGGCTAGACAAGTGTTTTATGATTCCTCTGTGCATCTGTATCACCATTTTAAGCAGATACAGGTATCCAAGGGGAGCTCACAGAGAAGACTGAGCAAGGCTCATGGAGGCACACAGTGACACAGCAATGGATCCAGCCTGCTACAGGAGAACCTCCTGCTACAGGAGAACCTCCTGCTAAACATTAAGAATGATAGTAAAACCCCAGAGAGGCTGCAAAGGCTCCATCCATGGAGACACAGAGGCTTGCTGGACAAGCAGGGCCCTATGGATGTCCCACATGCTGCTACCTAAAGGTGGGCAACAGGAATCTGTGTACAGCTTGTGCTCTTTAAGCACATGCAGCCACTAACCCCCAGCTATTTAAAGAATTATACACAAGTATTTCCAACAGCTGAAATAACATTAATGGGTTAAGATGACAGCGCTGAAAAACAAACCCACAAAACCCTTTTCTAACATTAGCCACCCAGCCTCATAGGAACAATAAGCCTTTCTTATACATTCTTTTATGTAGCAGAAAATTAAAGCTTAGTATTTTTATCTTGATAAAATGATATTGCCAGATAAGAAAACCTAAAAAGGGTTCGCATGACATCTGAAAGGTGATTTTTTTTTTTTTTAAAACTGACATTTACATCAACCTGAATTCTTTAAAAACCTTTCATCCATCTTTCCTCCAGCTTCATCTTAGCTGCTTTATTCTCCTTTTTCCTCAGTTTTCCATCTGCCCCAGAAGTATCAGCCCATCTTCCCCCTTCCTCCCCCATTCTTATTATTTAGGCACCCTCATTCCCTTAAATTACTTCCTGGGACATCAATAGCAGAAATAGTGCAACACCACAGCCTGCCAGCAGAAATAAAATACCACCTTGTTAATCATTGATCACAGAAAAAGGGGGAAGAATGTAAGCACCTAGCTAATGACTAAATGCCTTGTAAATATTTACTGAATTGCAGACTTCCATCATGAATCTTACTGTGTCAGGCTTCAGCAGGGAGCTAGATTTCATCCTCAGTATCACAGCACAGGGCCATTAAGTCGCACACTGAGCACACAGCTGAGCTTACAGATCAACCTGTGGTGGTCCTTGGCTGTAAACCCATTTCCCCAACCCCAAACGCTTTGCAAGCACCTGCATCAAAATGACTCCCCTTGAACTACTGCTTCAGCCCTCACTTACAAAGTCCTGTCCAGGTGCCAAGCTGTGCATACCTGCAGGATGAGACAACATTCCCAAATATTACAGCGTGAGGTTCACAAAAGGAGGAAGGTACGAAGCAGGGACTCCAAGCAAGATTCTAGAAGCATCACTACCACTAAGTTAGTGCATTCCAAGCCTGACAGTCTGCCCCATGTGCCTGTGTCAGAGCTCAGACCCCCAGCCCTGGGCCCTGCTGCTGAGAGCAAAATGAGACCTGAGTCACTGGACGTGCAAGTAAAAAGAAATTCAGAAAACCATCTAAACAATTTTAGCTCTGAAGAGCTATGGAAATTTAATCTTGCTACGAGCACAGTAAATGTATGCTTCCTGAATATTCATGCTAAAAGAGAAAGATATTTGCTTTTTTAATGGGATGCAGACTTTGGACTTTTTCCTGCGCAGTGCCCTGGACTATCAGCGCCTGTATGGGAAGAGCTCCCTTAGAATTCCACTCCAAATACTCCTGGATTTCACACAGTCCTATTTCTTTCCTTCAACAAGCCCCTCCTCATACCTAAATTCAGGCTTCCCTTTAACACCTGAGATTTCAGTAGAGCAGGGAACTAGAAGTTTGTTACAACGATATTTCATAAGTAACTATACAAAGGATTGTGATCTTGCATGTATCCTTCATTTAGAAATAGTTACAGCAGATTTTAGAAACCTATCATTTATAGAAATCTTCAAGGGCAAGAGCATACAAAAAACACTGGTGCTACTCACTCAGGAAGGCAGCTGAACAAACACATCGGAGAAGGAATTAGAGGAGGTGATGATATTTTATCAGATTCTCTTGCAGCTTTTAGGTTTGCGAACATCATATAGGAGCCACAAACAGCATCAGAAAGGCTCTCAGAATAACGCAGCCTTTCCATAACCCTCTATATTGTTCCCCTGGCTGTCTAACAGACACCAGGAGAAGTTTCTCCACATGCAAAACAATGAGCCCCTGCTAATGCCAGGACTGTCTCTGCACAACGACATGGAGACTTCAGCAGGTCACGAAAATCCCAGAAATGACACCTTGAGTGTGTTGTCCAAAGCTCAGCAGCCAGCAAACTGCACAGTTCTTCCCTACAACAGGGTAAGAAGGTAAATCTCTTCCATGCTCTACTAAATCTTTGATTAAATCAGCATGGCCACAAGCAGGAGCACGGGTGGACTTCCAGCCCCAAGTCCCATTGTACCCAATGCTCTCCAGAACGGTTTCACAACCCAGAGCCCGTTTTAACAGCCGCCCCCAAGGCTGCTAAACTTAGAGAAGCAAACCACCACCACCACCCATGGAAAGTTTTTGCTGAGTTTCCCCTCTACTCCTCCTCCTGTTCCCAAGAGAAAGCTGAAGATCAGGAGCAGAGCTGTGTGCCTGTGCCTCCAGCCACACTGCAGCCTGCAAAGCTGAAGCCAATGGTGAAACTGGGATTCTGAACCTCACTGCACTTAGTTTAATCCACTGAGAACCAGAGGTTGGAGAAAAGCTGCACGCGCTCCCCTGCCTGTTACTCTGTGATGCCTTAAGACTGCTGAGCTGTAGCCTGGGGACTCTGTGATGTGGTCCTAAACATGAGAAGAAAGCCACCTGGCTCATCTGCGCACTCACGGCCACGTGCTCATCCTGTTTGAGGATCAAAGATTACTTTAATCAAACAGCTGGAAAAGTATTCCAACAGCATATTGAACAAGATGGAGGACGCCCTGACCTCTAAGTTTATCAAGCAAACTGAGGAAAATTCTCCTGGTGCTGAGTCTCCCAGGTGCTGAGCACATTTCTATCTTTCAGTCCTGAAGACTTCCAGCACTGCCAGCCATATTTTGCCTGAGGAAATTCTACCAGATATTTAAGTAGAGCACTATTTAGGACTCCTCCAAGCAAGGTAAATGACTCTAATTAAGATACCAGTGACAACTGAAAGCTGCATTTCCAAGAAAATACTACAAACCAAACAGCAATACAGTGTCTCTTTTGGTCATGCACTCACAGCAGAGGGACAGCAGAACATCTGGCTCAGCTCCTCAGGAAAGGCTGAAAGCTGCATGCAGGTGGTGTTTGTGAACAAACAGCCCAAAAAAGCCACCCCAGCCCACTCACAGCGATTGCACAGGTCCCACAGCAGCTCCTGGCACCACGCACGGCTTGGCTAATTGCCTGAAGTCTCACATCAGCAACCAAAGGGGCATATTTGGGCACCCGGACCAGAAGGCAGGTCGTGCTTCACAAGCACACTGCTATTTTTTCCTGTTATTGTTCCAAGGATTGCACTGAGCCTCTGGGAAGGGATATGAATAGAAGCGATGTTTTCCAGAGGGAAGGATGCGGGTGTTACATTCTGCCCAAACACTGCTACAGGAGTATCTTCAGGTTAAGAAACTGCAAGCTGCTCCATTTAATTGAAATGTATTGTAATTCTTCTAGGAAAAAAAATAAAAATAAAAATTAGAAGTGACCTCTCTAGCAAATCCCTGTTGCTCCCTTTCACTGGAACAGATCATAAACTCAGAATTAAGCATGTTAGTTTTCCACTCTCTAGCTCAATAGCATGCCAACTGCTCACAGAGACATTAACCCACGCAAACTCTGCAGAGAATGTGTTTCTTTTGTTTGTTTGTTTTTGCCATTTTGTATGCTGGGGATTTATAAAGAAAGCATTTCTGAAGGCTGAGTCCAAACAGCAATCCTAGCAGATACAGAAAGACATCCTCAGTTTATTCCATTGTAGCAGCCAGCTATCCAACCTGAAGAAATGCTGAAACGTGAAATAGAAAGCAAAATCTGAACTGCTTCAGAAGACATCTGCCCTCTGGACTTGACCATCTTCTGCACAACTGCAAGCTTTTATCAGCTATTTAACTGAAAATGTAAGGTACAGATTCCCAGAGAATCACAGCTGCTACACACATATGGCCTTAATTAAAGTAAGAAAGCCCATTTACTCCTGTAAAGCACTTCCCAACCGCCAGTGAGCCGACTATCACCTAACCAGCTATTAAAAAGGTGAAAACTCTGACCCTGTTTTCCAGTCACAATCATTATCCATTCAGAACAGAGACCTTATTATCCAAACCAGAAATCTTTAACTGACCTTATTAGCAGAATGGAAGATAGGACCATCTGCTGCTTGGGGGTTACCATACAAAGACGACATATCAGAACTCAAGGAACCACCTTCACAATAAAAATCCAAATATAAATATTTTAAAATGTATTTATTTTGTAAAGCAGTGTTTTATCTGTCTCCTGTACCACTGAAGGTGTTTTTAAAACATAATCCATGCTACTCTTATGTTTTAGGACAAACACTACTCAAACCAAGGCATGTGCTTAAACCCTGGCATCTCATTTCCTCAAAGGGTTGGAGTGAGTTTTGTACAGCCTGAGCACCAGGTTAACTCGCTCAGAAGGACGTGGCAGTGTGATTTTCAGCATCATCCCAATACCGTCTTCTCAGATTGTCATGGTTGCTTTCCTTTCCACATCTTCTATCTCTGCTACTACTACTGGTTTTGTATTGTTGCTTTGGTCCCCTGGAAGATGAGAGGGTTGCACTTGCATCTGAGGCAGACCGTGTCTGAAACAGCTTGTTTACCTCCTTTTAATAATACTACAGATCTATAACACGAGACAGCAACAGTATTTAGTTACTAAAGTCAAGACAAACAGGAGTTTAAGGTGTGGGGCAGAATCCATCACCTCCAGCACAAGTGAGGCAGTGACATTAAGAACTCAGTGCTCACCTGCCTGCCAGAGCAATGCCACAAAGGTCACCCACAGGGAAGTGCAGCAGCAACAGCACAACGTGTAAACACAGGAACGAGACCTGAACAGATTCCTGCCTCACAACTGCCAGGTCTGATATGTTAACCCTGCTCCTGTCGTGACACCCTTACAAAAGAGTGGCAGCCAGCAAAAAACACATCAACCAATCAAAAAAAAAAAAAAAGGAACAAAAACCACCAAACAAAACAATCTTAACATGAACAGCAAGCATGCTTTGCAGCAATACCAGTTAGAGTTGGTGTGGTATTGCATCTATGCTGCTAGCATCCTTTTCAGCACGGGCAATAAAAATTTGCTGGAGGCTTTCAGATTTCTAATGGGGCATAATAAATTGTATTTGAATTTCAGGGCACAGCTTGCATTGAAATTGTCAGTTTTATCATGATAATCTGGAGACAAAACCATTTAGGTATTCAATACACTTTACAATTAACAAAGACATTTCTTGGATTTTTTTTTTTTTTTTTTTCAGGCTTCACTTTCATTCTCCGTTAAACTCTGCCATCCCTGCTTCCTTGACATCTCAACACAAGAAGGAATCTTCCAGAAAGACACGAGATGTGAGGGAAAAACAGGAGTCCCACAACTATGCACTCACGATAACCCCGATTAAATAAATCCACTTAAAATCTCATTCCTTTGTGGATAAGCACTTTACAGACCTCTACACTGATGCAAATTGTTTTACAGTTATGTTGTAAACCCACCTCCTTCTGGGACTTTTCAATTGATGTCAATTTGTAATTAGCAAATGAATTGCAATGTAGATTGCATTCAGCACTCTTCCCCTTTTCTTTCTGATTCCCCGATGAACACAAAACCCCTGCAGCTTTCCAAAACTCTCAACTTAGTGATTCTCAACAAAACCAGCTTCATAACATGAGAGCCATGAGAACTGGCTGGTGGCCAATGGCTGATTTGATGAAGAGTCGTCTTCCAGCACTCCCAAACACATCACAGAGAAACTGCTGCTATGAGTTCACATGGCATGTCACTTCAGTTCCTTGACATAAGCAGTAAAGATATCTCTTCTTCCTTCCCTGTCTGACAGATGACAATTCCTATGTTGGAAGGCAACCTGTACCTCTAGAACACCATTTTTATTGATACGAATGCAAACTGCAGTCAGCTAACCCTGTTTAGGAATTGTTAGGTAAATTATTTTGGTAGCCATTCTTAGGTTACCTGCATGGTGCACAAGTAAAGGCTTCCTTTTAGCCAGACTGGACATTCTGACTTCAGTTCTGAAGGAAACAGCCCAGCATTCCTACTGGTTGATTTGTTGCTTTTCAGGCATCTCCTCCCTTTCAATACAGCACAATATTTGCTCAACATTTTTAAACAATCTTTAAAAAGGGAAGAGAGAAACATCTTCACTGCAGCAATGATCCTGAATCGGACATAAGATCAAAACCATAATCCCACCAGATTTTAATAAGGAGTCAAGAAACAGAATGTCTCCTTTTCAGGCAGCTCCTGCAGCACTGTGGCCAACTGTTCCTGATGGCTGCACCATATTGCTCCCCAACATCTCCCACAGGCTCTCATACAAAAGCCAACCCACACACAGGCATCAGCAGCACCAAATTCTGAGCCCCTCTGACTTCACCATCACCAAAGCACAGGGAGGCAGCTGCCACAATCCAGAAACATCAGAGGGGAAAAAAGGCAAAATAGAGCAAGAGAGATAAGCTGGGATAAATGACCAAACATCTTCCAGGAATGTGTCACTACTGATCACTCCTTCAGTGTACTTCCATCTGAACTAGAGCTAGGAAAAGTTGCCAACTTCAGCATTCAAGCAAACAGCAACCACAAAACAACTTCAAAACCAGAACCCTCTGGTTTTTTAGATCTCAAATAACCACACGTACGTGCAATCATGGTATCTAACGCAAGTATGCAGATATTCAGACATGTATGTACATATCAGCTTTGGTGGACAAAAAAAACCAAAACAGTAGCACATGCAAGCTCTTAAATGCATGCCTGCAAGAACTATGTATTAAATCCACACCTTTATGTTAACATTGAAGAAGAGTTACATGTCCTGATTCCTCCACACACATCACTGTACCAGCAGCAGAAGCTATGCAGATGGGGACCGTCCAGCTGCTGCCGTGTTGTACAATTCCAGGAGCTCATTCCCGACTCAGGACACATCCCCACCTCCACTCCAGAGCCAGGAGAAGCTCCATGCTGTGGAGATGACAGCCTTGCAACTCACAAAATAGGAAAGTTTAAGTTTTCACCGCTGGTTCCAGCACACGAGGAAAGAGCAGGATTTTTTCTGCTGCTAATCCCAGTGGAAACCATAGGCTACAATGCAGGAAGCAAGAGAGCTCTGAGGGTGGGGGAGAGCAGGGAAGTGACTGAAAAAAAAAAAAAAGAAAAAAAATCAATACAGCACTTTCCACCAAGAAAATAAGGAGGCTCTACAAGACTAGCAGGGAGAAAAAAAGCACTGAGAGAACTGACTGGTTCATTACCCATGAGAGATGACCCGGCTTGTAACAAAACCACCACCACGTATACCATAAATTCTGGTTTAGATTCATCAGCGGTTTGTTTCCTACAGAACTGTGTTGAATTTTGACCAAAAATAAAAAAAATCTTAGGAAATTACATACATAGAAGGTTTTGACATCCTTCATTTGGGGTTGTTGTTCTTCAGTACAAAACACAGCCTGCAGCTTCTTATTTGCCCCTGTCCATCAGGCTTGGAAAACAGTAATAGAGGTTCAGAGGAGATTAATAGTTCTTCTCCGCAGAAATAAATAAGGAAAAAAAATCTCATTTTAAAAACCCAACATCCTTCAAGTCCAAACCTACCATAAGTTTATTCAGATTTAACTCACAATAAATTTCCTAGATAATAGAATTCTAGTTTCTAGTATAGCCAATCACTTCCAATAATGGGCTTTTCATTCTTTCTTTTCTAAATCATGCTTTATCATCTTGTACAAAGAAAATAAGCTGTGGCACTTTTATGTAAGCAATCGTTTTGATAACACAGAGCGAAGCCTACAAACTTCATGCAGGCCCAACAGTGCACAGTGAGTTTTCTCCTAAACACAAGTTTTGCCTAAAGCTTGTATTTTGATCCCTAATACCTATGTCACAAAGCAGCAACGGTACTGAGAGGACCGGACTGTGTGAGACTCATTTAGATTCACAAATTCATTTTGTCTTATAGCAAATGCTAAGAATAAACAAAAGGCCAAACTGATAGGACAGCAGGCTGCCTGGAACAGAATGTTACTGTTCTATTTAGATGTTGCTTCTGCCTTCCACATTTGTCACATCTATGTCCGTTTTACATCTTAACCTCTCCACATAAAAAGAGCTCCCATCAAACTCTGGTAAAAATAGCATTTATAGGAGATTAACATTTCCAATATGGAACTCTTAAAAATAACTCTGGCTACATCATAGCCCAGAAAGCACCTTTCCTCGACCCCTAACTGGGAGCCCACCAGTGCACAGCTCTCCCCAGCACCACCACACCAACCCTACCTGGAAGTTATCAGCATCTTTCCATAGAACAGATACACAAAGGGATTTCTGTGGGACTTTTCAGCCGTGTCTCCACTTCTGCAATGACCTGCACGACGTGTAATCCTCACCAGCAATGCAGGTGGGGTCTTCAGACACGTAGCTGTGCCATCACCCATGGCCAAGAATGTGGTCAGAGCAAGCTGGAGGATGCTCTGTGGGCCAGGAGCACCTACAAGACCCATTCCCTGCCCCTCCGCTGGGGTTGGTAGCCCACAAGAGCCAGGAGTTCTTACCTTCTGCTCTGCCCCTTGTCTCCTAATCCTTCTGCATAGAAATACTTCAAATGATTGACAAAGTCAGCCAAACAACGTCAAAGAAATTCTCCATAGGGTAAGCTTGGAGTAATTCACTCCTAAAGTTCAGATTTCCATTCCTAGGACTGCCTAAAATTGGATTTCCAGTGAGAAAATAACATTGATCAACAAACATGGAGGACACTGCTAACAAATTCTTCCAATGAAGAAGTTACACACTGTCACAAAACAAGGCGTACTTGTTTACGGGATGAACATTTAAGATTCAACATATACAAAATATGCAGGCCAGAACTACTTTGTAGCCACTTTCATATTTGAATTACAACTTCCACAAGATAGCAAAATTCATAAATTAAGTATTGTGTGGCAGAAAAACAAGCCTCAAAAAAGAAAAGAACAGCTGAAGCCCTGTAGCAGGCAACGGGAGCAATACCTCTCACCAACGCTGACCCAGACAAGCAAGTTTGGTTCCTCTTAGCTTTCACTTTCCCAGCATTTTCATGTGGTATCACTTTAAAGAAAGAAACTTGGACATGTTATCCGGAAGCTGATTTGCAATGTGCAGATTAAACTGTGAAAGACGAAGCGCAGCACCCATCACGATGCATTGCAGCGATTATCTCAGAAAATGCTATTTGCATTTCTGAATGCTGAATTGACCAAATGTAGGTCAACTTTGTTTTTCTTTTTTTTTTTTTTTTTTTTTTTTTTTTCTTTTCTCAAAAAGGTGTGGTAAACTCCTCAAAGCTCAACTTAAACTGCTGCATTGAAACAAACGTGAAATGGAGTTGGCATGCAGTAGGAAGAAACAACAGTGCCGCAGCTCACCGGCACCAACTCAATACCAGATATTCATGCAAGCTATCGTCCATGTTACTGCCAGCACACTGCAGCTTGTTAGCTGCCACCTTAAATCAAACCTCGGGTTACTGCAGGTTACTACGGTCTCCCAGGAACATAAAACCTACTGTATGGCTACGTGGTTTCATGTAACAGCTATGTCATTAGTTAATGATTTAAAATTTTACCCTCTGTGAGCAGTTCACATTCCAACCCACTGCTGATGTGGTTTCCATTTCTGCATACTACTTTAAAGTAAAAAAATCTGTAGATAATACCATACAAATTTCTTGAGACAAGGTCCCAGGAACACTGATGTGTCTTTAGAATGGCCTGGGTTGAAAAGGACCACAATGATTATCTAGTTTCAACCCCCTGCTATGTGCAGGGTCACCAACCAGCAGCCCGGGCTGCCCAGAGCCACATCCAGCCTGGCCTTGAATGCCTCCAGATGTTTAAGTACTTTGAATTCTGATGAAGTAATGACAAAAAAGGCTCCTAAATATTTTTAATATCTTTTCAAAATGCATCTTGTAGAAGATACAATTAGCGATTTACTTCGGTTGCGCTCTCAAAAGCAGCTTTTAACTTTAGATCCTAAGTACTTGCTATTTTACATGGTAGTACTGCCTTTATTGGTTCTGTTCTGTTTGTTTTATCCAATTTTTCTGAATGAAAGCTCGCCTGATTGAGAAGGTACCCTCAGCAAATGACACTGTTCATTAAAAACAATTAGCAACGCTTTAGATTCCATTCTGAACGCTTCCCAGCTGCTTTATCATAGAAGAAAACACATTTCTGTAGACACACCAGAACACTCAGGTGTTCCATATAACTGAAAATAGGTGCTCAGCTGACTGACAAACGTAGCCAAAGTCAGGAAGGACGGATGTGAAGGCAGAAATCTGAACAGCAGGGTCTGAAGGACCGAGTACCTGCAGAAGGACTGGGCTGGTACTGCACTGCTCCCACACCAGCCCCATGGAAGCAGCAGGAATTTACATCAGCTGTGAAGAAGAAATTAAAGCATGTAGATTTAAAAGAATGGAGATTTGCTTCTCTGGGCCATTACGTGTTACCCACCCACAACCACATTCCCTCTGCCATACTCACTGCATCACTGCTTGCTTTTCTGGAGATGTAACTGCTACATTAGAGGTCACTGTCCAAATGATATAAAAGAATAAATACTCCTAAAATAAAAGCAGCAGAAATGGCTGATTTTATCTATAAAATGGATTACACTGTGTCAGATATTCAGCTTTTCTTTATGTTTTTTTTTTTTTTTTTTTTTTTTTTTTTAACTGGTCCCATTTATGGCTGATATAACACATCGTTCTATCTACATTTTAATTTCTGGAGACAAGCATTGTTAATGCTTCTAGTTTTCAGAAACGACCACAACAATCACAACACAAAACAGTGCAGCGAAGAACTCTTTTTCTTACTTCACAGAATCATAGAATGGCCTGGGTTGAAAAGGACCACAATGATCATCTAGTTTCAACCCCCTGCTATGCACAGGGCTGCCAACCTATGAGGGAATTACATTTCTCCTGATTTCAGTGCTTAAAACATTTCTGATCGCTTACACACCGCTTCCAAATGGGAGAACATGTTTGTTTTTCAGAACTGACTTAACAGCTTCGAGGCCAAAATCCTCCACAAGCACTGCAGGCACTGCAAAGCAAGTGCTGCCATTATAATAAAGCACGGTTGTAGCACCTTTCTGCCTTCAGCTTTCATTCTGATAGACAACTAAATACAGTGCACCACCGTGTGGCAACACATTAAGGAATGGTTTGTGTGCCAAGAGCTGGTTTTTTCCACTTTCTAAATTTTTGGGTGTTTGTTAAGTGTAAGTAAAAGCTCCTTCTCAGTATTAATAAGCTTAGTAAGTTATCATAGCCTCACTTATCTCAAAAAACATTTTTAATACGTCTGGATTAGTGAGAGAATTGTTGGGCATTTATATTTATAAAGCACAATATTTACTTAAAAAACAGAACTGCTCCATGGTGAGGACACAGCTTTTTGGCTCTGCCAGCCATGCTCCCCTTCCACAGAAGCAACTGACCATAAGCATATACTGAGCATTAAGCTCCTTTTAAAACATAAATACATACTAATAAAAATAAATCAAGCTAAATGCTGAACTCACACTTGATTAAAAGCTTCAAAAACATCGGAAAAAAATAATCCAACACTCCAAAGTATACACATGCATTATTTAGTAGTTACTCACTGCTTCTCTAGAGCTTAAGGAGAAGAAAAAATTCATTCGTCATAAGAAACACCAATGGCAGCTCCAAAAATCTTACAGAAACCTCAATTCCTGAAGCCACTCCAGGACCATATTCCTGCGACCCAGCGCTGAATGCAGGTTGCCAGGGGGCTGGACAGCCTCTGCTCACACAGTACGGTGCTACTGTAACTCACTGTATCACAGAATTGCAGAAGAGCACAGGTCCGGATGATACTTGTATTAGCTAAAGGCAGTTCAGGGTGCCTGGATAGCTGTTAGCCATTTTGTACCAATGTGCTCAGACAGAACCAGCAGTGCTCTCGCTCCGAGCATCAGTTGCCACTGAAAGCCCCTCCATTCACCACCACAGCTCTGGGCTCCTGGAGTTCATCCTACCCAAAAGCTTGGCCCAAACTTCAGAAACGGAACAGAGCAGAGGGTGAAGTGACACACAGCCCAATAGGGGAAGGGAACACAGTGGGGTCTTTGCAAGCTGCATATACCTCTAAAGTGGGAGAAGGAAAACCTGTAGCAGGAGCAGCACAGGCAGGCAGCAGCACTCCTTCCCAGCCCAGCACAGGGGGCTGGCAGAGCTCCTCTGCCACAGTTGCTCTCACATGCTCAAGGCTCACCACACAGCACGTACCACCATGCTGCGAAGCAATAAATCAGTCCAAACGCACTTTGACTAAGCTTAAAAAAAAAAAACAGAAAAAAAACCCATCTTCCTCCTGTACCAAGCTCACACTCTTGCCTGTTCAACTCCAGCTACCGTCCTCCTGCTCTCCCCAGCCCACCCATGCTTGCTCGCAGCCTGCAAGGCCCCTGCTATGTAATTAAAGCCCATCGTGATTTTTCTGCTCCAGACAAAACAACAGCAAGAACACAATGCATCTTATGCAAGTTACTGCATAGTTATGCAAGTTAGATGCATATTTTTGATACACAGATTAGCTGGCTTCACTCAAGCCACTTGTTTGATGTGGATGCTCAGTCTTATTTGGAGCTGTCAATTTCTCCTGTTTCTCCCAACTGCCTTTTTTACATTAAGGCTTCGACCAGCTGTTAGCAATGCTACCCAAAACCTTCCAGCACTGCAATAACAGAGGCTGTTAAGACCACGGCACCATCTGAGCACTGTGTGACATAAATCTGCTCCAAAGCAGCCTTAGGAGATGTCACAGGCAGAGCAGCAGCGCTGTGCTCCTGCAGACACCCCACACTCAGTGCTGCCAAAAGAGAAGGAAACGCCAGTAATCTCCAGGGATGAGCAAGGCCTCAGCACAGAGTGCCACTGCTCAAGCAATACAAACTAAAAAGCGAGCAACGTAAGAAGAAAAAAGAAGAAAATTATCTTTTGGTTTAGTGGAACATCCCACCTTAATGACACAATGTTTTTGACATCCATCTCCATCCTCCTCTTGCAGGCAGCACACGTGAGATGAGCATGCGGTGACTTGGTGTGAGCCTTTCACTTGCCAGCAACCGGCAGCAACTTCTGCAGCTGCCCAGGACCCCCTTGCTGTGAGCCACACAAAAACAGAAGCATCCTGGGGATCAAACGCCCAGGTCCAAGAGGCAAACGTATCAATCTACCACTTGTAGACCATATGGAGATCTACCACCATACCTACATCACACAACATCGCCACAATGTTTGCACACGAGCAATTTCTGCCTTTTTTCCCCTGCTCGCAACAAAGCACAAACCTAGCACTCCAAAACCATTCCAAACATAGGACTCTGTTCCCATCAACCCTGAAGAGGCACCTTCATCCCACCAGCACCACTTGATGCTGTCTGCAAGGACTCAGCCCAAGATCCCACCGAGCGTCCAAGAAGGCAGAAGGCGATGGCGGGCCAGTGCCATCCAGGCTCTGAAGGAGCAGCAGCTCCTTTGGCCGAGCTGGATCCATCTTATTTTGGAGTGAAACAGCGCCTGGACACGACGCTTTACGCAAGCAACAGCTGTTGATCCACCCAGCCGTTGGGATGGCCAGCAGCTTTTACAAGTCGCCCGCATTTCTTCCAGCAGCAAGCAGCCTTTAAGAAAAAACATAGACCTGAAAGCTACATGGATTTTTCGAACGCACGGAAGGTGGGATGAGAGAAAGACGGGAAGCAAGAAGAAAGAAAGGAGGAATCCCAAAGAAGAGGGATGAAAAAAAAATGAGCGCTGAAGCTGAGATCTCAAAGCACAGATCTCAAAACCAGGGCAGGTACTGAACACGCGCTGCGCAGTGACAACCTGCCAAAGTTACATCCCCGCCTCTCAAACAAAAGCCTTCTATTGAATTAAGCCCCGATTCTAATCCGTACCCCGCAGCCCAACCCCTTGGCAAGTTGTGGGCCGTGCCCAGCCGACAGTTCCCCAGCAAAGCCCTCCATCCCACCAACAGCTCAACCTCCTCAGGTCCCCAGCGAGGGGGTGAGGAAAGCCGGCTGCTCCCCGCGCATTTCTCCGCCGCTCACCTTTATCCTGAGCGCAGGACAGGATCTCTTCCTCTTTGGGGTTAGTCACCTGGGTGATAATGGACGGGTTGTCCATGGAAACAGAGGGAGATTTCACCTGGCCGCTTCCCTCCCGGAGGCTTCGTGTGTGCGGGGAGGGGAAGGGGGGGAGGAGGAGGAGGCAGGCGGAGGGAGGGGGGGTTGTTTGTGTAAAAATCAATACGCAGATTTAAAAAAACAAAAATAAAAAGGAAGGGGGGAAAAAAAGAATAAAAACAAAACCCAAAACTCCTCCAGGAATGAAGCCAGGCGGGCGGGGAGGGGGGGGGGCAGCCCCGTATTCGGGGCCCCTCCGGCCCTACCACCGCCGCCTCCTCCCGGCGCCGATTCCCCGCGGAGGGAAGGGGAGGGGCGGGGAAGGGGAGGGGGGAGAGGGGGGGGAGAGGAAAGGCGAGAGGAACCCCCCGGCACCGAGCGCTGCCCGCTGGGAACCGCTGCCCCCTAAAAACCCCCTCGGCCCTCCTCAGCAGCCCCCCCCGCCCTCCTCACACCGCTCCCCGCATCCACCTGAGCCGCCCCGCGGGGCCTCTCCTCCTCCTCCTCCTTCCTCCTCCTCTTCCTCCTCCCCCCTCAGCGCGTCCCCCGGCACAGCCGCCCCGCTGCCTCCATGCCCGCCGCCCGCTTATCTCATCCCCGCGGCCCCCCCTCCCTGCTCCCGGGCCCCCTCCTCTTCCTCCTCCTCCTCCCGTGGTGCCACCGAGCTCGGCCGAGGAGGGAAACGCGGTACGAGGGGAGGAAGGGAGGGGAAAGGGGCCGCGCTGCGCCACAGCCCGCCGCCACCGCTCGCAGCCTGTCAGCGGCCCGCGCCCCGCCCCGCCCCGCCCCGCCCCCGCGCAGCGGGGCCGCTCCAACATGGAGGCGGGTGGCGGGCAGCGCCCGGGCCCCGCTGCGCGGTAAACAAGGGGGCGGGGCTTCGTATGGAGGGGAGGGGCGTGGTTTGTGGGAGGAGGGGGGCGGGGCTTCGCGAGGGGAGGAGAGGAAGGGTATTGTTGTTACTTACAAAAGGCCTCCCGGGGAGAGGGCGGGGCCGCGCTTGTGGGGGCGTGGTCAGTTGGGCGGAGGCGGGGCCGAGGTTGAGAGGGGCCCCTGAGGCGAGAGGCGTCGTGGAGGCCTCGGAGGGGGGGGGAGGGGGGCGGCCTTTCCCGCCTCAGCGCCTGTCTGAGGGCGGGCTCCTGTCAGGGGCTGCCTGGGAAGGCTGTGTGGTGGTTGGGGTTGGATGGATTTAAAAGTGAAGCGTTTTGCGGCTAGGAGCTATCGAGGGGACTCAGCAGAATCTCTCAGAGAAAATTATATATGTGTTTTCTAATACAGTGTCTTAAAACCTGCCTGGCTGTCCAGGAGTACCCAGCTCTGATACGCCAGGAAGAGGACTGTGGTTTTCAAGCCCTGTGGTGTTAACATTATTGCCCTGTCCTTCTGCCCAGTGCCCTTGCGTGGGGCTAGTAGAGCTTAAAACTGAGGAAGAAAACCTTAAAGAAGTGTGGGAGAAGAATTGCAACCACGTTTCTCTCCCAGAAGAATAAATACATATGTTTCAATTGTATATACCAGCTTCCATTGCAACCTTGCTGCAAAAAGGATGGATATCGTTCAGAATTTCATGAAATAGCCAACAAAGATGCAGACAGTGTGGATTTTTCTAACAGTGGTTACAAAGAAGATTGTTGGAAAAGAAATCCACAGCCTGCAATTTGTTACATATATGATACAGACATAGAATCATAGAATGGCCTGGGTTGAAAAGGACCACAATGATCATCTGGTTTCAACCCCCTGCTATGTGCAGGGTCACCAACAACCAGACCAGGCTGCCCAGAGCCACATCCAGCCTGGCCTTGAATGCCTCCAGGGATGCGGCATCCACAACCTCCTTGGGCAACCTGTTCAAGTGAATGTATGTACACACACACGTATATAAAATGTACATTGTTCTAAACAGTGGCAAAAATGAAGCAATTCAGCCACCCAGCCAAGATGCAGAGATGCCTATAGCACTGAATTCTAACAAGAGGACAGGGGGAAATAGTCTCAAATTAAAAAAGGGGAAATTTAGACTGGATATAAGGGACAGTTTTTTTAGGATAAGGGTAGTGAAGTATTGCTCAGAGAGGTGGTGGATGCCCCATCCCTGGAGACAGTCAAGATCAGGCTGACTGGAGCTCTGAGCACTGGTGGAGATGTGGGCTGTCCCTGTGCATTGCAGGGAAGTTGCACGAGATGGCCTTTAAGGGTCCCTTCTAACTGAAATGATTCCATGATTCTAAGAGCATGCAGCTGCTCCCACTGCAGTGCTTTACCACAGAGGGAGGCAGCAGGCCTGGCCTCGAGGAATTTCTGATCCGTGGTTGTGCCCCATCTAGTTTCTGGGGAAAAATACTTAAAACTCTGGAGTCCTGTTTCACTCCCAGTGAGCATATTCCTACAGTCAACACGTGTAAATGTTTTGCTGTGAATCTTCAAATCACTGTATTCGTTTATTGCAGAAAAATATTGTTCCACATCTCGCTGTGTGTTTTCTCTCACAAATCTAACACTCCCTCGGCAGCAGTACATGCAGAGATACCAGTATTGCAGGTTTCTGGGACTTGTATTTTAGGTTTGCCTGCCTAGTCCTATGACAAACACTTGCATGGGGAGTGAGTGCAATGCCACTGCTTGCACTGCATCCCATTGTGCAAGTTTCAACCTGTTGTTTAGCTTTAGCTTCTCCAGACAAGAGTCTTGCAATTGCAAGCAGTCCCTTACAGGTTAGATCGGGCACAGATGAATGGGAGTTAGTACACACTGGCTGGTGGAATTGGTTCTGTTAGCTGCAGAGGCTGAGAGCTGCTGCTCCTAAGCCATTAGGAAGATTTATCGCAGCTTTAGCTGTGTTGTAATCCAGCAAGTGCTTGATCTTTTACCCGCCCAGACACTGCAGGCATTTTTAATTATCCAATGGTTAATTTACATGGAAGCTTTTGCTGAAACAATAAATTCATACCTCTGTTATTATTCGCTATGAGTTTCTGTATCAACATTTATATTTGGATAAACCCAAGTAGCTTCCTACTCGCACTGAGACAAAGTGGTTGATTAAGAGCAAGTTCAAGAACCATCTAGCACTAAAAGCATCTGTTTCTGTGCATGGAAAGGGCAATTATAGTGTATAATAGGAGAACATGTGCTGCAGTGCTTCTTTTCTATGCAGGACTGAGGAGATACAAACTTCTTGTCTGATGAAAGGTACATTTTGCAAGGCTTGACAAATGCAGTTCTCACTGTGTGCTTTGTGTTTTGTGTGTGCTTTAAATATTGGTGAGTTGTTTTTACAACGTACACTGTTAAACTCCTGTCAAACAGCTACCTGTTTACTCATCTTTTCTAAAGAATTTGGAACTCACTTTGCTTTGAGGGGAGCTGCCATTTATGGTGATGCATAATGTGGAAATAGGGTGAAGGAGGGGATGTGTCTCCCCTCACTCCCATTCCTGCATCATTTACAATACCATCGTAACAGAATCGAGACCAATCCATGCTGTTTCCTTTCTTTGCTTTCGAGGCACTCTGAAGTGTGTACAGGATGTTCCATCTATGATTCTTTATACATTGCTTGAACTAAACCTGAAATAACCCTGTAGAACATGTGCATGGCTTCATCCCCATTTTACAGATTGGAGGGTGAGGCGCAGACAAAACAACACTTTATTGGAAATTGCAGTATAAGCTAGTAGGAGATTCAGATTTCCATCACGACTCCTGACATTTGTCCTTGCCACTAGAATGTGTCCCCCTTTCAGTGCCACGGGATGTTTTATAATAGGAGAAAAAAAAAAATTGGTTTTTAGCAGAGCTGTTCTACATTAAAAGGAAGCATTTATTTTCATTGATATCAGCTCAGTGAAGGCTTGACCCTGGGCTCACAATGGGAGTTTTATCCTTGACTTTAATGGAAGAACAATCAAGGTCTCATGATATTACATCCCAAAGAAAGGAAAATACCGCAGTTTGTATCAATAAGATAAATGCTTCGCAGTTAGAGGAAGCTCCTATATTCTTGCAATACATGGTTTATTAGATTGATCAGATGTCTTCAGCTATTAATCAGTTTTGGCAGATGTTTATGGCTTTGTATACTTCAAAGTAATGGAGATTATCCCTTAATTATCTCACTGCAGCCCATTCATTGTTTCCTAAATAGTGCCATTACAACAGTAAATTGCAACAGTAAAACAGTGTCAATACAAAGTTATGGAGTTCCCATTTTATGCTGCTTTCATAAAGTTAACACAGTCTATTTGAAATATCGCTGTTATTTCAACATAGTGACCTATTTGATGGGGCAGAGGAGATTTTGATGAGAATACAATAAAGCATTAAATGTACTGGGACTCTGCTTTCACTAAAGTAAAACATAGCATATTCCCTTTTGGAATGTACGTACTCGTAAGAATTAAACTAACACTTTTTTGATCACTTGCAGTTTTACCAAATGCTGTGAATTCCAAAGATTTTGTGCTTTTAAATGTGATGTATTTATTTCTTTATGTCTATGCCAAAAGAAATGAGAAAAACCGAGGCAAGATTGGTGTTCAGAGGATACTATTGCCGTGCCACAGGAGGATAAAGGAACACCTAATCAATCAGAAGAAAGCAGCTGCTTTTTGTATTGTCATCAGATCTGGCAGCAATTCATAAAGTAGCAGTTGCATAACAATCTCCATTCTATGTCCCTTTTTACTTAGCTGTAACTATACCTAACTTTATGAGCCGCCTGTTTCAGGCTGAGTCGCTCTGGTGGAATTGGAAGTACTGTCAAGCCTGGAAAGATTGGTGCTTTCAGAAACTGTAACATAAAGTGTTTCCTTCCTTGCCCCCCAATACAATGTTGTTGGAGAAAAGAGAACATAGAATATGTTGGTTTCTCTTTACTTCTTTTTTATTCTCCTTGCCGTTCTCTGTGTGTAAGCTAGCAGAAAATGTAGGTTCTTAGCATGTGTTAAACTAGTGCTGAGATAAAACTTTCTGCTTTTCTTTTTTCTTTTTTCTTTTTTCTTTTTTCTTTTTTCTTTTTTCTTTTTTCTTTTTTTTTTTCTTTTTCCTTCTTTCTTTTTTGCTTTTTTTTTCTTTTTCTTTCTTTCTTTCTTTCTTTCTTTCTTTCTTTCTTTCTTTCTTTCTTTCTTTCTTTCTTTCTTTCTTTCTTTCTTTCTCTCTCTCTTTCTTTCTTTCTTTCTTTCTTTCTTTCTTTCTTTCTTTCTTTCTTTCTTTCTTTCTTTCTCTCTTTCTTTCTTTCTCTCTTCCTTCCTTCCTTCCTTCCTTCCTTCCTTCCTTCCTTCCTTCCTTCCTTCCTTCCTTCCTTCCTTTCTTCCTTTCTTCTTTCTTTTTTTATAGCCAATTAGAGGTTTATGTTCTATCCAGGCTCCCTATAGACTCCTATTCCAGAAACTCACATTAAGGAACCCCAGTGGAGACAGGCCCCAGTTGTGCCAGACACCAGACACCCACATGAGAAACAATGCCTGAAAAGCACTCAAGTCAGTGTGAAGCAAACATGTAATTAAAAGGCCCAGCCATAATTTCGATGCTGGGTTGAATTTAACTGGTAACCAATAGATGGAAGGCTCGGTGTAACTCATCACCTGGTGACCTACAAGTGACATATCCAGTCCTCCCTAATTACTAATGATACAATTTTGCAAGAGAGCCTGCTTTTTTTTTTTTTTTTCCAGTAAGCAACCCAATCATTCTCTGGCCTTTCCAGACAAAGTCTCTCATTCAATGGGTATGGGTGTGCTAATTGTGTCTTCTGCTTCTTATGGTCAAATTTAAGCAGCCTGCTGCTGCCCTAAGGTGTTCATCAACATCTTGGAGCTGGAGGCCCACTGCCATCAGCACTCAGTGGCAGCGATGTCCTTAAGGGAACTCCCACTCAGCCAGAACTGGCTGACTCCAAGCAACTACTAATGATCTTTAACCTAGATAACTTGGCCTAGAACAGATCAGGGTTTATTCTGAATCTTTCAAGCTACAGAAGTGATAATCTCTACCACAAACCACCATTTAGGAGGCAACAGCAACTTCACATAGTGCAATTGCTTGTCTGTCTGCAGCATCAGACCATAGCCATTCTATAAGTTTTTGGTGGTGGTCGGAAATGAGAGGTGGGAATTCTGTGTCATTGAGGGACTGCGGTGGAGATATGAAAGCAGTAGCAAGAATTCATTCCTAATTCTACTTTAGTTTCATGCTAAAACTTGTTTTTGCCCTTATCTGTGTGCCCATTATGAACACTGTTCTTCGGTATCCTGCTGCATCATTTCTACGGATACAGCAGCGGAGGCCTGGTTTCCTTTTTAGTTCTACTGGTTGTCAGATAGTTAATCTATGAAATAGATTTAATAACAGCTAAGCTCGTGTCATGGTTCACTGACTGTTATAACTCCTATTAATAGCTACTGTGGAAGGCCTGGGACTAGGTTCTATAGAGCACTGGTTAACTAGTTACTGCACATTCCCCTGAGGCTATGTAGCATTAAGAGTTGCAGCTTATCATTTCCAGACTAGGTCATGATCATTTCATCTAGCATTCCCTAATTTGGGAGGATTTGACTTTGTATTCTTGGTATTCTTTCTGTGATGTGATTGGTTAGCAATTGATTTTGCTCTGTGACTGATACCTGAGAATATCCCAGCTAATTTCCAAGGAGAGGCTATATAGCTAAGCCCTACATACTGTATCAACTCAGGTGGATGTCTGATGAGCTGTGAGAAAGTTCTTGACTCATGGTAGGACTGTGGACAAAAAAGACATGACAAAGGCCTGAAACAGCCCTTACCGAGGACCCCAAGTCATTTTGGCACACTATAGTAGTCATTTATTCTAGCAGTCACTGTACTGAAATAATCAACCTGAGCTAGGAAGTAAAGCAATAGTATGAATAAAGGTAGTAGAATTTGGCCTTAGTGAGAAACAGAAAAGGAGGAGTGAGGAACACAAAAGCTCTTATGAGTATGATGTGCAGTCATCTGAATGAAGTGATGGTTACAGTAGGCAGCTTATTTAAAAAAAAAAAAAAAAAGAAGAAGAAAATCCTGCTGTTGAGAAAATGAAGTCAAAACAATTAGGAATTGCAATAAAAAAAATCCGACTTAATTTTATGCCATTCATTTAAAATTGCATAAATGGTCCCTTAGCTCTTGGCTTCTTGCCTATTAGAGCACCTGAGAACACACCATTGCATCATCACTGAGAATATATTGGGCTTCTTTTTTTAATTATGGGCTGACTTTTGAAAGTGAAGTGGTTTGATTGGTGAAGGCTGATACTAGACCTAACTAGTAGTGAATGACTACCACAAAAAATGTGAGCCTGAAAACCACAACTTCTCTTTGAAGTCTTTGGAGCTATTCTTACTTGGAATCCTGTGACCATTTGCATGGTTGAAATCTTGTTCACACAGCTGGTTGTGGAGCATCAGAGTATCAAGAATGCGTAAAAGCATTTCTGATCTGGTAGAGCAGTGGCTGAAAGTAGAGAAATAAGAGGTAACACGTGTAGGAGATGTTATATATGGAGGAAGTTGTAAGGTAGAGAACAGGAAAATGAGCTACAGAAATGGTATGAAATAAATAGGAAATCCTTGAACAAAAGCTCCCAACAACCTTCAATGCTTCAATCCTACTGACTTTCCTCAGGATTGTTTCCTGCTAGGGCAAATGTGAAAATTGAGGTGATCTTCAGCACCTTATTGCTGGAGAGCTGCAAAGAAACTTGGTGCCATTTGCTGGGGAAAGATGTTGGAAATTCAGAGCTAATGTATAAGAATTCTGTGGCGTGGCAGCTGGGATGGCTTGGACAGGTCTACTGGGTGAAGTGCCGTCTGGAGAGCTGGGATCAAACAATCCTGGTGAATGGAGCTCAGTCCAGTCAGTAGCTGATCACCTGTAGTCTCCCCCAGGGCTTAGTCTTGGGGTCGGTTTTGTTCCGTATTTTTATCACTGATCTAGATGAGGGGATCAAGTACACCCTCAGTAAGTTCACAGGCAATACCAAGTGAGGCAGGACTGTCAATCTGTCTGGGGGTAGGAAAGCTTTGCAAAAGGATCTGTTTAGGCTGGATCAATGGGTTGAGTGAGCCCAGTCTCATGACATTCACCAAGAATAAATGCTGGGTTCTGCGCTTGAGTCACAACAACCCGATGCAGCAATATAACTGTGGGGAAGAGTGGTGGAAAGTCACCCATTAGAAAAGGACCTGGCTGAACAGGAGCCAGCAGTGTGCCTAGGTGGCCAAGAAGGCCAATGGCATCCTGCCCTGCCTCAGGAATAGTGTGACTAGAGTTGGGAAAGGGATTGTCTCTCCCCCTGTACTAAACACTGGTGAGTCCTCACTTTGAGTGTTCATTTGTGGGTCCTTCACTACAAGAAGGCTGTTGAGGTGCTTGAGTGCGTGTGGAGAACCATAAAACTGATGAAGGGACTAGAAAATGAGTTTCAGTGGAAAAGCTAGATCAAATGTAGGGGAAAGAAAATATAATTTCATGTGGAAAAGTGAAGCTCAGAAAGAATAATTAAGCTGAGATTGCACAGGCATTTTCTGTCAGCCTTAGGACTACCCAATCTGCTAAGCCTCCAGTCAGAGAAGAAACTGTCTTGTTAGATTTTGAAAATTCACCCAGTAAAGACACAAGAAGAAGTACTATGTGGCAAGTGCTGTACTGCTCCCAGAAGATAGACAAAGTCTGTAATTCCTGGTCCTATCACCCACCCATCAGAAACAGAAGCACTGAGCGGCCCCCTGGTCTGCAAAAGCTCAGCACTGTGAGCAGACACAAAGGACTCATGGAGCGTGTGCTATTGCCTCATGCAACCACAGTGCAATCATTTGTTAAAAGGGTGCCAAGTGTAAAAACGTAACTGATGCTGTGTCAGTGGGTCAGTGGGAAGCCTCTGCTTGTTTATTTTTGTAGCCACCACCGCCCCAGCAGGATACTGCTGAACTCAGATTATCACATAAGCGTTTCCCTGCTTGAAGCCTGTCCCAAGCCACCAGCTTAATGAGTGCCATTGCTGTCATTTGCAGCTAGCAGAGCCATGGTTGTAATTGCAAGCAAATAGATTTTTGTGTTATGAACTGAAGATGTGTAGGCAGGCCTGCCACAGCAACAGACTTCACACAGTTGCAGAGTGTTGACTGCTTAGGAGAGTGATATGCCATGTTAATTCAATTAATTGGTTCTTCAGCTTGGTTGGAAGATCAGTCCGTGATGTACAAATATCTCAGGTCAAACAATTTTTTCTTGTCTATCATAGATGAAGTACTCTGCATGTGATTGTTTTTCAAATGTTCATCTTGATGCCCTCAGGTGTTTTTCTCCAAGCTTCACATGACAGCTCATCCATATTTCAGTTTCCTGTGGGTCAGCAACTAAAGCATTTTCTTTGCATGCTGGCATTGCATTCAGTTGGGGAGATGTATATGTCTGGTTATGAGCCAAACTGGTATTTAGAGACTATGATAAAACTGGAAAACAGTATTGCAAGGTATTGGACCAAGCACCATTTGCAATGCTTTGCCCCTGGCTGGTCATCCTGACGTTCTGTGCACCAGAAGCATATTCTCCTCTATTTGCATAAGGAGAAGACTTTGAACTAACTGCCTGGCATTTTGAGTGAAATTTCCCCTTGGCTGAAGGCCCTGTGCAAGATCTGTGTACCATTTAAGTTCTTTATGCATTAGCTTTTACCAGAATAGTTAAATAATGAAGACAGTCTGTTGGCCAATATATTGATAAATGAATTACTTGGCTTCCATTGACTGCTATTCATGTGTCTGTGAGGTTACTACTCGCAAGTATTCATGTAGCTCCAACTACATGTGGAAGTTCCTGGGTCAGGGGGTGAAAGTACTTGTGCAGAGAGTTGGGTTTTGACCTCCCCAGGACCTCCCCGACTCTCTCCCCTAGGAGGAGTTGGAGGCTGAGAGGTTGTGTTCTATTTACTGGCTGCCTGGGCCAGAGACAAAATCAACAAACAGCTCGAGGACACCTGCTTGACCCACACTGCTTTGATTTAGAGAAATAAAACTCTACCCCACAGAGAAAGGGCTAAAATTTTGCTGCTCTTGGGAGTGTTATTTCAATGTAGTCGTGCAGTGAGTTGGCCTGGAAGCTTACAATTTAGAAACCCTAGAGCATTTGTGAATTGTGAGGGAAGTACACTATTCATTATCTGCTGTCAGGCATTCATCATTCCAGTGTAAGCTTCAATCCTCTCATCAAGATGCAGAACATTACTTATGACCAGTCGCAGGCCATGAATAATGGCTTAACGAAATGAACAGTTCTCTTACAATTCAAACTCGAGTTTGTTAATCAAAACTATTCAGATCCAGATTCTGGCACCCCATCACACACATATGCACCGAATAACACCTTCCCTAATGCAATCTCTTTGGTTTTTGTTGCATTTGTAGTTTAACAAACTTTTTTTTCCCCTTTGTTTTTCAGTCTGGCTGACCTCACCTAACAAGTTCACAGAAAAAGCTGGAGTTTGCCTCCCCCAGAATATGCAATTCTTGTCTTGTTCTGCATTAGCCCTTCCTGTGCAAAACCACTTTTGCAGTGATGACAAATCTGCATGCCTTTTCCTCAGCTCCATCAGTTGGGATATCCACACCGGTCAGCTGCTAAGTGCTGCCTAAAGCTAAGCACTGATTTAAACATGTCTTTTATTCTTTACGTGGGAAAAGTAACTCAAAGTGACACATTCTTTATGGGACCTTATGCACAGCGATAAAATATCATGACCGTATTCATCCATGTGTAGGATTATGCACTTTTCTAGTCAACCTCCCAACTGAGGTTTCACACCATCAGCAGTTCTTCCCAGTATATTGCCAAACATACTTAAGGCTCCTGGAAAGTGGAATATACTGGTGCATTTGCAGCCCAGTCCCCAAGCATTTCTCTACAAATGTTTGGAGCAGCTGGTAGCTCTAGCTCTCTTCCCCAGTCGTAGGAGGCTTCTTACATTTTTGCTATTCTGAACTGTGCCAAGGAAGCTGGTGCTGCATTTCCAGAAGCAGGGATTGATTCAGTTGGCACACTTCATTTCCAGAGAGCTTTCTGGGTAGAAGTGGTAAGGTAAAATCCTGGAAATTCTTAACTGCACATTTTGTATCCAATACTATCTTTGTATTGTAAAGCCCAGCCTTGGCACTGCATATATTAGGAAAAACCTCTAAGAGTGGTTCCCTAGCACTGTTCTGGGGCATGTGATTACTTAGTAGATGTGAGGGTGGTAGAATATGACCAGAGTCCTCAATGTGTTCCTACTCGCTTGCATTCCTTGGCTGAGATTCCCAATGGGATTCTCAGGGTTGTAGGTACCCAACTTCCACCGTGGTCAGACTCTACATGTTTAAGCAGAACTCTGCATTCTACTGTATGTAGAATGCATACATTCTAAAATTTCTACATTTCTAAAATCATTTTCAATGCACCATCTTCCTTACCGTCTCTTCTTTGGGGTCATACAGTGGGAAACACTCACAGTAGTTTCTCCCCTGGAATGTGCTTCCCCGTATGATTAAATGTCCGTCTATTTGTATGATTAAATCAGTGCTCAAAATGAGGGAGAAAAAACCCTCTAGAGTTGTGTTGGAGGATCTCTTGATCGGCAACGGCTGGTGCAGGGGAGGCACAGCATGTGCTGGGTTTTTTCCAGCAGATTATGGTTTGAGGCAGTAACTGCAATGAGTGGGAAGGGAGGAGTGAGGGAAAGAGTTGGAGAGAAAAGAAAAAGGCCCTAATCTAGAGGGAAGTCAGGATGCTTACCTCTCACTTTATCTCCCTCCTCTGTCTTGCATTTACTCTTCATCATCTCATCCTGCCCCTAGCCTATAAATGAGGACCTCTGTCAGAGAACAGCTTGAAAAATGGTCTTATACCCTTTTTGAAAGTTTTCAGCAAATTTTCATTTTTGGTCATTTCTTTTCTTCAGACATTGTGTGTTTATTAGAGAAAAGAGAGGAAAAATGCATCCCAAACAATATTTCAGCTTCTCCAGCAAAGTTTCTGTTTTGATTTATTGAAAACTTGTCCAACCAGTTATTTATATTTTATCTGTGAAAGACTCAAAAAATTTCATCTGAAACAGAGATTTCCATGGAAACGTCCATCTTTGATGAGATGTCATTCCTCAGATGTTTCAGCTGAAGAATTTTGTCAGTTCTGGCAGAAAAAGAGTGGGGAGGGGGCAGAACAAACAAAGAAGAAGCTCGCAGGAAAACATGCAATGCTTCAAGTTAATGGGCAAAAATGTCAGCTGGTAAACTGCCATAAAGCCAAAAAAGTCAACCAGTCAACCCAAGTCAATGGAGCTATGCTAATTTGCAGAGGATCCAGCCTTAGATTTTATTAAAACCAGCCTAGCAAGCTCTTTCTCCTTGCCCATCCTCCTCCCTTTTTAATAAGCTCTCAGTCATACTTGGCCTATCCTTTAATAATTCACCCTTCTCTCTTCACGATCCTTCTTTCCTCTCTGGAGATAATGGGCTGGGATTTTCTGCTCTCAGCCCTCACAGAAATATCACAGACAGGTTAAACTCTGCACAGCTGGCTGCTGGCTTCTGCCATATCCCTTGTGCCTCTTTCTGGACTCTAATATCTACTCTCTCTTTGGTCCTCACTTAGACAGTGCCAACAGGCTTGAGTGGTATTTGCTATATATTATGATATAGTGAATTGTACTGTAATGTACAGATCCTGGGATAGTGAAGTATTAAGCTCACGGAGCAATCAATTACTTTAATGTGAGTTTTGTGCATACAGTTGCAGTTCTGGAAGGCAGATCTGTGGGATAGCTCTAGGACACAATCCAACCTTTGGAACAAGAGACTTTTCTACAGCGGAAGTTACTATTTCTTGTTCTTGCTAAAAGCCAAATAGATACTTAAAACACAATTGACAGGATGCACATTAAAATACTTTTTGTTGTTGTTGTTAAGTGTACCTGAAGTATATAGCAATCCTTAGTAACTGCTCAATCCTAAGCAGCCTGAAGGAAATACTTGGATGATATCCAGTTCCAGAGCTGCAACTTTCTTACACTTTTCCCTTGAAGTCAAAATCCAAAATTCTGCCTCTGTCCACCCCAGCAGACTACTTTTCTTAACCTACTTCTAACATCTCTGTGACCACATCCTTCTTTCTTGTCTACTTTAATTAAAGAAAAACTCCCTTGCAGAACTGTGAAGTCTCATGCATCTTTTTTTTGGATAGAAAGAGCAGCAGCACCTGATTGTCCCCTGTATAGGTAAATAGTTCTGAGTCCCCAGAGAATCTGAGCCTTTATTTTCAGTGACATATTTCAAATGCTTCAGTTTGCTGTACCTGATTGTGTTTATGTGGAGGAATGGAGATGCCATGCGAAGTTTGAGATGTCTTCTCTGCTGATTTTTAAGAAGTACATCATGTGGAGCACATCCTTTGCACACCTTTTTCCAGCATAGCAGAGATGCTGTTTGATTGCCCCATGTGCAGAGCTGGTAACTGCAGCTGGTGAGGTGTGGGAATGATTTCCTGACCAAATACTGGTGGACTTTGTATTGATTAAATCAACTTCTTGGAACAACAGAAGCATGATTGCTGTCATCTGAATTTCAGCTCAGCACTCGATTACCATTCTTTTTTAATGACTTTTCCTTATTTGATACATTTAATTGATGGTTATTGTATTTATTTCCAAAGAACGTGGCATTAATTAAAAAATTCTCTGCTCTACAAAAATTAATATTCACCATGTATGTGGCACAAAAGGGTATGTGGTGAAGATAGAGAATAATTATGGAGGAGAACTTATGAGAAAGTGATCATAAATATGTAATAGAGAAAATAGACTACAAGGAAATTAAACAGAGAAAATCACGAGCGAATAATTGATCTCTCAGTAAATACTAACATTCTCTCAACAGCTTGAGTATTGTAACTTGAAGTATTGTTAACTGTTCAGTCTTTCAAAACATTAACCACTCTTCTAGCTAACCAGTTCCTTGCTATTGGCAATGGCTTGCTTGGGTGTTGCGTTACTGTTTTACAGTGTGACTGCTTACTGTACACACAATGCTGTAAATACATGT
Organism: Meleagris gallopavo; assembly: GCF_905368555.1. Taxonomy (NCBI): domain Eukaryota; kingdom Metazoa; phylum Chordata; class Aves; order Galliformes; family Phasianidae; genus Meleagris; species Meleagris gallopavo. Next base: position 4,500,367 of record NC_139409.1, on the reverse strand, counting down.
GCTGCCAAAGCATTGGGGTGGGTGTGAGAAAGGTCATAGCCTGTTACATGCATGTAAATCTCGAGCTATGCCCTCAACCAGAGAAAATAGCTGTAGGCACTAACTATATCTGCTTCCAGAATTATTCTGTTATAAATGAGATCTAATTTTTATCACTGCTACCAAATAAATACAGAACGCTATGCCCACTGCAGGCATCAGACTAAATTTGAGATTTTTAGAACTGATAGTGAAGATTCTGAAGCTGATTTTCAAAGTTTTCCAAGCTTGAACTTCTCCTTGGATTTGGTGATTAATTAGGAATTCTTCCAGCAGGTTTAAGACTGTAGGCTGGAGATATATGCTCATTCCAAGGAAAGTCTCAGTATCTTCCAAATGACAGTTGTGATGGATATGAGCAGATAGGAAAGCAAGAAGACCAGTGCTGACAGCAGTTTTATTTAAGAGATGGGTCCCAAGAAATGCAGAGGATTGCAGAGATGAGTAAGGAGATGGACTTCTACCTGAATTGTGTGATTGAGTAGGTGGGGTCAAAGCTTCCTGAAGAGTGCCGGGGTTCATCTTCTAGGGATTCAGAAGTCATAATGTTAAAAAACAAGATGGAAAAATTTTGTATCACAATGGTCCATGCAGAATGAGGTATAATGGCTGTATACAAAGGATCATCATAGAATCATAGAATGGCCCAGGTTGGAAGGGACCTCAAGGATCATGAATCTCCAACCCCACTGCTGCAGCCAGGGCAGCCAACCTCCCCATTTAATACCAGACCAGGCTGCCCAGGGCCCCATCCAACCTGGCCTTGAACACCTCCAGGGATGGGGCATCCACAGCCTCTCTGGGCAGCCTATTCCAGCACCTCACCACTATCATAGTAAAGAACTTCTCCCCGATTCCAAACCTAAAGGATAAAGATTATAATTTCATTCTGGAGAGAATATTTATTCCTGCTGATTGTGGAATTGACGCATTGCTAAGTTATTGTTGGCTTTACACCCCCAAAACTGATAAGAAAGATGTGGTATTGGTGAAGCTTTCACTCTTTTCCTTCCCATTAAGGAATTGTTAATGCACTGAATATTTTGCATCAATGAATAAATGACAAGCAGTTAACTAGAATATGTAATGATCAACTCCAATATGTGACTGATTGAATCAAGTGAGGAGTGTGAAAGATGAGGTTCAGCTGCTGGCCTTGGCTGCATTGTTTGGCAAAGGCAGATAAGGAGATAAAGCTCAGGTTTTTTTTTGAAGTTAACAAGTATCTAAGTAGATGAGCATCTCATCTCAGCTTTTTATTTCATTGTGATCCAAGTAATTAATGGAGTATGTTTGGAGGCAGAGATAAAAGACCAAACATAGTACTTTATCTGTTGTCCCCATCATCTCTGCTGGAACATAAAGGGGTACTGCTGGGATGCATCTGTGTGGACCAGGTAGAGCTATTGGGTCTGAAGGCAGCTTCCTTTAAAGGTCCTAATCTGCATAACTGCAGTCTCTATCAATCCATACCCACAAGTCCCAAGTTCCTATCTCTGGCTATTGGGCTGAAACTAAGTTTCGGGAGCAAGGTTGTGAGTCATATAAATGAAACCATGAGCTTATCCTATGGGAAAGAAATATCCTATGGGATATGCTGCACTTCAGCAGAGTTCTCATAAGTAATGAACATTTCTTCCTCTCTGGGAAAAAGAGATTTGCCCATAAACCTATAGTCCAGAAAAAAATGATCCAAGTGTTTTTTTGTGTGGTGGTAGGAAGATTTTAAAGTATAGATCTACACTAGTTAAATAAACAATGTTGGGTCCCTTCAGATAGCCAGACTGTGCTAGTTGGTCTCTGGACCATAAAATGACCCTGGCACGATTTAGTCCACTAGAAGAGGTGTGGTTGGAACACGTTGGGCTGTGTTCAGATATTCAGGTGAAATCTTTCTTCAACTGAGAACAGCTGAAGTAAATTGTAAGACGAAGAAGGAATACATGAGATCTTCAATGCAGGTAAACTATATTAGAAATAATAAGCCTGTTTAGTGATTTGTGGGGCATTCTTCTTTGCAGGACGTTTTCAATGTGGAAAACAGAGGGCATAATTGAGAACCTGGGCTACATTTTGGGCCTCTGTGGCTGTGCTGTTTCAAAACAAACAGCAGCAAAGACTCAAAGGCCAAAGTTCAGATGAGCGTCCTGCAGAATCCTGGGGCTAGGAGTGAGATGCAAACAGAGTGAGCTACAGAGAAAGCTCCAGGAATGCATCCTATTTGCAAGTAAACACTGACTTATTGGTCTGAGTAGGTTAACATGGGCTTGTGTGCTTCTAATTGATTAGAGTAGGGTGATGCAGAACTGGAAATGTGATGCCACACAACTTCGAATTCTAAAGTTCCTGAGAAAGGGCTGTGGGGGGATGGTTTGGCTATATGGGAGGGAAGATGTTAGAAACTGGACAGTTACAGAAATCAAAGGAAGCCGAGAGGCTGTCCATAGGAAGAGATCTGAAGAAGTAAAGGTTAGCCTTGTTTAACTGACATTAACATTTTCTGCATTCTTAAGCAATGGGCTGAGTTCATTTGTACTGGCACAAATGAGAAAGAAACCTCTCCACTCACTTGAGCTTCTACTGCATGTGAGATCAAAATCAGAGCCAGAGGCATTTGGAGTTTGAAAGAAATGTTTTTGTTTTTGATGTCTATTTTTGCTGTCTCTATTTAGAGCAGACATAGCCAGGGCTGGAAGTGAATACAGAGTCTCTGAAGAGGTGAATTATTCCCAGCCAATCTGTAGTGGCAGAAGTGTGGTATCTTATGGGCTTGAAATAGACTATCCTCATTAACCACATGTTGGGCCAAACTCCATTAATTTCTACAGCCCCTCAGGGCTGAATTTAGCCCTTTACAACAAAGTGATGATATTGTTGGGAGCTATTTTTATGTCCTGCTGTAAGTTGAATACTACGATACATTATAAACTAGGCAAAGCCAAGATATTTTAGTCTTCTTGGCATAAAATAATTTCTCAGTGTTTGTCAATGCCTTTCTCAAAAGTTCCCTACAGTACTAATTAGTGGAGATTAATGATAGTTGCAATTAAGGGAGAACTAATGGAGGGAGAATGCTGGGGGTGCTGTGGTGGCTTTAGAGTCATGTCCTAAAGCTGTGCAAAGAAAGCTGTGTGATGTGGCAGTGTTGGTGGTCAGAGTGACTTTACAAGTGGTAGGGATTGTAGGTGTGCCAGTGATATGGAAGGAAGGAAAACCAAGCGAGACTCTAGGCTTTTTTTTTTACTAAAGCCACACTAAAGTGTGACCCATCTGAGGCTATTGAGTTGCATGTGGCTCGTGTGCATCTCCCCTCCTCGTCTAAGTTATGTGAAAAGCTCTAGGGCTTTGCTAGTGTGGCTTAGACTCTCAGCTGAGGAAAGTGTAGAGATGGAAAGGACATTTAGGCTGGCCAGATCCCTTTCCATAAGGGACTGTGGGAAGCAAGAAGCAACTGACGTATCTGATCTGTGTGCCACTTAAGCCCTCCGCTCAATTTGTCTTCTATTTGTCACTTGCATGGCCAAAAGCCATATCAAGATTTTGGTACATAGATCCTGAGCTCAGGAATGTCAGTCACTGCCGGGGTTCAACAGCAAATAGAACTCATGGAGTTCTCTGAAAACCTCTCCTAGATGCATCCTGTGCACGGTGTCTCAAAATCTCACTCCATTTCTGACAAGGGTGCAGTGGATGCCATGCTAAGAAGTCACAGTTTGCCATGAGGCTGCATGATCTCCTCTGTGTTGTTATTCCCGTGGCAACAACAGCCATCATTTGACACGTCAGCCTGCCTGCCGCATGCCTGAGCTGCACTGTACTGGCATTAGCTGGCTTTACACCTGCTAAATAATTGTGCTCTCTCTTCAAGATCAGGCATGTGAGCTTCAGCCATTCTGAGAACAGCTTCACCAGAGCAAAAAATCCAGTTAAAGAGAGGAACTCAGCAGGCAGAGCTGCTGAGTCATTCCTCAGCCCTCCTCGGGTAGCCTTGCAGCAACCAGGGGATCAAAGGTGAGGTGACCTTGTGCATCCAAGGTGAGGCAGAGTCCCTTGCACGGACTGGAATGTGCATTAGCTTTGGAATGCAGACATGCAAACAAGGCTGAGCAAGCGCCTTTAGAGCTGCTGGGGGCACGGCTCTAAGATCATCAGCATCTTGGGAGAAAAAGCTCTGTGTGTGTCCAAAATGCGGGGGTTCAGATGATCAGAGGATATATTCTGAGCTCTATTCTTCAGGCTAGGATTGTGATTAGCGTGGATGATGTTTGGTTTTGGTCTGTTCTGTTTTGAATCTGGCTGGGTCATTCTGAAGAGCCTAGAAACCTCTCTGTAATTTGCTAAATAGGAAACCTGCACCCGGCCTGTAATTTCACAATTCTCATTTCAATCTGCAAAGTCATGTTTTAAAGATTATTGTTTCTCACCCCACCTACAGCCCACTCCTTGTATGTCAGTGGACAAAATACCAATATTTCTGGGTACGTCTCAACCATTGGTTCTGTATTGCTGATATCTATACTATCTTCTGTCCTTGGGAATAGAACTGAGCAACCTACTGACTTCTTTTACAGGGATTGTCTGACCAGGCCTGTTCTACTGGCTTGTTTTATGGATCCAAAGCAGGAAAGATCCCAGTGCTGACTGCCACATCTCCTCCATCGCTCTGGAAGAACATTCCTTCCGGAGCGATGGAGGAGATCTGGCAGTCAGCACTGAGAAAACAGAACAGTTGTTGAAGATGAAAACAGGTCTGCTGTCTTTTGTTTTGATGCTTTGCTGTGTCCTGAAATTACAGGTGCTACTACCAGGTGCAGACAAGTGAGATTTATCATCAGTAACTTCACACATCTGCAATGTGAACATTTACTTCTGAGGAGTCTTCCTGAACCCCTTTTAACGTCCAACAGTATACCTTCCTCTAAAGTAGACATTGGCATCCTGTTGGGATATGCCCTAGAAGACTCCATTTGTCTTCACAGACCCTAATGGAGTTCATTTTTCTTCACAGACCCTAATGGAGTTCATTAAATAGCTGAGAGAGACATTTATGCATGAGGTATCTAGATTTAGTGACCTCCGATTTTCAGTCTAGTTTTCATTGAAACACAAGATTTTAAAATCAAGCCTCTGTTCAGTCTTATTCTCACATCACTCAGACATCTCTGGAGATGGAATTGCCCTCCTCTCAAGATACAATTTGAATTTGTTCACTAAAACATCTGCACATATGGCCCCTCACAGAAACTATGCTTTCATGAGTTTCTTGCCTTGGGCCACACCACTCTTTCAACCCATCCTCTGGGAAGTGTTTTGTAACAGGGTAAACAAATGGGATGGATGTGTTTTTTTCCATTGCTTTTTGGGAAATAATTGGCGAGTAGGCATGGACTGGCTCCCCCTGGACAAATCCACCACAATGTCCTTATGAGCCTGCCTACCTGCTGTGCCTGGGTTATGCCATACAGCACGCTATGAGATCCTTAGGATGAAAGGAGCTATATAAACATAATGCATCTCTATTGATGATAAATTATGGGGAAAGGGAAATGTGCGATTTAAAGCAGTGCCAGCTGTGGTCTAATACCAGATAAACCAAACCAAGGCTGTTCTCAAACAACATTAGCCACTCTGCACCACTCATGGCCAGGCAAACTAGGGGGTAAGAACAATTTTTCCTATCAACCCCACAAAGATCTTTCTCCTCCTGAATGTCTTTTCCGAAGAGATAAAGCCATGGACACTGCTGACATGTTGCATTCCTCTTATCTGGGACGGTTATGTCATCCGGCTGGTGTAAATCTCCTGCTTCCTTGTGTGCTGTGAGCAATCTCTGCTGTTGTGAAGAGGCAGTTTGGTTTCTTGCTGCTACCCAGAGCAAGAGGTGTGACTTGTCAGCAAAAAAGTCATGGGAGTGATTACAGAAGGTGGCAAAAGGTTGAAAGCTGTGGCAGGGAGCTCAGAAAGCGCTACACAGTCTGCACAGAAATCCCTCCTCTCACCATGTGTCTTATGTAAGGTGATGAGACTGACTCACCATGCTGGGAAATCTCCTGAATATCTGAGCAGGACTGCTGTGCTGCATCTTTGGAAATGCAGAGCCATCAGGAACTCCTGTAAATTGTACTTTGCCAGACCTTGCATCTCTTGCAACTTTGGGGGGATGAGTGAGGCACCGAGTGTTATGTCAGATGGCAGTGTTACCAGTGACCTCAGCTGGGACATCAGACCAGTCTGCCCAGAGCCCCATCCAGTCTGGCCTTGAGCACCTCCAGGGATGGAGCATCCACAGCTCTCTGACAGCAGTACCAGTGCCTCACTGCTCTCTGAGCACAGAATTTCTTCCTAACATCTAAACTAAATCTCCTCTCTTTTAGTTTAAAACCATTTCCCCTTGTCCTACCTTAGGAGTGGATGAGTTGTCCCCCAAACATCACTGACTGTCACACACACTTTTCTGTGCCTGCAAAGGGAGTGTGGAGTTGCAAACACGACCACATATACTTGCATCCCATCAGCTGCATCTCAGCCCAGGTCTGATCTGTCTCATGTTGACATCAGCTTCACACCAAGAAAACTGCAATCCACGGACCTGATTTTACGTGTAATGGCAGCGGTGCTGATGAGATGAGATTCAGAACCACCATTTGGCAGTTTTGTCCCCCAGCGTACGCTCTGACAGTCATTACAGTAACATTTTCATGGCTCCTTTCGTAAAAAGAAGCCTTTCAGTTAAGAATTATTTGTTTGGAGTGGAGCCAATTGCAAACTGCTGCTATCTTAACAGGGTGTCCCGCGATGCTTTCAGCTACAACGAGGTGTGCAAGAGGTGTTTTGGTTTGCTGGCAGTTCTGAAAGATAACTGCATACATCTCTGTAGTTCCTGATCTAGTGAAAAGTTTCACTCAGCCCGAGAGAAAACATTTCAGTTGGTCTTTATGTGAAAAAGAAAAACAGAGTGAAAGGAAACCTCTGAGCAGAAAGACATCTTGCAGCAAAATCCTTAAAGCAACTTATTTTTACAGTTCTAACTGAATTTATTTGGCAAAACTGACAGAAATTCGCAGTGTTTCTGCTTTTTTCACCAGAAAGAGCACTTAGCCCCCCAAAATCCACCCACACTGTTTCTGCTGCAGTGTTCAAAAAGCCACAGGGCTCCGGGCCCTTGCTGGCAGGATGGGAGGGACGGGGAACAGCCCTGCAGGTTGGTAACAGAAGGTTAGCAAAGGGCTCCTGGAAGCCTTCCCTCTGCCATACTTCCACGCAGCGAATGTTCCCGTTACTACTTGCAAGCTGGTCTCAGAGCACAGCAAATACCAGGTACAATAAAGACCCAGACAGCAGAACGGAGTATAAATAGATGATGGAATTCCTGGCACCAGCTCTGGAGCAGTTTGGGACTGGAACGAGTGAAAAATACAGTTTCTCTAAAAGGGAAATTTCCTGTGAGTAAAAGCCAAATGTTCCCCCTTGCTCCCCCTCCTTCTTTCCCCAGATTCCAGTTTTTCACTGGGGAGAATCCAAGTGTTTCAAGTGAGTTCAAGCAGAATTTCGCTGTGTTGAACTGGCCTGATTTGGGATGCAAACCGACCTCTGAAACACTGAAATTTCCCGTGGGAGCAGAAATTCGGAATTTTGCTCAGCTCCAGTTACTCCGTGCATGGAAATGGCCTCAAGCAAACAAACAGCGCAGACAGGAGATGCACCCAGTAAGTAGGTTAAGCGGGAAAGGGTTCCCTGGTGGCACCTCCTCTTTCTCTCTTCTGCCCAGGGAAACCTGGGAAGGGAACAGCTCTGCAGAGCTGGGCAGCGATGAGCTCCCCTGCAAGGCAAAGGGAAGCAAACATATCTTTAAGCTCAGAAATCTATTCCCACAGCAGACAAGTACACCCCAGGGCAGGTTAATCTGACCTGAATGTGCTGCACTGACCTCAAGATATCGCCCCAGCAAAAGGGTCACCGCATCCTCTATGTGAAAACATGCAATTTTCCAGCAAAAAGAAGACCCAAGGATTTTGTGGTCTGCCCCACAGAACCCTGTCCCTGGACGCATTCAAGGCCAGGCTGGATGTGGCTCTGGGCAGCCTGGTCTAATTGTTGATGACCCTGCCCGTGGCAGGGGAGTTTAAGCTAGTTATCTTTGAGATCCTTTTCAACCCAGGCCATTCTATGATTCTGTGATTCTATGATAACAGCTTTTCTCAGGCTGTTGGATGGCTGCAGTCCTCTACCTCTTGTCTGAGCACTGCAAAGTGCCCTGCAAACAATTAAGCCTCACAATCCCCTAGCGAGCTGGGGAAGAATTATCTCCTCATTTTTACCTGTCTGGAAAATGACACAGAAATTAATTGACTTCTTCAAGGTCACTCAAAGAGTCAATGGGAGATGTGAAAATGGGACCCAGGAGTCCTGACTGCTGGTCTTTTCTATCCACCAGATACCTAACATCAATTGCAGGAGAACCCACTCTTAGGCTTTGTAATTTTGATTAAAGATTCAAACAATATTGGAGCTTTAGGGGGGAAAATAATTCACTCCAACTTTACCAAGCGGTGCATGACCAGGCACGGCCCCTCTGGGGATAGGAGCACTGTTGAAGGAGAGCAGATCTGCTGTATGCTCCGCATACACATGAGGTCCTAGGCTTGACGCCAAGGGACATGGGCAGCAGGTCTGACTCCTTGGAGCCAACAGCTCAGGGCTCTGGCAGGGCTTCGCATATTTGTGAGTCACCAGAAGATGAGGCCTTGAATAGAAGAAGCAGCAAGCTGTGCATTTATGCCTTGCATGGGACATGTGTTTAATATCTATATTGATTATCTGAATGAAGGAATTGTGTGCATGCTCAGTAAGTTTGCAGACAATATCAAGCTGGGGGAAAGCGTTCATCTGCCTGAGGGTAGGAAGGCCCTACAGGAGAATCTGGGCAGGCTGATCTCTGGGCTGAGGCCAATTGTAGGAGGTTCAACAAGACAAAGTGCGGAGTCCTGCAATTCAGGACAACCTCATGCATTGCTGCAGGCTTGGGTGACAGCAAAGCTGTGTGAAGGAAAAGGACCTGGGAGTGTTGGTCAGCAGCTGGCTGAATATGGGCTAGCAGTTTGCCCAAGTGGCCAAGATGGCCAGGGGCATTCTGGCTTGTGTCAGCCAGCAGGAATAGGGGAGTGACCATCTGTCCTGTACTCAGCACTGGTGAGGCTGCACCTTGAGTGCTGTGTTTGCCGTTGGGCCCCTCACTGCCAGAAGACATTGAGGCCCTGGAGTGTGTCCAGAGAAGGGCAACAGAGCTGTGAGGGGTCTGGAGAACAAATTTTATGAGGGGTAGCTGAGGGAGCTGGGGTTGTTCAGTCTGGAAAAGAGGAGGCTCAAGGGAGACCTCATAGCTCTCTACAGCTCTCTACCTGAGAGGAGGTTGTGGTGAGGTGGTGTTGGCCTCTGCTTTCAGGTAACAGTGGTAAGATGAGAGGTGATGACCTTAAGTTGTACCGGGGAGGTTCAGGTTGCATATTAGGAAAAATTTATTCTCCAAAACAGTAGTAACGCATTGGCACAGAATGCCCAGGGAGGTAATGGAGTCACCACCCCTAGAGACGTTCTAGGGTAAATGCTGCACTGAGTGACACGATTGATTGTATGGTGATGATGAGTTGATGGTTGGACTAGATGATCTTAGTGTTTTTTTCCAACCTTAATGATTCTATGATTCTGTTAATAGCGTATGGAGTTTATCAGATGTGCCTCCTGCTCTGCGTACACACAGGTGGCTCCTTGCCCTGTGTAGAGCAGAATGCACCTTCCACCAGACTCCTTACCCCTTCCCTCCAGTCCCATGCAAAGCTTGGTGACCCATTTCCAATGCCATCTCCTTTCTTCTCCCTCCAGCACATGGGGACACTCTCTCAGTACACTGCACAAGTGCCCCATACCCAGGCTAGCGAGGGGACCACAACCAGCCCCTTTATTTGCTCTCACCTTCCTTTCATCTCTCTGGGTTCACCACTTCCAAACACTCCATCTCCTCTGGCAAGGCCTTGCCCAGCCATGAGTCTGGAAGAGCCTAACTCACTGTTACCCTCTAGTGCTGGACCAGGTGGCTACCAGCCCTGGAAAAACAGGCTTTGCAGGCATCAGCAGGTTATCCCCATCATTTCAGGCCACCTTACATTCAAGTCCTGCTCATAGCAACTCAATTCAGTTCCTGTATTCTAGCTCCTCAATGGTTTGCCTTACTTTGTTTCACAGGAAATTGTCACCTGTGTGTTGGTAGCATCAACAAGCATTTTGGTTCACTTGATTGCATGCCCACTATGGTTTTATTTATTTATTTATTTATTTATTTTCTTGTTAATTCTTTCTTTTATTGATTTGAAGTTCTACCTGTCATCTTGAGTTTGGTTCTCATGTTTGCTGTGGTTGCAGCAGAGGGACCGGTTGCTGGTTTGTCCATGGAGAAGCTCACTGTGCAATAGCTGCTGGCAATGATTAGAGAAGTTCATTTTATGAAAAATTCCTTTTATTTTTGTAATGAAAGCAGTGCTGGAGAGGGGGGCCAAGATTTGCTTCCAGTCTGAGCCAGTAAGGGTTGGATGCTGAATATACTGACGTCTTCTTCTGCTTACTCTGCCATGAGTTTCCAAACAGCCAGGACTTAGCCTCTTGGCTGGGAAGAGGGGAGCTGAGCTTCTCAAAAGCAGCCTTTATGGATGAGGCTGAAGGCAACCACACAGTGGTCCATCCATCAGTCTGACCAGGGCATGGCAAGATGCTTGGGACTGGCCAATAGTCTACAGCCTTATATGACAATGATTAAGTGCTGGAAACACTAATAAAGCCACTTTTTTTTTCAAAATTTTCTTCTTTATTTTTTTTTTTTCAACAAGGATTTTCTTTTCTTTATATCACACATGCCGACATGGGTTGCTACATGCTCTCCTAAAAGCAGCCTAGCAGTCACATTGGCTATGGACCTAGAGCCTGCTTGGTCCCCTTGCACATTTAGATCTATTTTTCTGACAAGCTTACCTTGTTTACAGACACACATGAAATGCTGCACATGACATTCTGTCCTGGTGCATCTTGTTAGACTGTATTTTAACTTTATTTAATGTTCTCATTGATGGAATAAACGTCACTATTCATATAAATCATTTACATGTTGAGATCCTGTGATAAAGCATGGTAAAAGTGTCTTGCCCACACTAATGAACTGAGCAAAGCAAACATCCTGTAAGATAAGGAGCATTTTGAAACTTCATGGACAGAAACAACATTTGATCTTTGAGTCTGAGTACTTGTATATACAAGCCATAAAAATTCACCCACGTATTTCTGCATTGTGTCCAGTAATGCATTCTTGAGTAATGTGTCTGTTCCTGGAAATCATACAGGACACTGTTCATTTGCCTAAATGGAGGTGTATGGGTTTGTTTTGTTTTTGGTTTTTTTTTTTTTTTTTTTTTTTTTTTTTTTTTGAGATTCTTTGAGAATATGACACATCCTTGCAAGTTTGGTAGGAAATGACACAGACCTACAGATTGCTGGGCTCACAGAGCCAGCTGGCAATGGGGCAGGGCACCTCTATGGCCATTAAGATGTGTGAGATATCTGCGTAACCAGCAGAACTAAGCTCTGTGCAGTGATATGAAAGGTGATGCTCACCTACATATCCTTGTGCTGGGCCCTAGAGCTGAACGTGGCACTGCAGGTGGGGACTCACAAGAGCAAAGTAGAGGTGCACAATCAAATCTCTCACCCTGCTGACCATGCTTCTTTTGATGCAGCCCAAGTTGTGGTTTATTTTCTGCTCTGTGAGGGCACACTGTTGGATCATGCTGAACTTTTCATCAATCAGCACCTTCAAGTCCTTCTCAGAGCTGCTCTAAATGCACTCACTGCTCAGCTTGCATTAGTGCTTAGGATTGCCCCAACCCAGGTGCAGGACCTTGCTGTTGGCCTTGTTGAACTCCATGAGGTTCACATAGACCCACTTCTCAAGTCTGTCCAGCTCCCTCTGGATGGCATCCCTCTCCTGCAATGTGTCAACCACATCACTCAGCTTGGTGTCATCTGCAAGAGTAGATACTGTCATTTAATGAAAATAATTGCATCTTCAGGAGATAGACACTCCACCAAGTCCCTTGATAGATTTTTCCTGTGACTGGTAATATTCTCATCTGAATTTATCTGCTTTGAGCTTCTGGATTTGGTTTACAACCTTTTTCTCCTCAGTAGATTGAAGAAGCCTTTAGTCCTGAAGTGAGTCATATATTATGATCATTCCATTGATAAAATAAACAGCTGGAGCTGTTCACAGCCTTGTAAGATTGCTGAAAATTTGTAGGAACTGACATAACACATGGTTGAACACATTGTTTCTGTCAAAGAGGACAAACAGAGCAAGTTATTAAGTAATTCTGTTACAAGATAACTAACTTAATAGCATCATCACAGTGCAACCATCTATGACAAATCAAAGCAAAGCCACGTGTAAGTCACACATGCATGGGAGAGTTTAGATGCATATCAAAGTCTGTGCATCCATGGAAGAGATTCAGAAAGATCAGAAAACTGGAAACAGAATATCCAGTGCGTGTAGTCACAGGAACACTGTCAGCATTTGCTGAGAAAATGGAGAAGAGAGTGATAATGCAGTTACAGAGTGATATAGTATAGTTATCCGGAAAATAGATCGGAGCTGTGAACTCAGAAAATGTTTTCAGTTCTTTCCCACCATTTCTAGAGATTTAAGAAATGAAAGAACTTTTGCAATGAACAGGACTGCACTGTGGGTATCTTAATCTCACAGTGATTTCTCCTTTCTGGACACAACCCTGAATTCTGATGACTGCTTCAACACAACCCACAAGAGATTCCTTTCTTGCAGCCTTCTGACCACTTTCTTCAGAATGATCTCCTTTGTCCCAAGGTTTTGTAACAGGGCATGAAATCTTCTCCCTCTTCCCTTTGAAGTGAGGCATAACATAAAAGAAGCAATGGGGAAAGTAAATGAAGCTGGTAGGATAAATCTACTGAGTATTTTCTGAGCTGTGTAGCTCTTCTGATTGAACTCAGCCCCCGTGATGCTGTAAATCAGCTCCCATGCTGCTGACTGACAAGGGAGGTCAGCCTGGCGTTTGCACAACAGCCAGAGAACTGCAACATGTGAATCCTTATCCCTGGGGCGAAACTCACAGCCAAGACTGGGTGCCAGAGAGGGATTTCCTTGCTGGAAACATCACAGTGGTACCTCAGGGAGTGGATGCAATAAGCAGACCACGTGCCACCCTCTTTCCAGGCAGAGTTTAGTTGAATTTTAAGCAGTCTCACTCAAACCTCCCCCTATGACAGCAAATGTCACTTGTAAAGTATGTAATTTGTGCCTGCAGGCTTGTGTCACCCAGGTCACATGCAGATGTGTATTCCCTGCTGTTTCCTTCTCAGCTCTGAAAGGATGTGGTTTCGGCACTGCCTGGCATCCCAGTGAGGCACCTGCAAAGCCAGGGCCTTGTTGTAGCACAGGAATACTGATGGGGCTTGGGGACCTCCAAATGTCCCCACTATTGTGGTGACCACCTCTGTGCAAATGCTCAAATCACCAGGTGCTGGGGGCTGGGAGCCCATGGAGTCTTCTGGGAGAGAGTTTTCTTTCTTCATCCTGGGCAGCTATCCCTGATTTTGGCCTTGGACTTGCATTCTTCCTGGCCAATAGACTGCTCCCTTGGCTTCACTGTGGATGCAGGACAGATGGTGCTCACAGCATCCGGCTTGCCCAATCTGAGCAACATGATCAAGCTGTAGGTGTCCCTGTTCATTGCAGGAGATTTGGATTAGATGACTTTTAAGAGTCCCTTCCAACTCAAATAATTCTATGCTTCTATGATTCCCTGATTCTATGCCCAGCCCGACATTGCAGAGGTCTCGCTCCTCTAACTAGAAAGCTGACACTGGTTGTTGCACTACAAACCCAACCTATGCTGGAAAGGAGCTGCAAGACCCTTGGGAAGCCCATGTCACCTCCATGCTGTGACCTATTACTGGAGACCTTCAGTGGGCTGCCGAGGCTGTGTTGGCCAAATGATGATGGGGTCAGGATATGTGGCTGCCACACTCTCTGTGTTGCACTTCAGTCCTACACATTCCCTTGACTGGGCTCACCACTGGGAGTGACCTTAAATCCCCCACTAAAACAGTCACACTGGATGTCAACTATATTATATTTTCTCATAGTAAAACTTCAGTGCGGTTAAATAACTTCACAGCATCATCTGGCTAAACAAGTGCTAAACAAGTGCTCCAGCATTTTGGGAAGTGAAACCTGAGCTTCTCGTGTGCCAGCCCAGCAGGCACCCTCTGAAGCTTGTTTGTAAACTGAGTGGACATTTGGCTCTCCTGGGGTTCAGGGACACATGGCTGTGAGAGCACTCAGATGAATGAGAGTCGTGAACCACTGGTGGCCCTGGATGATCCTACAAGGCAATTGAATTACTTACTGTATTTCAAAGACAACGGCGGATGAATGATACTGGACTCTTGTCTGGACTCTGAATGCTCCTGCTATGGTTAAGGCTCCATATACAAACAATAAAGAATTTTTATGCCTTCCAGCACTTCAAGATCTGCTCATGAAAAGCACTTTATAGAGAACAAATATTCCTAATGTTGTTTATTTCAGTGTTGGAAGTGTATCCTCATCTAATAGGGTGCCATCAGAAAGACCTCACTATTCCATCGTCCACATAAGGGTAGAAAGGATGCAAACATACCTCCCTAGCACAGCACAGCAGCTCTTACAGAGAGATGTCCCAGTTCCTCCCATGCTGGGTGGCGAGTGAGTGGCAAGTGGGCTTCCTTCTGTATTAACCATGACAATATTTTGTTGTTTCCTCAACCCACTCCCATACACAGCTGAGACTCATGTAAGTATCTGGGCCAGAGAGGAGGTTTCCATTAAAATGTTTTTAGGGTCCAAAAACTGAGTTCTTACATACCTTTATACACCCTGAAATGTATGCATCAGACTCCTAATGGAAAAGGAAGAAAACGTTTGGGGTAAGAGACATCAGAGTCACTTGCCCAGCCAGCCAGCGTGTGAACAGAACAAGAACTGTGTCCCCATCAGATCTAACTTTGTCCTTAATTAGAAACGCTTTAATCCGTGTTGATGAAGAAAATTAGAGTGCAGTGCAAACAAAGAAGGTGCTCAGTGCTGCAGTGAGTCATCTCCTTGGTGGCTCAGTCCGGATGGGAGAGCAGATGCTGCTGGGTGCAGTGCTTGGAAGCAGGATGAGGAAGACTAGAAAGTCTTGTCTTCTTGGGGGTCTGGTCAGCCAGCAAGAGGACCTTGTTTATAGACATGTCATTTGTTTGCTTTCTGTTCCTCTCTTATTCTGCTTTGTGCCACAGGAGTGCTCCTTGGTAGGTACCTTTAATAAATGGTTCCTTTTTCACCCCTCCTTCAAGCCAAACCGAAAAATTGGATAGCAGTGTAACAAGTCATTGTTAAAGTGATGGTTAATACAAATTCTAGATGGAGGGTTGTAGCATAGGAACAGATTGTCCAATTTTCTTAGAGAGATGGAGACATGCGTGTCATTAATAAAACATCTTGTTGTATAGTTTTTAATTACTTTTCTCATCTCAGTTAAGAGAAGCACCCAGCTAACAAGAAAGAGCAGATAATTTGATGGAGGCTCTTGTAATAGGCATTGTTGGAGCCATCATCTGCCAGAGTATCTCTGTAATTAATGGTTTGTTTAAATTCCAGTGCATAATTGTCTTTGCATTCTTGACTCTGACTGCTGCTTAAATCCTTATGGGATATTTGTAGAGAAAACAGGAGGACAGTGGGAGTTTCATAGAATCATAGAACAGCTTGGGTTGGAAGGAGCCTTAAGGGGTCCCAGCCCCTGTTGTGGTCTGGCTATCCTCCCCAGCTCAGGCTGCCCAGGGACCCATCCAGCCTGGCTTTGAGCACCTCCAGGGATAGGGCACCCAGAACTTCTCCGGGCAGCAGTTCCTCACCACCCTCAGAGTAAAAACTGTCCTGATCTAATTCTCCCCTCTTTTAGCTTAAAGCATTTCCCCTCATCACTATCTGCTCGTGTAAAAAGTTGGTCCCCCTCCTATTTATAATCTCCCTTCAAGTACTGGAAGGCCTCAATGAGGTCTCGTTGGAGCAGAGCAGACAGTCCCCTCCCTGTCCCCGCTGCCACCCCTCTGCTGATGCAGCCCATGTTGCTGTTGGCCTCCCAGGCTGCAGGCTCACACTGCTGGCTTGCATGCAGCTTTTTGTCCACCAGGACCCCAAGTCCTTCTCCACAGGGCTGCTCTCAGTGAGTTCTTCTCCCAGTCTGTACTCACAGCTGGGATTGCCCTGACACAAGTGCAGCACCTTGTCCTCGGCCTTGTTGAATCTCATTAGGTTCTTGTGGGCCCACTTCTCAAGCCTGCGCAGGTCCCCATGGATAGCATCCCTTCCCTCTGTTGTGTCAACAGCACCACTCAGCTTGGTGTCATCAGCAAATTGCTGAGGGTGCACTCGATTCCATCATCGATGTCATTGATACGGATGTTGAAGATCATCAAACCCAAGATGGGTCCCTGGGGGACACCACTTGTTGCCAACTTCCACCTGGACACAGAACCACTGACCACAGCCCTCTGGCAGTGACCATCCAACCAATTATTTACCCTCTGAATAGTCCACTCTTTAAATCCAAACATTTCCATTAGTTTTAGTTCATCACAAATGCTCATCAGCCAGATGTGTTTTCAGTGGTGGCATTTCCCAGTGGTGCCTCTGTGACAGCAGCTGACATTATACAAGAAAACAGTGTTTTTTCCTGGGCATCTGAACTGCTATTTTCCAGCAATTTACAGGGCCTTATGTTGATGCATGGCTTTATGAACAAGGCTGTGTACCTTAGTACAACGTGGCACGTCCCTGTCTTTTCTGCCACTGTATCACCTGAATTTTTTACAAGAGCTGAATCTGGTCCTTGTCTTCTCCCTACCACCAACCTCAGCACAGCTTTTGAAACTTTGTGAGGTACATTCATAAAGAAAACAACAAGCAGAATACTCCCAGTCCTTGTAAATGTAGAAGAAATTTTGAAAGCATGATCCAGCCACAGCTCTGAAGTTCTCAGAAACCAGAAAGCATGAAAAAAAAGTATCCTGTTAAAAAAAAAAAAAAGACAAAAAATGGAAGGAAAGTGGAAATCATTGTGACATGCATCTGAATAGATGCAAATCCTGAGGAGCTGAAGGGGCTGCCCACATCACTTTGAGAGTCATGCCATCAGCTTCATAGGCACTGTCGCTTTGCAAACAGTAAGGCATTTAGCACAACTGCAGTTTGACATACACTGGGGCATAAAGCTAATTTTGGTCAGTGACATCCCTGTAAGACTGGCAGATGGGTGCATATTCTCACTGAAGAGGTTAACACTGTTGGAGGACATAAAAGGAATGAGGAATAAAATCATTGCTGAAAACATCCTCCCCGCTCTGTGCCTCGAGAATAAACAGTGGGAAAATCCTCCTTGGAGGGTATCTGTGTGCTACAGGAGGCAGCGACTGGAGCTGGGATTGCAAACTGTAAATAAAGGTTTTTATACCTCAGTGACTTTATGGCCTGTAACAGCGTTCATGGCTCTGCGCTCTAATCAGATCTCATGCTTCAGGACAGAAAGCATCCTGGCATGAGGGAGGAATCGTCTTCTGCCATCCACAGATGACCACAGGTGACCAGTGATGAGGTGCATTATGTAAAACCTCCCTCTGAAGCATCCCGTATTATTGCCTGCTGATACCTAACAGTCTTCAGCCAAAATGCTGAGAAGCTCCTAATTAAAGGACAGCAAGCAAGCTACTCATTGCCTCATTGCCGATTATATTTGGGAAGCCCTCTGTTACTGCAGGGAGGAGAACCTAACTTGGGCATACAGCGTTAGGTGCCTTAGGACACATGAATTCCTGCAGTGTGCTGCTGGCTCCCATCTTCCAGCTGTGGTATGGAACCACACAGAGTGGTTACAAGCAGTGACAGTGGCAAGGGAGAGTGTCCCCAGAGCCTGACTGACAGATGAGGACCATGGTTGGATATCCCACCTGTCTGGGTGGAGGTTCGGAAAATACCCTGTTCATCTGAGTTGCATTAAGCAGGTTGTTGTGAAGCTCCCCAGGGAGAGAGGAGCTTCTACGATTCTATGAACTGGACTCAGAAATCCTTATCCCTTCCAACTTGGACTGTTCTATGACTCTGGAGAGATTGCCCAACCATGTTGGGATGGTGGGAGCCCACATCACGGGAGCTCCTCTCTTCCTGAGATCTTGTCTTCTGTTGTATCGCTGAGCAAGAAACCCTTTGCCATGGATAGGAGTCAGTCCGTAGATTGAGACATCAATTCATCTATTTTGACGTAGAAATCTTCTCAGAAGAGTGTTCTGGGTGTGAGAGTGCCCTTCACTGTCTACAAAGAAGAGCTCAGTTGTCAAACAGATCCATTTCCTGGTGCCTATAGCCACATCTCAGGTCTTGGACCTTAGACTTGAAATAGAGGGCCTGGAGGAAAGTGAAGGGCATGTGGAACTTCATGGATGGAGCCATGCTGGTTTCTGCCTAAAGGGTGAGGAATGGCAGCATCTCTCCTCTCTCCCACAGCTTTTGCCTTGCTTTAGCTGCCATTCTCCTCCTGTTTCTTCAAACACTGTAATTCAAAAATAGAAAAAGGAGAAGAATGAAACAAAACAGCTGCTTGAAAAGCCCCTTAAAAAAAAGAAAAAAAAAAAGAAAAAAAAAAAGAAAAAAAGGAGAACCTAAGATATAATTATGCCTCCTGGATGATATTTTCCCCTGATAATACTGGAAAAATGTTCAACATGTTCATGTGATACTCCATGTACAAGCGTCTGCAGCAAGCCTGTCTCCTTTCCTCTTCCTCCCTCTTTGTTAAGGGAACTGCCAGCATTTACTTTGGATTTGTCTGGGGACAGCTTGGAGGTGAACCTGGAGCACTGCCATGCCTTGATTTAAGGATTTAAATCACAGCCACACAATCTGACCCAGTCCTGTTTTGAACTCTCATTCTATCTAATTTGGGTCTTCAGTTCGGGCTACCTTTGAAGAAACACCGGGATCAATGGAAACGGTGGTGCTGGGCCATCCCTGCTCCCTGCACAGCCATATTTCCCCACAGTAAGAGAGCTCAGAGCTCAAGACAAAAATAATACTCCTATGGGCTGGGAAGGGCTGCTGGCAGAGGCAGAGATGTACCATAGTGGGGCTGAAGGCAGGGGATGGGCTGTGGTGTTTTAAGCCTAAACAAATGTAAGCACCGGGGGTGGCTCAGAGCACACAAGCAAACAGGCAGTGCCTTCCAGCTGCCTTCTCTGCCTCTCTCCCTCCCATCCCCCAGGACCCACTGCTAATTGCACTGCCAAAGCTCTGCAGAAATTCCCACTGCCTTCCCATGGGGCTGTCTATGGGGTCAGAGCATCCCGCCCCGAGTTTATGCTCCGTTCTCAGACTCAGACCCAAATAAAGACCTGTGCTTTCCCTTTCACTTCTCTCCCCAGATTTGCAGTAGCTGAGATCCAAATCCTGCAGCAGATTGCTGTGCTTTGTGCTAATTTAATGTGAAGCTTCAGGTACTCAGACATTTCTGCAGTCTTTGAGCATGAAAGTGGCCTTATTTTCCTTTCTCTCCATTCCCTCAATGACCGCTCCAAAAAAAAATGTGAGGAATGAGCAATGTTGCGTGCTTCTTTCTGGCACTTTCTGTGTTTTTATGAGTAGTTTTCCCACCATTTTTTAGGGAGACTCACAGCTGGGCACAGCCCTTAGGAAGCTTTTGAAAACCCAAGCTGGATTTAACATCAGTGAGAAAACCTGGAGTCAAATCCATGTCCCAAAACACAGAGTTTCTGTGTTGGGTGTTTGCACATCTCAGCAATAGAGACCTGAGCAGAGGATTATGCCCTTGGAGAGAGACTATGGAGGCTCAAGTCCTGCATATGGGATGGATGACACCACAGGGGACACGTGATTTCATGTGGAATGAGTGCACACAGAGTGTTTGTGAAGACTAATGTTTAAGTAGGTCGCTCTGAAAGTAATGCCTCCTATTTATTTCCAAAGAAGGAACAGCAGATACAAAGAGCACAATAACATTGTTTTATAGGGCAAATTCTCAGCTACAAAACCTTATTTTTCAACATGGGCACCACCATTCGCTCCGCATTTTTGACAGTAATGAACATGAGCCTGCATGCTGTGTTTGTACAAATGTATACCAGAGGAGGTGACCTACTGTCACTGCCATCACTGCTGAAACACAGCACCCACCCCTCACTGTGCTCACACCCACTGTTTTGTCTCCATAAACGATCAGTAAACGTTGGTGAATGTTAATAGGTGCCATTTTTCCACAAGGAGGAATTTAATTCCATCCCTTTGCTTCATATGCACTTTGATGTCAGACACCATTTTGCCACACTGCCCCTCTGCTGTCATCTGTCACACAGCAACAAAATGTAATTGAATATTTGTGGGAAGGTTCAGCCTCTACTGCTATCCTACCAACATCCACCTCTGACATCGTGGACCAGCATCATAAAATAGGAGGCATTACTTTCAGAGCAGTCCTTGCATAATGGATCTTCTTAGGTGATATTTTCTTTTGGATAATGCTCAAATGGACAGAAAAAAAGAAAAAGGGAGAGCAATCCAATATAAAAATCACAATGTGACTAGTTTTAAAAGGCTTTTTTGACCTATTGTTTTGAAAAGGTGCTGCAAATCAAAGTTTCTTCTTCCCAGCTGCAAAGGTGCTGTTCTAAATTCAACCTCACATGAAAATTCAAGTTGCTTCATCCTCACTGGGGTTTTAAATTGAATTAGTTAACTGAATTAGGAATGCTTTTTGCTTTTATGCGTTTGGTTGAGACTGATGAGCCTGGAGCCATGAAGGAGCTCAGTCTGACTGCAGCTGCTGCTGGACCTGCATGCAGTGATCCTCGTGCCCAGAGCTTCCCTGAGCCAGCCCCGTATTTCCTTTGCCAATGATACCCGTGACAAATACCTGGTGTCATTGATATTCCATTAGTTTCCTTCAGTGAAAGATTGGACAGCTTTAAAAAGCCAATAAATTCCCACACGTTGTCTCTAAGAGAAGGATAAAGGATTCCTTGGCGGGCCACACACCATTAAGCCCCCGAAGCGAGCAGTGTTTTATGGTTTGCAGAGCTGAGGTCACTTCTTTGGGATGGATGCAATTAAGGCTCACAGAAGCTACCAAAAACAGCTGCTTCTTCAGGTGCTCTCAAAAGGCACCTTACTTAGAGGAGTGCTGGTACAGTTCCCCTTATTCTAGTCATGGGAGCATACCCCAGTTTTAAGAGATGGTTTTTTTACTGAGGGGGTGGTAAGGCACTGGAGCAGGCTGCTCAGACAGCTGTGGATGCCCCATCCCTAAAAGTGCTCAAGGCTGTGTTGGATGGGGCTCTGGGCAGCCTGATTTGGTGGGAGGTGTCCCTGCCTACTGCAAGGATTGGAACTGGGTGGGCGTTGAGGTCCCTTCCAACCCAAACCATTCTATGACTCTATGCAAAGCAGCATGGATCCCACCTGAAAAAGCCTCATCAAGATCCAGGGATTGAATGCATTTGAAATCACATCATCCACTTGCTCTTGACATAGGTGTTCACCCACTATTTCAAAATTGTTCCTGGGGTGCCCTTTATCTCCCACCATGGACAACGTGCCTATCTTGTGCTCTCCACACCTCAAAAGATGTCATAGAATCATTAAGGTTGGAAAAGACTGCTAAGATTGTCTTGTCCAACCATCAACCCATCACCACCATGCCCACTGACCACATCCCTCAGTGCCATATGCCATATCTCAAGCCATGTGGCCTTCTCTTTTTATACACAGACATTCAATATTTGTAATGTGAAATTACATCAGCTTTCTCATTTCCCACTGTGCTCAGGAACTCTGAATGCTGTCCCTTTTTGGGTGCCATTTCCTGATGTTTTGTGTCTCTCCACCCACCTCTCTGTCACCATGATTTCCCCAGGGTTTGCTTTAGCTGTCATCCTTCAGTGAGTTCTTTGTTCCCCCTGTTCTGCTTACTGCTGAAAAATTGTTACTTGTGCCCAAATTCCAGTCCCTTGCACCCAGATTTTGGGTTCCAGGAAGGCACAAGATTCCTTTCTATTGCTTGTATGTGTAAAACAGATCTTTTTAGTCAAATACAAGAATAAATGAATATGTAAATGTATTTTTTTTTCCTGAAGGTCTCGAGCACAAATGCTTGCTCTGATGAATGACTCATTCCCTTTGTCAGAGAAGCATTGTTGGGTGTTTTCAGGCTATGAGCAAGGCAAGGTTTGGAGGAGGAGTTACTCTCTTTTATTAGACTGGATGATACAGTTGGAAAAAATCAAGTAAGACTGCAGGCACGTGATCCCTTCCTTCAGGTGTAGAGCAGCTTTTGCTGCCTTCAAGCTGACTGTAAGAACAGCTATTGTACTGCTGAGCATAATGGAGCTAAAGTCAGAGCTGGTGTCCACAGCTTGGACCTGGAAATAGAGCCCTCAAGCTCCCCTGATCACTTCAGCATCACCAAATTCAACCTGATATTAAAAATCCTTATCACTTAATCTACTAATTTACAACAGCTCTTTTGAATGTATTTGCCCACATGTCCATGTGGCTTCCAGTTGCTCCTTTATACCTGACAAATAGGAGCAATTAAAACCTGAAGGTGATCAACTGCATTTCCACCTCCTTCCTCTTGGCACTGGGACAAAATCTCAACATTCAAGTAATTCCAGTCCCACAAAACATGTGCGTGCGAGGAACAGGAAGGAGGGAGGAGGTGCTTGATGTAAGTTAAAACCTCTGTCCAAATTAATGGGGAAATAGAAAATCAATGCATCAGAATCAATGGGGCGTGTGGATCCCTACAGAAGGTAATGTGATGGGTTTGCACGTCTCTGTAGGAACAAGTGCAGCTCCACCAAGGCAATGCTATCTCTGGGCTGAGGCACATGCAAGGTGCTGCCTGGGCTAAATCTGGGGAAAAATATCCAAGCAAACCCCAAATTCCCCAAGTCTTTGTGTGGCACGTGTGCTTATCAGTGACATTCCTACCCTTGATCAGGGCTAGCACTGCATACTCCCAGCACTATCTGTTTCAGCCTCTCCGGGTGCAGGAAATCTTCCCTCCCCTCTCCCACTGCATCTGACTCAGAAATTGTTTGAAAATCCCAGTTTTCTGCCATCTCCTGGCTCTCTCTCCCTGGGTAATGGGAGACTGAAGGCAAAGCAAACAAAGGCTTCATTATGCTTGGGAGAGCTGGTGGATGGTGGTGGCACCTCCTCTCCTGCTGCCGTGGTGGGGATCCGGCCTCATTGTCTGAAGAGCTCCAGGCATGGTGAGCTCTCTCCTAACGCGACTTTTGCATCCCAGAGAGAGCTGGGGCTGACAGGGAGCCACTGGTATTAATCATCTGGATTGCAGGATGCACAGGGAGGACGGCAGTGATTTGTTTCCCCATTCCACTGAAAAGCAGCAATGGTTCCAGGCAGCTCAAGCCTGACACACTCATCGTGCTCAACGAGGTGCAGTTGCCTCTATGGGGATAGGAAAGGAAAGGGGTCAATTCCTTACCTGGTGGTGTTGAGGAGCTGGTACAAGTTGCATGGAGAAGCTGTGGATGCTCCATCCCTGGAAATGCTCAAGACAGGTTGGATAGGCTTTGGGCAACTTGGGGCCGGTGGGAGGTATCCCTGCCATGGACATTTCCTCAAACTGAAGTCATTCTATGACTCCTTGACTCCATGACACGGCAGGGCAGAGCTACCTGGCTGCTGAACGCTTCCCTGCAGACTGCAATCCAGAAGTTATCCAGTTGGAGTGGGTCGTGACAGCAACCAGCTGTGAAAACCAAGCTTCACATTGAACACTGAATACCGAGGGAATAAACACCTCATGTCAAAGCAGTGAGACTGGGTTCAGAGAAGAAGGGCAGCTGAAGATCTGAATGAGGCAGAGCAAGTACGGGACTCCTCATCTACCTCTCAAGACTCCCATTTGCAGGAAGGAGACAACATCTTGCTATTTTGTACTTTAAATTAGTGGCTTGCATGCATGTAGAACCATGTCACTGCATGGGCACTGAGATATTGTAAAGATGCTGGAAAGAAAAGGACAATCTATAGGTAGCATTTTCTATAGGTAGCATTGTTAGACATGTTGAGATTAACAACTAGGTGAGGTGAGGAAAAGTATTTCCATAAGCCTTCCTGGGAAGGTTTCTGGAAGCATTTTCAAGCCTGTGACCTTGACAGTTGAGCTCATCAACCCTGTCATGGCCAAGAAACCTTCATCCTCATGTGGTGTCCTCACCTTCTTTATATAAACTTGATCCCCAGGCAAGGGCAGCCTGCCAAGCAAATACACACAGATTCCTTCCTTCCCTTCTTCCACCCTCTGCTCTGCTCAATGCATGGGCCCTACATGGGGCCTTGGAGAGAAAGGTCAGGACCATTTGGTGTCCTCTTACTTTGGCTACTGAAAGGGCATCTCTGGCTGTGCAGCTGTCTAAAAATAACCTGAGCTTTCAGAGCAGCTTAGCTCTGCCGCGTACAGGAATAAATCAACGGGAGTGTATTCCAGCGACAGAGATGTCCAAAATGAGTGCTGCATGGCATAATTCTACTTTAGCCCCGAGCTGCTGGAGCTCAGGGAGCGTTTGGACAATGCTTTCAGATGTAGGGTTTGGATTCGGGGTGATGCTATGCAGAACCAGGGGTTGGACTCAGTGATCCTTATGGGTCCTTTCCAACTCGGGATATTCCATGGTTCTATGAATCAATGTAAATCAGCCCACCTGTGTGCAGTGGCACCACTATAATGTGATGGGTTGACCAAGCCACTTCTTCAACCCCAGAATCCCAATGCACTGTTGTCTCCTTTTTTTGCCTTTGATAACCAAACAAATACGTCCAGTGACAGCTACTCTCCCATGATTTAAAACACTGAGTCCAGCTTGATGTTCATCTAAAGATTATATTAAATGAATTTCTCACTTGACTTTTCCCAAGGAATTCTGCAACAGCCAATTGCCCCATCCTTGGATGTGCTCAAGGCGAGGTTGGATGGGCAGTCTGATCTGGTGGCTGACAAATGGAGAGCTTGGACTATTTCACCCTGAAAGCCTCATCCAAGTCCCTGTACTCTAAGGAAGTGTATCTCAACCCAAAGGATTGTGCAGAAGTGATCTGGGAGAAAAGTCAGAGGAATGGAGAACCACTCCCAAGAGAGGACTAAATCTTCCTGTTACTTTAGATGGATCCCAGTAATTGTAGGATTATTTATTTATTTATTTATTTATTACAGCCTGAAATAGCTGACTGTTGGATTTCAGAAATCACTGGCTTGAATTCTACTCTGTAATCAGGAATTAATCTGTCTAATTGCCTACAGCTCTGTTGCATCTCTCCAAAAAGACAGCAAGGCATTATACTATTTCCTGACTATGTTCTGGGGTGGCAAATATTGGGAACAGACATCAGTCTGTGACATCAATCTTTGGACTGATAGGACGAGGGGGAATAACCTCAAGTTGCACCAGGGGAGATTTAGGGTGGCTATTAGGGAAAACTTCTTCTCCAGAAGAGTGGTCAGGCACTGGAAGAGGCTGCCCAGGGAGGTGGTGGAGTCACTGTCCCTGGAGATGCTCAAGGAATGTGGCACAGAGGGGGAAATATTGGTGGAGTGGTAGGTGGATTGTTAGACTAGGTGATCTTAGTTGGCCATCTGTGAGAAAGAGGGATCTGCATATACAAACCACTGGATATACCGTCCAACCAACCAGCACTTTTGAGATTCACCCCTCTTCTTCCAACACGTACAAGTGTAAATCGTGCCCAGGGCCATTCTGCACCCAATAGGGATTTCACATCGCTCGAAGAGCGGAGCTGTGGAAGTAAACATCAGTAATGTGGCACAGATATGATGTGCACATCCCTGCCTTGTGATGGCTTTCTGATGTGTGTGCGACGAAGCCTGTGGGAACTTCTTTACAAGAGGAGAAGCTAGCAGCGCTCTCTTTTCAGTTGCTCCAACAGAAAGCCCTGGGCAATTGCTGTGCCATTGTTCAAAGCGAGCTGAAAGCACAGCTTCAGAGACAGCTCTGCTGCTTGCACAGGGGGTAATTAACCCAGCCTGGGAGAGCTGAAAATTAGAAAAAAAGATAAATTCTCAGTGGTACCTTGGGGAGGCTGCTGTTTCCCCAGGAAGAAGATCCCCCCCAAACACCTCCTTGTCCTCCTGGTTTCCATGTGGGTCACAGGAAAGGCAGCATGCTGGAATCGTGACTTCAGTGTTAATCCCAGCTCTGGGCTGATTCTGCCTACGGTCTGCTCTTCTCTGTCTCCTCATTGTAAAGTGGGGATAGTTATAATAGAATCATTAAGGTTGGGAAAGACCCCTAAGATCATCCAGTCCAACCATCCACCTGCCACCAGTATTGCTCACTAAAACAAAGTTCTCTAAAAGGCATCTGACAAACAGCAAGCACTCATAATAAGCATGAGTGGTGAATTTATGGGGATGATGTCCTAAGAAACATCCATCTCTGAAATGAATGTGATGTGAGCAGACATCGTTCTTCAAGCTACAGAATGATGGTCATGGTGGGCAGGAATCGTTTGTGTAGCATTTCAAATTATCTGATCAGCCATTGCTTAGAAAACATCTCTGGTCACAAGCAAAGGAGGATGCCAAAGAGTGATCTGATCCCTCTTCTCTCATCAGCTTCCACATGCCTCTGGAAACCCATTGTGCTCTCCAGAGAGGGGAAATCCATCCACACAAAACCTGCTCTGGAGGCTTATTTTGCAGGGAGCTGCAGGAAATCTCACACACTTGTAGAAACTTATCAATAATAGGCAATGTCATTGGGAACATTCGTGTGTCCACGTATGGGCTGGTGCCTCCAAAGTAGGGAAATGGAGCAAAGAGGGTCTGCAAGGGCACATGGGAACATCAGCGTGCAGCTGTACCCTGAGGATGGCAGGAGGGATGGATGAATCATGTGCTCCTGATCCAGGAGAGCCAGCTCAGAAATCAGAGCCAACACAGGCTGTTATCACTGGTGAGTGTAAGAAATGAAAGAGGTGTCCCACGTGGTACTATCAATCATCAGGCGTGTCAGTTTTCAGCACTTAATGGCTGGAAGTTAAAGCCTTTCTCAGCTGCATTTCCAGTCATTGGCTTTCGATTTCGGGCATAAGGAAAGGAATTACATTAGAGGTCTTGGAGGTGAGATTTCCTCCTTCAGTACACATTTTAGTGGCAGAGCATCAGTAATGTGACTTCATATATTTCATCTTCCTTGAAGACCTTACACTGGGAGTCTGCCTCAGGACATTGCCAGAGCTGCCTCCTGTTTTCCCAGAGGTCAGATGTCAAAGGCCACCCATGCTCTGCACCAGCAGACCCCAGGATTCTCATTACTCATGCTATCAACATTGAATGGATCTATAAAATCCACCTCATCCTGTGAAACAGAACAGTCAATTCAGGTATTTTTAAAAAATTTATTTTAATCTAGTTACTTCTTTAAAATTTCTCTGGAATAACAGGACAGAGACTAGTCTCTGACAGCCCCAGTTCCACACACCACTTCCCAACACCACCATTCCTTGTAGACATGGGATGTCAAAGGGCAGAGCGTCAGGATCTCACCAGGGGCCTGGGGGCTGTGTTCAGTCTCTCCAGGCATGTTTACAGGCTTTGAGCAGCCAAGGTGAGGCATAGATAATGACAATATTTCATAGAATCATTAGGATTAAAAAAGACCACTGAGGTCCCCACGTCCAACCTCCACCCATCCCACCATGCCCACTGAACACAGCACTCAATGCCACATCTCCATGGTTCTCCAGGGATGGTGACCCCACCACCTCCCTTGGCAGCCTTTGCCACTGCATCACCACTCTTTCTACAGTGGTTTTTATTCTAATATCCTAGTATTCCTAATTAGCTACGAGATATGGTTTAGAGGCTTGTGGTAGCAATGGTAGTGGGAGGAGGTTGGACTAGATGATCTTGCAGGCTGTTTCCAACCTTGCGATTCTATGATGATTCCTAATTCAATGCAAACAATGATGCATAAACCCTCATAGTATATTCAGTCCTGGAGTGCAGAAGTGAACAAAACCATTCAGAGAGTGAGAGTAATGGCATAAGAAGCATAGGAGGTCTGAAGGACAGAGTCTCTTCCCTTGCACAGCTGCATAAATGTGTGTTAGGGAGATGTACAGACTCCTTTTTGGTATACCAGCACATTTTTCAGATGACAGCAGCCTTTTAAAGCTGTTTCTAATGGTGTCATATGGATTTTCCTTTTATAACAATCTCTCTTTTGGAAATCCCCACTGGTCTCTGCTATTCCAGTGAAGGAGACTGCCTAATTCAGCTCATTTTCCCCAGGAATATCCAGCTGATCATGCAATAGCAATGTATATCAGCACGCTAATGATGCTTGGCACCTTCCTGGGCTGCAAGGGAGGCAGGGGAGATCGCTGTCATTGTGGAATTAGTTGTGCTGGAAACACCATGGGGTTTGTGTCATCCAAGGAGAAAAGAAAAGTCTGTTGTGTTGTGGCTTTCTGAGCCAGACGGTGAGGCAGAGTGGGTTCCCTGGGTCTCCCCATGCTAGGGGTGCTCAAGGGTATTGGTGGGCTTTAAGAAGCAGCAGGCTGTAGCTGGGGGATTTCTCACCATGCAGGATCCCAGGCCAGTTTCTTGCAGGTCCAGCCTGAGGGGTCAGCAGCCAAATAATGTGGGTCTGAGTAGACTGGATGACCTTTAAGCATCCCTTCCAACAAACAATTCTATGGTTCTATGATCTCCTGGTGGAGAGAAGGGGTATGTAGCTCAAGTGCCTCATGGAGTGTGTCCAGCTCCTTCTGGCCATCCTGGAGACATCCCTGCAGATGGGCTTGAAGTACATGTAACTTGGGATCCATGCATGCCCTTCCAGTTCTCCAGCCCAACAGGGTTTAGGACATCTCGATTTTAGGGCCATGGCTGAACACTGCCCTCCCTGTGCGCCATGCCACTGACTGCATGCTTCATGCCATGGAGATGCTGGGATTACACCAGCTGGAGATCATCCTCCATTCCCCTCCTCCCAAGGCAGGATACAATGGTTTGCAGCAAACTCAGCAGCTGCTTGTCCCACACCTGTTCCTGTATCAGCACTGTTTGGATTTCATATGCCACCAATGGGCTCCAGATGCCCATTGGTGGCATATGTGCGTAAAGTCCATAAAGTAGCACCTTATTGACCAGGAGAAGATTGATCCAAATCAATCCAAAGGTGGCAAAGTGGTAATCATAGAGTCATAGAATCATAAAGGTTGGAAAAGACCTCTATGTTCACCCAGTCCAACCCAATCCCACTCCACCATGCCCATTAACCCATGCCCATAAAAATGCCACATTTCTACATTTCCTGAACACCTCCAAGGACCGTGACTCCACCACCTGCCTGGGCAGCCTGTGCTAGTGGCCAGCCACACTTGCAGATAAGAAGTTTTTCCTAATATTCAATCTGAACCTCCCCTTGCGCAAATTGAGGCCATTCCCTCCCATCCTGAAAGAAGGGGCTGACCTCTATGCCAATGGCACAGGTACATGGCCAAAAGATAGGATCCCAGCAGAAGGAGAGTCAACTGCCCACACCATAGCCCATGTAGCAAGCACTCCTGCTCTTTGCCAGGTCTTGATAAGGGACATTTTTTGCCTTTTGCTGCCACACACACACACACACACACACACACACACACACAAAAAAAAAAAGATTGCAGCAAACCTGGCTGTGTGATGGAACTCAGTGCCATCTCCCAGTGCAGAGAAAAGTTCCCATCAGTTGTCTTCATCTCTTACCCATGGTGAGGGAGAACAAGACACTGTGGGGATGCACACTGTCCTGCTGGATACTGTTAATTAGCATAAGAAACAACACCAGAGGCTACGAAGCATTGAGCTGGAGTATAATTAGCTACATGGGATTTGCTAAGTGTCTTGGTCCAGACAACAAGCATGAAACCTCAGGGCCAGCCTGTTGAAGAGCTGCTTTGTGAAAGCAGAAGCCCCCAAGGAGCGCTTGGTGCAGCCTGTCCAAGCCTGCAGATCATTTTGTGCCCAGCACAAGGCTGTGTTGAGATGCACACAATGTCCTGGTTCCTGCTCCCTACCCCAGGGAGTCAACAGCACAGACACTGCTCTCCTTTTTGCTGCAGCTTATTTAATATTTATGCACCCCAATGTTAGGGAACATCCTAATACTTCTTGTGCTCAGAGGTCCAGAGCTCTTCTGAGCTATTTTACTGCATGCATCGCCTTTCCCATTGCACCAGCTCTGGATTTCATCGTGCCATCTCCCTTCGCAGGTCAAGTAAATGCTGAAAGGGAGGCACCCAAATTAGGTCAGATGAATCACCCCTACAGAAGTCCCTGTTTTGACCACTGAGAACTCAGTGCAATGTGGTCAAGGGTAGGTGTCCATAGTTAGACTCAGATAGCTTGTTGCACCCCTCAGGGCCAAGGGCTTTAGGGACTGCAGGCATCAGGTTCTCAGTGCCTTACCCTGATTCTGGTCTCCAATTGGCAACTCCTTCTGAGGAGATGAAATGAAACTTGCCTGCTGCTATGTAGTATTTATTGGGTTCACTAAAACTTTGGAAGATTGGGTCAAAGTGATTTGTCTCAAGGAGTTAAAGGAGTGGTTGTAGGGCAACCCAGGTCCCATTGGCTCAGGGAGATGGATGGCAAAACCTTGCTCTCTGCAGACATCTTCCTCCACAGGAGCCTGGGCAGCCCCATACCCAAAACACCAATGTACCAGGTGCTGTAGCTGCCACTTTTCTTCTGGACAGGTTCACCTTTCCCATTCTTTTGCAAAAAGCTCACCCTTGTGCAAAGTGAGGAACAAAAATAGCCTCAACCCTGCTGAATCCTGAGCCTGCAAAAGCAAATGGTGCTTGTGCTTTGTGTGGCACAAAGTTTGCACAGGCCTGTGAGCAGAGCTGTTGGGTTTCTGGCAGTGGCCATCCTCAGCATCCGCAGGGGGGAAGGACTCAGCACTAAAGCACTTCAAAACTTGGAAAGGAGCATCACATCCAGCCTGGCCAGGGGAAACTGCTCCAAGCACAGTGCAGCTTCTGTTCAGTGCTGTCTTTGCTATTCTCATGTGTGCAGGAGGTGAAAAATGCACCTTTAATTTTTTTTCAATTGTTAATTATTTTTTTTTAAACCTCTGGTGACATGGTTTTGGTAAACACTGGAATTACTGAATCACGGAATCATAGAATGACTTGGGTTGGGAAGGGACCTTAAGGACCACACAGCTTCAACTCCCCTGCCATGGGCACCAGCTCAGGCTGCCCAGTGCCTCATACAGCCTGGCCCTGAGCATCTTCAGGAATGGGGCATCCACAACACCTCTGGGCAGCAGTGCCAGGGCATTTCTGAGTAAAGCATTTCTTCCTAACATCTAACCAAAATTTCCTCTCTTTTTGTTTGAAAGTGTTTAGAAGTGGAGTTCAAGGAGCATGTGGACAATGCGCTCAGACATTGGGTTTGGATTTGTGTAGAGTCAGGGATTGGACTCAATGATCCTTGTGGGTCCCTTTCAACTCAAAATATTCTATGAATCTGATTCTATGATAAGCACCTAAAGCAATGATATAAGGTACAAATAACCACTGGCCTCTTTCTCCCAACAGCATGGGGAGAAATGGCACAGGGACTGCACTGTCAGCTGAGTTCCTTGGTTACAAGCTTCATTTCTCCTGATGTATTGCTCTGGGCATGATGTGGGATCTCACTAATGCTGTTTTCCCCAAAATTAAGTGCCATTTACTCATATCCTTGGAAAGGCTTTTGTGATGTCAGTGCTATGGGGCAAGAATGAAGTAGGCGTTTCAGCTTTCCAAATGGGGGAAATTACCTTGTGTATTAATGGTAGTTCATGAAAAGGACCAGATTCCCACCCTTGCATACCAAAACACTGTGTTTATCCACCATTACAGGCAACTTCAAATGTATCTTCCCCAAATGGGTCTTTAGCACCTTCCAGTTTTAACCTCACTGCACATTTATGAGGAAACAAGTAAAAACTAGACAGCTTTTCTGGTCTTTTGGTTTAGGTGAGTTATCCTTGTAAAGAGGCTGTTGTGCCTCAAGCAAGTCATGGGCACCAGATGGTATTTCCTGCATGGTGGCTGCTTGGAAGTTAGACTGAACAAGTCCAAATCCACTTCTAGCCTTGAGAAGGTCCAGGTGTCTCCTCACTGTGCTCTTTGGTGCTGGGGAGTGTGGAGCTTTGGAAGTAATGCCCTCCCCTGGCGAGCCAAGGGCACTATTCCCCTACAGACCTGCCTGAGCTGTGAGGGTAGATGGACGTTTTTGGAACTACAAGCCAAGGCAAAAATAAGTGAGAAAAACAACCCAGGTGCCAACCCCAGTGGAGTTCCTCAACGCCTCATTACCTTCCTGAATGCCTTGACTGATCTGCCCAGAAACATGTGGAATACTTCCCTGCACTGGACCCGTCCATGAAGTTCCTGGCAGCAGTGGGACCTCTCTCCACTACCCACATCAGGAGCAATACCCTTTTGTGTGTCTGGGCAATGGAGATCAAAGGAGCCTGAACAGACTTCAGGATGCACCAGCATTGCTGTAAATATAGCAAAGATGCAGTAAAAAAGTAAGTGTGGGGAAGCTGATCAATTTGCCCAACTAATTAAGCTACCTTTTCTTATTAATAGCATTAAGCCTCCTTTGCAGATATCCCTCTGTCTTCTGGGGCTGTCTCCCATGCCTTTAATCTGTTTTCTACTCTCTCTCCCATGCTGGTCTCATGTCGCTGAACTCATGCACCTTTTGAAGGAGGATATTTTCTGGCAGCTGGAAAAAAAAATCAAGATCTGGAAGAGGCTGATTATATCCAGATTGGGTTGATACAGTTAGATGGAAGTGAGGAGTAAAGCATGGCTGTCCCTTGGACAGGCACCATGGGCCTTGGATAGCTGGGGAAGCATGAGGTGTCCCCCATAAGATTCATGGCTTGCTGTGGCCATCATGGGATCAGGGGGTTGGTAGGGATGTTGAATGAGTGATGGTATTTCCAGTCACTATTTCTTCCCACCTTCTCAGATTGGTTGAGGCCATCCACCTATGGTCTTCTGATGGACACCACCTACAGAACAGAATCTTCTGTGAGAGAAGTTTTTAAGATGATAGGTAAAAAAGAGCTACTCAGCAAATTGTTTGTTTGTTCCTTCCATTTGATTTTGGAGAGAGAATATTTATGAGAGCCAATTCAAACCCCTGTCTTGTCTCCACTGATTTATTTATCCCCACTCTCACTTCAGTGCCATCCAGAAAGAACTGATAAGAATTTGGGACTGACCTTAAACATTAGGACACGGAAGTGGCACATCAGGAACAGGAAAGTGATGCTCAGATCATGCAACACCCCTTTAACAACCATTTCTTCCCATTTGTTCCTGCTGGAAGAACCCAGCACACCCTAATGGCCACCTCTACCTTATAAAGAGGGATATGGAGGTTGGGGCACAGCTGGTGGGAGGTGAAGGATGAGATCAGGATGCATGGGGTGCAGCCTTAAGATACCTATCCCCATGGGCTCACTGGCTCCACACAGCTGCTCCCCTAATCTGCACGCATTCAGAGCATCTCCATTCAGTAGTGTTGCTTCCTGGAGCTTGAAAGGGACGCTGATTATTTTTAATGAGCCTTTGCCTTGCTGGAGTTTTACTTTGTGCTGATTGCGTGGGCAGCACTGTGGCCCCCTCCCACATGGCAGGTTTGCTGGCTTTTCATGCTTGCACCTATGGGGAGATGTGTGGCTCACAAGAGTGTGCCAGTACACAGCAAATACACAGGTGATGGAGAGAACAATGCAGTGCCCTGGTGGGGTCAGAGATGTACAGGACACCTTCAGGGGTGCAGGATGGTAAGGAGGAAAACAATATGCCCCTCCAGCTTGACTTTGGAGAGGGTTTGATGTCTGGCTGTTTGCACAGTTTTCCTAGGCAGCATCAAGGTCATCCTGCCTTGCCCTGTAGTGCTCCTGCATGCCTGCCCTGAGGTCCCAGAGCATGATTCAGTCAATCCCAAGGCTGAAACACGGCAGGTGACTCACATCCTGAGAGTGCCTGTATCTCTCCATCAGCTTCAGTGGGATCCTGGGGTGGAGAACTGCACTCGTTATCTTTGGATGCTGGATCAGAACCTTTATCCATTGGAAAACCAAGTAGCCTTGCAGGAATTAAAACCAACATGACTGAGAGGGGGTGATCTCACAATGATGGCATGGCAAGGTGCAGAACGTGGGGCTGTCACTGGAAAAGCACCAGTTCTGCTGCTCCGTGCAGCGACTGCCTTGCTCAACAGTCTGTGCAATCTGATGGGATGTACCTCGTGGAAACCTGCTGCCCAGCGTTATCTCTTCCTGCTACTCTTGATGCATTTTTTTTCCCCCTGAGAAATTACATAAACAGATGGCTGAGCTTGATATTAATACACTTATTTCAACATTTGCATAGAGCATCTGTTGAGGAAAAAAAAAAAAAACAAAAAACTTTTGCAGATTTAAAAAAAGATTTTTTTGAATCTTTGAGTTGAATTCCAAGACTATGAAAAGATGAATATCTCTTCCAAGAATGCATAAAAGCTTCATTTGTACACCAGTAGAATGCCACTCCACTGAAATGTCACTCACTGGTGGATGATTTGGAGTGGGGGAGGGAAATGAGTCTGCATATTGCAGAGCTGATCGTGCCTAGATCAAAACAACAATAATAATAAAAAAGGGTGAGAAAACTTTTAAAAGTAACCCCCAGCCTAACTTTCATTTGGGTCAGGCTAACAATTTATAGCCAAATCATCTGCTTCCCTCCATAACAAGCTCTCCCTGTATTGAGCTGTCCTTCCTGGCTGCTCAGAGGACCAGGATCTTCAAGGTGCATCTGGAGTGTCCCCAAAGAGAGCCCTGGGTGCAGCCCTTGAGGAGTCATTTTTTTTTCTCTTGGAGAAGATGGGACAATATATCTCAATTCCATACCTCTTCTCCTGTGGAAGAACATCCTATGATCATTTTGGTCTACCAGATTTTTTTAGGCTAGCCCTCAGAGTGGTTTAAAATGCGTGGCTAGAAAAATAAAACCTCTCAAAGTCCTCAAAGAGTCTCACCATTGCATGTTGATAAGGAATTGTTGCCTCCTGTCTAGGCTGTCCTCATTACTTTCTTGCCAAATCCTCAGGACGAAAGGCCTTCTTTCACCCAAAGGATTATCCTGATGCTAAGTGACTCCATTTCTCTTTTTTGCCAAGAAGCAAACATATTTCTGATGCATGGAGTTTCACAGCACAGGTTTGGTTTCATGAACTTTAATAACGATCTCAGTGAAAGCTGTAGGTCAGGCAAGCTTCCATCCACCTGTGTAATTGTTTCTGCAAGATTTCCCAGGAGCATGTTTTTAAGAAGGTGGCTATTTGTGCCTTTCTCTTTGTATGCTGCCTTCCCCATGGCTCCTGGTCAGGTAGTGTGATGGGTCCAGCCGTAGAATCACTAAGATTGGAAAGAGCTAAGAACTAAGATAATCTAGTCCACCCATCACCCTGTGCCTATGACCACTATAGACCATCCACCCTTTTCTTGAACACCTCCAAGGACTCCACCACCACCCTGGGCAGCCCATTCCAGTGCTTTCCCACTCTAAAACCAAGTTGTAAAACCAAGTCCCACTCACTGACAGTAGTGGTAGAGATTGATTGCAGCAGACCTCAGCTGTAATAGTCACTCAAGCAATAGCAGTATCAGTGCAGAAGTGCCTTTGCTCTGGCTTCCTTCTGGATGGAGAGCTTAGCATCAGAAGGGCAAGCATTCAGGTACTCAGCTGTATCTTGGACTAGTTTTCCCTTATTTTTATACCTCACTTATTCCAGAGGCACTATGGTCTAGGGTGTTAGAGGCGAGAGGCAGTATTATAAATTATAGCACACATACTCTTTAATTATTTTGTCAAAATGATTTATAAGTCGTGACTTGCTGGAAAGAACCAGGCTGTACCCGTGGAGATACCCATGGTAACTCATCCCTTTTTTCTCCCACATTTGTGCTCGAGGACAATACTTCCTTGAGCCAGGCAGCCCCTTCACGTGACAGTGACCATGGAAATGAAGCTGAGACCACACAGATACTTTGCATTTAGAGTTAGCAGGACAAACACAGCCCCTGCCAACCATCCACCCCACAGCCCCACACAGGGATGACTCAGTTGGTCCCACAACAAACTTTTTAGGCATGGTGTCAGCTCAGCCAGGACAATACAGGTTTACAGCCATAATGAAGGCAGCATCAAAAATACTGACCATAAATAACAGCATCCCAGCATATCAGTAATGAGGTTGTGATTTAGGACCCAGGCAAGAAGGTGTGAGAGGAAGGGATGCTGCTTTCTGAACTTTTTTTTTTTTTTTTTTTTTTTTTTGAAGCATTTTCACTTTTTAACTGCTTAACCTATTGCTGGAGGAATGGGTGGCTCCAAAACATAACTGGGGGCATGCAGTCTCCATGCTTTGGTTGCTCCACCGCTGGCTTCATTCCTCACAGCTTTGTAAGAGAGCACAAGGGCTGTGTGTGATGAATGGTAATGCAAACAAAACCAGGAGAGAAAGGCTTCCACTCAAAGGCCAGCACTGATGGAGGGGTGCAAGGGAGGGGAACATGCTTGGGGAGGTCCAGGAGAAGCTGGGAAATGCCTCAAGAGGAGATGATTAGATAGAGGTGGATGTGTGGAAAGCAAGGGCTGGATGTGAGCCAAAAGGCACTGGGTGGGGAGGTGGGATCCCATCCCATCTCATCCCAACCCAAACTGGGATGGTGGGATCCTCCCAGGTCTTTCTCGTCTTGTATTCAGTCTGAAAATAAATCCATGCAGCCTCACCTCCCTCCTGCTTGTTGTGAGATCCGGGCTCCAGAAGTGTGCTCGCTTGCTCTGGCCATTTCCATGATTAAAGCAATAAGCAGGAGATATGATTTAAATCAAGCCTGAACTCTTGAAAAGCCACCTGTGGTGTTAAAAGCAAGTCAATAAAGTGTGTTAATAGAAAGATTAACATTTCAGCAGTGTACAGGCAGTGTTAATTATGACATTCCCCAAGCCAGGGTCCCTTTAGGAGAGCACAGGGCTGATGGGTTTAGGGTCTGAGCCTTGGGCCAGAGAAGCCCGGGTCTTGAGGGGAACAGAACTGGGAGAATGCATGGGAGAGGCAGTCTGATTTGCAGACGAATTAAATGCAGGCCTGTTCTCCCCTGCTGGTCCTTGAGCTACCAGGAATCTGATATTCCATCACCTTCAGCTGTGATATAGGACCATAGAATAGCTTCGAGATGGAAGGGACCTCGAAGACCTGGTATTCCAAGGCAATCGTCTGGGACTTCACCATGACCTCAAATGCTCTGCCAAGCAGTGGCCAACATTCCACTGAGCTAGACGAAACTCTGTGTCTCAATTTTTAATTAAATTCCATTTTTAAAGTAGGAAAAAGTGCTCATGAGTGCTCAATTACTGCTTTTTTCAGGTTTTTTGATCAGCGTTGAACAGAGGACATGTTCAATCTGTTGTTAAACAATCTCTGCTGGCTTCTGGAAGTCAAATGCTTGTCTTAAAATAATTTATCTCTTCTCCATACTTGATGCTTTGTGATGTTGCCTTCTCCAAGTGAGCTCTCAGTGTGTGAGCAGGACAGAGAAAGATAATTGCTTGCACTCCCCCATATCTTCCATGTTTTGCATAGAACAGACCCTGTTTCCGGTTCTGCAGTGTTGGAGGAGGCAGCATCCTTGCCCTGCATTATACATAGGGAAACCAAGATGGAGAAGCACAACTGGAAATTGGAATCCTTCCACCTTGACTCTTTGTTCCATGCCCTCTGGTAATAACTAAGATCAGAACACAGATATTTGTCTAAGGATGAAATTATTGTCTTAGAGCAACAAAATGGCAGAGCCAACCTGAGTTTTGTCAAACGAGGTTATATTTCCTCCATGGAGGACAGCTGGTGGCAGAGTCAGAAGATGGTCCTGGAAATATCCTAGCAGGATTGTGTCCTGTTCTCCCAGAGTCCATAGCACAAAGGGGCAACACAACCTGCTCCTGAGCCAGATCAGCATCTTCGGTCTCCTCCCAACATGCTCAAAGATTTCCAGAAACTCCTGAACTTAGAGGAAGGAGTCCAGAGAAGAGGCTATGCTCAGACAGCCCCGAGCTGGGGCAGGATCTCCAACTCCATCAGCCTGGATGGACACAACTTGCCTCTGTCATTCACTGGAGAGGGCACCGTTATGTTCTTGTGATGGATGTGTTGGCTATTCCTTCTCACATCTCCCTATGAATACCTTCTTTGCTCCCTCTCACTGTCAGGAAATCTGTCCAAGAGAATCTGTTTTGCTTTCTGTAAGTCGGCAGCAGTGCAGGAGACATTGTGGACAGTGGCACTGAGGGACATGGTCAGTGGGCATGGTGAAGATGGATTGATGGTTAGACTTGGTAATCTTAAAGGTCCTTTCCAACCTCAGTGATTCTGTGATTTTATGATTCTGTCACACAACCTGGTGTCTGCCTCTCTTCATCCCTTGCCCTTCATTCAAGCCCTTTCACTATTGATTTTTCATTTAGGGAAGATCTTTTGGGATACACAGAGCTCTGAGTTGTGGTCTTTGTTTCTTTGGTAGTGCTTTATCACAAATGATATCACAAAGCACTGTGATAAGCTATCCCTGCCGCTCACTGCAAAAGAAGACTGACTGTTTTCATCCTGGCTGCTCCCTCTGTATTCAGACTCTTCAGGCATTTCCTCACTTGGCACTTGCCACTTACAATCTATCTACATGGGCTTTATTGTTCTCACCAAGACAGACTGAAAAAAATATGAATTTCTTGACTGTCATCCCCATGGCCTGCCACTAAATATTCTTTGTCTTAGGACACGCTCCTGAAAAACATATGGTTTCAAGCTCTGCCTCTCATAGCTGCCATTTAGCTGAGATTCTTATCTTATTATTCATCTCTCCTCTCTCTCCGCAGCGTCAGTCCTTCTACTCACCACTGCCTGGGTTCCCCAGTTACACATAATGTCTGCCTTCCCCTGGATGGAAATTTATTGCTTCTTGCTTGCTGGCTATGGAGGGAACAGAACCATCCCCAAATTCAGTGCTGCAATCCCTCCACGCTCTGGATGTGGTAGCAATGAGCCAGAACGTGAACCCTGCTAGACCTGAGGAGCTCAGCGGGTTTTTGCTGGATCTGGTGGTGATGAGGTGCAGTTAAAACCATGAATCAACCCTTGCCCTGAGGCTGGAGGGGATGGCGAGGTGGGCAGCAGCACCAGAGGGGATCTCTGTGGTGGTGAGAGTTCATGCTTCTGTCTGTCCTTTGCATACAGTTTCCACGGGTTTATTTAAATAATAACAAACAAATTGATTTCTGATGTGACCGAGGGAGCTGGGAAAGCCAGCTCTGAATAACACACAAGGCTGTTATCAAATGTCACCATCATCAAAACAGACCGAAAGCAGGAAAAGCCCAGGACAATTAGATCCTTTTGTGGAGATGAGAAAGGTGGGTCTGCAGAACCAATTGCACTGTGTGTCTGTCGTTTTGGGCTGAGTACTCAGAGAGACAGTCATTTTCCAAAGCAGGACATCAGCTACTCGACACTCGTTAGCGCTAATGAAAATCATACAGCGTAACCCCAGGTTCCAGCCAGCAACTCATTTCCAATGTCATCTTGGGGAAGCAGCCAGAGCAGAGTCCGAGATAGAGAGCTTTACACCTATGTCAATTTTAAACAAAGCAACACCATTGTGAAGTATGCAGGGAGGTCATCAAGTTGCCTTTGAATTTTATTCAGCTGGATAGGAAGGGACGATAGCACCTGACTTCCTAATAGTCTCAGCACAAATCAAAGTGCAGAAGTCTCCACCAGGCTCCTACGTAATTGCTTTGGGATGTGGGATACAGGGACTTCTCCACAGGGAGAGGTCTCAACACCACATGGCCATTGGGTCTCCTGTGGTGGTGGAGGCATGCCATCCCCACGCCGTCCTAAAATTTTCCTCCCATAACATCCCTTTCAAACCATGACTCAAGCCTTTCCGCTCTCTTATCTGCTGCAGGCAAGAAGCCAAGCTATGGTTTTGTTGGTCAGGAGTGCCCAGAGCATAAAGATCACAGGTTTCCTATGAGATCTTGGCCAGTTTATTCACCTCTTGGCCTCAGCTTCCGTACTTTTAAAGTCTGGGCAATAACAGCCTGTTAGAGAAAGGAAGCAGGAGGATTCGTATGTTAATATCTGTAGGACACTCAAGGGATACGTTGAGCAGGTCCATAAAAACGTCTAGCAGCAATGAGTAATGATTGTCTGTACGCGGTCTTGAACTCAGCCCAGGTTGCCATTGTTCCAGGAGCACCTGTGGGTACTGAGCCTCGGGGGCACTCTTCTCACAAACGTTGGAGATGATGGGAGAAGAAAAAAAATCTCACACTGCTCTACTGAGTAGAGCCTTCGCTCACAACTATGCATATCAAACTTGCACTAAGATCTGGATTAATTTCCAAAGATTTTCCATGTTTTGGTCTATTTCTTCAATGTTTCCTCTGGTGACCACACTGGTAGCTGGCTGGATATTAACCATTCACTCATTTGTTCCATGGTTGTCACTGTGTGTGACTCTCCCGACAGGTGACAGCAACTGCTTTCATTTCCTGCAGTCCTGGGGCTGAGCCCCTCCCCTTCCCCCAGTTTGGTTACTGCACTGGAAATGCAGACTGAAGAGTAAAGATGTCCAGGGGGACCAACTTTCAGTTTACACTCACATAGTGAAAAGATAATTTATTGAGGAACATGCTATTCTAGGCCTCCTTTCTGCACTGAAAGCATCAGACCACTGTGGAAAAAGAAAACAACCTTTTATGGAAAAGTGGCTGTCTGATGGTGGGCAATACAAATCCATCCTTGAACTTCATAATGAATAGGGTGATGCTCATTAAACTAAATTTCAAGGTGTTCTCCATTCTAGGGAAGCACTGGAAAAGCATGGCTCTTGTAACAAGACATTGCTTCACTTGCTTTGCTGTGGCTTTGCAAAGCTGTGTGTATTGGTGTTGGGAGGTCCTCTCTGGTGGTCTTTCTGGATGGCTTGCCTTAGAAGCATAGAATTACAGAATCATTAGGGTTGGAAAAGTCCCTTAAGTTCATCTAGTCCAAGTGTCCACCTATCACCACAGTATTGTCCACTAACCCACGTGCCACACCTCCATGGTTCTGGAACACCTCCAGGGATGCTGACTGCACCACCTCA
The DNA here is from genome assembly GCF_905368555.1 of Meleagris gallopavo. Lineage (NCBI taxonomy): Eukaryota > Metazoa > Chordata > Aves > Galliformes > Phasianidae > Meleagris > Meleagris gallopavo. The sequence goes on along the minus strand of NC_139409.1, from coordinate 4,458,850 downwards.
CTGGGCAGCCTGTGCCAGTGCCTGACTGCCCTTTTGAAGAAGTTTTTCCTAGTATGATTGTCCTGGAGACACCCAAGGTCAGGTTAGATGGTGCTCCGTGCACCTGATGGAGCTGTAACGTGTCCCTGTTTATTGTAAGGGAGTTGGACCACGTGGCTTTTAGGGATCCCTTCCAATTCAATTCTGTGATTCTGTGATAAACACATAGCCTGTCTTTCTGCATGGAAATGCCTTAGATCCAGAGATTTTGCCCATCTGTCCACGTGGTACCTGGATTGCACCACAGGGTAGAGCTCAGGCTTGGTTACTATCAGAAAGTTGAACTATCCTCAAAAAAAGAGCTGCTGAGGATGTGGGCATTGCTATCCATAGCTGGTTTGGTCACCAGCCATGCAGCCCCTATGCAGACGGGCTGTGTTTTGGGCTGGCTTTGGGTCTCACAGCAATTTGGGCAGCACTCCCTCCTCCCGCCCCGCTGCCACGCTCCTGCTGATGGAGCAGAGCTGCGTGGGAACACTGAGTGCTGCACAGTGCCCACGTTTCCAGGAGGAAGTTGAAAAATTGAGGAAGATGCCAAAAACAGCTGCAAAAATGATATGAGAGCCGGAAGAAATAGCTTGCAAGAGACTCAGAGCTTGCTCTGTTTAGCTTATCGGAAGGAAGATTGAGAGAACATTAAAGCACATAAGTACATTCTCTTGAGGGAAAAAAAAAATACAAGATATTAAAGGGGTCTTTAATCTATCAGATCAAGGAATAACAGGAGCTGGTGCTGGAGGGCAAAGGCAGACAAGCTCCAGCCAGGAAAAAGGCTTTGTGCTCTTCTCATAGCAGTGAAGGTGATGCACTGCTCAGGCAGGGGACCACGCTCCATCTCCTTGGATTCAGGCACAACGTTTTCTGACACTGCCATCATTTCTCAGGCTCTTGACCTCAGACAGGTGTGGTCTGATGTGTCCTGGAGCTTGAACAAGATAATGCAGTGATCTTTCCTGGCTTGAGGCTTTCTCATTGCTCACAGCAAAGCAGGAAGACAGAGGCCCGCTGTTGGGTAGACATGACCAAAGCACAGGTTTGCCTGCACAGCAGCCTCACGTGGGCTGTTTCTCACTCCCGGGTGCTGAGAGGTGGTGAACACTGGGTGAGCTCTGCTCATACCATGGGCAGTCCCAAGCAGTGGGTAAAGCTGTCCCACCTCAGAGGTGTTTCTCTGGTGAGACTTCAAGCTGTTCGTCTCATTTCCCCCTGTGGGGCCTTGCATGGAAAGCCCTTCCCTTTGCTCTGAGCCCAAAACCAGATTAAAATTAACAGCAAGCTCTGTGTGATGCAAACCCAGCCCTCAGAAATAGGCAAGGAGCAGTGATGTGCTTGCACATACCTCTGCTGGGAAGGGCTGGCTGAAATTAGGAGCTGACCGGAACCCGAAAATGAGCTGCTGGAAACTGCCTGTCCCTCCTCTACCCTTGTGCTACTTCCACCTGTGTAACGAGGTGAAAAACATCCCCCAGCCAAAATACTAGCTTGTTTTCAATGCTTTCTCCAAGTATGCACAAATACTTACACACGATACGGACAAGGAGGAATAAAGCTTTAAATGCTTTAACATTCAAGAAAAGTACTCTGTGTACCAGGAGTTTTAGCGATCTCTTTGGGAGAGCCAAGTGTCTGAGCAAATTAGCCTTGGATACGAGCAGCCTTGCAAGCGGCTGTCTAACAGTGAGCAAATACCATATTATTAAAGACAAATGAAAGTAGCAATTGAACTGAAGAAGACAAAGAGTTTTGCTCATGTAGATGCTGAGCATTTTTTTTCCCCGTCTGCGTTTCTGAGCTCAAATCCAATGAGATCCAAGCTGCTTTTATATTCACTGGCCTCCAAACGATTATTTAGTGAAGGTCTTATGCAAATTGCACGTCACTGTCCCCATCACGAGCAGCAGCCCATGGCTGGGCTCAGCCTGAGGATGATGGTGCAATGTGAGATGTGTTTATTCAAGAAATGTCCCCCTGTTCGATGGGCTCCATTAAACACAGAGCTTCCACTTTCGTCAGGAATGCGTCTCCTATTTCTAATAAACATAGCGGCTAATTAGCTGAGGAGAGGGACTCAAAGGAAACAAAGGGGTTGGAACTGGAGGCTGGGGTTTCTTTAGACTTTGAGATCTGGATGAGGTTTTTGCAGCTGGGGAGTGTGATACTGGGTGAGGACAATCTGACACTTGTCAGCCGAGCACCCATGAAGATGAAGCCAAAGCTGTGATGGCAGAGCAGAAAGGCTCCCTGTGAGCCCTGAATTTTGCTGTGCACACGGCCAGAAGCCCATAGACTCCTGAAAATGTATCCCTGAAAGGCTTTAGCCCCCTGGGGTGGGATATAAATTACCTTTCATGAAATAACAGAAAGGCAATATACTACCTACTGTCCCTTCATTGTGCTTTCTCCCCAAACCTACTGTCAAGCAAATTATTTCCACCCAGCTGAGTCCTTAATCCTTCCCACATCAGCATGAATAGGTTTTGGCCATCATCAAGTCATCCCTCGAGCATCCTCTCAGGGGTCAAAGAGGCCACATCTAGGCTGGTGCAAAACAGATTGTTTGCAGCCTATGTGCTCACAGGACAGCTCGTGCTGGGCAGCCCTAATTCCTTGGCAGGATGCCTGCACCAGATGTGCCTGACACACAGTGGGAATGAGCTCAGAGGGCAGCACCAGTAGCCAGAAGCCAGCTCGGAGAACCAAGACGTGCTCTTCTACTGCTGATGCCATCCTCACAACAAGATTGTTCAATGCAGACTAGACTGTGCTGTGCTCTGACTTTGGGAAGTCCCCCAGGGACTGTTCTGGGACTGTTCCCCGTGCCTGCCATGGAAAGATCCTTGCCCTCTACATGCCATCTGCAAGACTCAGCATCGGGCCATTGGATCTCACCATGGGTTGCACTTTATTGTTACTGCAGTTTTGCTGTGTTGCTCATAGCCTGCCCCCTCCATGAGGACCTGGGGCTGAATTCTCGCTCCTGCCAGTGCAGGCTTTCCAGCTGAAGCAGTCTCTGCATGGAGCCTGCTCTGCTTGGGCTCGAGATAGCTAATCTTGCTTTGCTCCTCCTAGCAACAAACATGTTTGTGCCCAACATGATAGTAAACACAAGAGGCGGAGTAAGAAAACATGCTGAGCCGGGAGAGCTGGAAGAGGGGCTCTGTCTGAGCGGAGAAGCTGGCTTGGCTCCTTCTTTTCAAGCTTGGACTGACTTCAGGAGCAGAGCGAGGCATCAGATGTTTTCTTCTTCCTTGTCCAGTCCGAATCTGTCACAATATTTGTTATACATTTTACTTCTTGTATGTATATAGATGCAATCTAAGACTGAAAAATGTGGTTTGTGTTTCCAGCTAAGCAGCACCTGGTGTCAGACCCAGCCAGCCTTAGCCAGTCCTCTGTGTTGGTGATCTGTGCCTATCAAGTCGTGGCTGTTGCACCAAGTTGCAAGCAGATCAGGGTCAGATTCACACCCACTGGGCCAGTTCAATACCCAGCAATACCATTGATGTAAACTGCTGGTCAGCATAGTGGCATCCGGGAGGCACTGGAGTAGAGAGGTTTCTCTGATGCTTGTGATATGAAGTAACTGTTCAAATCTGTATAATGGAAGGTCCCAAAGCACTTGTTTTTTGTAGCTTTCTTTAGGAACAGCAGATATGAGAGAAGTATTAGGCTGACTCCAACAATCTGAATTCATCAAGCACATTTCCTTTCCTCACTGCCTGGAAATTGTGCCAAGAGGTGGGCACCATGAAGGAGGAGCAGGACCTTCATGTGATCGTGACTCTCTTCCCTGGCTCCTGGAGGCTAAGTGTGGGTGAGAACTAGCCATTTCCTGGCAACTGTATTCATTGTGGGAATACTCACTCTAGGCTAATTTCCTTCTTTGGGTTGTGCACATCAGGTTGAGCACACATCTGCTTGTCCCCTGCAGGAGAAGCTCTCTTTGTCCATTGCCACGACCCCAAGACCTCGGGACCAGCCAGTCTCATCCCAACACAGCACCCAGCATGACAATGGGACAACCCTTGGCCACCAGCCCTATGCCTTCCCATAGGAGAGGACTGATGCCCATTGCTATCTCTGCCTTTGCTTTCTGTGAACCATCATAGAACCATAGAATCATTTGAGTTGGAAGGGACCCTTAAAGGCCATCTAATCCATCTCCTCTGCAATGAACAGGGACACCTACAGCTTGATCAGAGCCCTGTCCAGCTTGACCTTGAATGTCTCCAAGGACGAGTCACCCACCATGTCTCTGGGCGACCTCTGTCAGTGCTTCACTACTCTCATTGTAAAAAACCTTTTTCTTAAATCCAGTCTAAATCTCCTACAGCCCAGCAGCAAAACCCCACATGTAGCTCCTGTCCGTGCCAGCCTGCCTCCCTTTTACACCTAGGAAGCCAGGTGCTTAAGGCTCATCTGCAATCAGAGCTCTTCAATGTGCCTTGTCTTCCTTGTGTTATTAGACCTCAGGCTCCTGTGACTTGTAACTTGGACCACGACAATTTGCAGTCACAACCTCACCCCCCCCACCAAGTGCCCCTTCCTTCTTCTGCTGGACACACTGTCATTAAAGAGCCTTTCTAACTTTTGGCTAATTGGCAGAGGTTATGTGCATGCTTCAGAAAAAGGGTAAATCGTTATAACCTCATGCCTCTATAGTCAATTATAGATTGTTTTCCCAGCTCAGCCAATTTGGCAGGCGGTGACATTGCAGTAAAAACTGAAAGCCTTCAGCCAGCATGCCTGATGTCCCTGCTTGAGAGCAGCTCAAACCAGAACCTGCATCTTGATCCTCACCCGAGTCCAGAGAGAGATGAGCTCTGGACATGTGTCAGTCCCAGGGCATGCAGATTAGGCTGGTCTCTTATTTATTCATTTGTTTGTTCCTTTTTGGTCAGGTCAGAGGTGATGCTTCTATAATACAGCAAGGCTGATTTACACCAGCATCTGAGACCATCTCACAGGAGAAGATGCTCAAATGGAGCCTCTACGTTGCTTTGATGTTATCCCTATCCTCCAGTTTCCATCCTCCTTTATAGAGAGGAGAATCCCTTGCACCTGGGTTCCCACATTGTCTCTGGGTGCTCTTGAAGGACAACGTGATGCAGTTCCCAGCTAGTGCATATTAAGAGTGGTGATGCACTGGCACAGGCTGCCTGGGGAGTCACTGTCCCTGGAGGTGTTCAGAACAGTGGAGATGTGGCACTGAAGAATGTGGTTAGTGGGCATGGTGGGGATGGGCTGGGGGTGGGCTTGGCAATCTCAGAGGTCTTTTCCAACCTTAATGATTCTACGTCTGGATTCATGCTCACAAAGACTTGTAATTTCACATTCCTCAAGATTTAATGTGGAAGAGCACTTGTCTATATGCTACTAGGGTCTGTGCAGGAGCACAAAACCATGGACCCACACCCAGACCCATGTATTCCTTCAGCCGCTGTTACAGAACAGAAGCTGTACCATTTCCTTTGTAGATACTTGAGCATAACAAAGTGGTTGTGCAAAGCACAGGATTCTGGATCATGCGTGGGGGCACTGCTAGGCAATGTCCAAGTGCTCTGTTTACAAGTCCACCACCTGTTAGTGCAGTGCTGACTGTGCAGCTGTTTGGGGAATTACATCAAAAAGCACTTTGGGAGGTTGCTGAAACCAAGGGCAGCCAGACAACATCTTCTTGACCATCTGCTACAGAGTTCAGTGAAGTGTGGCACATGGCCACCTCCACAGTGAGTAAGGATGAGCCAGGGGTTTTGAGCTGTTTCACTCTGTGTCTCCTTTTACCTACCTCCAAGGCAGTGCTGGAGTAGCAGGTTGTACTCATGATGCTACAGAAGAGGTTTCTGGGTAGTCCAGTCCTGAGGCTGCACAGAGAAACTGGGAAAGGATGTAAATTGCAGTGCTGCACCTGGGTTCTTCCAGTTAAAATGAACAAACTGGAAAGGGGCTCTGAACCTGAAATCTTCTGCTTCTTCTGCTAATCTTGAAAATGAGAAACCTCAAGTTTCTGGTTGGCCGTGAAAACAAGGGCATATGTTATTCATCCTACATGAAGGTGAATCATTTTCAGTGATATGGAAGATCCAAGGGCTCCAGCCATTTGGCAGCCTGCAAGTGTTAAATGTGCCACCTAGTCCACGGGATGGGACCAAACCCCAGTTTCTGAAGCTGCTTGTGAGCAACCATCTGCTCCATTAATATAAATGAAGCATTACGTTGTTTGGTTGACTTGGCTTCTCCAACAGAAAATGATAAGGCATTTAATATCTTAATATTTAATGTCTGCCAATATCTACGTAAGGAACAGATTTGTGAGAGCAGGTAGCTTTGCAGTCTTGCTGGAGCAGTGACCAGAGGATGAGAGCTAATGCCAGAAAAATCAGGAGAAGAAATAAGGCACAATTTTAACAGCTTGAGTGATAAACCAGTGGAAGTGCCTCCTTACAACCCAAACATGAGGATTTTAAATCATGACTGGATGTTTTTCTGGCTGATAGACTGCAACTCATCCCAAGGTTAGGAGCTTGCTGAAGGCATTCCCAGATAGATAAAAAGCCTGGGTTAGGTGAGTGGGCAGAAGACGGGGCTGCAAAGAGCAGCTCCCTCCAAGCAGAGGTTTCCAAACAGCACTGTGTTCCAGCATGCCTGGATCTTTGGGAGCATGGCCATGACACAGTCATTTGTCAAAAAGGTATTACTGATCCAAAGTCTTGGCCAAACCTCTGTATATATCCCCACATTTCACCTCCTTTGAGCTCCGTGTAACTCTGCTTTGATTTCGGTTCCTCTTCCTCCCCCAAACTCCTTCCTGGTGCAGACATCTTCTGTTCATTGCAGTGGAGTTGGACTAGATGACCTTTAAGGGTCCCTTCCAACTCAGATGATTCTATGGCCCTATGATTCTGCAATAGGAGAAGCTGAACAACCATTGCTTTCCACCTCCCCTGCCTGGAGCTCTGGGCGTCAGCTGGTGTGAAATTACCAAATATCTGTGGAAGAGTTGGATATGTTCAGAGGAGCTTTTCCTTCCGTCTCAAGACATTGGTGTTACAAGTCGGGGTCACCCAGCCAAGTGTTGGTGTCTGCATCACTGCTGCTCACCCTGGGCTGTCTCCTTGGTCAACAAGCCCAAGGTGAGATTTTTCTCCTCTTAAATCCATCACCCAAATTAGGGCAGACAAATCTCATTCTGAAAGTGCCTCTTCCTTCTCTGTGCACTCATCCTGGGGTGAATATGTTGTATTTGATGTTAGATGAGCTGCACCCTCTATGTGTCAGAGCACTTGGCTCTGCTGCTGGTCTGTGGCAAGATGGGTTTCATCCTCTCCTCCTTCTCAATTCCAAAGCTCATTTCTGAGCTTTATAGATGCATTGAAGAGAGCAAAGCAGCTCTGAGCCTGGTTTTGGATTGTTTCTGTAGGACAATACTGTCCTAATAATATCATCAGCACAGGGTGACGTCAGAAGGAAGGAACAGGAGGTTCTCCTCTCTCTTATTCAAACAGGTCTAAATCACAGCGATAGGGTTATTTTTTTTAGCCAAAGATTTTTTAGTTTTTTTTTTTTTAAAAAAAGGGAATTCAGCTCTCCAGAAATGCCCTGCAGATTTGTGTCAGCTTTTGTTGAACTGCCAATAATAAAAAAAAGAGAAAAGAAAAAGCAAGAGCCTGTAGAAAAGAGCCTGTAGGAACTGCATTCAAAAAGTCTGAAATTTTCACCTTGGGATTAAAAAAAAAAAAGAAAGAAAAATAATTATCTTATGATCTATTAATTGTTTTTAGTGTTGCTTCAATTTTACTTTTTAAAGCGTTTAAAATCTCTCAAAGTTAAAAAAAAAAAAAAAGTAATAAAAAAATGGCTTTGTTCCCAGCAGAAACAAATGCTTTCTTCAGCAAGATCCTTTCTCTTTAATTGATTGATTCACTTCAAATTTTAAAATAATTGCATTTCTGGTCGGCTTAAAGCTGAACTTCCAGTGAACTAAGCGAGTCACTGAGCTGCTTTATGAGCTTAATTAGGTAATGAAGTGCTTGTTATCAGCACCAAAGATTTCTTTGACGCAAATTACTAACACCTAGAAATGTAAATAACCCCCCAAAATGAGTTCTGAGAAAATCACATTGGCTAATTTATTTTAAGCACAACTAATGGCTTATACTGCTTGGCCAGTTAGTATCGATTTATTTTAAGCAGTAATTAACCACCGTGTGAATAAGAAATATATTATCTTTCCCCTGTAAGAATATGTAGTCATAAAGAGGAATCAATACTGATCCAACTAAACCCCACTGTACCGATAAATTGCCACTGTTTGCATTTATTATTTATGCTGTTTCTTAGGTGTCCAAGTACATAATATACAAGCACATTTTTAATTAAAAAGTGATAAGACATCCAGTTAATTTATGGGCAGCAGAGAGCCAGTCTGTGAGAGCCTGGTGGGGCAGAAGGGCTGGCTGCTCACAGGTCTCCAACCCAGCTGTGTTTGCCTCTCCCATGCAACGTGAACACAAATGGATCGTGGATCCTTGCTCACCCTGCATCACCTGCTGCCACCCAAAACTGTGCAGGGCACAGGGGCAGGGAGTTGGCCTGGACCTCTTGCACCACCCATGGCTTTAATGGGGACCACAGTCCAGGTGATGTTCAGTGCAACATCTCAACTCACCCCTGCAACTCCGTATAATCTACTGGACAACACGGTATAGCCTAAAAAAGCCTGTACAACCTAGTGGGCCTGCAGCTTATCACAGAATCATAAAATCATTAAGGCTGGAAAAGACCTCTGGGATCACCAAGTCCAACCCCACCCCACCATACCCACTGACCACATCCCTCAGTGCCACATCTCCACTGTTCTGGATCACCTCCAGGGATGGTGACCCCACCACCTCCCTGGGGCAGCCTGTTTCACAATATATACCCTTCAAGAGCCTGTAGAACCTTGTAGGCAAGCTCCATCTACCTTAAAATAGACTCTCTGATGACCCAAGCTGTATAACACTATCTCAATCCCTGTTACTTACCTATAAGTATTCTGAAGAACCCAATCAGGAACCATTGCTGCTGCTGCTGCTGGGGAGCTCCCCTCTCCTAACAAGATTTCCCAAGCAAATCCTCCTTGCCTCCAGGGCTGTTATTTATTTTCTTTTTCTTTTTCTTTAAATATGGAATTTGGCTGTTCTAATCAGATGGCATCAGATGGTTTAAGGTCGTTTTCGTTATGATGATGATTATTTTTTAGGCGTGTTATTTATTTACGGTATTTTTGCTGCGTATTTTAGCAAGGTGAGACTTTGCCTGAGGGTCGTGCATGCACAGGCTCCATGCAATAGCCTTCTACCAGGCAGACACGATAAGCAGATGGGCATAAGAGCAAATTTTTACCACTTATTTCCCTCTTGATATTTTAGTGTTACGGGACTACAGTGTTCATGGTGGATTTTTTTTTGTTATTATCTTCTGTTCCTAGAGTGAACAGGGATGCATAGCGTTCCTTAATTTCACAATGTATCCCCCATAACTTACCTTCTACCTATGTCCTCTTGTAGTCTCTACTCACAAGTCCAGTTCCTGGAGCCTCGTGATTATTCAGTAATTTAAGAACTTTTCTTCAACAACAACAACAAAATGCTTCTCTTCCTTGTGACTGGAGGGAGCTGCTGGTATGAAACTCATCTGTGAAAACAACTAACACGCAACATTCTAAAACACTGTGGTTTTTCCAAATCCAGTCTTATGATTTGTCGTGTTGGCTGAGGAGAGGGGAAATCTGCCTCGTGATTTTTGGTTCCTGTTAGCATTGCTGTCATGGTTGTTATGTGTGGGAATGCGGCTGGTGAAGCTGCACAGCTCATTTCCCTCTCTCTCCCGAGATACTGCCTTGGACAGCTTGGAAATCCCTCAAGATGAAGCTGTTATTTTGAGTGTTTCTATCAGGCTGGGCCAAGAGCTTGGGTCTGTCTGGGAAAATAACCATGCTGTAGGGCTGGAAACACCAAGGTCCCTAGCTCAGGTGGGATGCAGGCACGCACGCAGCCAAGGCCTTCCTTCAGCCAAATGACCAGTTACTTATCAGACCAATTCTGCAGCTCTAATGCAAAGTATCAGTACAGCATTGCTTTTCTCTGCAGGACTTTTCATAGTGGGGATGGTGAGACTTTGGAATGAATTGTCCAGGGAAGTTGTGGATGCCCATCATTGGCAATGTTCAGAGTTGGGTTGGATGGGACTTTGGGCAACCTGGTCAAGTGGGAGGTGTCCTTGTCCAGGACAATGAGTTGGAATAAGATGGGCTGTGAGACCTCTTCCAAACCAAACCATTCTACGGTTCTAGCACATGCAGGTGTTTTGAGACATGGATTAGGGAGGACAGCTCTGGTAGACTCAAGCTTTTGCTTGACCTTTCAACTTTGAGAATAGTCAAATGACGTATCCGGAAGTGTCCAAGTATATCTAATTAATACTCTTATTCTCATCTATGGCATTTATGTCGATATCACCTTGCCCAGTGAGGCTGTGGATGCCCCCTCCCTGGAAGCATTCAAGGCCTGGCTGGATGGGGCTGTCAGCATCCTGGTCTAGAGGGAGGTGTCCCTGCCTACAGCAGGTTGGAACTACATGATCTTAAAGGTCCCTTCCAACCCAAATCATTCTATGATTCTATGATCATAGGTAATTATAGGTAACATTAATAATATTATGCCATGCTATTACGCATGCATAAATAGAGCAAGGTAATTTTACACTTAACCAGAAATGCAATGGGAAAAAAAAAAAAAATGGCAGTGATCTAATAGTTGTGAACAGAATGTCTGAAAATATATTCAGAAACTGGAATTGCTGTGAGGAACAAATATCAACATAATGACGTTTCTCTTAAATATAGCAGAAAAGGATCACAGCAGCAGTTTTTTCCAGTTAACTCAGGCGGTATGAGGTGAGACAGTCCCACTGTGTCTTCTCTGTTTACCAGCTCTGATGGCCTGATACCTTCAGCTGGGAAAACCCTGCCTGGAAACCCAGGGAACAGGGGTGAACTCATGGGGATGCCACCAGCCCTCAGGTCTGGGATCAAAGGACCAAGCCCTTCCCAACAAGAGACTTCATGGACAAAACAGAATGGTGGCACAAGTTTGGGAAATCTCTTGGATGTCAATGGGACTGATTTGCACAGAATTAAATTTGTTTAGGGAAAAAAAAAAAAAAAAAGCTTTACTGAAACAAGAAAATAGAAAATTATTACCCCCAGATAAAAGGTAGCCCTGTTTTCTTCTGCACCAAGGAGCTTTGATGATGTCTGGGACTAAATCTGAATCTGAGCAAAGCCCAACAACATCCTCCTTTCAAGCTGCAGAAGACATAGGACACAAATCTCTGTTGGAAAAGACCACAAAGCATCAATAGATCTCATTTACAACGGGAAACTGAAGGACGATTGGAGTTCTCAGCAGCTGTGCAGACCAAGCAGGGTCATTGGTGGAGATTGTGGGTCTAAGTTGTAAGCACTGAGCTTCGGAGAAATGAAGAAAAAAGAGAAGAAGTAAAATCTGGGGAAGTGCTTTTATCACAAACTCTTGTCCTCAGAAAGCTATGGCAATAACAAATGCATCCTCCAGCACATAAAGAAGAAGACATAAAGGTTAAAACTGTGTGGATCGTATAGCTGTTTTTCTGTTGTTTTTTTCTTTTTTTTTAACCTTTTTACTTTAATTGCCAGTTGTGATGGCAGAGAAAAAATATGTAAAAAGCAAGAATAGCTAAAAATAGGTCAGATAAAAGGCAGCATATCTAGCCATAAATTATCCAGAGCCCAATAAAAGCTCAGTGAATGAGACAGTGGAATGTGTGGGGGCATGAAGACATAATGATATTAAATTAGAGCTTGCCTTCAAAACTGGAGAGGGTTGTGAATTACTCTCATTTAAGAGCCTTGCAGTAATCGATAGCGGCTTTTGCTGCCTGTGGACAAAATCTCATAAATCCCCTTTTATTGCAGGTGTCTGTGCAAGAAGAACGTGTGTGATGGGGGCTTCGAGGAAGGGGAGTAATGTGGATGAAGTGTCCGTGCTCAGGCTGTGCTCCTCCTGCCCCCACTCCCAGGGTGCTCAATGCTCGCTGTGCTAATTGCCGTGCCGTCGCACTTAGGAGGTAAAATGCTGTCAAGCTAGGCTCCCTCTGGAGAAATTAAATGCTCTGCCTAAACTGCATGCACCATCAGGCATATTCGTAATGGGTCGCTGGGCCTGAGTCTACTCTCACTGGTGTAATCCTAACGTGTAGGAACAAGAGTTTTCCTTCATTAAATCCGGAGATCTCCTAGTTTGGGTCCAAAGCATCCAAATTCTTCACTTTTGAAGCCAGCAGTACCTAGCAGAGCTGCAGAGTGTGTTTCCTACAAGGCCTGTGTCTTTGCACGTTGGCACCATCTGTAGATGCTACTTTGTCCATGCCTGGACATCCATCTTATTCTGCTGAGAAATGTTGGTGTCTTGGTTTTTAGTGCAGGAGACAGTGGTGTGTCAGGTGTCTCTGGGTACAGAAATATCTGCATATTCTGGTATCTCACAGCCAAAACTTATTACAGGCCACAAAACTCAGGACCTCTTAACACGCGTGGGACCTATAGCACAAATACAGTGTACAATGTAAAAAAGTTTTACAGTGTGCCACAGTAAAACAGGAAAACACAAAGGAAAAACTTATCATCTTAAAGGCTGGTTATGCATTGGCACATGCTGCCCAGGGAGGTGGTTGGGTCACCATCCCTGGAGGTGTTCCAGAACTGTGGGGATGTGGCACTGAGGGATGTGGTCAGTGGGCATGGTAGGGGTGGAATGATAAGTTGATGATTGGACTAGAGGCATTTTCCAACCTCAGTGATTCTATTTTTCTATACCATAGAAAAGGTAACAAAGGACAGCATTCCCCAGACCCAGGTTCAGGATGGACGGAGCCTCTTTGCCTTCCTGTGGTGTTTGCATTGCTTCTTGCACGTTAATAATTAACAGGAATCTCTTAGGCCAGTACCTCAGGAGCTGCGTGCATCTTCCTGATGGGCTTTGCAGGACAAGCCTTCACCCCAGAGGAACGTGGACCACTGGGAGGTGAGCAAGGACAGAGCTTAGCTCTGCAGTGAGGACACAAAGCCACACATTGGCCAGAGGAAAGCTGGAGTTACCAGGATCTTTGGAAGGAAACTGAGACCCGGCGTGCCTTGCTTAGCCAGGGCTTTGGTCCGGCACGCAGCCCGGCATGTGAGAAAGCAGCAACCAGCAGTTATCTGCATTCCTCTCATTCCACCAACAAAGTCTCCCCGCAGTTCATTTCCTCTAGAAAGGTATTAAGGAATATTAGAGGGATAAGAATCTGCTCATTAAAGATATGTCCAGCAGATCCCTCGCTCACAAAAGGAAAGACTGCAGGGCTTAATTTACCCAATTGTTGATGACTGATTAGCAGAGCCATTTAGAAATGTTTTTGATCCTCCAGTCCCCACATTACAAGCATGGCTGGGGCTGTAGGGCTGGACTGCTCCCAAGTAATCTCGGAAGCTGAGGGAGCTTGGAACAAGATTTTATTAATACTCCAATCGATAAGCACCAGGGAGCAGAAGGAGGAAAGCATTTTGCCGTATTGCATTAAGGGTGGCAGGTTTTCAGTGGGCTTGGACAGCTTGCTTGGCTGCTGAGCACCTTGCAGAGCTGTGTGCTGGGCATGCACCATTCCTGGCAGCCCCTGCAGTTATAACAATGTGCAATGGACTTGGGAGCTGCTGCTGCATAGCTGTTTGCTTCTCTGCAGCTCCATGCCATGGGGAAACATGGGGCAAAGAAGGCTGGGATAGAGCTGCTTTGAAATGTGGGCAGACCCCCTTGCCAAGATGTTTTTAATTGAGTCTTTTCATCTTCATTTTTCATCTTTCAGGCTAGATACTAGGAAAAAATTCTTCTCAGAAGGAGTGGTGATGCAATGGCACAGGCTGCCCAGGGAACTGGTGAGGTCACCACCCCTGGAGGTGTGCCAGAACTGTGAAGTTGTGTCACTGAGGGACATGGTCAGTGGGCACGGTGGGGGTGGGTTGGGATTGGACTTCAGGATCTCAGCACTCTTTCCCAACCGTAGTGATTCTATGAATCAGTGGTTGTACCCAGTTCCCCTCACTTTGCATGGCCAGTCCTGGTCACAGTTCCCTTTTCAGCCAACAGACAGAAGCAGTCACTTGTAAGGTGTGATTTATCTGCTCTGTTTTAGATATGTACACTGGGATGCACCGTGTGATGGGCTTCCATTGCCCAAATCTGTTTACAGAGAACTTAATTGTTAAAATATAGCAGTGACAGTCAATGGAGATGCCTGGACAGCTCATGGTGGTTGGGTGTGTTGCATATGACCAGTCATTAAAATGAGATTCAGAAGCGTAATATGAAAGACTATGGCCTTTTTGCTGTCCTAAGATGTCACAGTTGGCCTCTTGCTGCAGCTCCAGAAGCACACAGGGCACCTGTAAACTCGATATCATCTGGATCTGGTGCCTGCCAGGTATACATGAATGACTGAGATAGTCTGGGACATTTCAGATGGCATCAGCCACCTGTATTTAGGCTTTCCTTATCCTGCCCACAGACAATTACATCAGACCCAAATTAGTTATGCTGGTTCTTGTCACTTAGCAAAGATTCAGTGGAAAACATTAGCACTGCCTTGACTTTCAGTGCTGACATGATTTTGAAGACTCAGTGCCTAAGAGCAGAGCCCAATTGAGCTGGGCAACAAACAGCTGAAATGGATGGAAAGATCAGCTGCATATTTTTTTGCTGTGTGAAGGAGACAAGTGGCTGCAATGAATCTTTTTGTGCGACTTTCAGCTTGGATTTTCCTTGTGGTGAATCCTAACACTGAGACTGAACTTCACAGGCATTCAGTGGAATATGTTGCTTACTCTAGTAATTGTCATGGTGGAAGACCAGAGTCCTTTGTCCCCAGTCAATCAGTTTAACAACAAGCCTGAAAATTCTACAAATCCTATGAATCCTATAAATCCAGCCCTCCCTCCTAAGAGCTCACACTAAGTGATTAAGAGAGAAGTTATGCAGCAACATTTCTTCGCAGCACAAATAGATCTGAAGCACAGATACGTCTGACAACTGGGCAGCAGGACGAGGATGGCTGGTAAAGTTTCCAGCTTGTTCTTCTACATCAAGGTGCAGTCTGAAAGTTGTATGCATTCTGGAACATGTTCTGCCCTGGGATTTCCAACGTCCTCTCAGCCCTGGAGGAGTTGAACTCACCCTCCACATTACTCAGTGGTTTATCCCAGGGGTGTTGACAACCAATGTCAAAATGCAAGAAATCTATGGGTATCTTTTCTTCCTGTTAAATATAGCCTTGAAGATATTAAAAAGATGATTCTTACCCAAGAGAGAGATCTCATTGCCCAGCATCGGGTGCAAATTGTAAGAAAAGAGTTCCCTTACCCAACAAACTATCTTTTCGGGCAAAATGAGAGTAAATAAGATAGAGGAACAAGCAACATGCCATAGGCAAGACCTTTGTAAGGTAGGACACAATCCCTGCACTTTGGCATTCCAAAATTAAAATCTACCAAAGAGTTGCTCCTCTGGACCTGAAATCCTGCTGGGTCCATGGGTGCCTCAGTTTCCTCTCTGCAATAATGGGGCACCAGCACTCATCTGTGCTGTTGGAGCTCTTCTACTGCTTGCATATTGTTCAGACAACATGCATGCTGTAAACATACTGAGCTGAGGATTATATAAACTAGCTATGCACATAAATTCAAGGATTTAATAGGGGAAGAAGGAAGGTTTTGTTTGTGTACTTTTTATTACAGGATATAAACAGGCAAATAAACAATTTTCCATGTAGCCTGAACTTTAAGGCAGCCCAAATCCTGTCCCACTGTCTTTCAGAGTCCTGTTCAAAGTCAGAGACAGGCAAGGGAGCAGATATGCAATTATTTTATTTCTCTGCAAAGAAACAAACAAGCGCAAAGTAGTTGAGAGTTAGGATGAGGAAGAATGCAGCCATTCTCACCTCTTAGCTCTGACAGTGATGCAGTCTCTCTTCATTTCCTGGTTTAGGGTTCACCAGCCTTTAGATGTCCAAAGCATAAATTCTCCAAAAGGACTGACCATGGCAGGCTTCTTTAATGGGAAGGAATGGTGTATGAGTCATCTGATCTTGTCTAAACAATTGTAGACAGTGAGTCCATCTGGGAAAAGCACTGCAGTAGGGAGATGCACTGGCAGTCATTCACACTTGTGGGCTCTCAAAATTAGAGGCTTAGATGAGAGGACAGGATTCTGGTTCTTGTCATACGGCTCCAGAATTACAGAAGTGGACACCTCGGAATCGCAAATCAAAGGGCAGCAAGCTTCAGCCCATCTAGGTGCTGCTTAATAGCTGTAGCCTCCATCTAAGTTAGTCTGGGATCTCATTACAGTCAATGGAGGCCCCGGTTCACCGCCATTACAAGCTGTCATTGCATCATTTCAGCGCCAAACCAATTGTGAGACATGATCATACACAAGAACCATCTCATTTCCCACCCTGAAACAACTCCAGAAGAAAGTTGGACATGGATCCATTAAGCTGTTAATGCAGAATTTGGCTCAGCCTTGATGTAGGCGTAAAATTGTCATTCATGTTTTTAGGGCATCTCAGCAGTCTGGGAGCACTGATATTCATGAGAGTTCAGCTTTTTTCACTCTTGTAGGGAAAATTAAGCCTCTTCCCTCCCACCTTGGATTTACCACCTGAACTGGGAAATCTGCTACTCTAGAAAAGATACAAAATGAACTCCACAAAACAGCTATGAGTTTCTTCTGGAAAATCTGTGCTTCTCAGAAACAAACTTTTGAGCCTGGAGACAAGAAGTAATGTGTTGAAAAGAAACTTCAGTGAGCTACAGGGAAGGGCAAATTCTTGTCCATGTTTCAGTAGGTCACAAGGTGCAATAACTGACCATACTGTTGAATGCAAGTATGTACTCTGGATCAGCTGAATGATTCTTTGAGTTTGGTTAATCAATTACAGGACCTGTTGCCTGCTATTGCCTTTTCAAAATGCTTCAGAAAGAAGTTTTGGTGTGTTTTTTTTTTTTTTTGTTTGTTTGTTTGTTTTTGTTTTTTTTTTTTAAGATGCATCTTATTATGAAAGGCACGTAGTGTCTGTGGTCCTCCCAAACCAGCTTAGTATGGATTCCCACCTTCCTCAGGTCCTTCAAGGAGGGATGACAGGCTGGTAGAATAGTGGACTAATGAGACAGAAGAGAACCAGATGCCCAGCACACTAGAAGAAGACTAGAGCAAGTTTTTAAAGAACATATCTCAAAGGATCTTCAAAGGATCTTCAAAGAACAACACCCAAAGGACAGGGCTGCTGAGAGGATGTCATGGAGGCAGAGTACACTTTCTAGCAACACTTTGTTGGGACGTGTTTAGGGCCCTACACATTCTCTATTTTCAGACATAGCTAGGCATCCTTCAGCAAGAATTATTTAAGCAGTGGTAGTTTGTTCTCCTCAGCATCTGAATTTTGCTCAGAAAGATTAAGAAAAAAACAACATTGGAGACTGAAAATTGTTGCTTATGCTTTGGCATGTAGTCCAACAGACTTCCTTTCTCTTCCTGTCCCACTGTGCTTCCATATCCACTCCAGTTTGAGCTTGAGATTATCTTCATACATTCCTCTTTCTAAGAGAAGATCCCACGTGTGGTGACACATGGGGGCATGGCCTGCCAACAAACGGCAGCACAAATGATGTCCTCTGGGTACCTCAGTCTGTCTGGATAACTCATAGAATCACATAGCCATAGAGATTGGAAGGAACTTCTGGAGACCATCGAGTCCAACCATCTGCTAAAAGCAGTAAGTTGAGCAGGAAAGCGTCCAGTTGGGTCTTGAATATCTACAGAGAAGATACTGAGTTACTTTGAGGGAAAAAAAAAAAGCTGGAGGGGTTCCTGGTGTTAATCACACATTTTCCTTGAGCTACTGAAAAGTCTGAGTCAATCCTAATGTTTTGCTTACTTTGTCTTCTGTATTCCATCAGCAAGGCTGGTGTCCCCAATTGTGACCCAGCCCTTGCTTGGCAGGTTAGTGGTTGCCTAGTAAGTTAGTCCCATCAGAGAAATCTCGTTATTTGTTCTCCTTTGCAGTCATTTGTCAGTCACAGAATCACACAATCACTATGGTTGGAAAAGACCACTACGATCCCAAGTCCAGCCCCAACCCACCCAAACTGTGCCCACTGACCATGTCCCTTAGCTCCACTCTCCTTGTTTCCGGAACACCTCCAGGGACAGTGACTCCACCATTCCCTGGGCAGCCTGTGCCACTGCATCACCACTCTTCTGGAGAATAAATTTTTCCTAATATCCAACCTGAACCTCCCCTGGCACAACTTAAGGCCATCACCTCTTGTCCTGTCGCTGTTCCCTGGGAGAAGAGGGTGACCCCACCTCACTACAACCTCCTTTCAGTAACAGTGCAAGAAGGACAGTCTAACTTCATGCTGCAGCCTCCTTGAAGAGAAATCAGTCCTTTAATTAAGCAACTGCTCCAAAGGTATTGGGGCTACCAATGTTGCTGGGCACAGAATGGAGGGATTTTGGAAGAGACCTCAGCAGTGCAACACCTGGAACAAAGAATCAACAGCAGCGTGAGCAACACATCATAAATGTCCCCTATCCAACTTTGAATTAAACACCCACTCAGCTGAAACATTTGAATGATGAACATCATCATCTGGGGGTGAGGGGGGAGGGAAATCTAGGCGGCTTTATTTTTTTCCAGTGTTACAGAAAGTATTTCCTTCCTCCTGCAGATGTGCAGCTCGGCGCTGGAAACAGTTACCCGTCGAGTTCAAGCAGCTGCACTCATGTGTCACCAGGCTATGAAACACCAGCCCCGAGCTGTCAGCTCCACCATTGAAATTAATGGGCCAGACTGTTTACATTACTGGAAATCATCCCATTTAAATATATATGTTATGCTGAATACGTAATACAACTGTGAATTGGCAGTGTGGAGAGAAGGGGATCGGGTCTGGAGAAGGGAAATTGGAGGGGGACATGACAGGGTGTAAAAGGAGAAAATCCGGGAGATTTCCCTCGGGGGAAAGATATTAATTTGATGAAAGAAGTGTAAGGAAATACAAAAATTGATCAGATAGCACTGGAATGAGAGGGATAAAGGGGACAACCGTTTTACGTATGGATAAAAGGATGGATAGATATGTGAGCTCTGTTCAAGAATAAACTCAGAGTGGGATCGTATCAGTGTCCCAAGCACCAGAGGTCACTGGGATCAAATATCTCCAAGGGTCACAGAGCCTTTCAGCGGTAATGGAGAACTTCAAAAAGAGGAAAACACACAGACTAGGAAGGGAATTTTTTTCATTGTTAGTATTCAGGAAAAGCAGCATTTTTCTGCAGCATTTTAAGGGAGTAAATAATCAAGAAAATGCTGCTGGAAGAACTGGGAATGGGCCAGAGAACATGGGTGTGAGGCAGGGAATGTTCAGATGCAGCAGGGTCTGAGGAAAGTGATGGAGGCTTCTCAGTCTGAGATGGAAGAGAGGAGGAGCAGTGATCTGCAGCCTGTGCAGATGGGGATGCTGTCCTTGGACATTGTGGTAGCCCAGATCTCCTCCTTCGGGTTTGCTATGCTGGGAATTTCTTGCCTCCATCAAAGGATGCCTATTAGTTTCTCCTTCTTCTTGTCTGGGCTCTCAGTGGAAGGATCACACCCCACAAGGCTCTGAAGATCCTGTTGTCATGGCTTTGTAGGAACTCCCAGGTGATGCTGGGCTGGAGGTTATCCAAGGTGACAATGGGATGTTTGGGACCTCCAAGCTGACACTGGGCTGGAGTCTGGGACTGTTCAGAATGCAGAAGAGGAGGCTCAGGGGAGACGTTATTGCTTTCTACAACTCTCTGAAAGGAGGTTGTAGTGAAGAGAGTTGTCGGCTTCTTCTCCCAGGTAACAGCAATGAGAGGGACCTCAAGTTGCTCCAGGGGAGGTTCAGGTAACCAGGAAATTAGTCTGAAAAAGTCTGAAAAAGTGATCAGGTACTGGAATGGGCTGCCCAGGGAGGTGATTGAGTCAGATATTGTACTGAGGGACACAATTTAGTGGGGAAATATTAGTGGTAGGTGAATGGTTGGACTGGATGATTTTGAAGATCTTTTCCGACCTTGGTGACTCTGTGATTCTATGATCCTCCATGATGACAGTGGTGTGGGGCTACTTCCAAGGTGACACTGGGTTGGAAGTCCTCCAAGCTGACACTGAGCAGTTTTTGATCTCCAAGGCTCAGGAACAATTCAAGACTTGGCAGAAAAATGAGTTACTCCAACAAAAGGAGATGTGGGGACTTTGCCCTGACTTTGATCCATCAACTACAGACAGGAACCCTTCCTACATATCTGATAAAATCCTCATTTTGATGAAAAGAAGTTGAAGAAGGGCGGAGATCTGAAGCACCAGCTTTTTAATGTGAAGTTGAAACCACAGATAACTCAGAATTTGTAAATGACTGTTTATAAGGGAAAAGACTTCTTTGTAAAGACAAAAAAGATTGCAGCATTCAACTCTTTGTTTTGTTCTTGCTTTCTTTTTATTTTTTTCCTGGGAGTTGTAATGTTCACCTGCATTGCCATACGGGAGCAAGAAGAAATGATTCAGAAGTTAAACACTGCTGTGAAGAGACCATCAGTCTCACCAGCATGTGCAAGCTCATAACGCAGGCGTGTGTAAATGCATTTTTGTTTTGCAGGAGTTTGTCTCTGTGCCAGGGTGCTGCAAGAAGCAGCCCTGCAGAGGGAGGGTGCAATGTGAGCAGATCCCAGCATTCAGTCATCAAGTATTAATGGGCCAGGAATGCTGCAGCTATAAAATATGGAAAGAAAATCATTCTGTTTTGCAGAAGGACCTCGCCGAGGATGACTCCACCAGCACAATCCACCAATCTATCACCTCCCAGAATCCCACATGAGAAGGTGGGATAATTACTATAATTTTAATGTACTCCAAGATGATTTAAATACACTCGGTAACCTAAAAATATCCTGCTTTTCCGTGAAAGCTCTGACTTTCTGAGGTAATGCTGCCCCAGAGCTGCTGATGGTTCACATGCCAGCCCCTTCTATTGCCCCTCTGGGCTCTATAAACCATGTCACAGCTCTTTCCCCTTGGCCTCGTGGAAAGTCTTTGCCTCTGCAGTTTGCACATCTCTCTTTTGGAAAAAAAAAATATATATATATTATCTGGAGATCAGACAGGGAACCATGAATCCCATGGCTGTGCTGGAGCCCCAGCAGGACAGAGGATGGAGAAGAGGACGTTAGAGACAGGGTGGGGACCTTGGAGCCTGGGCCAGATGAATGCTTCAGTATGCTTGGAAGTGTCAGTGAAGCAAATAGAGTGTTTCTAACACAGTCCTGAGCATTGAAAAATAGTGCTTAAATTGCCTCCAGAACCGACGTGAAATCTGAAGATTTGGGAATATCTCTTGTGATTGATTGAGTGACTGATAGATTTGCTGATACGTGTGCTATACGTGTATGCTAGGACTTGATTCAGCTGTCCAAACACAGTTTCCTTGAGCCAAGCTGGATGCTAGAAGCTCCCAGACTCCAGCTCTTGCTTCTGAAGAGCACTCATCTCCCCTCACTTTGCCAGGCCTGTGGGATGCTTCAGATGCACAAAGGCATCTCGGATGGCACCAGGCTGTGCGCATGGGCAGCCAAATCCCACCCTCTGAGTCAGAAAGATTGCATTCTCAAGGTTTTCTCTACAGTCGCTGGGATCAGAACTCTACCTTCAAAATAAATAACATCCAAAGCCAAGATTCCTGGATGGTCAATTAATTTTGTGGGGGCTGGTTTGGAAAGATTCTGAAACCCAATCCTCTCTGTAAAACTGAGAGTCTTGGCAGCTGTGTCAAGAAGCAAAGTGTATATTTTCTCTAGAATTATTTCTACTATAATAAGAGAAAACAGCAATAAGAAAGAGCCTCTTCTCCTTTTATTTATTTTCAGAGGTCTCCAAGGGTCTCTTGTTTGTCCCTCTTCCTGCTGAAAAGCAGAAAAACCCAAGATGAGGTTGAGTCTCATGTTTATTTGCACAAGAGCAAAATTATTAGATAGTCTCTCATGACTGTAAATGTTAATCCATGGGGTTTCAGTAACATGGATGTTTATCAAACCTGTGCTATGATAACTCATTGAATGAAACAAGGTGAAAGCTGCTAACCCTGCATTAAGAGCTGGGTTGGGTTTTGACCAATAATGGGAAGGCTTCTGGTTTGAACATCCACTGCTCTTTGGTCTTGAGCAAAGAAAGACATGCAAATGGCCCACTCTGAACTCACAGGCTTTTCCATTCATTTCTAGGGTCTTCTGCATCAAACTTGCAGCACAAGCTCACACAAAAGAAAACAAAGAATTGCACAAACTCCAGCTGATACAAAACTGATGACCTTTGTTCTGCTCCTTGGTTAACCACCATGAAATTATTATTGCAGAGATAAGCATCATAAATTTTTGTCTGGCTTTTTTCCTAGATCCTGTTTAACAATATTTCTTGGTAGTTTCTTAGTAGATACTTTTTAGCCCTGGCACCATTCCTGGAGTACTGGCAATTAATCATATTAACATTTATTTTTAAAAATAGTGAGGTATCCAGCCTCCCCAGCTGAATGCTGCTGAATACAGGGAGAGCCTGCAATAGAGCAGAGCAGCAGGACAAGTCACACAGATGGCAGAGACACCACTGATCTCCCAACATCCCTTCCAGTATGGATGTCTAGGACTTCTCACTCTGGTAAATTCATGCCCATCATTTCCAGACTTTGCAGAGGTGAGAGCTATATACCTGTTTTTATGCTTTGCTTCTTATGTTGAGTTGTTGAAGTGATGCTAAGCGAAGCTTTTCCTCCAGCTTGTTCCAGGGGATGTTCCTGCACTGAAGAGATGCTTGAGACATTCACTCTGCTGGATTTATTACCTAGGGGTACCATGGTATCCTGCTCCAATGAGAACCCAAATCTCTCAGCCCAAATTTGGGATGAATAAGGGCAGAAACTAAGGCCGGGACATGGCACATGGAGGGCAACACAATGACTGTGAGCTGTGACCCCAGAGGAAGCTCATGGGGTTAAACCACTGCAGGAGGAAGCGCTGGGGACCATGGAGAATGAGGCAGTTAAGGGCAGGAATATGGGGAGCCTGAGCAAAGAAATGAAGGGTCCTCATCAGGTATCCACAGAGAATAGCAAAGGAAATCAGCATCCTGGGAAATGGCTTCCATCCAGGAGCCAGCTGCCAAGGAGAGAGCACTGCAGAACCAGGACTACCCTTCAGGTAAAGCAAATATTTTTATTTGGTGTCCATGTTAGGCATGAGCTGCATTTCAGTGGAATCTACTGGTCCAACCTTAAAAATGAACTTGTAAAATACACAGCAAAGAAGCTGTTTATGGCTTAAAGAGCAAGGAAAGTCCTGCTCCTCCTACTAAATCACTTCATGTGTTCTTCATCCTTTCAGCCTGTAGTCCCCAGCTACCAGAATCTCAAGCAGTGTTTTTTGGAAAGGTGCTGGGGATGTATTTATCTCTTTCTGTGATAGACACTGATGACAAATGTCCCTCTTTTTTCAATTTTTTTTAATAAATTATTTGGTCTTGAAAGCTTGGCCCTTTTAGTCCTGGCTGCTTTACTATCAACAGGAAGTCTATGGCAATAGTTCACAAGAGTCAGACCTTGAGAAGATGTTTTCCAATGTCTTCCACCAGACATTTTGAGGTTTTAATCATTTTTGGTGTTCCTCATTATTTCAGTTAATAAATCCAGGGTGGTTACAGTGATGATTCATGCAGGATGCATCCTGTTTCTTCTCTCCCACATCTTGTTGGCAAAAAGCTGCTACGGATTAGGAACCTTGCCCTTCATTTTTGGAAATTTCTCTCCCACTATAGACTTCAAATGAGAATTGCTGTGGTATTTCACTGTGTGCTATTTCAGAGAGCTGACTTTTTTGACGCAGTCATCATCTATATGGAAAAGAGGTGTATACATGAATCAGTAGTATAGTTCAGCTGCATCTGCATTAGAAAGGCGTAAAAATGAGTGAAACTCATTTTTATAAACATAACTGCAGTAGTTGAAATGTGTTCTTCTTTGCAATGCCAAGTCGGCAGTCCAGATATACACCAAGACACTTTTCAGACAGGAAGTGCAGAATAAACAAGGTCCTACAATTTCACACCACAGCTTCTACATTTCTATTTGTACCTCTGGTGACTGGAACGTGTCATGGTTTGGGGGAGTTTCCTGAAAGTTGGCTGATATGTCTTTCAGCTGTACTTTTTTTTTTCCGCCTCTAGTTGCAGAAAATTCAGATGTCTTTCAGCCTAGACCCTGGATGAAGGCTTTTTTTCTCCATAAAAGGCAGCAGAACAATCTATCCTTTATTATCTTCAGACCAAAATGTTGGTCCATGAGATTTTAGGTTGTCTTTAGGAGAACTTTGCACGTGTAAAGTTTTCTGCTCTTGGTCTGTCCAGTCACTGGTTGGGATAGTAGAGACACCCAACCCAATACTTCTGCTGTTCTTCTTTATCAGTGAACAAACAAAGCAATAAGAAGCTCAAATCCTCAAGGAACAGATGGTCTTAGTTGGGAAATATTTTTCCTTCTTCTTCAATAACTGAGGAAAAAATCACATATCCTCACCTTCACACAGCTGAATCCCATCAGCTGCTGCACCTCAGATGCCAGAAGCTGACATGTGAGCACAGCCTACATCTCACCGAGAGAGGGGAACACAAGAGCCAAAGCAAAAGGTGGGCTTCTGCCTCTGGGCTGTTCTCGGGACTCTGCTTATGAAAGTGGAGAGCATCAGGAACTACTGGAACACGATTTCAATTTGATTTTTAAAGTAGGTCAGATAAATCTAACATCTTCTTACCAGTGGTTCTAAAGAGAGCCTGGGGTGCCGCTGTAGGTATCTTCTGTGTAAAGGTTAGGCAAGATGATTCTCACCCTTTTATTGCAGAGACCTGAATATATTCTTTACTTCCCTGTGTGGACTTGGTAAAGGGAACAAGACCAAAGCGTATTCCATTAAGCTTAATCAGTACTGTCTCCATCTCCTACTTAACAAACAACTGCTGGAGATGGCAGAAACTTGATTTGGCTTATCACTTTCCAAACTGTGCTTTAATGGCTGAGCTTTTCCTGGAGTTTTCAGGTTATGAGTCAACAGGAACATCCTCACTCCAGTTTTCGAAGTAGGAGGCATGTATGTCTGCTCATTGTCAAGAGCACAGAAGATAGTAGGTAGAAGAGGAAATGAGCAGGCAGACCTACTCAATATTAAAGCTCTGCAGTGCTGGGGGCATGTTCAAGCAAGCTTATCTCCCCCTAAAACTGGCAGGCTGAGTAAAAGCACTTGGTAGAATAGTGACCTCCAGGGAAGATGAGATACCTTCTGCATAATTATCTCCAGTCAAGGTTTGGCTCTGCCACCATAGATGTTAATCTTTCACACCCACAGTCAAATGGCCACGTAACAGCCCTTGTGGTGAAACGAATGAATGGAAGGTAAAGGAATGCAATGTTCTTGTTTTGCATGGTTCAGGATCAGATACATTAAGTGCTTTAGCTCCTATTGCAGCACGGAGAGCTGTGCCTTATCGCAAGGCTATATCCTGTTGGCAGCACAGCAACCACAACCTCACACCCGAAACTCACATCGAGCAATCTCTGCCCTGAGGATGTTGTAACTATTGAAGGTGAATGAAAAAAAAAGAAAAAAAGAAAAGAAAAAAAGCAATAAAGATATGTTGGGAGAGCTTTAGGCTTTGATTCAGCGAAGACTTTGAGAACATGTTTCATTTAAACAAGCCATAGCACCCACTCCCATTAATAGATCATAAGCATTTTAAAATGAAAATAACCTGTGATGATACATCTACTTAAAAAAAAAAAAAAAAAGACAATAAAATAGATCCAACTCCAAAATTATGGAAATAATCATCAGTAACTTACAGACTAATCGTCTAGGAGATAATGTGGGAGATGTTAATGGTTTCTAACGGATGTTCATCAGGTTCTTAAGTACTGGAATCAATAACCACTCTCTGGTAAAACCCGAAGTTGTTGTCAGAGGCAACCACAGCATTTCCAGCAATTGTTGCTCATTTCATATTTATGAGAGCATGGTCACAAAAGTCAACTGCAATTCAGCCCTGGCCTGACCTGATGCCATATCTATGGGAGATGCTATGGGACACCAGCTGAACCTGAAATGTCATGCAATGAAAACCCACTTAGGAGAATGAATATCTTTTTTTCCAAATTGCTGGCTTTTAGGACTCTCTGATGATCCTGGTTTTAGCATTGGTTTTGGACTGATGATGTTTCCATGTCATCATTGCAACTTTTATTTCTACAGGCTCCTGAGACTGCTGGTTTAGGTGGAGAGATCACCTTTCATATGACCCTTAACCTTGGTCTTCGTGTTCAGGCTTAGATGGACTTTAGAATCATGGAAACATTAAGGTTGGAAAAGACCTCTGAGATCATCTAGCCCAGCTGTCCACCTGTCACCAATATTACCCACTAAACCATCTCCCTCAGCGCCACATCTCCACAATTCATGGGCAGTGACTCCCCCACCTTCCTGGCCAGCCTTTTCCAGTGCAATGCCACTCTTTTTGAGAAGATATTTTTCCTAATATCCAACCTGAACCTCCCCTGGTGCAACTTGAGGCCATTCCCTCTCATCCTATTAAAGACATTAAGCATGAGCAGTTGTAGCTGTAATGAAAAAAAGTATGAATAATCTTGCATTTGTGAGGAACGTGCTGCAATAAAATAATAAAATTAAAAAAACAAAACAAACAAAACAAACAAAAAAAAACCCAGCAACCACGGCTCTGCTAGCCCTCAGTAGCTCTTTACATTCTGACACTTTGCACCCTTGAACCTGAGACAGGAGAGTAAAATAGAAGGGAAAGTGTTGTTGATCCAAAGCCAGGTTTGATGAAGTACTGCTTGTTTGGAGTGCCATAAATCCAGCAGGAAAGCAGAATCCTGAAAGGCAGGTAAGTGTGGAACAGGCAATCACAGCTGTTGGATGGATTGCCTTCACTCACAAGGCATAAATCAGCACCCAGTGCCCTTCTGGATGGCGGCATCTGCTTCTAAGACCTTCAAAAGTTCACCCAGCTGTGGTCCTTCCTGATCTTCAGGTGGTACCCAGCAGTGTGGCTGAGCCTGTCTGGGTCCCTGGAGCACGGACAGTACTGACAGCCTGTGAATGTGAGCATGAGCAGCACATTTTTCCCCTCCTTACCAGATGTGCCTCTTGTTTTTGAGCTATTTGCCGCCCAAGGACGCATTGAGCTTACACAAAGGTACTGGTTTGATGAGGCTCATCTTTCCTCCAGCAGAAGATGGAAAGGCTTGTGTCCTTATGCTCTGTGATGCTGCTTCGCTTCATGCCCCTCCTAAACATACTGCTGGTGCTCAGAATGAGAGTGGCATGGGATGTGTTTTATGGTCGCCACAGCAACTATGATGGCAGCATTAAAAAAAGGGCACAGATGTCACTCAGTGCCCATGGTGCAGGGGTGGTAGGGGAGGTCAGTGGGTGACTTGGCACAGCTCACGATGGATTTGCAGCCCTTTGGAGTTGCAGCATCACAAGGGTGCTGACAGGGGGGATTTGGGCGTGTGTGTGTGTGCAAGGAGGAACTTCTTGCAGTAAATGAGAGGCACTGTGAGCACTGATCGAACAGCTGAAGCTGGTCCTGAAAAGCAAAGTGCTTCATCTCTTTGCAGACAAACTTGCTGTAATTACACATGTGGAGCAAGTAGGGGAGCAAGAACTGATGATAGAAGAGATGCAACAGCCCCGACAGAATTAATGTAATTTCTCCTATGCCCTTAGTTGTCTTAGTGGAGGAAAGGCTTGAGGGGTACGCAATGCCTGGGGAGGTGAAGCAGGAGGGAAGGCAGCACAGCATGCAGGGCTCTCCCAGCTGGCAATCCTGGCATCCCTGAGCGTGGCACTCTGGGATGGCTGCAAACCCCTGCAAGGTCACCCTTGGGTGCAGCCAACACTTGCTGTATCCCTGCCTCAGGGTCTTTATCACAGAACCATAAAGGCTGGAAAAGACCACTGAGATCACCAAGTCCAACCCCAACCAACCCCTACGATGCCCACTGACCATGTCCCTCAGTGCCACATCTCCATGGTTCTGGAACATCTCCGGTGATGGTGACTCCACTTCTCCCTGGGCAGCCTGTGCCACTGCATCACCACTATTTCTGAGAAGAAATTGCTTCAAATATTCAACGTGAACCTCCCCTGGCACAACTTAAGGACATCACCTATCATCCTATGACTGTTACCTGGGAGCAGAGACCAATTCCCACCTCACCACACCCTCCTCACAGGGGGTTGGAGAGAGCAACAAGGTGTCTTCTGAGATGCTGTCATTATGTGGTGCCAATAAATGCTGCTGGGATCTAGATCCCATTTGTGGTGTGGCTCTGGTCTGTGTCATTACCATATCCCAAGCAGATCTTGGGCATGGCTCAGAAGCCAGCGGGGAATGTCCCTAGTGGGACAATTGTGCATATCCACTGGGCTGGGTGTATGGACAAGAGTTCTGCCGTAATTTTTAGCTACAGGACCAAAAAAAATCAAAAAAGCAGAGAAAATACCCATTAGCATATATAGTACTCATAGACGTGTGTCCTAAGTGACCTGCTGAGATGTTTTTAGACAGCTGAAATAAGGTGAAATGAATCCTTCCAGGATCATGCTGAAGTCTTTGCCACTGGAGGTGCATTCTGAGGTTCCTATCTATGAGGGCTGCTCCAAAAGTAATGCCTTCTATTTTATTATGTTGGCCCACAATGTCAGAGGAGGATGTTGGTGGAATGGCAGTAGAGGCTGAACCTTCCCACCAATATCCCAATATCCAAATTTTGTTGCTGTGAGACAGATGACAGCAGAGGGGCAGTCTGACAAAATGGCGTCTCCCAAGGGTGTGCCTATGAAACAAAGATTTGGAACTGAATTCTTCCATACAGAAAAAATGGCACCCACCAACATTCATTTACACTTGCTGAAGGTTATGGAGGCCAAACAGTGGATGTGAGAGCAGTGAGGTGGTGAATGGTGAGTTTCAGCAGTGGCAAAAGCAATGTGAATGACAGGACACATTCAGGATGGCCATGCACAGCTGTCACAACACTAAATGAAAAGCATATAAATCAGCTCATCCATGTGAATTGGCTAATGGTTGTGACTATGTGGAAAAATAGTATTTTATAGCTGAGAATTTGCTCCATCAAACTGTGCTATTGGTCTCTTTGTATCTGCTGTCATTTCCATGGAAATAAAAAGGAAGCACTACTTTTGGAGCAACCAATGAATATATCTCCAGCCCAGTGCGCAGGCCTGGCTCTGCAAGAGATCCATGACCATCAACCACTCTGCCATCTCTTTGGTGTGTGCTTTTACTGCATCTCCCAGATCCTCCCAACCCAGAGGTGAATGCTTTGCCCACCAGATTCACCCCTGTCCTGCAGATGGGTCATTTCACAGCACTTCCAGCTCCAGCCTGGTCCTGGGGAGCAGCATTACCCAGCAAGGAATTCAGGTGGTTTTCTCTAGGACCACCCAGGAAATAAATGGTGATACAAGAACAGGGTTTGGGTTCCTTGCTCTCACTCCCAGCCCCAGGCTTCAACCACGGAACTGAACACACAGCTGCAAACCACACAGTCTTATGTCAAAATAATCTAAAGAAATTAAGTGATGTTAAAATCATAATCCTTCAGCCTTTTCTCAGGCCAGACTCCAGTTAAAATCAAATGCACGCAGACTACTGCAGAAGTTTTCTTTATTATTTCTTTTACCCACAGAACTACAGAAACAGGCAATTATCCTGAATCTATGGCATTCTCAGGAAGAGAGCAGTATATAATATGTTCCTTATGAATTTTTGGGCTGGCTTTGTGATTTTCCTTTTGGAAATTCTGAGACACCAAACGAAAGGGAAATTTTTTGCCGTATCTGTGAGAAGATGAGGTGAATTTTGATACTCAGAGTAGAAGTCTAAAAATGAAAACTTTGATGTTTGGGTTGGTACAGCTTTATCTTTGAATGTCTGCCCTGATTCTTTCTGTGAGTATGCTCATAAAAGCCTTACTGATTGGGAAGATACACGTTTAAATAAAAGTGCACAAAAATATTGTGTCGCAAAGGCAAGAACACAACCTCCTGAATGGTTGAACTTTGTTTATTGCAACAGCTTTGAGACCTGAGAGCAATAAATGTACAAAATAACTGTGCTCTTAGGAAATAACAGGACATGGTTTGCCCAGAGAGGCTGTGGATGCCCTGACCATCCCTGGACGTGTTCAAGGCCAGGTTGGATGGGGCCCTGGGCAGACTGGTCTAGTATTAGATATGGAGGTTGGTGGCCCTGTTTGCAACAAGGGGTTTGGAGCTTCATGATCCTTGAGGTCCATTCCAACCCAAGCCATTCTATGATTCTATGACATCCACAAACTACATCATGATTTGCTGTTGGGAAAAGTAACAGCCTTACGGAGCAGCTCTGCTGACAACCAGGGTGCTTTGGTTTCTTCTGCTCTGTGCTCTGAGCAAAGGATCAGACCCAGCTGCAGAGTGTGGCAGAGCTTTATGATTTGTGGCAACGTTTTAAAATATGTGCTTTATTGTACTGCAGCAGAACAGCCTATGAAAGGCACTGGATGGAAAGAATCATTTTAATAATGGAGAAAAAAGATAGGAGTTGGACTCAACAAAAAGATGGGCTGTATTAGGGCTGCTGAGGGAAAAGGACTCTGTTCAACCTTATTCTTCTCTCTTACAACTGACATAAAGGGGGAGTTGCTCAGGTGAAGTGAATGAGGTTACAGTGCTACTAAATCATTATAAGAAAGTATCAGGCTTGATATTTTATTTCATTCTTCCTAGCCTCAAAAACCACTGCTTCCCATGGGCTAGATTGTGCCTATGTAAGCCTTTCCTTCCAGGCTTTTTGTAGTGATTTATGTTCACTTACGGTGCGTTATTTAACCATAAGTTATCCCTTTGAGCTCCAGGCAGGGCGCATCCCCTAGTCAACAATGAGACAAATCATAGAATCATTGAATCATTTGGCCATCTGGTCCAACCCCCCTGCAATGAACAGGGAACCACAGCTCCATCAGGTGCTCACACATCTGTCCAGCCTGACCTTGAGTGTCTCCAGGGCACCTATCACCTCGCTGGGCAGCCTGTGCCAGTGCTTCATTACCTTTATTGTAAACATCTCCTTCCTGATGCACCGATGGAGCTGTAGGTGTTCCTGTTCATTGCAGGGAAGTTGGACCAGATAGCCTTTAATGGTGCCTTCCAATTCAGGTGAATCTATGATTCTATGATCCTTCATTATTACACTTGCACGCAAACCAGTCTCCAAACCAAATCTTGATCCTTCAGTATCCAAAAGCTGAGAACAGCATAGCTGAGAATCATGTAACGATTTGGCTTGGAAGATGTCCCTGGAGGTCACCTTGTCCAATCCTCTGCTTAGGGCAGGGCTATAGCAGGGGACAGCTTTGAAGTCACACTGCATTGCTAAGGGCTGTGAAACTACTCAACCATTGAGGAAGGTGACTCTGATTCCCATACTTCATTATTCTTTTCTTTAAATCATCCGAGGATTAAAAATATATCTTATCTTTTAATTAAGGATCAGTTTAGCTTCAGATTGCAGCATAATTTAATTTATTCAAAACGTTCTTAGAGTTAATTGACACCAACTCATATACAATGGTGCTTTTTGTCTCGGTGCACTTCCCAGTCTGCAGCACACTGCGGTTTGTGCATTGCATGTACATGAAAGAGGAGAACAGCCATGCCCTGGGGTGGCTCCTTGCACCCTGAAGTCACATTGACTTCAAAGGAATTGGATGGGTTGGTGCAAGCTGACGCGTTTCACAAAATGACACCTATTCAAGACAGTGGGAAGTGAAGATCTACATACATAGCCAATCTTGGGTCCTTAGAGCAAAGGAACTAGAGCTGAACGATTGATACCAAGAGATCGAGAGTCTGGAGAAGAGTGTAAGAGGACAAACAATGACATTGCCTTGAGTGCCAACTCCCTTCTCACAAACTGCCAGAAGTGCTGTTTCTGCATCTAGTAACCCTTCAGGAAATCCTCTCCCATGAGAATTATTTTCAAGTAGCGTTAATGTTTTGCATTCACTGCATGATAAAAAAGCATCATCATCTGACAGAGGCAGTGAAAGCTGCAGATGCAAAGCTGTTGAGGGCTTTTATTGCATGTACAGATGTGTGAGCCTGAGCCCTGTGCTGAGGTCAGTTGTCAACAACTACCTTATCATACAGGCTGCAGAGTTAAATCCATCAGCACTCAGGGCAAGCAGGTCACTCCCTTTCATATCACTGTAAAAAAAAAAAAGCCTGCTGTTTTCAGCCACCATGTCTCAGCGTGGCATTTTGTACAGTACTACACAGAAATCAATGCAAGAACAGCTCAGGGGGCAGCCCAAGCACTCAGGTGTGTACGACACGATCACCAGATTGGTGCTGGCAGCATGGAATTCTGATGTTGAAGAGCTGCAAAGGTGAGTTGTGGAGTCAGCTCTCACTTTTCAGCAGGTGTTGGATGATTGCTATTTAGCCTAAATGAACCAAATTCGTAGAATCGTAAAATCATTAAGATCATCAAGTCCAACCACTGACCCATCACCACCATGCCATGTCACCCAAATTCCTGTGCAATGTGCAAAGATGAGGCAGGAAAGGGTGATGAAAATATGGCCGGGCTCATTTCCATTCTCTTCTGTTCTCTTTGGTATCTTCAAGATGTCAAGTTTCACCTCCAGGTTTGGGCATCATGCATGAGACACAGCTGCCTGTGCACACAAACACACACAGGTCTTACTGCTCTGATGCCTTTGTGTGTCTCTCCTGACCTCCCAACACCAGCTCCAGGATGCTGGAGATCTCCTGCAGCTCCTGCATCACACGGACAGGGATACTGCAGATCCCTAGTGGATAGGGGTACTGGTGGATGGCAAGCTGGATGTGAGGCACTGGCACAGATTGCCCAGAGAGGTGATGGATGCTCCATAACTGGAGGCACTCAAGATCAGGCTGGATGGGGCTCTGAGCACTGGATGGAGGTGTAAGTGTCCCTGTTCACTGCAGGGGAGTTGGATCAGATGGACTTTCAGGGTTCCTTCCAACTCAAACAATATGATTCTGTGATTCCATAAGTGTTTGTGAATTAGTGGCCCACTTTAATTCATTAGTATCATTAAGTATTTAATTAAGAAAGTTAAGAATTAATCATACATGTTCATCCTATAATAGTCACGATAATATTGTTGCTAATGAAAAATAATTAACAATAGGCTGTAGTTCGAGAGGTAGTGGCAGTGGTGGCATTGCTGTGATTACAGACATGCTTATGAACAAGGCTTAGGAGCAGAACAGAGCATCCATGGTGTTTATCTTCATGGGCTGTAGATTCTTCTGTTTCACTACCTGAGGTGGCTCCCTTTGCCCTACTCTGGCCATGTCCCCACACTTATTCCTCCTGTGCTTCCTGCAGTAGAGGCTATATAGATTTGAAACAAAAGATGAAAAACCACTGTTGTGCAGCTTCTGTTGGGCACTGCAAGAACTTAAAAAAAGGGACTGGCTCCTTCCCTCAAAAAGAGTGGAGAATCCTCTGCCAGGGACTTCTAATTTGTTGTTTATCACCTGCCATTAATCATTACTCCGTATGTCTGTTACTGCTGTCAGCTCCTGTCTGAGTTGAGGTCGATGAGAACTGCAATATCACAAACAAGAGTAAAGCAGTGGTGTCTGCACAGTGGAGATGATGATGGCAGAGTTATCACAATCTATTTCCACTCCAGACTCTTCATGAGGTGTAGGACAAAATGCAAGTTTTTCTATGCACTCAGGAACAAACCAGAAAGTGTTTGGAAAATTCAAGGGGAAAAACTGTTCTGATTTTTGGCTTTTGCAAGGAAGGAAACTCACAGGAAATATTTTCCTGGCCGTGGGAGTAGCTGATGCTATGGGTAACACGTTCTCTGTACATACATTCTCAGGAATGCAAGGTTAACAGGAAAAGGCAGCTGGGAATCAGCAACGAAAAATCCTGCCGACTCTCCAAAGAGCATCTCTGATCATTGTGACATGCATATTTAGCTTTGAAGAGCTGCTGCTTACATGAGAGCCTGAAAAGAAGGACAATGTGGGACTGGAGAAGAAGTCCTGAGGCTCTAGGAGGGTAGAAATCAAGGTGCCAAGGAGATTCTTTCCTGGTAGTTTCTGGTGTTTCACCTGAGTCGCTCTCTTTTGAGCTGCTCTGTGACAGAAATCCCTGTCATCCATCCCTCCATTCATTTAACTTTCCGTCCTCTCACCCTCCATCCATCCACCCACCCATCCATCCATCCATCCATCCATCCATCCATCCATCCATCCATCTATACATCCATCCCTCCATCCTTCCATTCATCCCTCCATCCGTCCATCACCCCTAGCACCATGCAAAGCCCCAACAGGGAACGTCAAGGTTCTCAATGACTCATGCTGTCCTTTCTAATCTCTTCAGCACATTGTCTTTGATTCCTCTGAGGTTCCCTTGCTCTTCCATTACTCAGTGGCTGAGTCCATTGCTGGGTGCAGGGATTGGTAGGGGCTGGAGAGAAGACATAGCTAACTGTTAACATAAAGTGCTGGCAAGAATACTTCCTTGCCCCTG
The DNA here is from genome assembly GCF_905368555.1 of Meleagris gallopavo. NCBI lineage: Eukaryota > Metazoa > Chordata > Aves > Galliformes > Phasianidae > Meleagris > Meleagris gallopavo. The sequence continues at coordinate 4,423,942 of NC_139409.1, read as the reverse complement.
CTCTGGTGCTCTGTGATAGAATGACAGCAATGGTGGACAAAGGGAAGGCAACTGCTTGACCTTTCATGTTTACCTTTGAGATGAATGAGGGGGTGGCAGCTGCATCCCATCAAAGTTCCCACTTTGGGACTAAGCAAGCATGGGGAAGCTGTTCTGATGGGACAGAATGTTCAGGGATCAAAGGCTTTGATTCCACTTGTGTCAGGAGATTTGCCCTAAGAGCAGATTTGCTTTGACGTTGTTAAACATAGCTCAGGAGAAGAAAAAAAATGATGGAATATCCTCAGTCCTGGTGATGCTGAGCACATACACATAAATACATGTTTTTAAAATTAATTGTAAAGGCAGATCCATTACGACATCAAGGCTCTTGGAAAAAAAGTGTCGTCTTTTTTTTTTTTTTTAATGAACATTCCCATTTATGCACTAGTGCTAAAATAGCTGCTGGAGGATGAGGGCTTTCAAAACTTAATTGATTAGAGGAAAATCCCACCTCCTTAATAGTTATTCAGACTCATTTCATATTTTACAGCTATTACGTAGTTATAAAGTAGCTGATAGAAATGCCCCTGGATTGCAGATGGGAAAACTATTTCCCATGAAAAGATCAAAGTCCCAGTTTCCACATTTGAGCACCTCCACCAATAAATCACACGCCGAGATACTAAATTTCGGCATCAGCTTTCTGCTTTCAGACCGATCAGACTCTACAGCTATTCAAAAGCAGAAAGTTTAATATTAGTAAGAATAGAAAATGCTTTAAATACCTGGCACATACAAAAATATTGACAATTAATATATTGTTCAGCTCTACTATTTAGCCAGCCTTTGTCTGTAATGGGATCAGCTGCAGATGGTCACTATTTGAAGCATTTCATTGTGAAATAGTAGCTTTTTCCTCTGATAAGTAACACTCTCATGGTGACAATCCATCACTGCTTACAGGGCTGGTGTTGTCAGTAAAGCCTTATTTACTGCTGCTCCGACCAACGAGATGCTTTCCAAACGGGCAAAAATCCATGTACCTCTAGAGAAAATGAGAGACCTTCACTTCTGGGGAGGACTCGGCAGGTACTCCAAAAGTCTGAAAACACTTTTTACAGACCTGTGCACAGAATAAACACGACCAGGAGACTCCTGAGCTGGCAAAGGACCAGCAAAGCACCAACTGAAGTCAGTGAAAACAAAATGAGAGTGAGGGCCACTGAGAGAGGAGCGAGTGTGTATCACTGCCGCTGGGAAGCAGATGGGCTTAGCATAGAGACAAAAGGGATTCACTTATTCCAGGTAACCAGTGGAGTATCGTGCACTGTCTGGTACAGCTGCTAAGGCCAGGAGTGTTTTGGTGGAAGACCCATCTGAGTAGAAGAGCACTTGTGCCATGAAGGCATATGAAGAGCTCAGATGCAGAAGCTAACATCTCCATCAGTTTCCAGAGGATCTGCTCTGCCTTTTCATTTGTCTGCCAGCTGTAAAGCCTTCTCTTCCCTTCTCCATCACATTCTCCTGCTCATAATTATTTCATCAAATCAACTTATTCTCTCCTTCCTGCAAGTTTCAAGTTCCCCAACTCCATTCTGCAATAAATCTGTCTAAAACCACAGCTGTTTCTGCAACCCTCACGCCTGGGTGCTTGTTTTTATTACCTGCTTTCTATTAGACATATATATGTATATATAAAATACATATATATTTTATGTGCCTTTCTTTTTCTCTCATTTCTATTTCCTTTCCACTGCATTCTTGCTCCCTCTCTCCTCTGGCCTCACCACAGCCATTTGTCACTCTCTGGACATTTTTTTTCTTTTATCGAGATGTTTTCTCCAGGAATGTTTTCCGCCAACGCAAGCCCATTAACTTCCAGAGTTCAGCTGACAGCCTGGGCTCCAGGACCACTGCCTTGTGACATGGAGTGCTTTCAAGATGCTGGAATTGGTTGGTAAAATAGCCCGGTCACATGCATAAGAGAAAAAAGAAATGCCATACGAAAGATAATAAATTTTAAAGCTGTGCCTGGGTCTCTCTGTCTCCGCTGTTTTTATTTTCCTTCTTCTTGCATGGTAATATGTTAAATGGTTGTGAGAATCTCTCTGTTCCTTAGCCGGAGGTTTTTCTGCTGCAGACAAATTTGTGTTGAATTTCTCACACCCACCCTGAAGGATCCAATCCTTTGCAGTTCATGAGACTTTGTTCATGCTATCAACACAGACAAAGGCCTTTGAAATCACAGAATTACAGAATCATACAGTTACTAAGGTTGGAACAGACCACTAAGATCATCTAGTCCAACCATCAGTTGGTCTTGGTTTAAACACTCAACTGGTACCTGAATTATCTGCATTTAAATTAGCAAGCTTACATTTGAGGATTCTTTAGTCTTCACTGTTAATTGGATCTTGCTAATGATGAGAGCATCATTAAACTGACGTAATCCCTGTCATCCTGTTAGGGAATGATTTACAGAATTGGGAAGGACAGCCAGCAGTGAGGCTGCATGGCTCCAGATGTTGCTGATGGCTCTGGAGATGCTCAGCTCTGGGTCATGGTTTGGTGCCAGCTCAGCCTATGGCTGTGTCACAAAAATAATTGCATTGGTTAAAGCAGAGCTGGAAGAGGACAAACACAGAATTAAAGAACCATAGAATCCTTAAGGTCGGAAAAGATCTCTAAGATCATCCAACCCAATCATCCACCTATCACCAATATTGCCCACTGACCACAGCACTCAGTGCCACATCTCCATGGTTCCAGAACACCTCCAGAAATGGTGACTCTACCACCTCCCCAGGCAGCCTGTGCCACTGCAGTACCACTCTTTCTGAGAATAAGTTTTTCCTACTATCCATCCTGAACCTCCCCTGATGCAATTTGAAGTCATTCCCTCTCATCCTGTTGCTAATCATCCTCTTTTCTGTGCAGATGATGAAAGGTCAGCATCAGCAAACTGATGGATGAACCACCTCAGGGTGTAGGATGCATCATGGAGTTTTCAGAAGTGTCTGAACTGTATAAAGAAGCCACACTGGTGGAACAGGACATGGGAAGAACTTATGAACTCACTGATGGAGGAGAAACCTGAGTCACAGGTCTATTTTTGGCTGAGTCAAAAAAACAGGGGCAGGAATATACATGAAGAGGTGACCAAAACCCACCAGAAATGGGCAGAGCATGCTCCAGGTTCATTAGAGGTTAAGAGTTTGAGTCTGAAGAAGGATGGTACCTGATGACCTGTCTATGGTAAAACCTATAGAACAGAATGGAGTAGATGTAATTATTAATTCCCACAGAACTTTACATGGCTGATTTTGGCTCCATGGACCATTTAGACCCAAACTATCACTTTATATTTTTTTCTTCCATAAGATGAGGCACGTCCCTCTCCTTAGAATCATAGAATCACCAAGGTTGGAAAAGACCTCCAAGATCATCCAGTCCAACCATTCAGTCCAGTCCATCTGCCACAGAAGGTTGAATAAAAAGCAGTGATGATATTCCCGAACTTGACTTAATACAGATTAAGCACCAAAGCCTTTTAGCAACAGCTTCCCCTTGGCCTAAGGAGGTTTAAGACACAGTGGGGACAGGCAGTCAAATGCCCCCAAAACTAGAGATGAACCACGACCGCCTTGGAGAATTCATAACCAATATCAGGTAGTAAAGCTCGGAGATTTTAGAGATCACAACATTAGTAAGGCCCAAAGGAGAAGCCATGCAGGTCTGCAGGTATCTCATTCCCTCTGAGACCTCCTGGGGATCTGGAGATGTCAATGCAGCAGGGACAATGGGGGAAGCTGGGGACAGGAAAGCAGAAGCTGGATGAAGGGGAACTCGGGACACCTCCAAGCACTGCATGTCTGGGATGGCTGGATAACGTCTTCAGTTGTGCAGGCTCTGGAGTCTAAGTGTAATTCCCCATATCCCAACACAGATGTTGAAAATAGGGCAGATGAATCATGCCCTAAAAGTGCCTGTTTCTGCTGACTACAAAGGGAGCTTGGGGTGACCGGCTCAGCTGGAAATGTCTGCGTTGTGGATATATGAAATCAGGTGAGAGAAATTCCACGTCTCCCACTGCTTTGTCTCAGTTTCTTACCTGGAAGAGTCACTTTTCAAGATAAAAGGCTGTCCCAGGCTCCAGGGCTTCTTAATTACGTACTGAGCTGCTCAAATAAATGACAGCGGTCGGCTAGATAGAAATTTCTGCAGACTTCTTTGCAAAGTTGAAGTCAGTTTTGAGGTAAGACTTCTAGTTCAGTGCAATGCACAAGAATTCAGCAGAAGTTTCATGGCTAAATTAAAGGTTTTTAGTGCAGCCAATGGGAAAATGAGTGTTGCAATCAGCCCTCTCTCCCTCATCTTGTTTTCTCTGAGATTAAATTCAAACAGTTGTATCCCACCCTGACAGCATGCACGTCCCACAGGTTCTTGTGCTGACTCCACAGATTTCCTTCATGAGAATTACTGCAGGAGCAATGTGAAAAATTCAGGTTCTTATCTCTTCTCCACCCCAAATAATCAAGAGCGGTGCCTTCCTAGGAGCAAGCAACTCATCTGAGCATTTTCCATCAAACTGAACCCCGGGCAAATTGTTGATAAAAGTGATATGCTTAAACGCCATCAAGCTGAACCCCAGGCAAAGTGTTGATGGAAATAATATGTTTAAATGCCATCATTAGGTTTCGTTGTTATCAACCTAAGCTGAGCAGCGCTGCTCACACTAAAACTTGCAAACTGAAGGAGAAAGGCTTAGAGTTTATACTAAAATCAATTAAATTTATGGTGATAGTGGATTTTTTTTTTTTTTTTTAATAATTGAAAAATGAAGGAGGAAAAACTGCAAAAAAATCATCAGCCAAGTCTGGTTTGGCCATGCAGGCTTGATGGCAGCATGGGCTGTGATGCATACACTTGTGCAGTAGGACATGGACCGGAGCCACCACAGAGCATCTGTCAGATGATAACTTGCAGTCATTTGCAATCTCTGCTGGAGGCAAAACCAAAGGTTTGAGCCAATGCTTCAAGTTACCCAGGCCTTCTCTCTGGGTCTTAATTCCATTTTCTTTACATCCCGTAGAATAATTCTCTTCTGCTGCTCTACTGTTGCACAGCAGTGACATCCAGGGGCCATTTTATTTGCTGTTGAGTTCAGTCTACTTGATATCCAAGAGCATATGTACCTGAGCCAAAACCCCACTGAAGTCACTTGGAAAGATCCCCATCAATGTCAACAAGCTTTCCATCCATCTGTTTTACTCCATGTTTTTTAACAGTTAGCAAAAAAAGAGCTTTCGTGCCCAATTACCTTGGTTGCTACCTTTTTGGCTGAGTAATTTAAGAAAAGTCTCCCTCTGTCAGCCTTCTGTTCAACACACAAAGTGACTTAGTGTGCTGTGGTTCACCCAGTACCACCACACCTCCCAAGAGCAATGGCCTACAGCACGAGCAGCAGGTCCATCCACATCTCTGGGTGGTACCAATAGCACAGCCTCAAGCTTTTCATAGAATCACAGAATTGTTTGAGTTGGAAGGGACCCTGAAAGGCCATCTGGTGCAACTCCCCTGCAATGAGCAGGGACACCTACAGCTCGAGCAGGTGTTCAGAGCCCCATCCAGCCTGACTCGAGCATCTCCAGGGATGGGGCAAACACCACCTCTCTGGGCAACCTATTCCAGTTATCATAGAAAACTTCTTCCTTATATCCAGTTTAAATCTCCCCTCTTTTAGTGTGAAACCATTTTACCTTGTCCTGTCACAACAGATCTGGCTAAAGAGCCTATTTCCTTTTTTCTTACAGCCCCCCTCCTTTAAATACTGAAAGGCTGCTATCAGGTCTTCCCACAGCCTTGTGCCGAAAGCCAGTTCCATTTACTCCTCTGAACATGTGGTCAGCAAAACTACTGAGCCAGATGCAATCAGATGTGATATTTACCACTATAACGAGTACTTGATACCAAAACCCTGATAAACTTGGGCCATGGATGTAAAGTGGTCATCTGGGCTTGAGGAGGGGAAACCTCACCTCAGCACCTGAATTTCTCAGGCTGCATCTCAATTACACCCTTCCTTGATGTAATATTCATCATTGATACCTGGGCAAACATTGGTAACCTGGAGTAAAGTCACTTCATCTTTCCTTCGATATACTTTCTTACTCCAAAGCAGTTTTCCAGTGCCTGAAATCATGCTGGCAAGACTTCTCCAAATCTTTCCTGTTTTCTTAAGATCTTTTTTTGGAAATGTGAACATCAGAACAAGGCATAACGTTTCAGAAATGGTCTCACTAATGTTGTTTACAGAGATCCTATCACTTCAGCACTCCCTCCTCACATTTGCCGGCAGCGTGGCCAAGGATTACTCCAACCTTCTTGGCTAGGGCACTGCTGGGACTTCATATCAATGATTGCTTACCAGCAGCGTTCTATCTGCTCTGAGTCATTGCTTTCCAGGACGTGTGCCCCCATCTCCTAGGTGTGACCCACATCCCTTCTTCCAAAGCATCTGACTTTTCCCATGGCTGCATTGAATTCAGTTCCTCAGATGTTCCCTCTTTGGCCAACAGCACCTGCCTGCCCCACCAGCCTGCATCCACTGCGACATCGCATCAATCTTGTTTTCATACCATCTGCACATTTTAACATTCTCTTGCCATTCACATTGCTTTGAGGTTTCTGGATCGTTCTCCAGCTATTTGCTCTTCACATTTTTCTTCCTCCCACTTTCTCTCAGCTTACATTTCGCCACCCATGCTAGTACTTTCTCTAACACCAGACGGGTCTTCTGTTTTCCAAAGGTGACTTACTGAGCATGAATTACTGAAACCAAAGGCAGAGGTTTGGGTCTGGGGGCAGGCGAAATGAAGGAGGATGACACTGAAAACATGCTCTTTACAGACCAGAAATGCACTGTGCGCCCCGTGCAGCAATTATCCTGCACTGAAAATGTGAATATGAAAATATTCCTCAACATGGAAGAAGTACATAAAGCCACCGGAGGAGGATCTGCAAAAATCCCTTATTCTCAGCAAAAAGAAATTTTCCCATGGTCCAGCAACTGTTTTTATAACCTTTTCCTTGGTGTACAAGAATACCAATAAATAGGTAGCAAAGGAAATATTTTGCTACTGGCTCAACTACAGCATCGCAAGCACTTTCTCCATTTGCTTTTTCCTATTTTCTCCTTTTCCCAGTTCACAGACCTGTTGCTGGTTTTCCCCAGGCCAAATTCGAAGGCTGGATGGAGAGCTGGGGGAAATTAAAAGACACCAGGAGGTTTTTGCATTTGTATCTTTAATTCCTGGTTGGGATGTACTGGTCTGTGAAAAGGAGAAATGAGGAAAAGAGGATAAGAAATTTCTATATTAATAGTAGGCATGCTGTACACAACTTGATACATGCAAAGAGAAGCTGCTTGCAGCCTTGTTAAATGCACCAGTAGAGATTCGGTTTTAGGGTTTTCTTCATGAGAAAGTTATTTGTATTCTTGAGTTTCAGCCATGCACAGATTCTTCTCATTGGAGAAGCTCATCACCTTGTAGTGGATGTAAAATCATAATACCTGTGCCAATGGCACTTAATCCCATATTGCAGTTGGAGAACTTAAGGCAGATCGGGCAGCTCACCAGGCATCCCATGGACTGTCAGAATGCATTTGGGGACATGTAGTCAGGAGCTGATGCTGGAGCTGCTGCCCCATCTTCCTTTGCCCCCGTTGCCCCCATGTCACCAGGGTGAGATGTCACCATGCATCTCATGGTTGGAGACCAAACCAAGCAGTAGTTCTCGGTTTAATACCAGCTCTTCTTTGAGTCTCTTATGCAAAGGATAAGAAGCTTTTGTAAGCAGCCAGAGTGATTATTCATGAGTACTCATTTGCAGCAGTGCTTGTTCTGCATGGCAGTGCTGGCGAGCTCACCTGGAAGATTTATGGGAGGGAACTGAGGGCTGAGAATTTTGCCTGAGCGATGGTGGGGGCCAACCTGGTCCATGGGCACCCTCCTACACCCCCATCCTGGTGCCAAGCCCTGCTCCTGCCACAGACTGAGCTCAACCTGTCATGTTTTATTTCTTGCCAACTACACAGAGGGACAGTCTGGGGAGCTGTAAGCTTCCTAAAGAAGCTCGGCCTGGATACTGAGGGGTGGGCACAGCCCTCAGTTGGGTGATGATGAGTGATGATAGGTTGCCCGGAGAAACTGCCGATGCCCCATCCCTGGAGGTGCTCAAGGCCAGGCTGGATGGGGCCCTGGGCAGCCAGACCTGGTGGGTGGCAACCAGCCCACGGCAGGGGGTTGGAGCTCAGTGTTTTCTCAGGTCCCTTCCAACCCGAGCCATTCTCTGATCCCATCATTTTATGATGACCTAAAGGTATGAAGGTAGTATGTGGCATCACCTAGAGGGGAACACAAGCCCATAGGGTCCCCCATAAGGCAGCACGCCCTGTTCCCTGCTACAGGCTGTAGGGACTGGAATTTCCTGACTTCCAAGCCCTGGGCTGTGCTGACTTCACACCCACTGAAAGTCTCCTTTTCTGCTTCGTTCCACACCCTACCCCCTTCCGATTTTGTTTGTCTGTGGTTTTGCACAGGGGAAAAAACAAAGCAACCAGGGGTTTTCTGGTCTCCGCGCCGCCCATCCGAGCACAGACAATAATATTTAGCTGCTTTGATCAGTTTTTTTTTCTTGCAGTATATTTAGATAGCGAGCTGCAAATTCCAGCACGGCAGCAGCAGCAGCAGCAGCTGCAAGCAATGTGGTGCAGAGCCCAAAATACAGGCAGGGCTCGTCAGCACAATGCAGCGCCGGTTGGGCTGGCTGCTGTGTGATGTAACTCCTCCTTTAATTGGTTTTCCAGAAAAATCATTTGGAGGATTGCTCTGTGAACGGCTTGGAGGTGGCTGGGGGGAGGAGGGCAGCTGTCAGCTCAGGATGGTGTTGGAGCTTGAGGGTTGCACTCCCTGCCCAAGATGAGCCCCTGGGGCTGGATCTGTGCTGAGCTGTTGGATCTGCTGGCACAGGGACTGTGGTTATTTGTATGCTTGCATAGTGTCCAGTGCAGAGCAGTATGCACCTGTGGATGCAACAGTAAAACGAGTGATAAATAATAAGGCAAGAAGGAGCCAGTGCAATTTAATCTGTGTGAGTTGGGAAGGATGCTCGAGCTGGCAGAATGCAGCTTTCCTTTGCTTGGTGGGTCTGGGGATGCTCACCCAGGCTGAAGCCATGCAGCACACAGAGGACGCAGAACAACATTGCCAGCTCCCTTTTGCTCCATTTGGCTTTTTCAATTCATCTGTAGTTTGTGGAGGCAACTTTGCTGAGAGGGAAGCACAAGGTGTTTAGGGGGCTACAGGGGGAGACGGACCAAGTGGCAAGTGGTCTGCCCTCCCTTCCTCCCTCCCTCCCTCCCTCCCTTCCTTCCTTCCTTCCTTCCTTCCTTCCTTCCTTCCTTCCTTCCTTCCTTCCTTCCTTCCTTCCTTCCTTCCTTCCTCCCTCCCTTCCCTCCCTCCCTCCCTCCCTCCTTCTCTACCTCCCTCTCTCTCTCCCTCCCTCCCTCTCTCCCTTCCAGTGCCCATGTCCATTAACACAAAAGATCCCACTGTCTGGATCTGAGGTTTCAAGCCCTTTTACACCTTGTCTTCCTCTTGGATGGCAAAGAGGATGGGTCTCTCTCTCCTCTAGAGCTGAGGGACCTCCAAGTCCATCCTACCTATCTTTAGTCTCAAGCAGAACCTCACCAACACCAACTCCAACATGTTGCTATAGAAGAAGTAAGCCATGCTTGCTCCAGGACCTCCAGAGCCTCCTGGCAGTGTGTCCTGGTGGCTGCTCATCCTTCTCCAGTAGGAAGCTACACCTGATGTGTAGCCCAGGTTCCTCTCTTAGTGATGCAATTCCTTACTTGTTGTGCTCTTGTGGGCATGGAGAACAGACCTTCAGAATCATAGAATCTTGAAGGCTGGAGAAGGCCTCTAAAATCAAGTCCAATCCCAACCCTTCCCCACTATGCCCACTAACCATGTCCCTTAGTGCCACATCTCCATGTTCCTTGAAAACCTTCAGGAATGATGACTCCACCACTTCCCTAAAGCCTGTTCCAGTGCATTACCACTCTTTCTGAGGAGATATGGTGAGAGTACCTGGTGACTTTCCTGGGTCTCTGGCATGGCAAATAACAGAATTGTAGAGGTTGGAAGAGACCTCTAGAGATGATCCATGCCAATCTCCTACTAAAGCTGGTTCCCTACAGCAGGTTGCAGTGTTAGGGCTTAGTGCTGGAGGTGAGCACAAGGGCAGCACCAGCTCCATCGTTACTATGCTGCAGGTCAACCTATCCGTAACTCACGCAGAGCATTTCTTACAGCAGAGAAGTACAAGCCGAAGAATTCAGTTGGCCAGATTGGAATTGTCTTTTTGTCCTTTTGGAAAAATAACAGCATAGCAATTCTATCACTTTGCCCTCTCCCGTGCTGTACCGGTAGCTGCACTGAAGCTGATTGATTAGTTTAATAACAAGCAGTTGATATGCAGCCATAAAATTATGCACTTTTACTCATCAGCCTGATTGAATTCCTCTGCTGACTGTACTGGAACAGCATGGCAGAGCTATAATAATGAGGGAAGGAGCCAAGGGAAAAGGCAGTGCGCTGCTGTTATTGTTGTTGTTGTAGAGCTGGGGAAGAAAGTGACTCCAGGGAGGAGCTTTTCCAAAATAAATACCAAAATACAGAGGGAAAATGTTAAGATGTAATTAGCCCTGGTATAAATGACACTAAATGCCTACTGGGATTGAAGCTGCTCTGACACCCACCTGGTCTATGTTAGGGATGCAGGAGGTTGGAGCCCAGAGGTGCTGGCCCCACTGAACCCACTGAATAGGGTGAGAGGGGCTGGGCCCTTTGCAAGGCAATCCAATCTGATGGGAAGAAATGGGAGTTCATGGTCTATTCTGGCCATGAAGGGAAGGATGACATGATGGAGCTGGGTAAAACATGCACGGGAAGCGTTTGCCCCTGCCAAGCCCATGCGAATGGCATATGTGGGGAGAAGACAGCGTGAACTGAAGGATCAGCAGGGGCAGGCTTGGGCTGATGGAAAGCCATGCAGCCCCATCTGTGCATGGAGACTGGCATTTAAAACTTCCCAATAAAACATTTCTCAGTGCTGCTCAGCACTCCGGCATGGCACGCTCAGTTGATGGGCTCACTGTCCTGCACACATTTATTTATATGACTAATTGGTCTGTGAATAAGTCGTCTGCTTCTTGGGCCTCTGCTGGTGTCATTGCTGCAAAACCTTTTGATTGAAACACTCACTGGCTGCATCTCCAGAATGAGAGCTGTGTACAGGGAAGCTGGCTGCCTTGGGGCCATATCCAGCCTCTATCAGAGGACCCAATCCACAATTATCAGGTTCTTCCCTTTGGAGCAGATGTCCCTGAAGGACAAAGTGGGAAAAAGGGAGGGAACAAGTGCTGTTTGGCAATTATTATCTTCCAGAAGAATGTTAGGCAGATGCTTGCACAGCTTTTCTTGCCTTTCTCCCTGATTGCACCACAGCCATATTTTTCCTGGAAGCAGTGCTTCTTCTTATTTACTCCAGTGGGCTTTGGGTCAGGCCAAGCTTGCATGATGCTGCTGGAGGTTACACACAGCTGCTTCTCCAGCTACCCTCTAGTTATTATGAGTGCTCTTGTCTGTGGTCCTTGGGTGGGCTTTTACCCTGGGTCCCCCTATGCATATGGAGCATGTCCAGGGTATCTGGCTTCATTTTGGGGATGTCTCACATTGTCTCCATGGGTTCTTCCGTCTCTTCTTAGGGAAGAGAAGGGAAGGGAAGGGAAGGGAAGGGAAGGGAGGAGGGAAGGGAAGGGAAGGGAAGGGAAGGGAAGGGAAGGGAAGGGAAGGGAAGGGAAGGGAAGGGAAGGGAAGGGAAGGGAAGGGGAAGGGAAAAGGATTTAGGAAAAAGATTTACTCGTACTTTTTAAAAGACTTTTTATGGGAGGAAAGTGCAGTGAAGCAAAGCACAGGTTTCAAACGTGCTGCCTGTGTTTTCTCTCTGCAGAGGCAGCTCTCTAGCTGTGCACTGCAGGACAGTCACCGCCTGTGTTTGCTTCCAGCTCTGTGACCTCCTGCTCTCTCCAAATGTCACTGCAGCGCCGAGCCCAGCTCCCCCCGCAGCCCCTTCCGGGCAGGGACACGCTGAGCACCCACAGACTGGAAAGCCTCCAGCTTCCCCAGCTGCACTGGATCAGAGCTGGGTCTTTCCTGGGCTTTGTTTTGCCGCTGCCCTTTAGCTATCACTGCTAAACCCACGATAAGACAAATATTTGCCCAGCACTGAGAGCTGTCGATAGGTAAATTGCCCTGCACGTCTCACACAGCATGGGCAGAGGTGCGTGGGCTGCAGCCAGGAAAATCCCCAACTCCTTTGACCAATTGCAGTTTATGAAAGATACCGATTACCCCCCCAGGGAGCTCATCTTCTGATTTAGAGCTCAACTTGGCATGCGGGCAGCCTTGCTTTGTAAATACAAGGATTTATTTACCTAAACTGCAAACCAGGAGCAGCTGATGGAAGCTGGGACCTGTTTGTCCCCTCCTCCAGCAGAATGGACCAGATGGGTCACCTCAAGGTGCCTCCATGGACTGCCAAGGTGGCACACAGGGTTTGATGTGGGGAAAGACACGCTGCTGCCCTTCAGGTGCATCCTAATCATTTGTCACCATCTCTGTTAAAATGTGCTTCTTTTTTTTCATTCAGATTTGCCCAAACCTCAGCTTTCCAACCCACTGCTATCATATATTTCTCCTCTAGATCAGGCAGCCCCTCATCCCCTCCTCTCAGAGGCAATTCTATGCTGTAATCAAGTCCACTCCCATTGTTAGCTGGTGTTTCTCAGCCTTCTCCCTCTGATGTATCAGTTCCAGATCCCACTTATCTCTGTGACTCCTCATCCCCAACCATCCAGCCTCATTTTACCTCAAATTTCTCCATTCACACCCCATGTAGAAGTAGCCCTACTCCTCGCACAGACTGAGCCCTCCACCTCCAAGACAAAAGCTCTCCTTTCACATGATTTCATGGGCTGCTCTTTGTCCATGCTGATCACTCTATTTTTTCACACCATCATAGCTCTCCCCACGACCAGATGGGACTGTTCTTTCTTGGAACATCACCAGCTAGTCAACACCTGTCTGAAGGCAACCATTAATTTTTCATCCAGTATTGAATTCATCCATACCCACCACACTGATCTCCTAAACGGAGCGATTTCATTTTCAATGCATGATATTTCGTGCTCGAAAATTACCAGCTGTGTATTCAGGAGCACTAATGCCATTCTGCTTCTACAGTGCAGGTTTCTCAGACTGAAAGCTCTGTCAGCCAAAGTGTTTTAATTTCTGCATATTAAAGACCGGAGCTCTTTTCCACTTGAATTCAATGGCTCGTAGTGGATCCCCACCCACTACCCACTCTTGGGTAATGTTGGCTCAGAGATGCAAAGGCATGAAAGATTCTCTGGCTCTGAGCTATCAAGAAATCTTAAATTGAATGGTTTTTTTTGTTTGTTTGTTTTTTAATTTTTATTTTTATTAATAGGTGTCCTTTGCTCCCTTTTCTCCTTTCTTTCTTCCTCAACACACAGCCCTATTCTGTAGCTCTCCACTTGTGCAAATTCCTCATTTGTCACTTCCAGCTCCCTGCAGCACTATATAAGCTACTGAAAAAGCTCTCCTCCTTCTTTGTCACATCAATTCAATCTGCTCCTGTCACACAAAATCTGGCTTTGTTTTGCACTTGCTTTGCTTTACTCCTGCCCATTTTGTTATCAGTTTGTTACCTTTCTGCTTGAATTTTACAACCTGTAGCCAAAGAGAAACCAAAAAACCTTCCTATCCAGGAGCTTTTGTTATCTGCCCACCTTTGTCATCTTCCACAAAACCTGAGCACATCACAGAGGAGACAGATCAACCCACTATTTTTTTTCTCCATCTCTCAGAATAATTTCCCATCCACATCCCCTGCCAATTTATTGCCTCCTCAAACTCATGGGGTTTCCGAAGCCTTTGCTGACCTGCGTAACTCCATGTGATGCTCCATCTGTTGTTGACTTCTATGTGTTTACTTGCTAAAGAGAAATCTGAAAAAAAAAAACGACTTTGAGGTCTGGCCAATGTCACTGTCATTCCTCAAAAACAAGGCCTGCTATGGATAGAGCTCTGACACTGATCTGCTCCAGCCCACTCTGGCTCAACCCTAGGGATGCTGTGCAGTTTAAGGTATGGGGAGCATGGGTCGCTATGGTAGAAGCTGCTCTTCATGACAGCCCATAACCTCCTGGTTGCAGCTTGGACCAGTCCCTATGAACCTGCTTTAATGAGGATCAGACCTCAGTATTTTATCTTAATCAACATTCTGCATTCAGATGTAGACTGGACTGAAGGTGTGTCCTGGTTTGTACATAATTCCCCCTCTGTTCTGTCTCCATATAGGCATACAAGATGCCAGCACTGGAACTGGACCTCCAGGTCAAGTATATTTATACATATGTGTATATGTGCATGGTTGGTGAGGTGTATTAAAAACAGTTTATTTCAGAAATAGCATCATTTTTCCTGGCGGAGGAGAACAGCTTTTCTTATTTTCTGTGCCACTCATATTTTTGGTCTTAGCAAGGCAAAATGCCAGGGAATGACTGTGTTTACCTAAGAGCAGCTAAAAGAGCTGCATAGCAATCAAGGTATCAAGTGGGTTGGGCTGAAAATAGATCAGCTTGGAAGGATTTTGGTCAGAAATGTTCAGCAAGAGACTAGATGGCTGTGAGCACTGGTAACAACCTACAGAGACTTTCATTTTGGGGGAATATATCTCCACCTTGCCCAAACTAATCGCTGCAATGCTTTTGGACAGCATCTGTGGTCTGTCTGCTGACACACTGCATCATTTCCCTCTCAGTGAGGAGTGAATTGTGCTCTTCCATTTTCTGAGGTTTAGCTTTCTAGGTGAGGAGCATCCCTTGCACCATTGGTGAGCAAGGTTCATGCTTCTTCCTCCAGCCCTGAACCTTACTGTGAAATGAGAATCAATGTTGGGAGCAAGATATCTGGGGAAAACATCTTTCTGCAAAAATCTATTTTGAAATGTGTTTGTGGCCCCACTGAGACAACACTGTGTCCTTTACCTCAGTCCTTCTGGAGTAACTGTCCTTGTTTAATCCCTTGTAGCTCTCACTCAGAAGTCCCCCAACTGTCCTCAAGACCAGGTTGCATGGGGCACTGGGCATCCTGATATAGTGGGTAGCAACTGTGTCCATGGCACTGGAATTGGAGCTGGGTGGGATTAAAAGCTCCCTTCCAACCCAAGCCATTCAATGATTCAATAATTCAATTATTCTGTGATTCTACGATGAATTTTCGTCTCTGCCTTCCTTGATGAGCAGACAGGCTCTGCCTTGTGCCAAGCCTAACTGACCCACGTGATTACCAAACTATTTGCCAGTGGCTTCACATATCCCACTTTATACACTACCTTGTGCCAGCTTTCCTCTCTGGGCATGTTTGTAGCACTATTGTGGCCCAGGGTCTGGCATGTCTCTGGCATCCTGACAGTCACGACAGATTACAGGAGAAGAAAGTGTTCAGCAGGTCCAGGAAAACTTTCAGCCTGCAAAAAGAAAACATGAACACGGTGCTGTCCTCTAAGGTGTGGGTATGATACAGGTCTGGTCCCAAGCCCTGGGCTCAGGTCCAGGCAATATGAACAACATCTCCATGTCTTTGCAGTACTGATCTCTGTGTCATAAAATCCAGGTCCTCTGATGGTCAGGGTATTCTAGCCCTGTACAACTCGAACGCAATGTCACCGACCATGCAATTCTTCTTAAAGATCTTGCAAACACTGTACAAGGATCAGCATCTCATCAGCTGACTTCTGCCCATCAGAGAGACCCACCAACAGCCACAAGTTCGTGACATCTCTAAGTGAGCCCTGAGGGGCTGGTTCTTCATCCTTAGGCAGCCACAGGCTGCAGTTCTGTGGAAAACAAATAGCAAATATATGATATATGACCTTCCATCGTCAATCTGATGGTCCTTCCCAGCTGCTGGGGGGGAAGCATGATGGGATTTTCCTGCCCAGAAGCAACTATGGACACTTCTAAATAGAGGTTATTCATTACATATACATTCTCAGTTTTGGCTTTGAAATGGACAAAAGTCATCAAACTGGAGATATAGTAGTACTGTTTCAGTGATAGAGGTATCTGCCAAGATCACACTCCCTGTGTGCTCATAGCACCCAAATTTCACCTTCAGCCTGTCCTGTTAGGACAGGCTGCTCAGCATTTTGGGTGAAGGTACTGCATGCACCACATTGACTATGATAAGCAGACACAGCTGCAGTCCAGCCCACTGGCTGCAGAGATGCTGTAAGGATGCTTCATTTTAGCCTGCAGTGGGGACACAAATGCACTTGCTTGCTTAGGGCCCAGGGGCTTGATCCTGCTCACCAGCAAGGTTCCCAGGTGCCCAATAATCCCTGCATAAATAAGGACAGATGTCTGCCCATCAGCCAGTTCCATACTTGTTTACATTTCAATGTGCATTTAAAAAAAATACCATGACTGGATAACACTCTCCCAGAGACCACTTTATTTCATATCTACTCAGACTAATGCCACATTCAGAACTCCCCTGCAAACCTGGGAGAATTATTTGCAGGGCTACTGAAATTCAAAGAAAAGCTTCAGTTAAGGACTCCTTGGGTTTTCCAGGCATAGCTTGTGTAGTTATAATAGGAATAATGTTATTTCACAGGAAATAATTACCCATCCTTGGAGGTAGTCAAGCCCCTGCGCACAAGGTTGGGCAGCTTTATGCACTAGGAGGTATCCTTGCCCATGCAGGGAGCTGGAACTGGATGGTCTTTATGGTTTCTTCCAACCCAAGCCAATCTATGGCAATGGACACAAGACACGGCCTGTTGGTTGTACATCTAGGGAAGGTCAGGACACTTAGGAGAATCAACTGTTCTTCTAAGCACCAGTCCCAAGGAGCTTCCCAAGGAGCAAGGAGATCAGTTAGTGATCCCAGTAGCTCACTCCCTTTATAATCTCAGACTGGTAACACTTTTTTAGGGGTCTTCAATAGGTGTCTACACCCCTTTGCCTTCTCAGCTCCACACACTTCACAGCAGGTACCTTGCTATCTCCAGCCAAGGAAAGTGCTGATGAACCACAAATGTGTCATTTCTCTGGCATTTGGGTTATCCAGGTCTTCTTCAGCATCTCTGCAGGTGGGATGCATATAGCAGCCATGCTATAACAACATGGACATAACAACCACAATGCTGGGATGCCCTGGCAGTGATGTTAAGTTTGGTGACTTCAGCTGCTTGGACAAAGCACGTGTGTGCATGTGTAGTGTTGGAAGGCCCACGAGTTGCTTCATTAACAGACCCTGTCCCTGGTACATCGGGCTTCATGCCGTGTGTTTTGCTTCCACATAGAGCAGTTCATCCATTTGGACAAGAGCAGAGTTGGCTACAAAGCCAAGCTGCAGGAGGGAGCAAGCAGTAATCTTCAACCCAAACCATTGCTGCTGTCGGATGAATCCCTAACCTGTGCTCCCAGCTGGCCAACAAGAGCTTGCAAGGCTAATTTTATGTCTCTGGCTTCAGGTTACAGCCTGGCACCTTAAAATAAATCAGCACTGAGTTCAAGTTAACTTAAAAAAAAAACCCTGGCTGGTAGGTTAGGGATGGAGAAGAAAATAAATTGTGGAAAACTTAAGCGAGCAGAGAAGGAGGCAGCACCCATGCTGCTGTCAACCCAAGCACGACTCTGGCACTGGGATGCAGCAAGGATAGGAGCCCTTGGGCAAAGGGGCAGCTGAGAAGAGGATGGGAGCCATGAGCAAAGCACCATGCTGCTCTGGGTACAAACTGTGCTCTGCAGAAGCTGATTTGAACCGTAATTTCTCTTGTTACCACTGTTTCTTGTTACGTCTGTTCCTCTTCTTTCTTGTTTTCCCTCTGCCAAAGGAGCAGTCATTCTGAAAACTAGGAATTATTGTGGGGAGAATTATTTAGGAAATAATCCCTTTTTTTCAAAATGGGAAATTAAAATAAAGACAATCAGATATTTTCTCTGCTCAGGAACAGTGAGGGCAGAAAGAGGGGAGAAATGCCTGCAGGAAAGAAAAGCTTTCTCCTCGCTTTGCTGTCTGCTGGAACAGAAGCGAACGGATGAATGAGAAATAAGGAAAAGTGAGTTGTGAGGACTGGGTCCGAAGGCTGACTGCTGCTCATTTGCTCCCTCGGAGCAGGCAGTCTCACAGGACAGCTTCAGGTAGCATCTGACCACGTCTCCCAGCTCATCTGCGTGTGGGTTCAGGGTGTTCTGGAGCTCAGCTACATCTGCCAGCCATTTGGAGCTGGATTCCCTGTGCACACGCCGAGGAGAGCTCGGCTGGTTGGATCGAGCATTGCAAAGCCGCTTTCTAGGAAAGAAGCTTTGCACAACAGAAGGGAAAATAGGTCGTCGTCAAGGTTTAGGGCATTTGCAGAAGAAAGTAAACAAGTGGGTGAAATGGGAGGACAGCTCAGTTATGATCCCTGGCAAACCTTTCCATATGCACCAGGGAGGAATCGCTGCCCCGTGACACCCACAGGTGCTCTTTGGGGCACAGCTTGCACCTATGCATGGTGCACTTAGAGCAGATGCACCCCCCGCCATCACTGCTGATGGGAGCAGGAGGTTATAGGATGGTGCTGAGCAATTTGCTGCGGTGAGCGGAAGGCTCCAGGTCCACAGATTTTACTGTGTGGGGGTTTTGGTGTCACAATCCCTGGTTGTGCCCCAAGGGACCCTGTGCAGACTCCAACCAGGGCACCCCAGCAGCCTCTTCCCACTGCCTCCTCCTCACCACAGTGCTACAAAAATCTCCAATTCAAGACAACAAATAACAACCACCGACCCACTGCAAAAACACAAGCTCCTAAAAACACCCTCAGCAAAACCCCTCGGGGGAGCTCAGCTGCCCCCCTGTGTGCTTCCCAATCCCATTACCACTCTATCGACCCCAGCGTAGGGTTGGGGCTGGGGGAGGAGGGTAGGTGAACAAGGTTGTGGGCTCATGCAATGCCAAGGAACGCTCTGTGCTCATGGTCTGCAGGGCAGCAGGGGCTCCTCTCCCACCCCACACATCTGCCAGCCGCCTGGCCCTGCCGCCAGCCGCCCCAGTACATCTTGTTTGTGTTTTTCCGCGAGCACACTCCCAGCGGGTTATGTCAGAGGTGAGGAATGCAGGGCCACCCTGTGTCATGAGATCAGACTTACATTTTTAGGCTGAAGGCTTTTTACCGTATTTTCTGGGAAGCAGCGCGCCCGCGGGGCCCCGGAGGGGTGGGAGAGTTCCCTTCGCCTCCATCCCTTCTTCCCAGCCCTCGGACGGGAGGAGCGGATGGGGCCCGTCTGCTGGAACAAGCTCTCCCTCTGTTCCTTGCAAGGAAAGGCAGTGAATTAAGGCGAATGAAAAGGCAGCAGTGAAAGGCTGCCGGGCACCACGCCAAGCGCTCTGCAAAAGCTGGCGGGGAGAAGCGGCAGCAAGCTGCGAGCTGGAGGGACCAGCACTGCGAATTGCTCCATGGGGGGAACTCATCTGAGCTCCAGTGGCAATGAAACAGCATCCTTCTGGGGATTGAAAGCACGAGGAAGAGGCATGAACCCACACAGGGCATCGGGGAGCTGGGCCAGGAGCTCCTTACGTGGAGGGTCTGACCCAAAGCACTGCACGCATCCACAATTCCCCATTGCTGGTAGTGCAGCCTCACACCAAACCTTTCTAACTTCTTGCCTATGCTGTGCAGAGGCCCTCCTGCTAAAGGAGACCTGGTGCAAAACCCAAGTCGCCGCTGCTTATGGCTTGCATTGCTTCCAAGAGGAGGGGAGATGGTTGAGTCTCAGTGCCATCACATGGAGAACCCACGGAGGTGGGCAGGAGGGCTATGGCAGTGCCGAGCCCACCTTGATGCTGGGAAAGGCTCTCTTCTTAGCTCTGATGGGGATTATTGCAGGGGAGTTTGATAGATGACCTTTAAGGGCTCCTTCCAACTCAAACAATTCTATGATTTTTTCTTCCTATTTTCCTGAAATAGTTGCAATTGTAAACATTCCGAGATGGAAAAGACAAAAAGCAAAGAGAAGCACTTCCACCGATCATATCCAAAATGAACACCACTGTTATTCTTGTTGTTCTTCTTCGTTGTTGTTCTGTTTTGACTTACGGAGGGTTTTGACTTGGTGCTGTTTTGTACTGTGTCAAAAGGAAAACAAACCCTGAAATATCAAATTCTTTCACACAATGGCCTTTCCTTTCTCTACATGTCCCTGTGAGATGGGCCTCTTGCAGCTCTCCTTTCTTCCCAGAACAAGAGAACAAATACCAGGAAATCTGGAGAGATGAACTGCACGGAGCTGGCTGTGGTGCAGAAGCGTGGAGCAGCCCCATCTTTCCCATAGCTCCAGTGCTGGCTGGTCCCCATCCGGAGGCCAGGTAAACCTCCAGCCAGCAAGGATGGTCCCTCTGCCACTGGCAGTTTCCTGCTGAGGCCCTCAGACTCCTTCTCCGCGTGGTGGACAATTTCACATCGTCATCTCTCATCCTGGTTCCTCTGTTATCTACCAGCCTGTTTGCTATGTTATCTCACCCCAGGGAAGGTTCAGATTGGATATCACGAGCAGTTTCTTCTCAGAAAGAGTGGTGATGCAGTGGCACAGGCTGCCCAGGGAGGTGGTGGGATTGCCGTCCCTGGAAGTGTTGTAGAGCCATGGAGATGTGGCACTGAGGGATGTGGTCAGTGAGCATGATGGGGGGGACTAATGGTTGGACTTGGGGAACTTATAGGTCTTTTCCAAGCTTAATGATGCTGTGATTCTGTAATTCCACATGTGGTCCGCGACTCTTTCAGTTACTCTATCATAGCTCCAAAAGCTTCATTAGGAAATTCACTCTTTCATGACACAACCTAGGAAGGGGCTGATAGCTGGCTCTTAGAAATTAGGAAAGAGAGGCTATCGATAACATGGGATCCTTGGGAAAAAATGAGGCTTGTTTAGTCATTCATGATGCCATTTTGTCACTCTCTTTGTCTGCCTTGCCTTTCATGAAGTTGTGCTTTGGTAAGATTTCCTGTTTTATCATTTGGAGTTGAGGAAGCAGAAGTCTTGTGATGATCTGCGATTGGGTTTCAATTCTCCTGGCCCTACACACTGACCCAGAGCCTAATGACTGCCATACAAGGGCTGGAGGAGGGGTTGAGAGTCTACCTTGTTTGTCCCAGAAGACTCCTGTTCTATAAATGACATGAAGAAAACAACTTGGCTTTCAGATATCTTTTAGATGCCCGGTATGCTTTGAGGAGAAGAAATAATCACTAACAATGATAATATATCTTTACATTTGATATAAGTTCAGTTCAACTGCGGTGAACTCATGCGCTTTTGTTTCTTAAATTTGGGGGAAACAGACAGACATCACTCAGCAGCCACTCACTGTTTTAGCACAGAATAGTAACTAAGGGAGGCCAAAGTCTGTATCTGTTACTCTGGCCCAGATGGTGATTTGACTTCCCAAGCAGGCAGTGGTGACCCTTAATGGCTGGGAACTTGAGGCTTATGCTCCACCTCTACCCATGGCCACCAGGGCTGACCTAGAAACCTGGAGAAGCATGTGGTGATGGATAATCTATTTGAAAGACACTGGAGGATATGTTGGCATCAGTGGAGTGCCCTACCACAGAGAAGTCTCCTGAGAACTGTGTTAAGACAGGTGCATCACTCCAGAACATGGCCAGAGTTTTCCTATAACACTGCTGCATCTAGGACCACCAGATATCCCACAGTCAAATGAGCAAGTTAAACTCATAATTCATCCTCCCTGGTTCCCATGGGGCAGCAAGAGTGCCCTAGGAGCTCTCGGTGACTTTGATTCTCCCCCACTGTGGTTCACTTCTCTAATCCTTACACCCCGCATGGCAAAACAGAAAAGATCTCAGTGCAAAAGCAATAGTCAGCACAGTGCCCCATCTTTCCTTACTCATCCCCTGCGGTCTGACAGCTGGCTAGCAGGAATCAGAAGGTGCTTGGGAGATGCTGAAGGGTGTTAGAGAATTGTTGCACAAGCCACTGCAGAAAAAAGGTGTGGGAAGGGTTTTGGGCAGCAAAAGCATGATGATTTAATCAACTTCTGCAGGATTTTTGCCAGGCATATCCTGTCCAGCTTGCATTGCACTGGCTGGCAATGAGGCGAGTCAGTGGCAGCCAACTTCCAATGACCACGACTAGCTTCCTTTCAGCCTCAGTAGCTGATTCATGTTTTGGTCTTCTGCCCCACCCAGTCTAGAGTGAGTTCAGCACGTCTTCCTGAGCATTGCTTTCCTGCCTCAAGGCTCTCCCTCCTCTGCTGACCTTCCCACATTCACAGCTCAACCCTCTGCCACCAGTCCTCTCTGTTCTCCTGGACTGGACATCACGTAAGGCAGGAGCCAACAGCTTGTTGGCTTTGACTCACCATCATCTAGGAAAAACGCTGGCCTATCCTGATGGCTATGCTTCCTCTTGCACCATCTGCTGTTCAGCACAGCCATCCCGAGCCCAAAGAATCCGTGTTTATCTCCATCACCCTGTCTCTTGGCAAAAGGCCACTCTTGTGGTCACTGTTCCTATATGGCACTGCTGAAGATGGCATCTGGGAAGTGGAGCTGTGGAAATTGAGCACTGGCAATGGGCTGGCATCCTGGCAGTGGCTTTTTGCATTTCCTGAGTCTTTTGCTGGGGCAGTGGCTCAGAAAACATCAACCTGCATAAAGTTCAAGTTTGGTCTCAGTGATGTACCTGCCTATAGTCTGAGATAGGAACCAAAACCTGATGGTTTCCTGTGGGACCTGGACTCCTCAGTGGTGTGAGTGTGTGTGGTCTGCTTCCTTAAATAACCACCACGTGGGTTTTCTCTCTGACAGATGAGCAGCTCACAGGTGCAGTCTGAGGCTGAGAAAAGGAAAATCAAAAGAGATGCCTTGATGTGGTCTCTTACTGTCTTGCAGAGAAAAGAAGAGGTGAAGTCTGGCTCCCCTGTTCTGCCAGGCTGTTCAGATGTTCCATCAGTATAATTTTTCCCTTCTATTCCTGTGGGTCAGAAAAATATTATTACTGCAGCTTAAAGACAGGAGATGGGTAATGCCTGAAGGACTGGGATACATCCTCTGGGACAATGAGGATCTGCTTGCATAGCAAAAGACCCAGAAGAAGTGGGGATGTGTCCATGTAAAATAACAGAAAACAAAAGCTTTTCTTTCTCCTTAAATAAGTCAGTTCTGTGTTTCCTTTGTGGTTCTCTTTTAAAAGCTTGCTGAATTTAAGGAGGATGTGGTCACACACATTGGAAGCTCCAGATGCTAAAACATAAAAACACAAATCTGCATTAAACTCACATTTCTGATGAGTTAAATCTCATGTGCTCTCACTCTATTTTTCTTGCAGGCTGCCATAGCTATATCATGTCCCAGGGAGAGCATTTGCCCACCACATCAGATAATCTCTCCTTCATTCCTCTAACAGGATCCAGTTTTCTATTATTTACTGATGTCACTGTAGCCTAGGAGAGAAATCAACACAGTCATGAATTATGGACTATGCTGGTAGGACATTTCACTCTGTTTGTTTGATTTGAGTGTGAACAAACACCAGATAATTAAAGATGAGTTCAAGCTACAACACTCACTTCTGTCTCCTGAATTGCCCTGCGTGGTGAGGAGTGTCTGGATTGAGTGCTTCATGTGCATAATTACAAAGGTAAGATCCTTCAACAAAACCTGCAAGTTGAGAAAGCATGGGCAGCCACTGTTGAGCTCTTCTTCTACAAACTACTCTTCTTCTTCAAACTACAGCACTCCACGTTCTGCTTGACATTGTCAAGATGCAAGTGAATTTTTGTGTGCCCTCTGAGTTTATAGCTCTTATTGTTGGTTACAAAGCTGAGAGAATTAAGTATGTTGACTTTGGGTCTGGAGGACTCCTTACTTGGGTGTTTGAGCTTTAGCTCATCATTTTGAACTCCTGGCCATCACACTGGTGAATGCTTGCTTTGCTGTCGGATGAAGATCACAGCTGGCAGCCAAACATTTGACCTGGGGAGTGAAGCCCATTACTGTGTGACTCACAAGGTAAAATCAACAACAAAAGCCTTATAAACAAAGCCCAACTCAACTGCTTGCAAAATGCCACTATGACAGCAGCAGCATGGAGCAGTATTTTTACCACTTGGGAGGAAAGAAGGCTTTCCTCCCGGGAAACCTTTTAGGGTGTGACATTAAACAAGCACCTGTTCCTAGAAGCTGCAGATTGGGCTTAAAGAACGCTGGAACTGATCTATGGCAATTATTATTCAACACCTGAATTGCACTGGTGCCTGTGACTCCTCTCACAGTGCATGTACCACGTGCTGCTGCGTGGCACGCATCACGGTCTGTGTGGACAACTCAGTCTCCAGGGAAGTGTCAAGCAACCGAGCAACTCCCCTGGCATTGATGAAACCCATAGGAAAGCCACTCGAGGTGGGGAGAAGCGTTTTTCTTGCTGGTTGGTTCACATTTTATGTGCAGTTGTAAAATTTAAAAGGTCATTTAGTATGCAATCAGCAGATGGAGTAAGGCATTTTTTACATCAGAACCGTGGCAGGCTGTATCCAGCAACTGATCGTTAGCTGTGATGGGCACATGGGGACCTCATACAGGGACACTGCAGCCCTTTGGGGAACTTGGAAATCCTGGTGGCTGCTAGGTTCCCACCAGCTTTGGTCTTACACATGGGGTTAAGGCACTGAATGGCAGTCGATGGCCTGTCCCACCAGAGTCCAGATGGAAAATATGGATTTCCTTTAAATGCTCAAGAGAGGGAGTGGACTCTCAGATGCAGTTGTCCTTGTAAAACAGGGAGAGTGAGGACTGTCAGGACTCGAGCTTTCCATGTATACACTGACCCTTGTAGTCTGAGCACCAAATCAGACATTGCAGTGCCCACCCTGTGCTTGTGATAGGCTTGTCCTTCCTTGGAGACAAGGAAGAATCACATAATATGAAAAGGACCCACAAGGATCATCGAATCCAACTCCTTGTTCCACACAGCACCACCCAAAATCCAAACCTGAAAGCGTTTTCAAATGCTCCTTGAATGCTTGGTCTGCTCTTCTCTGGGCTGAACAAACCAAGGGATCTCAGCCACCCCTCATACACCTTGCTCTCCAGACCATTCTCCATTTTTGGAGCTCTTCTTTGGAGCCTCTCTAGTAGTTTTATGTTCTTAATATTATATTGTGGTGCCCCAAACTGCTTGCTGTACTCAAGGTGAGGCCACACCAGCACAGAGTACAGCAGGAATGCAAAGTAAAAAAGACCCTCTGCATGCCATCTCAGAGGCTCCCATCATGGATCAAGAGGATAAGACTGAAACAAGACTCCATAACCCACACCATCTTCTACTTCCACATACACTTCAGTGCAGACCCCTGTCTCCTATTTGGGCCAGCTCCAGTATGCCATCTCCTGCTGCTCCATCAAAATAAAGAAGGATGCTCTCACTGGAGGATGCTTTCAAGCTCAGGGGCATTTCCAGACCCAAGCTTCAAGGCTGGAAACAAGCTGCCTGGCATCGTGCATAGAGGCAGAAGGAAATACAACTACTGATGCATGGGGTGCTCAACTAAGGAACAGCAATCATTGCCTCAGGCTTGTTTGGCTTATGTACGTCCATTGGGTTGTAAGGAGTAGGATATAAGAGCATGACCAGTACTGAAACTCCATAGTTTTCTGAGTGCTACATGGGAGCAAGCTCAAAGAAAAGGTTTTTTGGAGGACAGTCTTGAAGAACAGAGGCTCCTCTCCAGACTCCAAAGGCTACATTGCAATTTGGAAACCTGGAGATTCAAAAGCTGCAAACAGCTGGAAGGTAACTAACTCACCGAGGGCAAAATATGGCATGTGGTCTGTGTGCCTCTTGGCTTCACTTCTCCAGTTCCTATGTTCACTATTGCCCTGGAGCACTGCTCTTGCAGGAACGCACCTGCGAGGACACTTTGTCTTCTTTGGATGAAGGCATTTGTCTTAACTAAAGCGTTTCAATTAGAAGTCAAGACTGAATCACTGCAAAGTGCTGGAGACAAGAGTCATTAATACCGGAATGCAAGTTTTAAATTATTTTTAATGTGCTCTGCAAGGCATCCATAAAAGGTCCTTAATCAATATGCATTTGAATTCCCTGAACTAGAATTGAAATTCATGGCAGCAGAAGGGTTGGGAACCAACCAGCACTGCTGTCTGAGCTCTTGCACAGGCAAACCTGGCAGACCTCGGTGCCAGCTGTCAGGCAGATGTGACCATATGGATGACAGTTCTTTGGTGGTCTGTGCCAATGTGAACTGCTGGTCTCACTCCCTGGAGAATGGGTACATCACTGAAGTGGGGGGTCTTGATGGAGGTGGCAAACAGCCTTTTGCTTGAGCACCTCAGCCAGCAGCAAGTATTCAGTGGCACAATTGGTAATTTAAACATAATATGAACGTACCCTAGCAAGGAGAGCCCAGAGGATGAGGAGAGCTTAAGGTAAGGAGGGATGAAAGCAAAGAGGGGAGTGCAGGGGTCTAAATGGTTTGAAACTAAGCAGTTTAAGCTCGTGGCTGGATCAGGGCCAATGGTGCATAAATTTCTGGCAAGGAGCAACCTCTAGGAAGAACCAAACCCTAGAGGAAGCTCAGGGTGAGGTTTGTGCTTCCTATTTCAGTCTAAAAAAAAAACACACATCCCAGGAGGGGGTGAGTTTCAGCAACACCGGGTTGCAGACCCATACATTACTTCCAGGATGGGGGTGTTGAAAGCAAAGCAGGAGTTTCCCCTCCATTGCATCCCTCCCTGCAAGCAGCACTTGGGGACCTCAACAGGACAGGCACAGCCCTGGGGCAGAGCAGCATCACCTTCCAACAGTTCAGGAGGGATCATGAAGAGAAGCAGAGCAGCTTTATGCTCAGAAATGAAAGCAATGCCTGGGAACGGGCTTAATTATCCCATGATTATTTGCATGGTCTGAACTGTGGGTTTGGATGGAACCAGCTATTTTTCTCCCCGAACATGGCTTGGAAGGAAGCAGTAGCAGGGGACTGCACCCTACAAGCAGGCTGGATGCAGCCACCTTGCTTTGGAAGCAAAAAAAAAAAAATAGACTTTAAAAGCCAGGTCAAGCACATGCATGCCTCAGGCCCTGCATAGTTTGCTGGAAGCCTAAAAATCCCCCAGTGCTGGGAAATCATTGTGAACCTCACATGCATGTTGCTGTGGCTTGGCTTGTGTTTGGAGGGATGTATCTGGATGATTTTGTTGCCTTAAGGACTGAAATGAGCTAAGGGAAGGCAAGCATCACTGGGACTGAGTGGGAGAAAAAGAGAAAGGAAGGAAAAAAAAGAGAAAAAAAGAGGGGGGGAGGGGAAAAAAGAAAGGAGAAAAAAAGGAGGGAATGGGAAAGGGGGGGAGGGGACAAAAGAAAAAAAGGAAAATATGAAAGAAGAAACAAAGGGAAAAATATGGAAGAAGAAAAAAGGGAAAAAAGAAGAAAAAGGAAAAAGGGAAGAAAAAGGGAAGAAGGAAAATGGAGAAAAAGAGAAAGGAGAAAAAAAAGAGAAAAAATAACACGGGGAAAAAGGGGGAAAAGGGGGAAAAGTGACACATATGAAAAGGCAAAAAAGAAAAAAAAAAAAACAAAAACCAGAAAAACGAAAACAGAACGCAGGAGCGGGGGCGGGAGGGGAAGGCGGGGATCCGTCCCGGAGCTCAGCGCCGTCCCCGCGCGTTGCGAAACCGCCGAGGCCCCGCTGCCCCCGGCTGCGCCGCGCCCCGGCCCCGCAGGAATGCCGGAGAGCGGGGCCCGGGCCGGGGGCGGGCGGGGCGGCGGCAGGCAGCGAGCGGCCGCTGCCATCTAGCGCCAGCCGGCAGCTCCTGCGCCGGGACTTTGTTTTTGTTTATGTGTAGATATGTACGCGTTCCTCCCCTAAAAGCAGTCCTCCGAGGTTTTCTCCCTTCCCCTCCGTTTGGTGGTCCCGCAGCTCGCATCACAAACGCTGAGCCCCGGGGGATGGTAAAAGGACGGCGGGGAGGGGACATCACCGGCTTTTGGGTCTGACTTCATCTCCGCGTTATCCCTCAGCCCTTTCTGGGGTGCTGAGAGTGCTGTGTTTCTGCAGGCTGGGGGAGGTGAGGGCATAGAAAGCATTTGCCGTGTATTCATTCTCTTTGCCTCTTCCTGCAAATCCCTCACGCGATAAATCACAGAATCACAGAACGGCTTCGGCTGGAAGGGACCTCAAAGCCCAGCTCCTAGAGCCTTCCTGCACGGCAGGAGCTCTCCAGCCAGCCCTGTGAGCATCCCCGTGCCCTGCCCTGGACGCGCTCCCACAACTCCAATCCCTCCCCCAGCGTCGCTCCATGCGGGGCCCCAGGAGGCAGTCATAGAATCACAGAACAGAATATTTATACAGCCCCCTCCCCGTCCCCGCTGCCGCCCCTCTGCTGATGCAGCCCAGGTTGCTGTTGGCCTCCCAAGCTGCAGGCTCACACTGCTGGCTCGCGTGCAGCTTTTCGTCCATCAGGACCCCAAGTTCTTCTCCACAGGGCTGCTCTCAGTGAGTTCTTCTCCCAACCTCATTAGGTTCACTTGCCCACATCCCAGCTCCCTGTGGACAACATCCCTTCCTCCTGTTGTGCTTACGATGTTGGCCCACGATGTCAGAGGCGGGTATCGGTGGGATGGCAGTGAAGGCTGAACCTTCCCACCAATATCCCATTAGTTCCGTGTGGCAGATGGCAGCGTGGCAAAATGCTGACATGGAAGCGCGCATGAAGCAAAGGGGTGGAAATGAATTCCTCTGTGCGGACAAAAAATGGCACGCCAATGTTCACCAATGTTTGCTGAACGTCTATGGAGACCCAGCAGTGGATGTGAGCACAGCGAGGGCTGGCTGCTGCATTCCAGCAGTGGTGACAGCGATGGTCACACCTACTGGTGCACGTATGCACTCTTGTTCATTGCTGTCAAAAACACAGAGCGAACGGCGATTGAAAAATAGCGTTTTGCATCTGAGAACTCGCTCTATCGACCGGAGTTACTGCGCTCCTCGCACCTATTGCCATTGCAATAGGAAATAAATAGGAGGCATTACTTCCGGAGCGACTTATGCGCTTTGTACTCAACCCGAGATCAATCCTGTTTCCCTCAGTGTTGCCCAGGGCGGCCGTGAGGCTGAGCCCCGCGCAACGGGCGATCTCCACAGCTTCCTCCCCCCGCTGCCATTCCGCACTTCCCCGCGCTCCGCCGAGCGCAACCGCAACACCCCCCGACGGCCCCCCGCTGCTGCGTGCGCGCATGCGCGCTTTGCGAGCGTCCATACGCTTTACCTGTGTGTTAAGGCGCCCCCTGGCGGCTGGCGCGGCGCCGTGCCGAATCTGCCGCCGCGTTGGTGGTGGTGGTGACGGCGACGGCCGCCGCCCGTGCGGAAAGTGCGTCGTCGAGGCGGGGGCCGGCTTTACGCCGCGCGGGGATTTCATCATGCGGGGGGGGGCAGGGCGGCTCGCCGCGCCTCTCCATGCCGCTGCTGCCGCCCCGTAGCGCTCTGCCCGCCCTGCTGCGCCTCCTCAGCCGCCTCGCCGGGCCGCTCCGCTACCAGTCCGCTCCGCCTTCCGCTCCTCTCCCGGCCGCGACCCTCATGGACGGCCCGCAAGCCGAGGCGCTGCTCGCGCCGCTGCGGCAGGCGGTGCGGCATCAGGTAACAGAACGTGAGCGGAGATCCGCTGCGAGGGACGGGCGGAGGGCAGAGCTGGGCGGGAGCCTCCGTCTGGGAGCGGTGACCTGTGGTCCCGTTGTGTCTCTGGGCCTCCGAGCAGGGTTTGCCGGGCTGAATGCCGTGCCCCAGCACTGCGGAGCTTTGCTCCTCCGTTAAGGCTCACGGGATGACTTCCCCTTCGAGCTGAGGTTGTGTTGGAGGTCAGTCGTGTCCTTTATGATTGCGTGCTCGCCCGATAAGAAGTCACTCGTTTGAGCATTCTGGTATCTGCTTCGTACGGGTGTTATTAGCAGTCGTTTTTATTAACGAGGAGGTTGTGGATGCCCCATCCCTGCAGGCATTCAAGGCCAGGCTGGATGTGGCTCTGGGCAGCCTGGTCTGCTGGTTGGTGACCGTGCTTACAGCCCAAGATGAGCACTGTGGTCCTTTTCAACCCAGGCCATTCCACGATTCTATGTTTATTCTATGATCTTTATTACCTTTAGCTCCATCATCACCCAAGAAGGATTTGCTTTTTATTTCATAACTGCACCTCGGTGCCCTTGCAGTGTGTGAGTGGCTGTACAGCCAGCATGCAAGGAATTTCCCCTTCCTCCCTGCTCTAGCACTACTACATGCAGGTTCTCCATCAGCATCTGAATCCACTGTCTTTATGCTTAGCTGCGCACGTATCTACGTGTGTGTCCCATATGCTGGGAGATTTCTGCACGTGTTTCCCCATTAAATGGATTTATGGCCTTCTAATTATACCAGCGCTTCAGTGAGTTCTTGTTATGAATCACTATGCGGCATAATGCCTTGGTAGGGAACTCCTTGTCAATAAAACAGTGACCCCTGGAGCCCTCCAATGTATGGATGCTGCCGTTGGGCTGTTTAGCATCGGTGCCCCCCCATTGTCTGTCTGTGGGATTGGAGCAGAATGCCTTGGGGGTGCCAAGGAGAGATGTGGGGGTAAACATGCCTAGCTTGGACCAGGAATATTGTCGCTTATGGCTTACAGTAGTAATTCACTGAGATGTTTGTGCATAGGGAAGGGATTGGGGTAGCTGGAACATTTATGGTGCAGCAGACCCCTGTCTGCCAGCCCTTGGAGGAGTGGAGGAGCGGCTTAATTAAGCCTCAGGGACTCACAGCCTATGGAGAGGGAAGTGAGCAGCGTATCTTCCTGCAGCAGCGCCTGATGCAATAAGCTGCCGTGATCCAGGGGTGGATCCCTCTCTGCTCTATTGGTCTATGGGACAAAGCTGCAGAAAAATTTGCCACATCGAGTGCTGCTGTGCACTCCTCCTCTGGGCTGGGCTCAGCCTCGTAGCTTTAATTAGATCGAGTTCTGTCAGCAAACATAATTGCTTGCTTCAGTTGTGTTGGTGTGGTTTTTTTTTTCCTTTCTTTCCCCTTGCGTATGTCTGAATACTCTCTTACTCAGACGTCAGGACAAAGAGTTGCTCTCTGCTGCTTCTAGATGCTCTGCATTGAACGGGGTGATAGCTCTGTTGAGTCAGCAGTAGCTGCCCTGCTGCTGCCTTGATGTTTTTACCACTGCCGACCCCTCAGCTCAACAAAGGCAGGTTGAATTTATTACTTTAAAGGGGGGGGGGAAAAAAAATTCAGATCCCTCCCTCTGCCACGTTACTCAAGAATGGCAGTGAGTGAAACTTTCACGTTTTGGTAGAAGTAGTTAACAGGAAAGAAACTGCAGCTTTCTTATGTTCTTTTAGCTGACAGGGTTAAGGGAGCCCAGCAGTGTTCTGATTTATCTGTCATATATTTGTTAACTTTAATGCATTCTTTAGAGTCTTCCTCCTTCTGTGCTCCTTCTATGCTCAGGAACATGATTTAGCAGAGGGTTGTTAGGGTAGTATAGTTAGGTTGTGGACTTGATAATCTTCAAGGACTTTTCCAACCTGAGTGATTTTATGATTCTATTAATAACATCAGTCTTTAATCTTCCTGGTCTTTGAAGCACTTGAACTTTCTTAAATCTGATTTCTGAATGACAGCTGTGCAGTCTCTTCTCTTTGGGTGATCGGTGCCTGTGGTATTAACTAATGAAAAAAGCAGGTATTGTGGAAGTGTGATTTTTTTTTTTTTGACTTTTTTTTGTAATGGAGATGTACAAGGCATGAGAAAAGTGCTCAACTTGGAGCATCTTTGAAGTTGCTCCTTCAGATGCTGATACTTCAGGTACTGATGTCTCTGTGCTTTTTCCTCCTGATGCTTTTTCTTTGTCCTCAGTAATTCAACATAGACTTTGGTTTTGACCGAAGAAGGGTGGCTGGAAAGGAAGACTGTTAATTAATCCTGTATTCTGTGAGATGTTATTCTAAAAAGTTGTGTGCTTATTGGCCAGTTTTGACCAGGTTTGGCAGAGGAAAAGTCTGAAGTGCTCGTAAACTTTGAAGAAAAGCAAAAGGGGTAGAAAGTAGGGAAGCCTTATTAATAAGAGAGAGCCCAGAGCCTGTACTGATCACCTGAGGATCAAGTTTGTGCATCCTCAAAGACAAATTAGGATTTGTGGATGTATTTGTACAGTGGTGCATGGAGGAGTGTATTTGCATGCTAAGATTTAACTATAAGTCTGGGATTTAACAGGTTGTGGGGAGGAGGAGGCAGCGTTAATTACGTTAACGATGTCCAGTTTTGTGAGCTCTCCAGTGTGTTTGAAACAACTGAAGCAAACCTCTTGAGAATGAAGTGAGGAGTGAGGAGGAAGCACGAACCTTCCCTTCTCCTGTTGCCAGGAGAGCTGAAATACCTAGAGTTCTTGTCAGTGGTGTTTGAAGAAAGGATCACAGTCTTCTCTTTTGTCACCTTCTAGGGAGAACTGGTAAGGAAGCTGAAGGAAGAGAAAGCTCCCCAGGTGGATATAGACAGAGCTGTAGCAGAGCTCAAAGCTCGGAAGAGGGTCCTAGAAGCAAAGGTGAGTCTGGAAGTTAAATGTGAGTTCTGCATTTCTGTCAGAAAAGCCCTGGAATGTTTGCTTAATACATTTTTACAGCACTGATTCTGATAGAGCAATCATAGCCTGTTAGAGCATTCACTTCTGAAATAGTTGACATAGGTGGATCTTTCTGACCAGTGGCAATCTCATTCATTGCCTGTGAGCATTAAATCTCAATATGTGGGTGAATAAATATGAGTTTGTTGTTAATGGTCGAAGTTGAAGTTAGTTGTGTGTCACCAGCCCTCATTTACTATTTAGATCTTTTCTGTGCACAGTGAGAGGAAACACTGTTCATTGAATTTCCTTTTCATGTTCCTCGTGTGGCATTTGAATTCCCAAACTGATTCTCAACATGCTTGCTTAGAAATCATATCCTTTGCTACAGTTTAAACAAAGTTTTTTGGTGGTGTCACATAACTTAAGGCTTTCTTCATCCTTTGAGAGCAAGATGCCATGAAATTGTGCCCCCTCCTTAAATATGCTTATGCCCTGAAAAGTCTTTCTGCAAATGAAACAACAGAACTTCAAGTTCACTTTGTCTCTAGAACAGTAAACATATAAAAGCACAACTCTGTTCCTCAGCCATGAGGAACTTGACACAGAGAATGGTGAGTTAGGATAGGAAACTCAGTGGCCCTTTGAGCCCCACCTTTTGGTGGAGGAGTGCCTGTAGGATGCAACGTAGAGGTGTGTTTGGCAGTTACACAATTTATGTGGGCTGTATCCCTGTCAGTGCAAGAGTGGCCTTGTAAACACTCCTTGGGAGTGCAGCACTTAAATATAGGTGTTTTCTCTTGGCAGTGTTTTCAGCAATGCATCACAGTTGCTTACAACTTCTGCAGAAGGCAATAGTATGGATGCTAGTTTGCTTTAGCAGCTGCTGGTACAGCTTACAAACTCTGTAGTTCCTACTTAAAGACAGCAGAAACTGAATGTGAAGGATTAAAAAGAGCAGAGTAGTTAAGTGTTATAGATTGTTTGGCTTTATGTCCCCCAAACCATATCTTCTCTAAAGTCTGTAGATGATTCTGCTCCTGTATGGGGTCTTTCACCCCCTTTCATCCAGATCAGGTGAACAGTTGCTGAGCTGTTGAATCAGGATCATAACAGTTGTATCTCTACTGGTTGTACAGAAAGGTGCAGGTTTAGCTGCCTGAAAGTTAGACTGGATGAGTCCACCTCAAGTATCTAAAATGCTGTTTTCAGATGGTCGTGTTTGTCACTGAGTGCTTGAATCTCAGCATGACCATCCTGCTCGGGAAAATGAGCATGTTGGCAGGATGCTTTTGCTTCAAAATGTTCCTTACAGCCTTTTGATTCATAATGGTAAATGGAGAGGATTTGTCCTTCTGCCAGAAATGGGAGATGTTAACTGTTTTCGGTTTGTTTGAATTACAGGAGTTGGCCTTGCAGCCCAAAGATGACATCGTGGACAGAGTTAAAATGGAAGACACTCTGAAAAGGAGGTTTTTCTATGATCAAGCCTTTTCTATTTATGGAGGTACAGATTTAAAGACATTTAAGTTATAGTTCCTTCAGGCTAATGTTCTGGTCTCTGTAGCTGTGTGAAATGCTGGACTCTTGGGGTGTCATCTTAATGCAACCTTACGTTTCTTTTTTTTTCCAAGTTGGTTGTAAACTTTCTCCTCCTTGAGTCTGTTAGCTTTTCCAGAAGTCTTCCTCTCCCTAAATGCAGATGAGTGGAAGTTTTAAACATTACAGAGTAGAGGGCAGTTGCCTTGCAGAGAGGTTTGGACATTTAAGGGAAGTGATCAGTGTGTTTCCTCACAACCATTTATCTGATTTTTTTTTTTTTTTTTGGCAAGATAATGCTCAAAACTAACTTGAACTTTAGAACATGTTACTATAATGAACTTTATTAGGCAGGTGCACAAATGTGGCTGTTAAACCTCTTCATGTAGCTGATTTGAGGCAGCTCGTAGTCAGCACAGTGTCTGTATGGTTAATGCTCTTTCACCTAAGAAAGTAAAATAAATATTTTTCTATAATTGGTTTTATTTTTGTGCTTAAGCTGGTGATTAACAGAGGCATGTCTTATTGCTGAAGTAGTTTATTACCTTGAAACATGCTTGATTCCTCTCTTTTGTATTCAGATTCCTTCTGCAGTTGGATAATATTTTGTGGGAACAATCTGTTGATGAGAGGAGTGTGGCTCTTCGAGTTGTTGATTGCACATACCAGCAACTGTTTCATCTTCTGTCATTATCTGATGGCCTGCTGCAATCTGCAGCTGAACTGTACTGAACAGTGTAGAGTATTACCTCCAAGTGCTTTGCAGTTCACTTCCATCATGGTTCTTTATGTAGAAGTGCTCTGCAATGAGCCATGTTCCTTATTCTGCTAGCACAGAACAGCTCATGCTCAGAAAATGACCTCAGGCTTAAACTTGCTGATGGGAATGCTGAGAATGGAGGAGTTTGCCTCCAGATATTTTAAGTTCATATCATCTTGCACCTAACACACTTGTCCCCTTTTCTTCTTTGCAGGTGTCAGTGGTCTGTATGACTTTGGGCCCGTTGGATGTGCTTTGAAGAACAACATCATCCAGGCATGGAGACAGCACTTTATACAAGAGGAGCAAATCCTGGAGATTGACTGTACCATGCTCACACCAGAGCCAGTTTTGAAGTAAATATGAGTCTTTCTTTCTACAGCATGTCATTTCTGGTCATGGTTGCTTTTTACAGTCTGCTGTAAAATTACCCACAGGGATCTTGAGACTGGGTCACCCAATTCCACATCCTTTTGTAATGCCAAATAATTGCATACCAGTGCACAGATCAGGGTGAGAAGCTGTTGTTGCATAAATGTGGGAGAGCAATGTGACTGAACTGTGTAAGAATCATGTCTTAATGTCTCCTGGCTGTCCCATTAGGTATGAAATTGTCATTATCCCTTCTTCTAACAGATCAAGAAGACAAGAAAAAGGATTTAAATGGCCTGCCAAATACTGGGATGCTCAAGTCATGGTTTAGAGCAGTGGCCCAATTGTTTTGCCATCCTTCCCTTGGTGGAGGGGTGGCAGCATGCAGTGTGTTAACTGAGCTCTGAATGCAAATTTTTCTGTAGCCCAGGAATTGGAAGCCCTCTTTTTATCCATGCGTGGATGTAGGGACAATGCTGAAGAATAAGAATCTAGACCATTTCACCTCCATGTCTTTCTGCTAAGATTGCCAGCAGGTGCTAAATATGTCAGGTGCTTTTGGAATGATTCTGAACGGAGTCAAGAGCATTGCTTTCTGTGGGTCACACACAAACGTCAGACCGTACCCAGGGTTGTCCACTAACAGCTTACATATGTTCCTTTTCTGTATCATCTGTTCTAGGACTTCTGGCCATGTAGACAAGTTTGCTGACTTTATGGTGAAAGATATGAAAAATGGGGAATGTTTTCGTGCTGATCATCTCTTAAAAGGTTTGTTTTTCTTAGAAGGCCAGTGGGTTTGGGCATTTCTTATAGTGGTACAGACGTAGGAGAGGAATATCTTTCTCAAGGAAAGCCAGTTGGTGTATCTGGTCTTTCTCAATTGTGATCATAGATCGTTAATCATTACTTGATTATCCTTACCAAAGTTCTCAGTCTCAGTCTAAATGCTGTGTTTGTGTTTTAAAGGAAATGCAGGATCTCCAGCAAACACAGCCAAAATACTTTTCTCAAACGAGAGTGGGAATTCTTGACTTCGTTGTCTACTTTTGTGTTTCAGGGAGGATGTTGTGCTTATAAAGACGAATGCAGTCTAACACTACTGTACCAAGTCAGTGCATCTTAGTGCATTGGATAAAATTAGCCTTGCTGCTTTGGGATCAGGCATGAGTTTCAGATCTTCATAGAATGAGAATAAGGAGAAAGGGGCAGGAGTCACTGCTTGGGTTTATAGAAATGAGTATCAGAAAGTAATAAGAGAAGGCCCTGTTTTCTCTAGTGTAGATCCTCAGCTGTGGATCATCATTGCCTTGAGAGGAGTGGAATTAACCTGGTAGACACATCAAGTCAACTGGTGGTGGATGTGTACTTATGCTGGAGGATCCTCCTGATTTATCTGCCTTTAGTTTGGGGTCAGTTGTAGGGTTGCAATATAAACTCAGTGTGGGATTTTCTTGCTCACAGCTCACCTGCAAAAGCTTATGTCTGACAAGAAGTGCACAGCAGAGAAAAAGGCAGAAATGGAAAACGTTCTAACACAGGTAGGTGCCTGCATGAGGAGGAGGTGAATGCTTCAGGGATGTGTGTGCCATGAGGGAAGTGCAGTGCACGGTAGTGATCTGTCGTGTTTCTCTAGGGATGCATAAAAATCTGCACCTCAGAAATGCATGTAGGTCTGTATGTGTTCCGAAATACTGGCAACTTACTGGCTAATGACGTCTCCTTTCTGCTTGTTTGGATAGTTACTGCTGTTGTGGCTGTCTTTTGAATGCTGTATTGGTAGGGCTGAAGCTCTGTCCTTGGAGATTGTCTGCTTTGCTGCATTCCACATGCTGTCAAAAGCCTGTTTCTTCTGAGTCCCCCTTTGCCTTTGTCAAAACCTCACTGCAGGATTATGATGCAAAGGAACAGAGTCAGATGACTTTTGGCAGGGTGCCGAACCACTTAGCACTGAATTGGTATGTTTTAAAGTTGCTTTGACTTTGAAGCACTTCAGATTTGTTTCTCTTCTCCCACTACCCTGCAAAGATTTTCCTATCTTTTTTTTTCTGCCTCGTGAGAAGAGTTGGTGCGCCAGTCTGAAATTCCTGAGCAGCTGTGCAGGCATTTGCCTTTAGTTTTTGTTTCCTTGGGGGTTTTTTTGGATGTTTGTTCTAATGACTTCTAGGGTAAATGCTTTGAGAGCAGATGTTTCCTTCAAGAAGGAGCAGCTCTTTCTTGTGCACTGCATCACTGAACAGCAGTTGTTAGCTCTTTCGCACTGCAGCTTTGAAGCTTTGCCATCCGTTGGGGGGAAACCCTCTATTCATAAACTCTTTCTCCTATTTTGAGGCTTCTCTGATACATGAAATAAGAGAAGTAAGAAAGTGAATGCAGGGAAAGCACTGCAGAAATCTCAGCTTTCTTCTCCCTCACTGCTGTATTTTTTTTCCTTCCCAACATGCTGTTCCCAATGTTCTAGCTTCATCTGAATAGTTTCAGCTACTGGTGGGTGGTGATGCAGTTCCAGTGACTTTTCTTCTGATTTACACCCACTCACATGCATAATACCTCCATTTCTATGTATCTGAGTTGTGGACAGATTGCTAAAATGGGTTTGCAGATGTCCAGGGTATACTTCTTTCATTGGTTCAGACTTGCCTGACTATTCTGGGCATGTGTTTCAGAGCTGTGGATCATGCTCAGTAGCAGGTAAAGGGGGTATAATTATCTATTATATATATATAATTATCTATTATCTTATTTACTACTTAAAGTAATTCTCTTATGTTTTGATATTAGTTGGACAACTATGGCCAGCAAGAGCTTGCAGATCTCTTTGTGAACTACAATGTGAAGTCACCTATCACTGGGAATGACCTTTCCCCTCCTGTTTCTTTCAATCTGATGTTCAAGACCTCCATTGGACCCGGAGGAAACATGCCTGGGTTGGTACTAATCTCATTCTGCTCACTCTTCTTCATAGATGATCTGGAATTAACATTGAGGTCACAGCAGGATTGAAGTATGCAATTTTCTCTTGAGTAACCTTCTCCTGTCTTTGAGTCCCAGCCTTCTGTGGCAGTTTATCATTCCTCTTGGCAAAAAGAAGAAGGATCTGTTGCGAAGTCACAAAAATACTCAAAGCAGCCAGGCTGTATTGATCACAGCTATGCCCTTGCTGGTTGGCATTGTCATTTCCAAGAAGCCAGTTTACAGAATCACAGAATCACAGGGTTGGAAGGGACCTCAAGGATCATGAATCTCCAACCCCCCTGCCACAGGCAGGGCCACCAACCTCCCCATTTCATACCAGACCAGGCTGCCCAGGGCCCCATCCAATCTGGCCTTGAACACCTCCAGGGACGGGGCATCCACAACCTCTCTGGGCAGCTGTTCCAACACCTCACCACTCTCTCTGTAAAGAACTTCCCCCTGGCATCCAAATTAATGTTAATGTTAAGTTAATGTTGTGTCTCCATTTATCAGTGATCTCTTGGCTGCAGAGAAACTGTTTCAGTGTGCACTTTTGTCAGGATAAATTTACTTAATGGAGTGATTCATTGGTAACGTCATTTACTAGTTGTTTGTACTCAGTGTACCTATAGGCTTTTGTCTTCAGTTGGGAACCAACTGCAAAATTGAAATTCCTATTGAAAAGTGGAGAATGCTGTACTTAGGTATGCCCTGAGATAGGATTTGTGACAGATGTCATGCTTTCCATGATTACATGAATTAGTCATGTCTAAGTGATGTTCTCTGTGAGAGTGTCTCACATTACTGTTGGGATTCAAAGGGCCTTACCCTAAAACCTCTTCAGTTTGGGAAATAGCAGAGGTACATTCATGATTTGCCTGCCAGATCCACATTTGTAAGCAGTCTGGCACAGCCTAGGCTCACGTAGGGCTGGCAGGGAGGGTACAGTCCGTCTGACCTCTGGTAGTACTGGCCAGTTGGTTTCCTCACAGCCTATTGCTTCAGTGTTTTGTGTCTGTAGTTAAGACTACCAAAAAAACCCAAAAACCTCCAAGTTTTGTATTAACTGTTGTTATTTTTCTAACTACTTTCCCCACACATTTGTCACCCTGAGTTTGTCTTTTCAGCTATCTGAGGCCAGAAACAGCACAGGGAATATTCCTCAACTTCAAACGTCTTCTCGAGTTCAATCAAGGCAAGCTCCCTTTTGCTGCTGCTCAGATTGGAAACTCCTTCAGAAATGAGATCTCGCCCCGATCCGGCCTTATCAGAGTGAGGTACTGCACATTTCCTCTTTCAGCAGCAGGGTGCCTTGGAGTGGGTGGCACCTCCCTTTTGTTTCATTGTTTGTACTGTGACTTTCACTTCAGAAGGTTCCTGATAATGTGCCTAGTGAGTCTTAGGGCTCATGGACAAAGAACC
This sequence comes from Meleagris gallopavo, assembly GCF_905368555.1. NCBI lineage: Eukaryota > Metazoa > Chordata > Aves > Galliformes > Phasianidae > Meleagris > Meleagris gallopavo. The sequence continues at coordinate 4,384,080 of NC_139409.1, read as the reverse complement.
CGTTTACCTGAGGTTTTAACAATAGAGTTCTGTCTGGGATCTGTGAAATAGCTGTTCCATTAGAAACACCTCGATTAAACTCAGTTTTATCATGAAAACGTAGTGTTCACCATAAAGAAATCATATTAAAAGTAGTTGTGTTCTTTACAGGATGTATAGTTTAGTTTAATCATATCACGCTGTTTATTTTTAGACTGAAATCTGGAATCAAAATGTGATTGACCTTGCAGCAGTGTTTGCTTGTCTCAATTCTGCAGATTCTGCAATTCTGAAGCTTATTACAGAGAGGAAATGAGGAGATAACCTGACTCAAGACCTGTCTTTGTGTCCCAGCATCAGTCCAGCAGGGAGAGCTCAGGATTATTACTGAGAATTATTTTTGAAGCTTTCTATCTCAGGGTGAAAGTGATTACTTCACTTCTTTAAGGGTAATCACTGCATCTTAACTGAATTATTCTGAGCAGATGTCTCCTCTATCTAATTTGGAACGAAAACTTTGATGTACTGTTAGTGTGATTCTGCTGTACAACAGGCAGCATGTGTTGTAAACTTGGTAACTGATTAATATGGTCCCTGAATGTCACTGACAGGCAGTGACATCATTAGCACTAAGGGAATGCTTTAGATTTTTCTCAGACCTCCTGTTCTCTCCTGCACATCTGGAAATGAACAACTTCTATCATGGAAGTACCTTTTCAGTCGAATATAAATTACGTGCTTGCAGCATGTTTATAGGAGATTGTTGTTATGCTGTCGTAGCATATTACTGTGATGCCTGTGATTTAAAGTTAATGATTACACAGAGGTTGTTTTTTTTTTTTTAAGGTTTTTGCTAACAAGCTAATTCAGTGTGATTTCAGTCAAGAAGGCTAAGAATCAGTGTGTGAGTATAGGTGTATTAAAGACAAGTTCCTCAAACAGAATAGGTTGTACCATTGCTGAATGTGGCAGTATAATTATTTTCAAGACATGATCACCTAACCTGATTCCTATAGGCACCTCTCATATGAGTTAAGGTTGCTGAACTAGACAGTGGGTTACTTTTCATTGACCCTGTGCAATAGTCTGAAAAGACTGCAAACAGTTGTGGGAAGGATTTCCAAAGGTGGTCATCTTTGGTTTGAATCACAGTGGTGATAAACTGGACTAGATATTTCGAAATGACATTGTGGGAAGTTTGATTGGGATTTTGGAGATTAAAGTAAAGCCAATGTCAAGACTGGTTCCAGTCTATCAATTGCCTTGGCTATGAATTTATTTATGTTTTTAAACCTCTGACTTGTGAGAGGCAAAACCACAGTCATTTATTAGAAGGGTTATGGCAGATGTACCAAATACTTAATATAAATGGTTGATGTCTCTATTAGGGAATTCACCATGGCAGAAATTGAGCACTTTGTGGATCCCAGTGAGAAAAATCATCCCAAGTTTCAGAGTGTGGCAGATCTCAACATCCTCCTGTATTCTTCCAAGGCCCAGCTCAGCGGGCAGTCTGCCCATTTAATGCGGCTGGGAGATGCTGTTCAACAGGTAACATTCCTTCTGTGAGCATGTAGAGCCTGCTCTTATGACTAGTGCTCTGGAGGCTGAATTACAAACTGTGTGTAGATGCCAGTTGGGGTTTGCTGCCAGATTTACGACTCAGTTCTCTCAGGTGCATCAGTGTGACTGAGATCTGATCATGACCCTTTGTTATCATAGAGTCATTGAACAGCTTGGGATGCAAGGGACCTTAAAGACCATCCAGTTCCAACCCTTGCTGTGGGCAGGGGTACCTTCCACCTGTATCACGTTGCTCAAAGTCTCCATCCAAGGGGCTAGAACATCTCCAGGGATGGACTAACAGTGATAAAAGGCTGCAGGTAGTGCTGGGATAGTGATATCTATCACCTATTTGGAGTGGAACAGTAAGGAGTACTCATATTTGCCAAAAGATCAACAGTGACTGGGAATCTGATACTCAGTTGCTGACCCCATCAGTATGTGGCTTGCATGTTGGGGCTTCACTGCATCATTCTCCACACATGCAAACAATCAGTGAATGGACTTATAAAACAAAAGCCCCAAACCACAAAAAAGCCTATTGTATTGAGGCTGTAAACTGTAGAGAAGAGCTGTTGTGGGATCCTGAGCCCTAACTGAAATTCACATGCAGTGTTGTAATATCAGTGAGTGCAGTGAGGTCTCTTCAAGTAGGTGATCTTGATGGAGAATTAGCAATGAGTCCTAACTCACTCAATCACTCAATGAGTGATAACAAATTAATGTTTTCCTTCAGATGGAGCTTCTGGCAGTATTATTAGTTGAATTTGAAGAGATGTAATAATGAGTTTCAGAGAGTATGTAGTACTTTGTCCCAAGCAGCTACAAGAACTTCCGCCTGTAACGTTCTTACCGTGTTATGATAAATCATGGCTTTACTTCCCAGGCAGTTAACATCTGTGTGTTTTTTTGTTTTTTTTTTTTTCTTCCTGCTTTTGATTCTTTCAGGGCGTGATCAATAACTCCGTACTTGGTTACTTCATTGGTAGAATCTACCTCTTCCTTACAAAGGTTGGTGTATCCCCTGACAAGCTGCGCTTCCGACAGCACATGGAGAATGAGATGGCTCATTATGCCTGTGACTGCTGGGATGCAGAGTCCAAAACATCGTATGTAAGTGAAAAATTGAAACAGCAAATAGTACTGCCTGTTAGTTCTGTTGTTGTAGGAAGGTGGAGGGTCTGATGTTTCTGTCCAGCCCCGTGTTGTTCACACAGTTAGCACAGTATAATCTGAATCACAAAGGACTTCAGGGGGTAAGTCAGCTCCTTTCAGTGGGTTTGCACAATGCCTCTGAGCTGTTTGTGCTCATTTGTAGATCCATTCTTCAGACTCCTTTGCTAGAGACTGAAGTCACCTGTGGATTTTGTACTGATTGAATTTCATCTGCAATGAAGTGAAACCAAGTCCTGATGCTTTCCAAAAAAATGTAACCCCCTGTAAGAGTGGTGGTCAAGGATTTGTTTCCAAGGAGGCGTTACTCCAGGATTGATTCCTTTCTGCTAGAAATGTTCCTTCCTTTCCCACTTCCAAGGCGTGAGAAATTAATTTATTCCTGCCAGCTCAGCCAGCTGGAGCTGAGTGAAAGATTTCCAAAGAGCACTTACCTTCCAGTTGAGTTGCCAAGAGCTCTTCAGTTCAGGCCTCTTTGAGTGCTTTGTTTTTCTTTTATTTTGTTGACTGGATTTTAAAGAATGGCATATTTTTATTGTTGTAGGTGAACCAGCAGTTAGGGAGACTTAAATTCACTTTAAATTCTTTTGGAAAGTTTTTGGATCTTTCAGTAACTGTAAGCCAAAGTGTATCACTTGAAATGGTAGCTTTAGAAGAAATGCATCAGAAGATACAGTAATTAGACAGTGTCTATAATGAGCAGTGAAATAATTCATCTCTTCAAAAGTACATCATCTATTTTTCTGACTTTGGAAGAGAAGAATTTATCTCAATATTTTCTTCTTCATATATGGTGAAGTGTATGTTTTTCAGTAAGCCCTTCCAAAGAGTTTAGAATACGTGCAGATTTTTGGAAGGTACCTAGAAAACTCCAAGTGCTTTAATTCTAATAAAGAGCTGAAAGATTGAAAGGATTCAGCTGAGGTCTGTGGGTTTAGTCTGTGACACTGCAGTGACCATTATGTGAGTGGACCCCATGCACAGCTTCCATCAGAGTAGCCAAACTGGGGGTCACGTCTTCGTGTGCCTGTAGTATCTGAGAGAGAGGATTGTATACTCTGGCCCCAGCCCCGAGCTATTAGCACAGCACTGTGCTCTGCCAAGTCATGTGGAAAACCTGGCCTTGAACACAGACACTGGTTAGATAACTGATCATTTCCTCTGGAAACAAACGGAACCGTTCTAATGAAGGAGCAACTAGTGAGCGATGGCTGCTTGTTGTAATAGAGCTAACTATCTAGAAAAAAGCAGTCATGGGAGAAAGGAGGGCTTAAGGAAAAATAAACATAAATTTGACAGTTAAGTGGACAAAGAAGTGTGTTAGTGAAAGCTTTCACTTCTGTTTTTTCAGGGTTGGATTGAGATTGTAGGCTGCGCTGATCGTTCCTGCTATGACCTCTCCTGCCATGCTCGTGCCACCAAAGTTCCTCTTATAGCTGAGAAGCTTCTCAAAGAACCTATATCCTTTCAGAATAAACTAGATTCTCTTGTAAAGCGATTTGACAGTGGGATGTCCTAGAGAACTATGCAACTCTTTCTAAAGTTAAATCTGTTAATTCATCAGGAACAGATTTAACAGTTACGGATCAGCATAGCTTTGGGAAATAACCTGCAAAGAATTGAGTGTGTGGGTGATGTCACTTGTGGGCAAAAGATGTTTTACTGTCCTGCTTGGCTTTTTTCCTTAACTACATCATACAAAACAGTCAACATTGTTCAGTTTGAGGCAAACAAGGGAGCCATTGGCAAAGCTTACAAGAAGGATGCGAAGGTGGTGATGGAGTACCTTTCCATGTGTGATGAGTGTTATGTCACTGAGATGGAGCAGCTGCTGAACGACAAGGGGTGAGCTGGTTGTGTGTGTGTGTGTCCTGCCCTTCTCTGGCACTTCTGATGTGGGTTCCCAAATTGCTGTTTGATGAATTGGAGCCTCCTGAAGCCAGCTTTCTCATGAGAATAGGCTAGCTAGGTCACTTGAAATGTTTTAGTGCTGTTCCTTCCACCCAGCCACTGCCAGTCATCCATCAATGTATATCTGATGTATGCACACAACTTTGTATTCCTGGTATTCAAGTATCTATTTATTTGTATGGGAATGAGCTTCTGACTGCAATGGAGTTAACCCATAAAGAGGCACAGCTCAGTGAAATGGGATGTGTTCACCATCTTCCCTGCTCTGATTTCAGAACTGAGCAGGGCTGGTAGATAGTTTTAAAAGCAAACAGTTCAGAGAGAAATGGAACTAAAGATTTAGTTAAAGGAAGAACAGAGCTGGTATGAGTGTTCCCCAGCATTTAGTGATACACTTTAGCACTTGCTATGGTCTTTTATGCATTGAGGCACCAATTTTGTATCTTTCCTCAACTTGTCTACATGCATTCCTTATGCGTACAGGAATTTAAAATGTAAGAGATCTCAACAGTTGTCAAATGGACTGAAGCAGGCCAGCAGCTGTGTATGTCAAGGGTAAAATAAGAAAAAAGGCATAACTGGCATAACTTTTTATAAGTATGCATTCAACAGGGTGTTCAGTCTGCAGCGAGTGCCTGTTCTTTTGTGCCTTTGTTTTATTTCCTTTGGTGTTTATTCTTCATTCTGAGATTCTTCCATTTCCTAATTGAGTTTGCTTCAGGCTCTTAACCACAACTAAGTTCACTGTGATTATAGAAATGGTTGCTGTTAATTTATATGTTGAACTTGAATTTATTTGAATGGTGATGCCACACATTTCTTCGATCTCTGGGATTTGCTCTGGCTTCTGTGGTCTTCCTCTCAAAGTAAAGTGATGCAATTAAGGAAATATAACCTATTTATTTCTTGCTGTAGCTTTTGAATGACTTTTTTTTTTTTTTTCCTTTGCAGGGAATTCACTGTTGAAACCGAAGGGAAAACTTTTACATTAACAAAGGACATGGTTACTGTGAAGAGATTTCAGAAAACATTACATGGTAAATGTTTGTTTTGTAGTTTGATCAACAGATGTAAAAGGCAGATCAGGATGTGCTTTGAATGTGGAGTTGACCAGTTGCAGGGTCCTGGTGGTGTTTGTTCCGTGGAACAGGAAAAACCTCAAATGTTATTTCCTTGAAATTTGTTAGTTTAAGGCAGCTGGAAAACCTTCACTCAGCAGTGGGATTTCACCCGCAGGCCTGTTGTCTGGTCCTGTTCAGTAACCTGCTTCATGCTGTGTATTATATTCCTGCTGCTTTATTTGCATATTTAGGAGTTTGAAAGGGGGTGTTGGAACGACCTGTTGGAGTGATGGAGGAGCTGGGGAGGGTGCACCAAGTTCGGGAGCCTCAATCTCCAAGTCCATTTCAGTGTAACAGATGGGTTGTGGCAGTCAGGTGCTGGGGCTGTGGGCACAGTTCTCTGCTTACAGCTCCAGTTTTCACTCCGTTGCCTGCAACCAGAAGTCTCTGGCACCTGCCAGCTCACCAAGCTGTCCAGGCTCACTGGACTCTGTTAGTTGATGAGTCCAGTCATATCCTCTGGCAGTTGAAAATCGTATCTGTTTTGGTCAGAGACTGCATCTCCACAGAGCTTTGATATGGGAATTGGGCTAGAAGGTGAATTAACAAAATATATGTGGATTTATTTTCTCAAAAAAGTCTTATTTTTCTAGCCAGCTCTATAAGCACCTCACCTAAGGGCATTTGGGAAGTCTTTGGCACAGCTGGAGACCGAGGGAGGTGTTTCCCCAGTTTGTACTGTAACTAATGGCTCATCTTGCCTTTGGTTGGGAGCGTGGAGGTGCTCCTTGGAAAGAGCAGAGCAACTCATAGGACCTACAAGCTGTATTTGTTCTTGCAGCTGGGTCATTGAGATGTCTAGGTGCCTTTCAGTCTGTAAGTGCTGATGCTGTGCCAAGCCTTGCCTCATTGTAACTTCAGAGAAGTTGCCTGCTGAGCTCCTTCCTTACTTGGGGGAGAAGGGGGAAGAAGCATCTCTAAGTGATGTGTGGCAAGGGCTGGAGAGAATGACAAATGTATCATAAAGTAGTACATCGTGTCTTCTGAGAATTTTTGCAAGCACTAAATAGTTGATCTTCATCCTTTCTCCCCTGTCCGGACACATTGGAGAATAGGGAGTAGAACAGCAATGCAGCAGGCAGCTGAAAAACTCAGGAATGCAGAAGAAGCCTTTATTGGAATTTGAGTTGGATCTGAAACTCCATGCTTCTCTGCTCAGCCTGCTGGATACTGAAGTGGTGTTGGTAGGTGAAGCTGAAGTGCACCATGGCTGGAGTACTACCCTGCCATCACTCAGGCTGTTTAATTGTTAGCACGTTCCCTAGCACAGCATTGCTCTTAGCTAAACAGCAGTCTCCCAGACAGTGCCTGGGCATAGTGTGTGGCCTGGCACTGTGTGAGGACAGCTCCCAGTAAACAGTTTGGAGAAGACTTTGCCCTTGTGGAGTGGGATAGTTTTCATCCGCATGGATGTGTGTTGTGCTGTGCTATTCATTCTTAGGGCCAGGGAAGGGAAGCAGACTTGTTATTTAGCCTAATGCATTCTATACGTGAATCAAGTCCAGATTTTTTTTCTCCAGGTGTGTGTATTTAGAGCAGGAATGTTTAACCTTTCTTTTTCCATGTGCTCGGCTACATGTAATCAGAACTTCCGAGCAGAAAGGCAGCTTCAGTGAACACTTTTTTTGGGGAATAAATTCTTTAATGATGATGTCCATTTTTTTTTTTTGTGTTCCAGTGGAAGAAATCGTCCCAAATGTAATTGAACCCTCATTTGGTATTGGGAGAATCATGTACACAGTATTTGAGCACACATTCCGCATTCGGGAAGGAGATGAGCAGAGAACGGTGAGCTTTCCTGTGTTTGGGCCTCAGCCTAAAAACACCTGCAGGCATTCACCTCTCCCTACCATCCAGGAGAAGGGCTAAAATAAGGCTGCATTAATGCACAGTGGAGATGAGGAAAACCCAAGCAGGCTGTTGAATTGTTGGTTTTGCCAGTGTAGGTGTCATTTATGCACTGGGAGCACTTGGAGTGTGTGTATGAGGCTCTTAGTATATTGCTGGCAAGAGGGAGGGAAATTCTTTCTTGATTCACATTTGGCTGGCAGGGTCCCATCGCTTAGAGAAAACACCTCTTCAGTATTTTATTTCCTCTCTTTTTGCTGCTTTTCCTTGAATCATACTTCTGTGCAGCAACACAGACACTAGACTGGCCATTTCCTCACTCCTCCCTGAGATTCAACCTTCTGTAATTTTGGGCACCCCAGAATAACTACATTCCTTTGTATCTCTGATGTGCTCTGATGTGTGTGCAGAAACAAGACTCAGGAGTTCAGAATTAGGACACAGCTGGCTTTCAGTCAGAAACTGCTCATGACATCTAGGATATTGGACTGTAACTTCTCTCCCTTTTAAGCATCAGCTTGCTTTCTGAAGAGCCTGGGCTGCTCTGTGTAATTATGTTGTGTTTGCATTCCTCCCTTTAAGGTCCTGCTGACTGTAATAGCCAGGAAGGGACTTTTTGGTCCTTTTGGCTCTTTCTTGTTTCTGAGGGTGTCTGTGGAGGATTATGAAAACCTTTGAGCTGCATATATTCCCTGTGCATGCTAAGTTTCTATGGGAATTAAACAGAGCGAGATGGGTGTTGTGAGAACTCTTCCCATTAGACTATGATTAAATCTCCTGGAGAGACTCCTTTTACTCTTCATTTTCCTATAATTCAGATGAGAATCACTTCCTCCAGAGAGGATTCTAGTAGATTTCTCTTTGGTTGAGAGCTAACGTTAGCTGTTAGGAGGGAAGGGGGAGTGGAGGACAGCTGGAGGAAATCAGTCTTTCTCTAGCAGTGTGAGGTGTTACTGCTGAAACCCTGAATGCTAATGGCTTACAAAAAGACAGCTACTCAGAATCACCCTGCCCCTAAGCTCACTCAGAGCTTATTCTCTCCTCTTAAGAACCTACTCTAACTGTTAAACTTGTATTCATTTGTGCTTTTTCTTTTTTTTTTTCTCCTTAGTTCTTCAGCTTCCCAGCTGTCGTAGCACCATTCAAGTGCTCCGTTCTTCCTCTCAGCCAGAATCAGGAATTCATGCCTTTTGTCAAGGAATTATGTAAGTGAAAAACAGCACTGTGGGCCCATTGGTGATGTGCAGTGGGTAGAGAATTTTATTCCTTGGTGCTGGAGAGGAAAAAGTAGCATTGGGTTCATGTTGCTCTCACACGTGCAAAGGGAAAGCCATTAAAACTAAAACTTTTAATTAGCTTTGAACATCTATGAGACTTTTCAGACTAGCCTCAAAAATAATCAACTCCTTAGCTTTCCCTGTGTTGGTTTACAGTGTACAAGCCCAGTTACTTTGTTTTCTATCAAAATTTCCATTTGTACTGTCTAAAAGTAAATACATGAAGGATAGAAACACAGGCTACCTATCAGGCAGTGTGTTTTCTGCTGTCTGCATCAGACTTTGCTCTGGACCTTGCTTCCCCATGCCAAGCCCGCCCCTGCACACATGTTAGGCTGGCTCATTTTTGTGTTAAAGCAAAGCTGTGGGACTCCAATCACAGGTTGAAGTCAGTGACCTTCCTGTTGGTATTGCACTTTGGGTGAGGGTCGAGTGATGCAGCGTGAGTAGCAGTGTACTTGTGGAGTGGGTTTGAACTTGAAGTACTGGCAGGGACTGGAACTTTGATTCTCCTGTCCAAATCAAAATGAGGACCTGTGGTATTGCTTGAGACAGGGACGCACAGTGCCTCGCTTCAGGCAGTGCCATGAGGGTGTAGGAAGCCTCTGCTACAAACATGTTGCTTGCCGAGTTTGCAACGAGACCTGGTGATTTCCACCTTCTCTGCTTATTGCAGCTGAAGCACTCACCAGGAATGGCATTTCTCACAAGGTGGATGATTCCTCCGGCTCCATCGGCCGACGCTATGCCAGGACTGATGAGGTTGGCGTGGCCTTTGGGATCACAATTGACTTTGACACCGTAAACCGAACGCCTCACACCGCCACGCTGAGAGACCGGGACTCGATGCGCCAGATCCGAGCTGAGGTAAAGGGCGGGCAGATGGGTTTTGCTGCAGCCATATCGGTTTCTTACAGGATAAGGGAGATTTTTCTGATCCGTCAGTATGTCTGGTCTGCATGGGAGCTGTCTCCAACTCCCACAAGGAGGAGATTCAAACAGAAAATGCTGGCCTTGCTTTTGAAGTCAGGAGAGGCTTTCATTTTCCTAGGATGCAGGGTTGGTGTTCTTAGAAAGCTGTGCTTCCACCTGATTACACTGCTCTTTAGCTTGCTTTTTTTCTGAAAACCCTTACTTGGTTTTCAGGGCACATCTGAATCCACAAGCACCAAAGGCAAAAGAATTGTGCCTGCTGCATCCTGGGTGGCAGAGCACAGTGCAAGCACAGTTCCTCAAAGCTTGCTTCCCGCTGGTCTTTTCAGCAGCAGTCAAGCTGGTGAAATGTTGCCCTGAAGGCATATGCCTGCCTTAAGCACATTCTGCTAAGATGGTTGAAATGCAGAGACTGCAATAACAAATCTCCTTATAGCAGTCTCATTGCCTGTGAGCAAAACGTCTTCTGTGCCCTTCTGCGTTCTTGGTGGGAGCCAGGGGGAGTTTGGCTCCTATAGCAGCAGGAGGCAGTGCTGAGCTCCCAGGCTGAGCTCTTCCAGCTCAGATCAGTGTAACAGGCCTAGTGTGCTCCTCAGAGCACCCCTGTACCTCTGTATCCCCTGCATAACCTTCACTGTCACATAGCATTGTCATCACCAATTTTCTGCCAATTTTCTGGTTTCTTCAGCTGATTCTTCCCAATATTGCCAGTGCACAGTGAGGAGCAATGAAAAGGCAACCAGCAACTCCTTTTGTTCTGGTCTTAGAGTAAATTATGGCCTGGCAAACCCTTGGTTTACGGCATCTTCTGGATATGTGTATTGTTTTCTTTCCCTTACAAAACTGTAACATAGTGTTAGGAGGGATTAATCCTGCTGTGGCCCTCAACACTGACAATTTCTTTCTCCTCATGTGTTACCCTGACTAACTGAGCAGTCTGCTGAGATGACACAGACTGTGATCTAAGTCATCCTATTAGCTAATGCTGCTGGTGTGTTATTTTTTTTCTTTTTGAATTACTCACATTCCCAAATATCTAGCAGAACAAATAGGTTCTGATAGGTTCGCGTTCCATTTGTGTTTGTGATTTGTCTACAGGTCTCTGAACTTCCTGCCATAATTCGTGACCTGGCGAACGGTTATCTAACTTGGGCTGACGTGGAAGCCAAGTATCCACAATTTGAGGGACAAGAGACTGGCAAAAAGGACACAATAGAGGAATAAAGAAAAGGAACTGAAATAATACCCCGTCACATGTCCACTTTTTACTGTTCATGTTAATATGAAATAAACTTATCGTGTATTATTCAAAGCTGCATTGTTTGTGCACACAGGGACTGTTTGTTTTATTTTTTTCCCTCAATCGCTGCCTGAATTTAACTTTAAAGATAACTGCAGTTGGAATAAAAGGTGTTATGAATAAAAAGGCCATTATATATGCCTGCTTCTCTGTGTTTGTGCAGCCTTGTGCTTTCTTCAGGAATGACTTGTGGTTGGTTTATTTGTTCCTCATGCTGATTGTGGCTGTGGATGTTACAGGATTATTACAGTCCCTCAAGACCATACCACCCTGTCATCAGTTCACATCACTTTGGATGCCCATGCAAGATGCTGCATGCTGTCTGGCCTCGTTCATGAAGGGATGATGAAAGTATCAGTCCTCTCATCACTTTCTGGTGCTTCTTGCAGCTACCATAAGAAATTGGGCTCTTTGCTTTTCCTTCTGTTGCAGGTGTTCAGTGGTATTCTGCAGAATTAAGAGCATTTGCTTGCAGGTGAGCAAAAGGAGTGGGAAATCCAGTTCTTGTTCTTGCTTGGCACAGGTTGGCTTGGCTGAGGGAATGAGCTGTAGGCTGAGATAGCTGGGGCTGTTCAGCCTGGAGAGGAGAAGGCTCTGAGGTGACCTGATAATAGAATAGCCTTTCAGTATGTAAAGGGGGGAAACGAGAAAGAAGGGGACAGACTTTAGCAGGGTTTGTGGTGATAGGACACAGGGAAATGGTTTCAGACTAAAAGAAGGGAGATGTAGGTTGGATATAAGAAAAGAAATCTTGTACAGGGAGGGTAGTGAGGCATTGGAACAGGTTGACCAGAGATGTGGTGGAAGTTCCGTCTCTGCACGGAGACATTCAAGTCCAGGCTGGACCAGGCTATGAGCAACCTGATGGAGTTGTGTGAGTCTGTTCATTGCAGAGAAGATAGATCAGATGACCTTGAAAGATGCCCTTCCATCTCTAAGGATTCTGTAGTTCTATGGATGCGGAGAGCTAGCAGGATCACTTTTTTCCATTCAGTGCCTTCTGGCAATAAAGGGTGAAATCAAGACTGCCCCAAGCAGGTGAGATGAGAGACCTGTACCCCACTTCCCAGGGGTAGTAGAGGATTTCCAACCCATATGCCTCTCTAGATGGAGATGGCACTTCTGTGGATAGCACTAATCTCTCTGTGACCCACAGCATTTAAGAGATACCAACACCTACTTGTGTTTTGGTCTCTGATAATGCCATGAGAGGCATGGTCTTGTTTCTCTCTGCATCATTCCTAAGCTTACTTTGTATGTTCCAGCCCATGGAGAGGGATCTCATACTGCTGTATCAGGGATTTCCATCCTTGGGCAGAAAACCTCTTCAAACAGTAGGGAAGATTCCAAAACTCCTAAAAAATTATACTGGAGCAAAGTAAATTTGATGTTTCAATGGGAAGCATAACTGCAGGTTGCAGTTCACCTGCCTGCCCTTGCTCATCTGTATCTAGCAGCTGAACGTGAGAACTGATCCAAGTTCTTGATGTAAAAAAAGGCATCTGCTGCTGAAGCAGAAGGACCAGGGCACTGCAGAGGGAGTGCTGCTTCCCAGCTGCTGGGGGCTGTATCCACCTGCCAGCAGGTACCGTGTAACTGCTTTGGAGGAGAAACGAGCAGCTCAGAAGCCTTCAGTGCAGCTGAGCAGGGTGCAGCCTTCAGCCAGCAGCACCCACCTCCCAGAAGAGGGTGCTGTCAGGCAGAGAATGGCAAGCACCAGGAAGGTGTTGTGCAGCTGGAATTGCAGGGTTGTTTGTTAACTCTTGAGTGTCCATTGCTCTGCAGCCCTGCTCCTCCAGCACAGCACTGCTCTGGTGCTCTTTGCTAATGCAGTGGTTGAAAATACTGCCTAGACTCAGGTATGGATGCGAGAAGAAAGCCTTAGGAATATGGTGTTGTGGTTTATCTTTAGGGGAGCACACAGCGGGGGTGTGAGTGAAGTTGGCACCACTCCTATTCCCATCAGCTCATGGAGTGGAGGGGGTTCTGCCTGATTAAAGGCAATTAATTTACAACACGGATTGCTCGAGCTTCCTGGGCAGCCCCTGTGATCAGTGAGGTCTCAGGCATGATGTGCCTTAGTTTTTAGGCAGGAATTATGAAGGGGGATGGCAGAAGTGCCTGTTTTGCTCTTCTGTGGATGGGACGCTGGGGAGGGGAGTGCAGCCCACACCTTGCAGAAATCCCCGTCCAGCTCAAACAAGCTGCAGGGAAGGGCTCATCCTGACAGAGACAGATCCTACAGATGTACTTTGCAAATTCAGCTTAAACCTTTCTGATTCTTACCTTGGCTGTGACCTGTAGTTCACCTCCTGCACCAGATAGGCAGAGTTAAGTATTTATGAGTGGGCACTGCTGAATCTCAATCCAACTCCGCATCGCCCTGCTGCCCTCATTTCCATGTTCCTATCTGAGCCGATCAGGTAACGCTCTGCTTTCTGCTGTAATCTGCAGCTATCTCCCTTGCAGGGGGGGGTGGGAGAACACTGCTCATTCATTTCATGAAGCTGCGGGAGATGGAGCTCTGACAAAGCCAGTTGGTCCTCTTTAAGCTGTAATTTCATAGGATCGCAGCATTGTTACGGTCGGAAAAGAGCTCTGAGATCCCCGAGTCCAACCCCAGCCCACCCCCACTAAGCCCACTGACTGTGTCCCCAAGTGTCACATCTCCACATCCCTTGAACATCTCTGGGGACTGTGACCCCACCACCTCACTAGATGTACAGATGAGCAGGAGTTGCGTTTCCCCCTCTGCCATCTGGAGCCCTTCAGTAATTTTCCAAATCCCACAACCCCATCTGTAAAAATACAGTGGTGAAAAGAAAAGCCCACAATTGATTTTTCTGCCTCTTGTGGGAAATCAGATATGAAATAATAAATATATATGATATCCTTCAGGCAAAATCCTGCTAGCCGCTAATGCCTACAGATTAATTGTACTAATCCAGCATGATCAAGGGGAGATGGTTGGCTACTTGGCACTATTTTGGTCTCTTGCTTATGAAATTCCATCTCCTTGTTTGAAAGAAAAGTCTTTACATAACCGTAATCGCTCAGATAAGAAAAGGACTAAACTGTCCCAAAACATTTTATCTTCTGCACAGATGCTGCCTATGAATTTTGACATGATTAAATAACACGGCAACATAATATTTTGTTCTGAATAACAAATGTCCCTCTGTAAGAGGGAAGGAGTGAGACTGGAGTGGGTTTAGGAGCAAAGAGAAATGGGGATTGATGGCAGTGATGGCTGAGTGATCTGGCAGTTCAGTTACCACTTCATGTCCAGAAACCTCAGTCTGCACTGAGGGACCTACTGTGGGATGAGGTTGTTGGTGTCCTGCTCCCAGCAGGTACTCCTGTCCCAGGCTCCCACTTATTTAGTCATCCCATTGGGTTACCCTGTTCGTTCATCCCATTGGGTCATCCCATTTGTCCAACCCATTGGGTCATCCCACTGGGCTATCCCATTTGTTCGTCCCATTTGGTCATTCCACTGAATCACCCCATTTGAGACGGAGTTGAACAGCGCTGAACCATGGCTTTGTTTAACCCAGGTTTTTATTACAAAAATAGAAGCAAATTGTCTGCAAATACAGAGGAAATACAGAAGGAAAAAAAAATCAAAGGGAATGAGGTGACTCAGCTGGAGGATCCTACACAGCAAAACTGTGCTGGTGTGTGGTTTTAAAAGGAAGGACAGTTGCAAAAATGTAGTTATTTTGCTTTCTGAAAAGGAACCTAGTGTAGAACAGTAAATAACATTGGATCATACATAATATTTCTGTGAGTATCCATGACTCCTTCTAGTTCTTTCACCTCCTACACAGTCAGCTTCTGCCTAGCAATAGTTAAGAACAAAGTCTCATCCTAGAGTGGACATCTAAATAGTGCAGATAAATCCCTTTCTGTTTCTCTCCTTTGATTTTATTTACATAACCACCTGATTTACACAATCTGGGTCACCCAGCTCAGGTGTGCTACAGACACCTGAATTCAGGGGATATACAGGCCCCTGCAGCCTGCAGAAGCACCTGCAAGCACTGGGATCATAGATAACATAAATACTTCAAAGTAGATATAGCTCCCATATATTTATGGTCTTACCTGATACTGGGAACATCTGCAGGTGAGATTAAGAATTCATGTACACTCACCTTACAGCAATCAGACTTGAATATTAGGTTGGACATTAGGAACAAGTTCTTCTCAGAAAGAGTGGTTGGGCAGTGACACAGGCTGCCCAGAGACGTGTTGGGGTTCCCATCCCTGGAGGTGTTCCAGAACAGTGGAGATGTGACACTGAGGCATGTGGTCAGTGGGCATGGTGGGGTGGGTTGGGGTTGGACTGGAGGATCTCACTGGTCTTTTCCAACCTTCATGATTCTATGAGTTCTCCAGGAGCCAGAGCTCAACTGCTGTGCTCCAGTGCCATGCTCTGTTACTCATTGCTCATAAAGCCCCAGTTGGAAAAGCGGTCACCTCACCAGGGCAGATTTGCCCTGTAGTGTACATTGCCTCTTCCAGATCATCTCCATCTCCAATTTGTTGATATGCAGTGGGGTTATTAGCAAGACGTAATGTGAGTCAGAAAAAGAACAACTCTTTTTTGCTGTTACTTCATCCTAGAGAGAAAATCCCTAAATAAGGGACACAACCAGGCTTTGGGGCTGAGCACAGCCACCATCTCCCTGCCTCACAGCTTGCAGAAATAGGGCAGAGCTGTGCAGAAATTTCTGAAGCAAGAACATCTTGCACAAAAACAAACCACCACCACAACAAATGCAACAAAAGAAAAAACAAGCTTAAAAGGATACAAAGCTTTCAGGAAACAGCATTCTTCCACTATGGTCTGTTTTCCAGTGGATGATTTAATTCCTTGCCTTTCATGTACTAGTTTAGCATGCTATGATCATGGTCTGTTATCAGTCCTTGTATTTAGGGATAATGAATTTACCGCCAGTGCAACAGAAATGCAGGATTAAAGGAGTTAAAATGTTGAAAGAAACCTTGAAAATCAAACAGATCTACCAGGGAAGAGAAAAAAGTCACAAACACACACGAAAAAAGATCAAAATGGAGACGGTTCTTAATTCTGTGCAGCTATCCATTATGCTCATCCAGCAAGCACGTGGGTTCTGCAGACGGGCTGGCCCAGTTTCTGCAAGGTAATAGCACACAGACCCTTCTTTCAGCTTGTGCCATCGTGGCATCAGAGCACTTTGCCCATTAATGGTAGGATGTTAGTTTGGTGGGCAGGACAGAGAGTCACAGGGGCTGTGCTGGGGATGGCGTGCAGGCACGAGCTGAATCCAGCAGCCAAAAGCACGAAGGGAAAGGAGGAGTGGAGGGTGCCGCTCTCATCTACTTTGTGTTTCTGTAACAAGCTCTATAGTGGCTTCCAGGATGCAGAAGCAGCTGGGCACCAACTGATTGCTGAGCAAACCCTTTCTTCTCCCACAAAACCACTCTCAGCAGCAAGTGGGCTGACCCTCTCTCCATGCTGTGCTTAGCAAACAGACCAGAGAAGAGCTGCAAAGATGCCAAGTCCATGGCAGGGGTTGGGACTGGGTGGGCTTTAAGGTCCCTTCCAACCCAACCATTCTATGACTCTTTGATTTGCTGAGGAAGTATCAGAGTGCTACTTCCAGCACCAGTTCACTGTCCTCTGCCAGACATCTCCACCCAGTGAGTCCAAGAAAATTGTCTTCTTGATGTGGCTGTGAGTCTTATTGCAAGCCCCCAGCTCCTGTAGTTATCATGCCAGCAGATTAGGCTATGGGCAGGACCAGCAGTGATGATGGTGCAAAACTCACAGTAGAAGCTGTTTTCTGCCAGTTTGGGTCCCATTGCAGGCCTTGGAGCTTTTGGAGGCTGCTGGATGTGCTCTAATTCAGGGTGATAGAAAACCTAAGCCTATGTCTTCAAAACAGATGGTGATGTTCTTGGGCACCTGAGCACAGTTTTCTCAACACTCATGTTTATACCTGAAACTCTTCACTTGAGCAGATCTGGGGCCAGGGATGAATCATAGAATCATAGAATGGCTTGGGTTGGAAGGGACCTCAAAGATTATAAAGCTCCAACCTCTTGCCGCTGGCAGGGCCACCAACCTCCCCATTTAATACTAGACGAGGCTGCTCAGGGCCCCATCCAACCTGGCCATGGACACCTCCAGAGAGAATGGAATTCAGCTGAGTGGATTCAGCAAGTCAGGTTGGTGCCCTCAGGGCTGGAGAACTGCCCATGGCTTCTTTGAATTATACATCCAGATGTTGTGAGGTTGCTTTTTTTTAATTGCTTTTTTTTTTTTTCCTTTTAATTATTGCTATTAAAATAATGGTACTGTAAAAAAGGAGTTCAACATGTTTTGATGGCTGCATGCTTTATATTCCATATGTTCTCTGATTTTGAGTGTGTGCTTGTTGATGCCGCTTGGACAGCAACAAAGCAAGGTCTCCTGACATCGTTATTCAGATGAGGTGATCCCACAGCTATTTCAAAGCGTGAGGTAGAGAATCAGAAGTGGATGTATGTGTGCATCTGATGTAGGTTGCTGGTGGGATTTTGCATGGATCCAAAGCTTTGCCTCAGTTTCCTCATACCTAAAATTAGGCTGAAATGCTGAACTTCATTATTTCTGGCACTTACAGGGTGCCAAAGATGGAGAAATTAAATCTCCAGAGATGTTCTTTTGGAGGAAGTGACTGAATTGTTGTAGCGCATGGGTTCAACTCTGAACCCAACAGCTAGGGCATCATGTCATCCTCTTTGCCCTGGCCTCTGCTTCATAGCGTTTGCAAGTTTTGCCAGTTTAAATGGTTATATATGTACATATACATATATATCTTTTGAAGGAGAGAGTGTTTTACTCCCTTTTTCTTTCCTGATAGCTACTGTGATTGCAACCAACCATGGGAATACAACAGGCTTGATCTTATGCACTGCCTAGTTTTGCTGTTGCACTCTTAGGAACATGCATGTTGCTATGTCCATCAGAAGCACTTGTTTCCCATATTCATCCATCCATTTTAATTCAAGTACTTAGGAAATCTCAGGATCCCTTTATTTAAGGCAGACATGGATGAGTACATGGCTCCAGATGGGTGTTGGCTGTGGGCAGTTCAGTTTGATAACATAGCCCCATATGGCAGTACCTGGCTGCACCACTCTGCACCTGGATGGGATGAGAGGTGGCCAAGTTGCTGATGGGATGTAAATATTATAGAATCACAGAATCATTAAGGTTGGAAAAGACCACTAAGATCACCTAGTCCAACCATCAACCCATCACCACCGTGCCCACTGACCATGTCCTCATGGAGCCTGTTTGCTCAGTGAACAGAGAAGGGATTTGTGGAAATGTGTGATGCTGAATGTCCTGTTGCTCACCTAGTTTTCACTCTGGTCCTTTTCCTCTCCTCAATCCCTGTTAGTGGGGACACCAGGCTCCCTGCAGCCTGAGATTCTTGAGGAAGTTCTCACGGGAACCATCACGTCCTCAAAAGACAAGTAAACATCCCAGGGTACTTATGTCCAAGCAGATGTTTGCTCTGGTGCCAAAGACCCTCTCATTCCCACCACATTATAACATGCTGAGCACCAATTGGCTCTATGCGTCCCATCAAAGCACGAATACACACTCTCTTGGAAGTGCTCTCCATCTCAGTCTGTCTCCATCTCTCCTCCAGGCAGGCTGGAGTCAAGGAGATACTGAGATGATACACACAGATAGTCAGTGAGTCACTGTAAAGTTCAAAAAGTTCTTAAATTCCTCAAAAAAACCACATTAGAAATGTACACGGACATAAAAATTGTAGCAAGTGTCTCAATACAAGATTTCCTGTCCCACTGTGCAACACTGGAATAGTTCTTTCTATCAGAGCCTGGATCTCTGTCCATTAACACGACTGTGATCTCATTCTTCCAGCTTCAGCCTGGCCATGATGGCAAAATCAGAGCTTGTGAGGATCCTATTCACGTGGTGACTGAGACTGCTGAGTGAATAAGCACTCACAGATGTGGTTTTCTGCATAAAATCTGTGCAGTGGAGAATGAGGCAATGATTTTAAGCAGTTTTGTATTATGATTTCTTTTAATGAGTTCAAGGAAAAAAGGATGAAGGTTATTTTGCTACCCGGATGGGATAGGATTTGGCATTGTCCAATCCCCAGATAAATCCATTTTCCCTCAAAGAGCTTTAATTATTCCATGGTCCTGATCCAAGCCCCTAACATGACAATTAGCAGCAGACACTGGACAAACTGTCTGTGAACCATCTGTTTGAAAGAATTCCTTTGAGGAATCTATCATGTCATGTCCCTACGATGGGCAGATCCTGATGGTACCCAAGGAAGTCTTTGTTTCTAGCATTGTGCATCCGTAAGTGGGACACTAAGGGTGGAGTTTGGATCACAGATGAAAATAACCATATTTAGGGCATAAATGTGCAGATACCTTAGAGCACTTCACATAGTACCTATGTGTGGATCGCTGGCTGGAGCCCCAGGTCTCTACATGGGGGTCTGAACTCCCAGCTGGTTGGTGGAGGGATGGTCAACATGGTCAGCATAGCCTGGAGGGCTCTTCATCAACCATTTTCTTTTGGTTATCACTTTTCCATCTCTTGCCTGGCAGTTTTACCTGTTGCATTGTGGATAGTAGTAGTGTGGTTCTCTTGGTGATAGCTGATGAAACGAAAACCACAAACAGAAAACAGGTTCACTTTGTTTGCCTTTGTTCTTTACTTACTTACTTTATTGAGAAGATAATACAAACTCTATCAGCCCTGATTTTCCCCAGAAGTTGGAACACCCACACTGGCCATGGTGAATGGTGCAAGATCCAGAGATGTCCAGGAAGGCTACTGACATTGACTCACTTCTTTGTGTATGTCAAAGGTCCCAGCAATACAACTGGCAAACCTCCCACACCACTTCCTCTTACTGGCAAAATCTTTACAGCATCATGCCAGACTAATAAAAAGGAAATAAATTAATTCATCTGGTGATTATTTTCTCCTCACTGAAGAGCTCTGCTTTACCTCTGCCCCTCAGCAGGCCCAATAGAAGCGGTTTTGCTTTTCTAGCTGGCTTAGCCACACTCTTCCTGAGGAGCATAGTTTTCCAGCCCTGCACTGAAGGGTGCACCTACTCACCATAAGGCCCAGAACCATTGCCATAACAAGGGTGACCTCAGATACCCCTAAAAAACCCCAAAATTGTTTTCTCTGGTATATCTGCCTTTTCTGCCCAGAAATGATCCTTCACCAGGCCAGAGGTAGTTGAGGAAAAACTTGTCTACAGTTGATGATGACATGAAAGTTACTCTGTGCTTTTGGAATTTGGCAGCAGTACTCAGTGCTGGCCTTGAGTCACCACAGCAAAGTGATGTCCAAGCAGTTGGGAAAGGCAAAGCTCAAACATTATTTGTCCTGTTCACTTTGAAACATATCTGCCTCCATGTCCCTGCCTGGAGGCAGTTGCTCCAGAATAGTCAGTGCAGACAAAGAACAGTTTGGGTCTGAAGTGTCACAGCAAGTAGTTTCCCAAAGTTACGCTGATGACTTTCAGTGCCTTCAAGAAGATGCCATGTGCAAGACACCCTGGGAGGAAGTCTGTGCTTTAGGAATGGGTAAGGGACTTCTCTACCTGCACAAAACCAGAGGCAGAGATACTACCTCACTGTGGAACATTTTTCTATTCCCTTGGACTCTACATATTACAGCAAACAACAAACCCTGATAAGTGTTTTCAATCTGTCAGCGCTCATGTGGCCAGGTACAAAGGCTGCAAAGATGTCTTGGGGAGTGGCTCATGGGATTGTGGGCTCACTCTGCTTTTCCACTTCATCAAGGACTTTCCAGACACAAAAAACACTCTGCTGAGGGAATCATAGAATTATCTGACTTGGAAGGGATCTTTAAAGGTCATCTAGTCCAACTCCCCTGCAATGAACAGGGACACCTACAGCTAGGTCAGAATGCTCAAAGCCTCCAACAAAATCATTAGCAGTGAGCAATAAAAACTCTTGAACTGTCCATACTTTTGAGTAGCTGCACAGTTCCCATTATATCAGGGAAAGGTAGGGAAAGCATCCCAACAGGAAAATATTTTCCAGTTTTCTAGCCCATAAAGTCTGAAGATCTGTTCAGCAATTCCTGCTACTTGGTTTGAACTCCCCAAATACTGCCCTGAAAAGTCAACGTCCTATACCATAAGCTTTACAGTGATGGGCAGAGAAGCAGGCAGATGAGAAGCAGCTTTCTCTCAGAAGCACTGTGATATAATAGAAATAAATCCCTCCCAGCAATTCTGGCCACACATTGCCCACACAAAACATTGTTGGCCTCCAGCGTTTTGGCAGGTTTAGAGGCACAAGCATCCCATTACTAAGGATGCCAGGGGCTCATATCTTCATGTCTAAGTGCTCTGAAGAGTTGTATTCTCCAGCCTCATCCCATAGCTGTAAGCAAAGGATATGCTGAGAGTTGACTCAGAAAGCAGCAGGATGGGACCAGTTTCTATCAGTGCTTTGCTCCCTCAAACCTCACCCACCCCACAAACATCAGTTTGTTTCCATCCCCATTTCTCAAATATTTTTCCTCAGCAATGAGTACCAGATCCTCTCAGCTCTCCTCTTCATTCATCACAGGGTCCAGTGCTTTCTGCTCAGCGGGTTGAGACCCATCCCCAGGCCTTGTGTTCTCCCCACATTTCATGTAGGAGCCAGCTCCTTCCCGCGCATGGATTTTCTGGTGCCTCCTCAGATACTTCTTCAGCCGGTAGCGCTTCCCACAGACCCCACACTTGTAGGCCCCACCTCGGGAGTGGAGCAGCTGATGTTTAATGAGGTGACGCTTCTGGGGGAAGCATTTCCCACACTTGGTGCACTTGCAAGGCCCCATGCGGACGTGGATCGTTTGATGCCGGAAGAGATTGGCCTTCTGGTTGAAGGTCTTCTCACACTCAGGGCACTGGTAGGGCTCCTCCTTGGTGTGAATCCTCTGATGCCGAACCAGGTTGGAGCGCTGGGTGAAGCTCTTCCCGCACTCGGTACATTTGAAAGGCTCGCTCATGTGGGCTCGCTGGTGCCGGACCAGTTTGCGGTTCATGCGGAAGCTCTCCCCGCACTCGCTGCACTTGTACGGCCCCTCGCTCGTGTGGATCTTCTGGTGTCTGGTCAGGTTTGATTTCTGATTGAAACTCTTGCCACACTCGGAACAGGGGAATATCCGTTCACCTTTGGAAGCTCGTTCTGTTGAGAGATCTTTCTTGGATGTGGATTTCTCCTGGTTCTTTGGCGTCCCCTCTTTGGTGGGTTGACTGCATTTCTTCTGCTTCCTCCTTGGGCTCTGTGTCTTCTGGTGGTCATCCTTCACACCAGCTTTCTCTTCAATCTGGATCCTTTGGGTGGCACTCAGGTTTGGCTTCTGACTACAGTGGATCTCACTGTCAGTGCTTTTCTGTGGTTCTTCCTTCACGTGGAGCACCCTGTTACCAGCTACGAGACCTTTTTGGTCATGTTGCCCATCAGAATCTCTTTTCTTTTTAACCTGTCTTCCCTGTAAAACCATCAGTGAGAGTTCTGGATCAAAGAGTTTTCCACAGTCCAGGTTTTCTTGTGGTTCTTCCTTGATGTGAAGTTTCTGGCAGGCAGTGATGTTTTCTGTGTCGTAGGTGGGTGGTCCTGCTTCCTCTTTCGTTTGGATTTTCCAACGAGGGCTTTTTGGATCACATGGGATTTTAGGTCCTTCGTTAAACACACACTCCAACACATTTTCTTCTGACTTAAAGGCAGTTTCCTCTTTAATCTGTATGACCTGCAGAGACGCATCTTCGATGTGTCCCTTGAGTGGCTTTTCCTTAGCATGGTTTCTCTGATGGACGTTGAAATACCGCTTGGTGCTCAAGCTCTTCCCACACTCAGTGCAAATGAAAGGCCCTCCACGAAGGTGGATCTTCTGGTGGGCCAACAGCGTGGCACTCTGCCCAAAGCATCTGCTGCACTCGGGGCACTGGAAGGGCTTCTCTCGCTTATGGATCTCCTTGTGAGCCGTGAGCATTCCCTTCTTCACAAAGCTCTTCCCACACTCGCTGCAGGAGAACGGCCTCTTCTCCTTGTGCGTCCGCATGTGAATGTTGAAGTAGATCTTTGTGCTCAGCCTCTTGCCGCAGTGGGCACAGAAGTAGGGCCCACCCTTGGTGTGTGTCTTCGTGTGGGCCGCCAGACATATCTCCAGGCGGAAGGAACGCCCGCACTCCCCGCAGCAGAAGGGCCTCTCTCCGGTGTGGATGCTCTGGTGGGTCCTCAGGTGACCTCGGGTGGTGAAACGCCGGCCACACTCCCCGCAAGCAAAGAGCTCCTCCGCCGTGTGGATGCGTTGGTGTCTCTTCAGGTTGCCCTTCTTGCTGAAGGACTTGCCGCACTCCTGGCACGGGTGTGCCTTCACCACGGCCTTCATGGCAACAGTGCTCTGAGTGATGGGGCTGCCAAAAGGCCACGATGTTATGGGGACGGACTGTCAGGGAGGATACAAAAGCCATCAGGACATACACATTGAGATGTACTTTGATAGACGTGCTTTATTCCCCACAGGGGAAAGGCCAACGGTCTTCCTCATTTCTCAGCCTCCTTTGACTCAGCTGCAGAAGCAATGTTTGTAACTTCATCTCCTGTCCAATCTGATCTCCTGCAGGAGCTTCTTTGCATTCCTGGAGATTGCCAGACTGAAAAAATAAAGGAAAAATTAAGGCATTATTTTTTCTCCACCAGCTTTGTTCAGTACGTAAACACAATGGGCCACACTTCAGCTGCTCCAGGGGAGACTGAACTCAGGACATTTGAAGCCAAAGGATTCCAACAAAGAGATCAGGAAGAAGCTGATTTCCCCTGGCAATGCAAGGATTCATGCACTCATTGCTAGAATGATGCTGAGATTTCAGCTCTATTGCTGCACCAGAATACTTCTTCATCCTTTTACCAAGATTTAGAAATAAATACATTAATAACGTAATGCAGTTTGCATTATTGCAATGCAATTGTTGCAATTTCTCATCCAAACCCCTAAGAAAACCAAACTTGGCACTGCTTGCAAAACAAACTTTGCTGCTTTGTGCTGGCAGAACCTCCATTCACAGGGGAAATGGAGTCAGTGTACATCTGGAGAAGTGGGATGCAGAAAGCTGAAGTGACTTTGTCCCCTTCAGAGAAGAGTCAGTATGATGCAGGATCTGGATCCTATGTGTTGCCATTAGACAAAAGGAAGGGCCAACAGATGTGAGCAGCATCTCCTCTCAAGACTGAATTCCAGCTGGGAAAAGATCAAGAAAGACTGAGGGGAGGAACATTGTTGCTGGAGGTGACTGCCAACAAAGCCATACGGCTAGCCAAGCTTATACTGGAGGTGCTGCTGCCAAACCTACCAGTTATAGGGTGCCTGCCAGCAGGGACATGGATTGCCAGTGAGATCTCCCCCGGAGCTCTGGGAGGCTGTGACTGGGAAGAAGAGTCCCTGGGGAGATGGCCACCAAGGCACAGGGGATGCAGGGATGTGCCATGGATCAGGAGATTCAATGGGAGATTGGGCATATGGACATCCCAACACAATGGTGGTGAGGAGATTGTAGCTGCTTGCTCCTCAAAGGAAAGGCTCAGAGTGGTAAATGAAGAGGGACAGCTATTTCAGAGGGCAGTTATAATGAGAAAAGTTATTTCAAATTTAGTCCCTTTCGGCAAATCCATCTGGATCTCCACTAATGTCTGGAGATCTGCCTCTGAAGCACAATGATGCTCCTGTCCAGGCGGAACTTGCCAGATTGGGACAGAAGCACTGATGGAAAAAGTAAGATATATTTTAAAAGCAACCACCTACAAGCTTTTCTAGGGTGAAGAGAGACAAAACATACACAGCTGGAGCAGGACACGGGTCCAGAGCTTGCCAATGGGGGGTGGAAGCTCCCAGGGGGCTGGACCCCTCCTGAGTGGAGGGCTGATATCTGACCCTACAACAGATTTTAATCCAGCAGACAAAGCCTCAGCATTGGCCAGGCTGCTAAGAGGGCTCAGAAAAGTTCCAAAGCATACTGTTACCCAGAAAGGCCATTTCCCCCTCTGGGCAGGCAGCAGTCACCCCCTGACCACCAATTGTTAGGAAATCTGCAGCAGCACTTTGCTGGGTTTTGTTACCCCAGGATTTTGGCAAAAAGCAACACATCCTGATTGGTGTTAAAGAAAAAATCCCTGCCTGCTTTCTTCTTTCTCTTTATTTCCAAGCATCCAGATCCTACCAATCCAAAACCCACCTTTCCTTCCAGCTCAGCAACCAAGGACAGCATCCCAGCGAGAGCCAATTTGCCTTTTCCTCAGCCTACCCGGACACATGGAGATGGGCTGTCAGAAAAGCACCTTACCTGGATGAGCTGTCAGTCTGGGGCTGGCATCATCGCTCTCCTGGGGACAACCGGGGCACAGTGTGCTGCTGCCTTCTCGCATCTGCAGCCCGGCCAACCGAAAGGAATTCTGCAGGCAGCACAGCGAGAGCTGCCGGAGGAAGGGTGAACTGAACAAAGGCAGAGAGCAAAGGGCCGAGGGGATGGGATGCCAACGGGTGGGATTCCCACGCGTGAGTCCCGCTGCTGGCTGCAGCACTGGGGGGGAAGGAGGATAGCTAAGGGCTGGAGCTCCGCGCTGCCTGCTGGGGATTGTAGTTCTTGCCCTTTTGCGGTCAGGATGCGGCTGCTTTGGAATGAAAGCGTTTGCTTTGTATGAGGGAGGATGTATTTATCCAGTGGTTCTCTGTCCGCAGCAGCTCGCAGCCCCCAGAATGGAAGCAGAAAGGCTCATGCCTTGCAAGCAGCAAAGCAGCCCTTGTGTTGCTCAGTGAAGGCACAAAGATCGTGCAGGTGGTGCAAGGTGGGCGCTGAGGCAGTGCAGTGACAGAGAAATCACTGCAATGTCACCAGATAGGTTCCTGCGAGCAATATATTCCTAACTTCTAGATACAAGTTTGCAATAATGGTGGTGATGGGTCAACAGTTGGAATAGATGATCTTAAAGGTGTTTTCCAACCTTAACAATTCTATGATTCTATGATTCTATAATATTTAACGTGATAACAAATCAATATTTTGGTGGGTTGTTTGGAATCTCCCTGAAACTTAGGAGTGATCTAACAAAACAACTAAACGAAATAAAATAATATCAAAAAAGGAATCTGCTTCAGGACATTTTGTAATGCAACACTGAGTTGCAAGAAATATTTTTAATTATAGCAATAATTATTAAAAAGTAATGATGTTCTTAGATCTGCATATTTTAAATGGATAGATATCAACAGTAGTTGGGAACTAGCAATTGCTTCTCCTGTCCTGATATTTGGACTAGGACCTAAATGATTCTATGATTTAGCAGAGTGATGAGCACCACTTGGTTGAGGCTGAGGCTCAGCAAGACCTCAGAGAAATCACTCAGACCCTCCTGGATCTTCCTGGTAGAGAGGTTTTGAGACTCAGCAGGAAGCTCTGTGTTAAGGGTGGCACAAGGCTGCAAACATCCTCTTCTCCTGCTCTTTGATTTAGGGAAACTGAGGCAGGAGAGGGTGGGATGCCTGCTCAGCTCACATGAGAAAGTTTTGTGTTGCAAGGCCCCTGGAGTTCAGAAGCTGTCTATACCTCATATGTGCCTTGGTTAAAGTCTGCTCATGTCTTTTCTACCCCACCGCAAACCACCATCATCAAGTTTGCCTTACTCAAGTCTTCTGTTTTGATGCATGAGGTCGTACCACAGCAGGTCCTAAGCAAGACAGACCGTGACGGAAAGCCACAGGTGTGTTGCAGCAAGATCCCTCACATGCAGGACTGCTTTGGCAACATTCCCCTTTTCCCATCCTTCCCATTACCATAATGCATTCACCCTAACCTCACCTTGCACTGGGATATTCTTTGGATGGTGCCAGTCATCAGCTCCACCAACAACCTCATCCTGGCGTGCCCTAGCTTTTGTGCTATCAAAAATGGACTCAGAGACTCTTATATTCATTCCTAAAAGGGCTTCATGGCTGAAGTCACTGGGGCATGTTTAGGGTCCAAAAAGGCCTCTTCCTACCCCCAGTTTGGAAGTGGTGACCTCTTAGTCTGAATGAAATCTCTGCTACTCCACAGTGACCCATTTTGGAGGGGAAGCTGCACTGCTGATCGCAGTGACTGCCTCTGTAACATGCCACTAGATGCCAGTGGAAGCTTTTCCCAGCCTGCTCCTGCCGAGGGGAATCTCACACTTCTGACAATTTGATTTGTTCCATTGTATTTTCCAAAAGCTAACTCTTCACTTTTGATTTAATAAGGCCTTCTTGCATTTGGGAATTTGGGTAGTACATGTAAATATTATGTGTGTGCTTTGTGCATCTTCTCCCTCTCTCTTTTTCACTCTCTGTATCTCTCTCTGTTTATTAAATGTATATAGATATAGCTACTATTTAGATAGGAACTCCTTCTCAGTGTCTCCACAAGAATTTCACCCTCATGCTCCTTCCCTCATCCCCCTTCTTATCAAACACCCAACTCCCCACATTCTTCACCTGCCAACTCTTCTAGTCCATCATGGCCAATGACCTAACATGGACAGTGGAAACACAGAATCATAGAGTCATTAAGGTTGGAAAAGACCACTAAGATCATCAAATCAGTTGACCCATCACCACCATGCCCCATAACCCATATTCCTCAGTGTCACATCAACCCTTTATACATACAGGTGTTGGCAGGATGTGTCCAAGCCCTGTCCTGTGCTGGGAGATGTTCCCAATAACCAGCTTGTGTACTTTGACATTTAGCAGGAAGACGGATGAATGAAACTGGATGGATGGATGGATAACTGGTAGATGCTGTAATACCAGAATGCTATCTGCTGCTGGAAACAAGATGTTAGGCTTGGTGGAGGAAAGGTCCAACCCAGTCTGGCAATTCATGTGTTGTTTTTTCAGATAAATCCAACTCTGCGTTTGACCAACCAGCTGTATCCAATGAGGCTGCACACGAGAAGTGAGAACTAAATATAAGCTGAGCTGTCACATGCTCCAGTGGCTGATTAATTATACAGTGAAATAAAAATGGAATTTGGCAAAGTAAAGGAGAAGGGGAAGAAAAATGAAATCTTCGCCCTGCTTTACAATGGAAATATTGCTGCAGGTTTTATTAAAGATGCCACAGTTAATCACATCAAGAGGCTGAAAGGAATGAGGTTGCTGTGCTGGGTACACACAAAGCAGGAGAGCTGGACAATGCAGCGAGGGGAGATAAGGGAGGCAGGAACCCAAACTATTATTTGTTCAGACCGTGATTGTTCCTGAGATTAGCAAACACGTTAGGTGCTAGCTGAGGCTCAGTGCACCATAGATTGTTGTTATTAATTTAGGAAACAGTTCTCATTGTAAGGCAAATGTGACAAAGGAGAATAAAAATTTTCCCCCACCCTACCTTCTCTAATTGCTTTTGAGCATCTGATTAACAAGAAAAGCTTTTTTGTTTTCAGCAGCTTCATTCAGGTGCTCTTACAGCTTCATTGTGCAGCCCAAGCTCACCTCTTCCCATCCTGATACCATGAGAATCATGACAGAGTCCATGGCTGATTCCGTATCTGCCATGCTCAGATGAATAAGGGCCTGAAATGAAAAAGTGACTTGGGCACAGTAAGTGCCAGCACTGATTTCAACCCATCCAGGTCACCATTACCTGTCCATGTCTGTCTTGTGGGTACAAGCATGTCTGGGGCTGGAAGTGGGCTCTTGGTGTCTTGGTCTGGCTGCCTGGAGTTTCTCAGCATGATGGCACCAGCGTGGAAAGTGGTGGACTTCTTATATGTAGGCATGGTGGGAGGGATCCAACCATCTGATCCTCCAGATGTCCAACACGAGGAGCAAGGAGCTGGGGCTTTACAAGGACTTTGGGATCTGGCCACCCTTAATCCCTCGAATCACATTCCCTTCACTCTGGCTACAGGGTCCCTTTCTCAAAACAACATGTCCACCATCTTCTTTCAGTAGTTGTTTGGTGTCATCTCTCTGAGCCTTCTGTTCTTCAGGCTCACTCCTCCTCACTTGAAGAAGGGCAGTCAGGATTTCCATATACAGTCTACAAAACTAGATAGTCTACAAGACAAGGGTAATAGAAACATTTTTAGGGAGTGGAAATACTCAAGTTCAAAGTGTTTTTAACTGCAGAGCTGGTGAAGCAAGCTTGAGTATCATTTTTTCTGACTTCCTCAAATGCCTAGAGAATAGCAAACAAATATGCCTATTCTAAGCAATGTGAAGTGTCAGTGGAATTGAAGTTTTTTGCATTGTTCTCCAAAGACTCATTTGTGGATGCTACATCCTGGAGGCATTCAAGGCCAGTTCGAATGGATGGAGCCCTGGGCAGCCTCATCTGGTGGTTGGCAATCCTGACCACAGCAGAGGGGATGGAACTAGATGATCTTTAAGGTCCTTTCCAACTCAAGCCATTCTATGATATTATTCATGTTTAAAGTGTGGTCCAAACTAGCACAGTCAAAAAACCCTCTGGATTCAAGCCATGCTGTCTTAAAAACCAGTCTTAAAAACCTAGGAAGAAATGAGGTCTTTATGAACATACAGTAGGATGCAGAGGGAGGCCAATGTGCAAAGAAAATGTTTGGGAGCCCTTCTGCTCAAGGACATTTAGGACTTCCACACCTGGGGTATTTTAGAGGTGTGCAGATGTGGCACTAAGGAATGGGACATGGTAGGTCAGGCCGTTGGTTGGACTTGTTGATCCTGAAGGTCTTTTCCAACCTAATTGATTCTCTGACTCTAATGTACATATGCTCCTAGAGATTCAGGCACCATGGGCATCGTTTGCTCTTCTGAGTCCCTAGAGCTTTAGGCCCTATGGTGAGAGACCCATCAACAAAACTTCTTGACGTTTAATTATGGATACTTATCATCTGCCCAGGTTTCATGATAAAATGCCTACACAGTCACAGTGCAGCATCTTCCAGTCTGAGCTTACAGAGTCACAATGATTTGTTGGGAGCTGACTCAAGGGAGAAAAGATTTTTGACATTTCGTGATTTATTGTCTTGCTTTCTTAATCTTCTTTTGGTGGTGGAGAAAATGAGTGACATTGATTTCTTGTACTTTACATGCCTTCCAAGGAAAGGATGCATTAAAGGTCAGAAAACAAAGCTGGAAACACACACTCTCATGTGTTGGGTTTTTTTTTTTCCCTGTTTTCTTTGAAATATCCTTTATTTGAAGCAAAACCTTGAGCAAGCACTGGTTCTCAAAATTGACAAAATAATGACATCCAACCGTGATTCTTTGCGAGCACATAATGGATGTGAAAACAATATGAGTAGCATTGCTCTTTGGACATGTGATTTTTTTCTCAGTGCAATTAATTTGAAGCTCCTAGTCTTAGCTCATTTGCTGGCATTGTTTTATGGTAAAAGACCTGCTTCTCTGAGACAGTAAATATAAGGATATTTCTTCCCCCTCACTTCAAACAATGTTCTATAGCAGTGTTTCATCTGAGCACATGCTTGCTGTTTGGCTGTATCTTGTATCACTGATTGATGTGAGATGAGAATTCAGAGCAAGATTTGTTTTTATAATCATAGAATCATAGTATTGTTTGAGTTGGAAGGGATCCTTAAAGGCCGTCTGCTCCAACCCCACTGCAATGAACAGGGACACCTACAGCTCCATCAGGTGCTCAGAGCCCCGTTCAGCCTGATTTGTCTCCAAGGATGGGGATGTCTCCATGGATGGAGAAATGCAGATTTACTTTGTATGTGTATAAGACCCTGGACTGTCCTTGTTGTTAACCAACTCTCACCATGAAAACTTATCATATGGAAGCATATCCAAAAGTGAAGCTCTGATTAATAGCCTGTCTTCTAGAAAGACACCCAGTCTTGATTGGGGTTCAACAGACAGTTCATTCCTTACCTAAAGGAATTTGGCAGAGTCACAGAATGGCTGAGGTTGGAAGGGAGCTCAGGAGTTATCTCATACTTGAGCAAACCTGCCAGACTGTGTTCAGAAAGCTTTGAATATCCCCAATTTCCAGGACTATAAGTAAAATAAAAAGAAGTTTTTGTTGTATTCAAGAGTTGTCTCAGCTTTAAAAACACCTGAGAATGGATGCTCTTAAGCCACGGTGAGAAGGCATGCTTTTAGGCCATGCTGTTCTGACCTCCACAGAGGACTTCTATATCTCCTTAACCAATACTAATTGTGCATTAATAAGTCCCAATTAGTGTTAATCCAAGCACTCTGTGGACTGGGCTGAGTTAGCAACTTGTGCCACAGAACTGAAAAATGTGAGGACTCTCAACACAAGCACAATGAATTTGATAGAAGTAAATCTCCTGTTGATTCTCAAGAGCTCCTTTGGTACAGGGGGAGGCTGTCTGTCCCCTCCCTGACAGTGTGGGGGACCTGCTGTGATTACATAAATGTGGGCCATGTCCATGGAGACATTAGGAAACTGGTGGATGGCTCCCTGTTGAAAGGAGCAGATGGTGCTTATTTGCAGGATAAGAACCACAAAAGGCACCTTTGAAGCATTAGAGCTTTGTTGTTCTGCTATTGAAGTCGATGAGAACTTTAATACTGTCTTCAGCTGGAGTGGAACTGGGCTCTTGTCACTGATCTTGAAGCACATACTTAAGCAGAATATATTCTCTGATCTTCCAGTCCCTCAAATCTACTGCAGGGATGCTCCTAACAGGGGAATAGGAACTGAACTCTGTTGAATTCTTCCAATGGAAGAATATTATTTGGACCTTCTTACATTCAGGGACACTCAAGAGACCTCTCTGCTCACTGATGGAGTTACAAAGAGAATTTTTTCCTGGGGAAATCATTGAATGAACCATGTGAAGGCATTGGATTTAGAAACAACCCAACAAGCTGTTGTTTTGTGTAACTCGTAGACTTCCACCTATCAGGAATGAAGGTAGTTGTTATGAATTAGAATTTCTCTGCACATTTGTGGCAGTGGAGAGGTGTCAGCTGCTCCTTAGAAATGCTTGTTGAAAATACAAAGCCCAAATTAAACCTCTTCTGCCTGAACTGTGCCTCATGTCCCATTGACTAAATTGACTTTACTGGCTTCAGATCTGAAGGTGACTGGCTCAGGTGGAGATAGATACTTCCCAGATGCTTGCACTTGACTAAATATTCCTCCCTCCATCTTCTTCAGCATTTGTGCACCTGATATTTGGTACAGAAGGTCCACATCTCTGCTAATTTGTTTTCAACTTATATTTAACTATGTTTGTAGCAACTGCCTTCTGTTTCTTAATTTAATCCACAGTAATTGCAGGACTGTGGGAGGAGTGCATGATCTTGCCAGCTCTGCTCTTCCTGCATTGTCTTGGACTGCATTCATGTACAAACACAGTGCAACAAAAGCCACGTCCAATGGTAATGAATGCTTTTGTGAGCTGTCAGGGGGAGAAAAAGGGAAATTAGTAGGATGAAAATTCATGGGATGCACAATGCTAGCCTTCTCAGAGGAGCTATTCCAGTTATTGGTGATGACCAAGAAAAGCAAAGTTTTGACCCATTCTCTTTGTGGTCTGCAAAGAGAGGCTGTGTTAAGACTGGCTGCTAAGCTTTGAGAGTTCGTGACCCAAGCTTCAAAAAGGTGATGATTACCACTGACATGCTCAACATAAAATTTGTCATTAGGAATAATTGCTTCACAATTAGCATCAGATAGCCCATACACTTGTATTTCCTGTAACACTAAGTAGGGTAATGCCTTGTAAGACAACTGATAACTGGTCCTGGAGAAAGCTGGCTCCATAAAATGTGGCACAGCTGGGTTACCTGGAACAGATTAATGCAGCATGTTGCTCTACCCTGGTGAGCAAAGCCTGGGCAGCCCGAGCTGATGGCACATCCTCCCCGAGGTCATACCTAAGAACTACAGAGATTCCCCTGGAAATCTCCAAGAAAATTTCTAATTGCTGGTGACATCAATTCTGTGGAGAGGATGACTCTTAAGGAAAAACATGCCAATCTCCTGTCGCCTCCCTTTGTAAAGCTTGGGCAGTGAGAGAGTAAAGGCCCATTTATGGAAATATTTGCCCATAGTAACTTCAAAAGAGAAGAGAGGGGAGCTCCTGGAAGATTGAAGTTGTGCCCTTGCACTGGCTTTAGGATATTGTCTATCAGTTATCAGGTCTCCTGCCAGTGTCCTGCTTCAGGGATCTCTAGGACCCCCTGGAGCCACCTTTGGAGCCAACTGCTTCAGCAGTGCCAACTCTTCTAAACTGATGCCAAGAAGGTCGTGGTGCTGTGGTTTCCTTCTCAGGAGGGCGCTGCCGTTCTCTGCCACAGGGGCAGAGAGCATTTCTTTACCTGAAGCTTTGTCTGTCTATCAGAAGGGAAAAAGAGCCAAGAAACAGGTGAAAACCTGGCTATTGGTCTAGTAGAGAACTGCTGTACTGATCCAGAGCCATACACCAGGATACATTTGGATGTCACTGGTCAAGGGCAAATCTAACATCTACAATCCCTGGAGATGGGAACATCATAGCCAGCAATATGTTCCATGCTGCAAGGAAGAAGGTATCATCAAGATGTTTTTCCATGCTCACCAGTGATTTGAGAAGACTGATGTGTTAGCTCCCAGTGATGCATTAGCTCCCATCTCTGGAGTTACTCAAGGCCAGGTTGGATGGATCCCTGGGCAGCCTGATCTGGTGCCTGATTTTGTGACTGGCAACCATGACAGGAGGGTTGGAACTGGATCATCTTTGAGGTCCCTTCCAACCCAAGACATTCTATGATTATCAGTGGATGAGCACATGTTAAGACCAAGTCCTCACAAAGTATTTCATGGCAAACACAACGAGGTGCTCCAGATTCAGCAGCTGAGGTTTCTGAATTATGCGCTGATGCTCTTCACTCCTTATTCATCAATGCAGGAAGGGATATTGTCTGATCTGTGTGGACAGCACAGTGTAGGCACCAGGAACCCATTATTTTCTTTGTCACTCACTGGAGATTAGCATTAATCGATGGTCATTAACTGAGAAATGCTTCTAATCAGACAGGATTTTATCAAGTTATATACCCATCGTTTCTAGAAATTGAAGGCATCCTGTCTGACTTGCAATTGGAATTGAACAAAACAGAGGAAGACATAGCCATCAACCTCTCCCCCCAAACACCCAGGAATACATTATTAGCCACTCCTTTTCTGAGCCATCCATTGGCCTGTACAGCCTCAGTCTCAAGGGATTAAGACTGGAAGACATTATGTAGCATGGAGTTTTGCTAGGCATCTGTTTCTTACAAGAAACAATTAGAATCCGGAAAAAAAAAAAAAAAAGACTTATGAAGTGTAATTAGAACTATCTGTTTAAAGGGAAAGTTAAGATAATTCATGTAGTTTGGTCATGTAATGCAAAACATTAACCAACTTGTTTTAGGGACAGTCCCCATGCTTTGCCTTACAAGAGCATTTACATTTCAAGGAATGGATCACGGAAGATATTTCAGTGTGACTTAGGTGCTTAATTTAGTAGAATTGGGCAGGGTTTCAGGCACGCTTTGCCTGTGAGCCCCTGATGAGTGGTGATATATCATGGATCTATGGGGATCCGAATGGATTCATGTCTCTGGAAGACTCTGCTGGCAGTGACCTCTCTGCTGAATGGAGAAGGATCTGAGTGTGTGCCAAGCTCACTCAGTTGGGCCAACTGGCATATGGGGATGGTGACACTTCAGGTATATGCCTAAATGATAATAGTGGTCTTTTCCAACCTTAATGATTCTACGATTCGATAATTCTAAATGGGATATCAGGATAAGAATGAAACCTTTACCTAGAACACATATAAATCCCTTTGTAAGTGACTCCCTCCAAATGTTTCTAAGGCACAATTAATCTGGGCTGAAAGCAGACCTCAAGAAAAAGACACATGCTCCACAAATGCCCTCTTATCTCAGTGGTACTGTGAAGGGAAGGGCAGACATGCCATGTAATGCTCAGGCACTACAGAGCCCAAAGTTAGGTGAGACAACTTCTTATTGGTGATGAAAAAACCTTTTTCTGTGCTGCCGGACTGCTCTCCTACACCAGAGGAACCAGCAACTGGGTTCACCAAAACCTTTAAAAGTGATGGCTCACCACTATGTGAGAAATGATTGGGTTTGCAGTTGTTTGGGGGGAATGCAAAATGCAAAGCATTTGATTTTGACAGGGGGCTGTTTTGTGGGCTTTCTTTCCTTGCTCTGTACTTTTTATTCTTACATTAATCTGTGACAATAATAACAGCCTAACAGAGGGAGGGAAAAAAAAATTGTTAGCATAAAACCAGAAAAAGCTTCTTTGGAAAACAGTGGTGCATCGTTTGACATATTTTTGCATACAAATGAGATTCATTGCTATAGAATTAACCTACATGTGAGATCTGTGGTTTTAGGCAAAGTAAGGCTTTAATAAAAAACAGATATTAAAAAGCGATGATGAGGGCATGAACTGGAATTGCTTGGGGAGGGTTTCTGCATTATCCCTTAAGGAATTTGGGAGCTTAGATGGCGTGCTAAACTTTCTGGCATGTTTTTATTACTCGTAGTACTACAACATTTAGTTTCGGGAGACCTCAGCAAGAGAGAGTTGGTCTTGTCACAGCAAGAACAGCTCAGCGTGGAAAGGAGGGAAGCAAATCAACAGAGAAGGGCTCACCAGTGAGCTGCAAGAGCCAGGAGGGGACCTCCAGCCCCTGCCTGGGGGGCTCTTTTCCCCATTACACTGCCACTTTACAGCAGGGAGTTTGCATTGCTTGAAGTCAGTGAATGCCAAGACACTTTCCAAATCCATACATTTTGGATCAGTGAAGTGCTTTTTAAAAGGAACTTCAGCAGATGCTCACACGCTCACAGGTTCATAGAGTTGCAGGAGAGGTGACAAAGCATGGTACAGTCATGGGCTGCATGCATTTTCAGCCCAGTTCAGTCATCTCCCAAACACTCGAGATAACATCATTCATTTCTAAAGCATCTTTTGAACCAGGCCCCTTTTTCCATTAACTTCACTTTGTGCAGGCATTTGACTCTTGTTTGAGGCATCTTGTCCACTGATAAGCACTGGGTACATACACACTTCTGCAGTGACATGGGCAAAATGTTCCCAAGCACGTCATTTTATCTGAGGAAATGGCACCCGCGTGCTTCTTTTTTTCCCTCTCCTCCTCCATCCGCCCAGCATCCTGCCTTTGAAATCACACTCTGTCTTCCCAGCTCCCCTGGGCTTCCAGGCAGCAAGCTATGTCAGAAGAGGAAAGCTTAATTGCTTTGACCTTGACAAAAGTATATATGCATAGGAAGAAATGGAGAAAGAAGGAGGCAAGCTCTTCAATCATTAATTTTAACAGTAGTTAAAATGAACCAGTTATCATGATTACATTTAATGAGAGTTGGGTTTTTTTTTTGTTTTTGTTTTTGTTTTACAAAATAATTTCACTCAATGAAAGCCTAAAAGAATGTTTTTAAAGATGGCATAGCAGAGAATGATTATTTTCCTTCCCAAACAGTAAGACTTCCTGTGTAAAATTCTTACTGGTTTAAGAGGTCTGTTGTTCTACATCGCTGTAAGCATCATTTTATGATTAAATGCTTTGTGTTTAGAAGATACAGCTTAACTGAAAAATATATCTGTATCAGGTTCCTAACTTCAGTCTCTCCTGAGAGAAAAATCTTCCACATCTCTATGAAAGGGATGGATGTGTTAGTTTCAGTTCCTACTGCACCAGAGTAAGGCTCCCTAGGGAAGAGATTTCAAACTCTCTTTTCTGCATTCAGGACCAAATCAAAATGCTTTACTCAATGGCTCCATTTGCAGAAAGGATTTCTCTTCTACAGACCTTGAACTAAGGAATCCAAGAAGGGCTGCATCATCCTGGCACACAGCCTCTGTTAGGTGCCAGGTCAAGCACTGTGCCTGGCTGGTTGACCTCATTTCTCCAATGAAGTGACCAGGGATCGCTTGCAGTTGATGCTTCCGTTTATGTTTAATGACAAAGCTCAAACTCATTGCTGGAATCAAAGCAAACATTCTACTGTGCAGCTCGGATTCTAAGACTTTTTCTAAAATAATGTCCTTAACCAGAGCAGAGCCTTCTTATTTTGATGCAGCCTGTCCGCAGGCATGGGGTTGACAGAATATTTTTGTTTTTGTTGGGACCCAGCCCAGCTTGGCTCTGCATACCCAGATATTTGCTTTCTCAAGCACTATTTCTGTCTCCTGAAGTAGTCAGGAAAAAAAATACACAGTTTGAATAGAGGTGTTCAAGGCCAGGCTGGATGGGGCTTTGAGAAACCTGGTCTAATGGGAGATATTGGAACTTGTTGATCACACAGGTCCCTTCCAAATCAAACCATTCTATGATTCTATGATTGATGATTTGGCATTTCTGGAAATAGAGAGAGATGCACTGCTTTCCTGTGTCACTCACAAATAGCTATGCCAAATTGACCACTGCTTGCTGCAAACTCCATGGAGCTGTAACATGAAGATTTCCAGGATATTTTTTCCTGATTTCCTTCCTCTGATATATTTCTTGCTGGTGTTGTTTCTATTTATAAGATTCACAGGAGGTATGACTGAAAATTATCCTAAAGTTCTTCACCATTTCTACAGGGAATATTTCTATTGCAATAATTCAGTCTTTACTAGCACACTCTCAAAGGTTTGCTTCAATCTGTTATTATCTTAACAATGTCTTTCCACACAAGTTTAATTGTGACAGCAGGAGAGCAATCGCAGAGCTGACATGTCTTGTCTTCCTATCAAACCTGGGAAATTTTGGTCATAGAATCATAGAACTGTTTTATTTAGAAGGGACCTTTAAAGGTCATCTGGTCCTACTGCCCTGCAATGAACAGGGACAGCCACAGCTGGATTGGGTTGCTCCTGAATAGTGACAGCGTTAGCTTCATACCTGCTTTTGGCATGGACACACTGCAAAAAGCATTTCAGAGAGCAAGAGACTCATCATTAATACTACACGACTCAGAGAAGTCCATGACACAAAGCTGGAAAGTGATATTGCTGACAAGGGGCTCACCTTCTCTGCCAGTGCCAATTGTGGTACCCATGGGTGCTCATGTCAGAGCTGTGCTGACATTTGGGTGTACTGAGTACATGTGATAAAATTTTCAACGTACATAATGTTATATATTCAGACTATCTGTATGCACATGTAGTAATATGAAAACTAGAGAGTCAAACCTTCACTGGCCAACCCATATAAACTAATGACAGTGAACACTTCATCACACCCCTAGTCTTGGATGATATATCCTACAGTCACATACAGGATCTGCTGGCCTCTCTGAATCACCTGCCCTTTGACACCAGGGATCAATGCCTTATGCTGATGTGAAAGCAGCCTGGGTGAGGTGCATCCCTGACCTCTCCCTTCTCCTTCAGAGCACGTCCTCCCAATACAGAGAGGTGTGCACCAGCTGAACTCCCCTATGTAACAGTTGCTTTCCTCTGTGATGCTTAGCACAGCACAGGTTTACACCAGCATCCTTTGAAGGTCCAGTATGAATACACAAAACCATGATACCCTTTGCAATCCTCTTCAGTCCTGCTGTTATCATAGAATCACAGAATCATTTGAGTTGGAGGCGATATTCAAAGGTCATCTAGTCCAACTCCCAGTGCCATGTACATTCTTCTCACATGCTTTTGCATCACAGATAAACACAGAGTAAGTGGCAGATGGGACACTCCATAGATGGAATAGTTTCATGCACAGTCACACTCTGAAAAATCATCATGAAAACTAATAAGCGCATTAGGTTGTATTGGACTCACTCAAATTGAGTCACTCAAAACAATAAGCTTGTGAGAGGAAGTACAACTGCATTTTTAATGCTAATACTTCTAATTACCATACAGAAATGAGTTCCCTTCTCTGGAGTATAAGCCCTGTCACTCCCTCTATCTGACTGAGATGATGACTGGTGGATGGAATTAGGAATGAAAGGCCTGACCCAGGTAGCTGATAAGCCTGTTTTAGTCTAATTGCAGATTAAGTGATTAATTGAAGAATTGCATTAGGGATTAAATGTTACCCTTGGTCTTCTGCTTGCCTGCCAAGGAGATGTCACTGGACCTTGTATGGGCAGGTAAACACAGATTCCTTCTTCTCTGGGGCCTCTTGGGAGAGGAAATCTGATGTAATTTGGAAGACGGAGGAACAGCCCTGAAAACTTCATAGCTCCAGAGGAGGAAAGGGAAAGACAAGCTGGGTCTGATTAAGCAAGCTGAAGTCCCATAAGAAGCTCAGGTACAGAATTCATAGAATCCTTGAGGTTGGAAAAGAC
The DNA here is from genome assembly GCF_905368555.1 of Meleagris gallopavo. Classification (NCBI taxonomy): domain Eukaryota; kingdom Metazoa; phylum Chordata; class Aves; order Galliformes; family Phasianidae; genus Meleagris; species Meleagris gallopavo. Next base: position 4,344,600 of record NC_139409.1, on the reverse strand, counting down.
CACTAAGATCATCTAGTCCAACCTCCAACTCATCCCCACCATGCCCACTCAAAGAATCACAGAATCGTTAGAATTAGGAAAAACCTTGAGATCATGAAGTCCACCCACAGAGCTGTACGGACACTACTTAAAGACTCTATAGAAACACATTTTCTTTGTCTTTTCTCCTTCACTGGTTTCAACACTAACTGAACATCCTCTAAGGTAGCTGCTCAATCTAAGAGCTTCTGGGAGACTTTCCAGCGACACAAAGTTCAGTCTAAAAATGTTGGTCTGTTTTTGACTGAGCTATTTCACCCAGCGTGCAGTGAACCTCCGCCAGCATAAAGAAGGCTCTTCTTTTCAGTCCTTAGGTGCTAGGAGTGGTGAGTTTCCCAGCCCTGTGCTGGCTCAGAGATAAGAAGCCGAGGGCATCAAACTCTACATGGGATTGATGAGGCCAACAGGAATGCCAGGTTCCCTCATCATTTGCAGACACCAAATGCAATCCACCACCCCGAATTTTGTTTGTTCACTGGTCTAAGTTCCTTTTTGCTTCCTTATGAGTCACTGCTAACCCCAGATAAAAATAAACATGAAATATTTTGCCTTCTCCCTCTCCCTCCAGCAAATCACACTCATAAACATACGTACACCCCACCCTGGCAAGCATCCTGCATTTCTTATGAACTTAGGAAAACAAGGAAACCCTGTTTTTCTGCCAGATTTAGCCACTGATTATGTTCCGCATGACTTCTCAAAATCACTTTATTTTGAAGGCCAAATAGCAGGCTGCAGAAAGAAACAGCCTGTGTGCCCAACAGCTTGTCTGCTTTCTTGAGATGCACCAATTAGATTAACAAAAGGTATTGTTTTACTCACCACCCTTCTCTTGCTAAGGATTTTAAACACAACAGTCCTTCTGTGCTAAAAGAGGTTCAGGGAACCCTCTGCATCATCTTAAGGCCAGGTGAGGGTTTGTGAGAGAACCTTAATGCTGTCCAGGCAATGTGACTTACATTACTTAGCACAGCACAAGCTTAAAAGATTTGCTGATGAGGAAAATCTGTTTCTTTATATCCTTACTGACTGTAGAGCACCAGTGATTCCTGGCTTTGTGCTGAGGGAGAAGAGAAAGCACAGAGTGAGCAGATGCATGGCTCGGCTTTGAGTGATTTTGCTTAGGAACATCTTAGTCGATTGATCCTGAGAATCAGCTCTGAACCTGCTGCTGGATCAGGTTTGTGTAATGCAAGGGATATAGGAGAAGAAAAGCAGAGGCAAGTGGGAGCAGAAGCAGGTGGGATACTACTTGGTTTATTCCCTGTCATGGTGAGTACTGGTGAGTACTTTGCACAGATAGGGTTTGCTCCTGGGCAGTCTGATCTAGTGGATGGCAACCCTGCCCTTGCTAAGGGGGTGATCTTTGAGGTCCATTCCAACACAAGCCATTCTATAAAAACAAATAAAACATGTGGGTTACTCTGTCACCAGAGCAACTCCAAGTCACTTCTACAGAACATTTCAGTACTGCCTGTGGAGTCAGCGTGGATCTCACACTCCTTCAGCCAAGCTCTGACAGTGTAAGGATGTGCCCTCTAGGTCTTGCAAAAATGTGACACCAGAGAACATCTTGGATAAGAACCAGTTTTGTCAAGGCGTCAGAAATGTGCTGGCATCCTTGGAGCTAAGTCATATGTTCTTCCTTCCCTCCTTGTCTTCTCCAGGGTCGGTCGGCTTCCTTGCATGATACAGACAACTCAAAGAAATCGTAAGGTCGGATATGGACTTTTCATCAGCTTCCCTTCCTTTCCCTAATGCCATTGCTCTGCTCAAGGCACTCTACATGAAAAAGTCATGGAATCACAGAATCACTAATGTCGGAAAAGATCTCTGAGTTCAAATCCAGCATGAACCCATCTCCACCACACCCACTGACCATGTCCCTGAGTGCCACATCTACACTTTTATTCAAAACCTCCAGGGGAGGACAGACAGAATTCTCCTTTGGTCTGGGGTTACTCAATAGTACTGCTGCTGGAACAGTGCAATGGGTGAGAAAGTAATATCTGAGCAGATTATCAACTGAATTGAGATGGGTAGGAGTGAGGCAGCACTCTGCTACCAACACACTGAGGTTTGTAGAAATGCTTCTTCATCTCTTCATCACAGCTGACTACTCAAGCAATCATTTCATTTTAGAAGAGAAGCTGCCAATATGTTGTTCAAAAAAAAAAAAAAAAAAAAAATTGGAGACAGTAAGACAGCATAAGATTCTGTACCTTTTCTGAGATGGTTTTACATATTTAATGGAAAAATTGGCTTCTAATAGGACAAGGCATGGAAAAGCTTCTGCAGGGATAATGCATTGCACAGCTTGTATAATTCTCTGTTGATATCTGTTTTGAGTCAGGATGTAGGGAGTGCAGGATTCAGCTTTTGGCACCCACTTGAGCTCTCTGCAATGCAGTGAGAAAGAGCTGAAGGAATTTTCGGAGGCTGAGAACCCACTGAGCAGCTCTGACAGAATGGTGGGAATTGACCCAAAGGGACATGGCAGCACTTGTGGGCTCCTTCTTGGGAAAGCTTCAGAGAAGTGATTTACAACGTGTTTTGACATCACAGACTCCTTGGAGAGCTCCTCAGGAAGCCTTAGAGGACGTGATAGGAGGAAATAGTCCACTACAAAAGGGAAAAGATGGAGCCAGCTTGACCTGCTAAGGGTTTTAGGTTAATTGAGGAAAGCTTGCAAACACAGGGGAAGATGCCAGAGCTCAGGGGTCCTGCAGGAGAGGCACTCAGCAGAGACACTGCAACCATGTTGGAATAGCTCAGAGACAGCACACTGGGCTGGGGAGCAACGGGCTGCCCCTCCCCATGACCAGCAGGCTGTAAACAGCACAGTGAGTTTCCTAGCACTGGTGTGTGGCTAATGGTCCTTCATGAAGGCAGCAGGCCACTCATGGAGCTACTTGGTGTGAAGACAACTGTCCCCAGGAGCTTAACCCTTGGGTCCCTTCAAGATGCATTTTGGGCTGATACCACCTGTGATCATCTTTATGGAGGCCTTGCAACTGTCTTTTTGGTGAAGCTATAAGGGAAGATGCCAGGAACAGGAAGGCCAAAGCCTGCTGGAACTAGACTGTAGAACTTCAGCTTCCATGTTGGCAAGGAAATGGAGAGAGCAGAGGAGTCCCATCCCCATCAGTCCGATGCAGACCTCACAGCACACTAAATCCTGCACCACCTGCAAAGATTACAGGCTCAGTGATAGAGGGAACATGAGGGTCTTCCCAAAGCTTTGATGGTATGAACCTACCCTGGGCAGGACTGGGATTCTCTCAGCTTTGTCACTTTCTTATAGCAGGATACAGACTCCCAGGAGATACAAGGGGAGGATCAGAAGGAGATATAGCTTCATCACTTGGGAATGGAACCAGGCTGATCTTGGAATCCAGGCTTGCCTTGCTTTGCTCTGTGTCCTTCACAGGGCCAGTAAGTGGCTCCTGGAAGGCAAGGGGTCAAGGCTGTGACAGCTGAAGCTGGGAAAAGGATCTTTATGGCGAATGCCCTACTGTCACAGAGACATTTCTGATGGGACAGAGGCACACTCAAGAATGGATATTTTCTGTACCTAGCTGTAATTTGTGTTTAGCAATTTGTGGTTTTCACTTGGTGCTTAACAGTTTAATGAGTTTAATGCATTCATCTGTGTCCTTTAACCTTGATTCCTTTCAGAGGTTTGTCAGACTAATTTATGTTCCATCCTAATTTATGTTCAGTTCAGCAGACACCTACGTGGGGGAAGGGTCCTTTTGTCAGTGGTGTAAAACAGAAATGAGCCAGCCAGACAGTCCCTGTGCAACCCCTGTTGTCCCGTGGTGGTGGCACATCAAACAGAACTCCATCCTGAGCATTGACATCTTCCTTTCTCTCTCTCCTAGCATGTATGTGTTTCTCTTGGGCTTGGCTTCTGGGCATTTCTGGAGAAGCTGAGTGTGAACAGGTGTGAATATTCCTGTAAGGGGAATCCTCACCCATTTTGCTTTGCTGCTTTCAGGAAACAGTTGTGTTCTTGTTGTGATTTCACACTCAGGCTGGCTGGTGCCAAAATCAGGGCTGTTCAAAGTGCTGAACGAGAGCATGATGACTCCATTAGCTCATTGCCTGGTCTATGCTTTCTGCACTGCACCTATCCATGTGGAAAGATGGCCAATATTTAGTTATGTGGGGTATTTTTAATACAGGTGTCAGAACAGTTTGCTCAATTAGTTAAAGCTAATTGAGAGTTACTCAAATGCCACTTTACTTTTGGGCTGCCGATATTTCTGTTCTCCAAAAATGCACTGCAGTTTGGGCAGAGATGGACCACTGTGAGCTGCAGGGTGAGTTGGCTCATCTTGTACAACTCTAGTTAGAGCCACTTATGAAGCCAAAATACTGCCAGAAAACTGTTGGGATCATCCTACAAACTTCAGGATTATTTAGTATCAGGACTTGTGGGCATGCGTAACCGCATTAAGTTACATTCAGATAATAGAATCACAGAATCATAGAATCACTAAGGTTGGACCTCTGAGATCTTCTATTCCGTCCCCTTTGTGCCCACTGACCACGTCCCTCAGTGCCACATCCCCACGGTTCTGGAACACCTCACCACCATCATGGACAGCCTGTGCCACTGCATCACCACTATTTCTGAGAAGGAATTTCTCTCAATATCCAACCTGATAGCTTTATAAAGTCTCCTATAATACTAAATTCTGGGGTCCTGATTCCTCCTCCACATGGAAAATATTTGCAAATCTTGGCTATTGTGCTGCTGCTGGTGTCAGAAGTTGCAATCATAGCATCATAGACTCATTAAAGTTGGAAAAGACCACTAAGATCACCTAATCCAACCATTAACCCATCACCACCAAGCCCACTAACCGAGTGCTAACACAGACCCATAGGTCTCCTCATGCTAGGTGTTGGTAGCAAATAGCTTGTTTCAGATGTGACATGCCTGGGAGCAGTGTGGGAGGATGGAATAGGCTCATGGTGTGGGTTTTCTTCTCTCTCTGAAACACAAGGATTAGGCTGGTATCTTCCATCTAGCATAGATCCTAGAATAGACTCCAGCATGACAACTCCCCAGCTCCTCCATCTGCAGATGGCTGCAGACAGGAAGGCTGTCAAAGCCTGGGATTAAGGAGACCTCTCTTGCTTTGACTCAGCTAAAACTTTCATATTAAATCCAGAGTGGCAATTTGAACATGGATCAAAGCATTATGACAGCTGCCAGCCTTTGAGACAAGGTTTTCATTGGAAAAAGTGGTGGAAGAAACACAGCTCATGTGTTATTGGTGGATAATGGATTTTAAATTGCACATACCTTGAAAGGTTGGGATTTTTGCTGAGAGCTCTTGATATTTTTCTTCAGACTACAGTATGTTTCTGCTCCAGGAAAAATGGGTTTTCAGGACTAGTTCCATGGCTGCACCAATGCTTTGTTAAATTGAAAATGTTTAGCAAGACCTTGAACAGACAAAAAAAGCCTATTTCCCCCCCCACCCTATACTTGTCAACAGAGTCAACAAAGCATTTAAATACAACAAAATTGCTGCTACTTACAGTTTTATGGCATGCCGGTTTTACATTATCCTATGCTGCTGCTGTGGTTACAGACTTGCTCCCTGTGAGTGCCTTGAATCCTCAGCTGTGTGGAGCAGGTCTTGTGTGCGTTGTCTGCAACCACATCAAAAGCCAGACCAGTGTGATTTATCATCCTCATAAATGTCTACAGAGGGGCCAGTCCTCCTCAGCTCCCTTCACTTCCAGCAGAGAGAAAAAGACATGGCAGATGCCTAAAAATTGATTTCAGATGCCCGTGTTGAGATGAGGTAACACATGCTCTGGACTCCTGATTGCCCAGACACAGGGAAATTAACTCAAAAGAGATGCTTCCACCCAGAGAAGTGCCATGAGCTGGTGTGAGAGTGTACATCCTCACAGGACAAGCAGAATATCCAACAACAAACCTGGCTGTGATGGTCGAATCACCATTTATTGGTGCTGCTGCACTTATGATTTTAACCCAACCTATTTATTGACCAGCAGTGGTGCTAAACATAAAAATGAAGGCATGATGGAAGTCTCCTTTATTTTCATGGGGGAGCTTGTTTGGAATTCCCTGCCATGATGATTCTCTATTTTTACTGCAGTCCATGGGATGGAAAATGGAAATGCTGTGCCCATGCTGCTATCCCAACACTGAAGGGACAAGAATTTTGGCAAGAAGAGGAAGAGGAAACTATGTTTACAGAAAAGAACAGCACTCCTGCTGTCAGCTTTTGTAAAAGTGGAATGGAGAAAAGGCACTAAATAATGTGTGGTTGTTTTTGTGTTTTTTTTTTAGTTTCTGAGCTTTTCTTTTTTCAGTTGGAGATTGTTTTGTCCTCACTCCTGAAGAACGATTTATTATTTTACTTTATTTTTGCTGTGTGCTTTTGTGTGTGCAAATAAGTGCTCATTCAAGAATACAGCTGATAGCATGAAATAAATATTTCAGTGTCCAACTTCACAAAATAAATTTGTAGTGACAGACTGATTGAGGGAATGGTTTTCTCAAGAGGCATGATGACCTCATCAGTCGTTTTCTACTCCCACTTCTGCCACCCTTCATCAAATGGAGCTCTGTGGAAAACTGTAGGTGTGATTCATCATTACTGTACATATTGTACTAATGTAAAAATGAGATGATACATCAATTAGGTGATCCTAGTGGGCTTAAACAGAATATGGGCTGTTTCTGTGTTGAGGAATAAAGGATGAATTATTTGACTGCTCAATGAGAATCTTTTTATTTTTAATGAGAAGTCAGTGTCATAGTCCATGGAGCCCTGGACACCTGAGGCAGGATCTGTAAGAGGATGAGTGCTGGAACTCATTGCCCAAGGAAGTTGTGGATGCCCCATCCCTGCAGGCATTCAAGGCCAGGCTGGATGTGGCTCTGGGCAGCCTGGTCTGCAGGTTGGTGACCCTGCACATAGCAGGGGGTTGGAACTGGATGATCACTGTGGTTCTTTGCAACCCAGGCCATTCTGTGATTCTACGATTCTATGAGTGAGTCGAGGCCACAGAGTGCCCATTCTTTTCCCCTGCATTGATTGAGCAGCTCAAAGGTAGATTTCCACATCATGGGCATTCCACACGACATGAGATGAATTTTTCTATCCAACAGCTCTGACACATATAGGACAGTGATTGCTTAGAAACTGGAAATGCTCTGTAGTGTTGTACACATGGACTTGGAATAGCATAGAATGATGAGGCACTGGCACTGCTGCCCAGAGAGGCTGTGGGTATGGGTATCCCATCCCTGGAGGTGCTCAAGAACGATCTGGATGGGACCCTGAGCAGCCTGAGCTGTTGGAGGCAACCAGACCCATGGCAGGGGTTGGATCCCGATGATCTCTGGTGTCCCTTCCAGCCCAAGCCATTCTATGATTCTATGATTCTGTGATTCCATGATGCTATGATCTTATGATGGGAGTGCTATGCAAGCTAAAAAGCCTGGACTTTCCCTGTAGAACTGTAAGTAGAACTGTAGAACTGTAAGTACCCACTGTGTCGATATCCACATGTGAGAGGTCTTCGTGACCATTGCATAGAATGAAGATTAAGGCAAAATCAAGCTCAGTGAATACAGGTGCTGAGAGGAATGCCAGTCTGCATGTTGAGTTTGCTTGTCTGAACCAGAGGGAGATGATAAAAGATCTGATGATGATCTAGAGAAGAAATCAAAGAGAGAGATTTGTGATCATATATGGCTCTCCAGCAAAGTAGATGCGAGCACAGGCAGAACTGAAGCTGGATCAGTTCAAATTAGATTAACATAGCAGTATGATGATGATAATTATGACAATGCCATTATTTGCAGTACTTAGAAACAATGTGGCAAATGCAGGTGAGATTAAGAATTCATCTGCACTCACTCTACAGCAGTCAGACTTGGATATATGGTTGGATATTAGGAATGATGTATTCTCAGTATGAGAGGTGATGCAGTGGCACAGGCTGCCCAGTGAGGTGGTGGGTCACCATCTCTGGGGGTGTTCCAGAACCATGGGGATATGGCACTGAGGGATGTGGGCAGTGGGCATGGAGGGGGTGGGTTGGGGTCGGACTTGGGGATCTCAGAGGTCTTTTTCCAACCTTAATGACTCTGTGATTCTAAGAGTTGTATCATGGGGACAAGAGAGTCCTGGGTCCTTTCTGGTTGATAGCTGGGTGCTCCCTGAAGGCTCCCAGTTGGCAAGATGGCACAGACAAGAGTCAAACTCACTGATTTCTCTACAGGGCTACAGATATTTGGCAGCGAGAGATAGGGAAAAATATCCATATGTGAGAAAGAAAAGGTTTTTTTTTAATTTCCACATGTCTGACTATCAAATACTGCTGCCTGTGCATTTACTAATTTGTATAAAAGCTTGAATTTCAATTTTCTTTCAATTTTCTGCTGAGCACTAATTGAACGAACTAGTTATTCTTTACTTACAGTGAATTTGTGCTGGCAAAACACAATGTAATGACTCTTGATCCAGGCTGTGTTTGCATTATCTAATAAACCCAACAGAGAAGACTGCAGCCAAATCCTGCATTGGGCAAATTGTGAAGCCCTGCTTTGTTTACCTTCTTGCACGTGATACATGCACAGAAGTTCATTGAAAACCATGGTCAGATGGAGATTGTCATGGCCAGTGTTTGAGTAAGAGAGGGGAAGGCAGAGAGCTGGGGGTGGGGGATGCATGCACAGTTCGTTGGTTTCAGAAAGTCAGAGAGTCCTTAGGATGCAGCATTAGATCCAAACACGCTATAGCTTAGTCATGCATATTTGAATGGAGTCAGTCTTTTCTTATTCTCAGATGAGATCTGAATTTTAAACTTTTCTACACAAGCAGAATCTGATATTCATTTATTCTTGCAGCCTCTACTGACCTGGTCTGACTTGTTCTAATACAGCTTCTAGGCTGAGGGCATCTACACTCAGGTGCATCCCCATTGTCTCTGGGGAGAAAAATTGCTAGGGTAGAGGTTTCTGCAGTTTAGCTGAGACGTAAGCAATTTTATTTTTTCATCAATGAGGCTAAGTGTTGAAATGCATTACCCAAGAAAAATGATGTGCATGGATTCTGCAAGTATCAGTAATCAAGTATTCATCAATAACACAAGAGATGTAATTCAAAAAGAGTATTATGTGTGCGAAGCCTCCATGAAAGTCAATAAAATGTTATATTATGTTCAGTGTACTTGCTGCACGGTCTGGAATTTAAATGTAGAGAGTAGGAGATAATGAACATGACAGGAGGTCAGATGTGAGGGTTGTTGCTTCTCAGTGGAAATGCTTTGATGTTCACTTTGTTCTTCACTCTGAACTGTGAATAAGGGAATGTAATGACGCTGCTACTGAGATATTATTTGGTAGCTCCTGGGGAACAAGCACAGCAGGGCAGAGACTGTCCGACATATGGGCTTTAGGCTCTAGCAGGGGAAACACAGTGCGCAGGAACAAGGGGCAGTAGGTGGGTGCAGGAGAAATGGGAGCATTGTGGAGGACGTATGTGGGCGAACATGTGGCAGTGAGACCTGTGGGATCTGGTGCAGTGTCACCCGTGTCGTTGCTGATAATGTCAGTGGGAGCTGTGTGCAGGCTCCTGGCTCCCCAAACCAGATGGGAGCCAGGTCCCACCTGCAGCTGCTGAGCCCCTGAAGGTGATATGCTGTCATACTGCTGGAGAAGAGGCATTCTCTTGTCTCCATCTTGGGAAACACGACCTTGTAACTTATCTACTAAAGTAAGACATGGTATTGTTCATTCCTTGTGAGTAACTTGGTGGTAGAAAATCTGGTGATGGTGGACTCAAGAGTGTCTTTTTCTGTTAGAACTGCAATCCCTTCATAGGGGTGAGAGCCAGCATGCAACACCCACCTGTATAACAGAAAATATGATGGTGTCACACTGTACATTTCTTCATTACTTTGCTCCCTTCCCTCACACCGCTGTCTCATCAGATGAAGCCCAAGCCAGCACCAAGCCCACATCTGAGTTTGCATGTGTTGGTCTCTTCTTGCTGCACTGTCCTGGATTAGTTGTCACAGCATGATGAGAAATAACTCTTGTTGGCTTTCCCTCTCCTTTCCCCAGTGCCATCCAAAGCTGTGATAAAAAAACAAAATGAATAAAAATCTTCATTTAGGACATGACAAAGGGAAGAAAATTGGATGACTAATTCAGGGTAATCAAAACATTTCAACTGCAGAGAAAGAGCAGAAGGTACAAGAGAGCCTAAAAAAATACAAAGTGGTTTTCTTTGGCTTGACACAAAATGATAGTGTCACACAGCACTCCTGATACAGAAAAGCCCTAAACAAGTGATTCACCTACAGGTATCTACTGCCTTTGGAGACCCACTCAGCCTCTGGTTTCCCACAGTGTCATCCCTGTGGATGTTTCAGACACCATAGGCCACCTCAGGTGCCCTTGGCAGCTAAGTGTAGGCAAGTCAACCAGCTTCTGAGATGTAGCTTGAGAGACGTGTCTTTCTACATGCAGGTGTCTACAAGTCAGCCTCCAAACTCCTCGTATGGCCAGCAGGAATATCACCACCAAATGGCCAACACCAGTATAGGGTCACCCAATGGCCAACACCTACACGTGGACAGTACGAGTCTTTCACGTGGTTCTGGAGAGAGATGTGATCTGGACCAAGAAAAAGGTATGATTCTTTCAGCATGGCACAGATGAGATATATGGGATTCTCAAGGTGTACACAGACACTGTCTTTCCAACAAATTGTCTGTAAACAATAAGTTGAGACAGTTTGATTGTTTGGGTTGTTGTTTTGTATATGTTTTTGAATAAATAACACCATTCAAAATGGTGCTGATGAGTCACTGACAAAGGAAAAACGTGTGATCCTTTCTTGCTGAAGCATGTTTTGGGAGCTTTGATGCATCTGTTTTTTAACTGCCTTTGACTGCACAGACTTTTGGTGTTACGCTGCAGATGGGACTGCTTGTAATCATTTCCCAAGAAGCCTGTCTTGTGGCTAGGAGCTAATATAATTTCAGAACGTGTGGGAAGGGCTGATTTATTGAAGAAGTCGCTCGATGAGGTTGAGGTCTGCAGAAGCTTGAGGCTTTCCTTTCAGTCCTTTGGAGTAAGGTGGAGGGGGTGGCAGATTGAATCTGTTTCATTTCACATCTCTGACTATGTGGGTTCAGCAGGAGGGGAACTACAACCTTCCTGCAAGATTTTTGAAGTTGGAAACTTTGATAAAATGCAACATTTGCAACATTTGGTCTTTATTGCTTTGCAAGCAACTTCCCAGTATTTGTCAGTGCTGACAAAAGCAAAAATGCTTTGAAAACCTTTATACACTGAGAGGGGAAAATGAATGAGGATGAGCAAGCAAGCTGCTGTTAACAAGGTGAAATCTCGCCTGGAGAACAGCATACTTGTGGAGATGTACTGCTAGCCATGGATATTTAGCAGTGAGCATGGAAAACATGCAGGGAGAATAATCTCAAAGGTTCTACAATGAGAAAATATGGATCTGAATCACAACCTTCAAGCAAGTTTATTGGTTATGGTATTGGACATTTGTGTTGTTGTCCCATGCTACTTATCCCAGGCAATGAACTTTCCTTGCACATATGGAGTTGCCCATGACCAACACAAGAACATCACTGCCTACTCCAGCTCCAGGACTTTCCATGGAGTTTCCTATGCCTTCTGACCATTCAGCATTTGCCACGTACTCAAGCTAGCTAACAAAATCCAGGAGAAAAAAGCCTTGGATGTATTAAGGGTGTGCTGGATGCTGTCTGGTGGGAGAGAGTAGGAGAAGACTTTGTAAAAAGCTAAACATTATGTTTCTCTAGTGAAATTTGAATGTAAGACAAATAAAACCACACAGTACAGTACATGAAGAAGGAGAAATTATGTGACAAAAGCTTACTGACATTCTCCAGTGCTGCCAATATCTCTAACAAAAGGCACTGTCATATAAGTGAGCTGTATAAGCCAGGCATCTGTCTGTATGTCCAAAGATGATGTGGTTTTTGGGTTCTGAAATAAATCTGTGTTTTCATAGAATCATAGAATCATAAAGGTTGGAAAAGACCTCTAAGACCTCTAGTCCAGCCCCGACCCACTCTCCATGCCCACTTACCATGTCCCTCAGTGCCAAATCTACCCTCTTTTTGGAGAATGTTTTGTCACATGCTGGTTGGGCAGGTTGGGGAGGAGACTAAGAGTCATGGTCACTGCAGTGGTACACATCTCCTCCATAGGCTGCTGACCTCCTGAAAGCAAAGCCACCATGAAGCATCCTGTTGGGAACAGGCAGTGCATGGCAGTCAGACTGACCGAACAGCTGGTCAAACAGTTTTCATCTCTGATATCTAAGGCAGAAAGGAAAGACCAGTAAAAATTTCCCATTTCCACAAGTCCATTTTACAAGGTATTGATGCGAGGATTAAGTCTGGAGACATTCATGTAGACATCTCAGCTTTCTCTGCTAACCCACAAATGCCAGAGAAACTGGGAAAAACAGAAGAAAGCACCAGGTAATGAATTTCCTTCTTATTTCACATAAGTAGTTTTGTAAATCCTTTCTCTCTCCCTCTCTAAATCTTGGTCAAATCTAGAATTATTTTTTTTTTAATGAAAAGTCAGTGCTTACACTGACCTGTGAAATGCAGTGTTTAGTCACCAGGAACTGCATTTTGAACCACCTGTTTTTTCCTTCAGTTTTGTGAACAGCCTCAGTTCCTGTGAAATTCTCTTTTGGGAATGACACACGAATTTGCCAACTATTGGGAAAATGTCAAGTTGTTCTGGTTAACTGATCTGAGGTATGGATCTAATATAGGTGGTATCACCTGCACATACCAGCTCTTGCAAAACAAAAACACTGCTTACAGAAAAATCTGAAGAGAGAAAATGATATGGATGGCTCGGCACTTGGCTTCATGGCTGGGTTTGTCCAAAGGGACACAGCCATGTCCAGCACTGCCTGCTGAGCTCCAGCAGAGCCTTTCTGTCCAGTTCATGGGACATTCTACTTGTTGCTGAAAGACATGTGTGCACCAAAGGACTGACCTTAAGAATTCTACGGTTCTATGGTTCTAAATCTGATAGGTGCTCAGCTCCACCAGAAATCAATGAGAATTCCACACTCAGCTTATGCAGAGATGTCTGAAAGTCCCATTAGGTGTCCACCTGCATGCCTAGATCCCAACACCGGTTGCTAGCTTGAAAAATTATCTATTTTCACATTATTTATGAGCAATAGTGTGTTCATCAACCACTTCTAGCAGTGCTTGTTGTTAGCACAATGGACACGACTCATTCTTCTGCAGTCTGTGATGAGTCACCGCTCTGACCCAGAGCTGTATGCCAGGTTTCAGATGTGCACTGAACTGCACACCTCTCAGATTATTATATTTTTTGTATTGTGGTTTTGCACTTTGAAAAAGAGCCCATGCTGCGTTAGGTGCTGGATGTTTTATGGACGTACACCAAGAGAGGTCTGTGCCCCAGAGAACTTCTAAGTGCTCAGCTGGACAAATGGAGGAAGAAGCTAATAAAGGAAAAAAGAAAAGAATCTTCCTTGGAGTGGCACCAAAAATCTACAGAAGTGGAGAGAGTGCTCAGGGGTCCTATTCCCAATTCAGCACTTATTTGCTTTCTGAGTTTCTTGCTCTGTGAGTCATCCTCTAGCCACAAGACATCTTAAGTAAGCAACAGGATTATAAAAATGTGTGCTTCTATATATACATGCAAACAAACTGAGGGCCAAGAAAAGGCATCATTAGCTATTCAGAGTGAACTCCATCTTTCCCTCGAGTGTTGCTATTGTGGCAACACAGTACAGGATGAGTAGTTGGTGGAGTTGTGGTTTGTTTGTTTGTTTTCATCTCCCAAAATGACGTATAATCTTTTCACTGAGGAGAGGCTCTTCAAGCCCTGATGTCTTATCTGAAATGCACACACTGAGAATGGAGAAATTCCCAGCCTGGATAGCAGGCAAGGAGAAGAGACTGGTAGGGATGCCCATAAGGTATGAAATCACAGCAATCAGCAGATCTCATAAACAAATCTGGAGCCAGGCAGCACTCAGGGTGCCCCAGAACTCCTCACTGCCTTGGTTGTGTGCTGCTGCTGAGTTGGCTAAGATGCTGCCTTCCTTGTGCTAGGGAGAAACAACCCCTGCTTCAGACCCTGAAGAGGATTAGCTAGTGATTCTGTACCACAGATGGATAGGGCTGTGGAGCAGTGAGTCCTTTAGCTGACCAGTGAGTGAATTCCTGAGCTGTAAGCCAGCAGTCAATGGGTATGGCCAAGGTCAAGCTGAGTCAACCCCTAGATCACATGCAAGACATCTGAAGGACATTCAGAAGTTCCCACCATCTACATGTGCTCTCAGGCTGGATGTGGCTGGTGAGCACCGGGATGAGCCACGTTAGCTCTGCTCCCTGCTCAGCCTGGATCAGGCAGCTCATTAGCAGCCATGCCAAGAAAACACTACTGGATTCTGAGCAAAACATCCCTGCAGAGTGTTGTTGCTGTTTCATATGACCTTACCAACAGCTTTATAATTTGTCAGTTTTCTCCCCCAGAAGACGAAATCACTCATTTGGCACACGCTGATACCCAGAGTGCAATTAATGGCTTCAGCCTCTGACATGGCCCTGTGCAGCCTGGGAGCACTGAGGGGGGATGTGTCAGAAGGGTCAGATGTTCATTTCACAGCCTTGGAGACTGCGAAGCACCGATACCCTTAATGGAAGCTGGCCTCCTCGTTAGCATCTGGGGAACTCATTAAAGTTTTATGAGTTCTTTTTTAAAGCTCTGGCTTTTCATAGTTGAAGGTCACTACAGCAGTGCTCTGTGGCAATTATACTAATCGGAAGCATTTTCCTCCTGCTACATTAATTAGCACGTGGAGAAATGTAAGAAACTGATGTATACCTCAACGCAATAATAACTCCAATGTGCATGTTTTTTGTTTTAACCACGTATTTTGCTACCAGTCCACCATTTGTAGGTGTGCTTTGTTTTCCAGAAGTTTCTCCAGAGATGCCAGCTAACCTCCAACTGTTCTGCATTAAATGAGAAAAGGAATGAAGTGAACTAATCCATGAAAATCTGAAGGATTTCAGTGAAGTCTTCATATTTGTGAACCTATAACATTCTTTTTGTGTGGGCAAATGCCATTTTCTGGGTGGGGAGCTCAGAGGACTGTGATCTCCAAAGTACTGGCTTCTCTCCACCTACTAAAAGGAAAGTCTATGGGGATTGTTTGATGAAGCAAACTTCTGTTTGCAGAACAGAACATGTGAGGCAGCAAAGGGCTGTCCCAAACCTCCTCTTCTCGTATCTGCTACTGTCGGGATGCTGGGAGTGCTGAAGGAGGTTAATTTCTCCATATGCTGAAGGGGAGCCTTGGCATGGCTGCTGCTCAGATCCCCTCCCCCGTTCTGGGAAGACTTCTCTAGAGGACATCAACTATTTGCTGTGTTCATCCTTGAGACCTTCTCCAGGGGAACATTGCCTATTTGCTTGAGACCTCAACATCTTCACCTGACCGCAGAGTCACTCTGCAGAAAGCAGTGGTTCCTTCTTTCTTCCTCTGGCTCTTAAGCCATATTGACCTTGGTGCCTGGAAGTACATCCTTCAATCTCCCTGCCCAGGCAGGTGGTGGAGTCACCAACCTTGGCGGTGTTCAAGAGGCATCTGGATGAGGTGCTACAAGACATGGTTTGGTAGCTTAGTGGGTAGTAATGGTGATAGGGGGATGGTTGGACTAGATGATCTTGTAGGCCCTTTCCAACTTTGTGATTCTATGATTTCCCAGTGTACAGACATGGTCTCACAGAATGGTTCCATGTCTCTTTCTCATCATCCAACAGAGTGCCCCCAGGCTTGCTGTGTCTTTCAGAATGGCAGATCTTTATTTTTTTCTTTTTTGGCATTTTGACCTTTGAAAACTACTCTGCTGTGATCTGGTGGCTAGCACAGTTCATATGTGCTCCCGTGGAACGGCTGCTATCAATGCTCAATGACCATCTGTTCCAGGTGCAGAGGGTTTTTACTGGTACCTCCTGGGGGCTGGAGCTCAGTCTGGAAGTAAAAGACATCAGAGAAGGACACCATGTGCCATGCACTTCAAATGGTGTTTGCCATCTGACACAAATCTCAGTATCAAACACAATCCCTAAGCTGATAGCCTCGCATCCATGGAACTGCAGTGCAGCATTGCTGACTCCCAGAGGCCACAGTCAGGAGGACACAGGATGTCCTCTCCGCTGCGAGCTGGAAAGGGGGGTAAAAAGGCTTAAATAGCATCAGAAAGAAGCAATTAATCCAGATCCAAAGTGAGCTTACACTTGTTCTCACATGGCACTTAGCATGTGTATTATCTGCAACACTCAGCACTGCAAGGTGTTTCCTGGAAGAGCTCTGATGAATTCTGTTTCAAGTTCATGGATGCTCGTTTCCACAGTAACTCAGTAAAACCAAGAAACCTCCTTTTCTTCCTGGACAGTATGTTGTAAATCTGATGTAACTTCTCTGCTTTTGTTCATATACACAGACATACATTCATCCACCCGCAAACGGATGTGCATGGACCGATGCATACACTGGTATGCAAACACACACAAACAGTTTGTCACTCCAACATATCCACAGCCATTTTCCTGGCACACTGAGAGTTCTCTTGCTGATCCAGAAGGCACATCTGAATCATCCCAAATCCATGCACTGAGTGATTATTTTATTGAAGGGAGATAGGGGAATGAAAGGTATTGCGATATCAGGGAGAGAGAGTCTTGCCTAAAGCAGATGAGACTTGATTCATCTTTGCACCCTTACACCAGGAGAAAGCAATGGAAGAAGCTTCTTTTGAAGACAGAACATGAGCAAATTTCCAAGCCCCCCTGATGTGCACCTGAAAGAAATACAGCGGCTACAGCATGCTCGTGTTCATTCCCTTGTTAACAGCAGTACAGCTCGAGAATAATTCAGGAATAATGTTTAGTGATGGAGATGAAGCACCCTTACTGGGCAACCATCCGAGGTGTCTTTATCTACGTGATGTTAAATGCTTAATGAGTATTTACTGTGAGTGAAAATAAGGCATCCTAGAAACAGCCCTGAGAAGACTGGTACGAGGTTGGTGCCCTAAGTCATTTAGCACTGCAGTGGTTTACTGTAAGGTTGTGAAAGCTGAGTGTCTATTGATAGAGACATTAGTTCACTTCTTCAGGTGCCAGACGTCTGGGTTTGGTCTGGACAACGTGGATTTGAAGTCAGCTGTATTGATTACTGCACTCCTGCTAAAGCTTGGGCTGTTCAGCTCACGGAGTCTCTATAAGACTTATTTCTTTAGCCACACCACGTGACTAGAAAGAAGCATGACCTGAACCTAACAACATCTAGGTTCACATCTGGCAATTCTTTGATTGCAGTTCTGGTCCCTGGACTCCTCAGATATTGTCCTGAAACTGGATTTCTTTTTTAATCTTGGATACAAGAACAATCTTAAGTCTACAGGTAGTCAGGGCTCATTTTTCTTCCCAGAGTAAAAAAAAATGATGCCTGGTTTTATTGAAACCAACCCAGAGTAGTGTTTATTATTGAAAATATACAGTATTTCTGAACATCACATAAAAAGCCTAGTAGATACAACTGCTTTAGTTCAAAATGCTGAGTAGATAATCTTTGTGCAGCATATAGCACTATCTTCAGAATGCAAACATCCTCTTCTCATGGTTGATTTGTTTTTTGCAGTGCTTCCCTTTTCTATTTTTTAAACCCAGAAATCATGTCCTGCTGTCCTTCCCCAGCCCAGTCCCCTTAGCTAAAACCAAACACTTCCAAAGGCTACTTACACTGTGTGGAAAATACAGGGGTGAGAGGGTTAAGGATACTTTATAGAGCTATCTAGAGATACTGCTGTCCTTTTCAACATCTTATGCATGAAAAGGGCATGGTTCTTGCAAGGCAAACACCCCACGTAGAACAGTCCAGCAATGCCCTGGCCAATTCCCAGTCTATCAAAGGGAGAAACGGGGAAGGTAGATAAATTCGGATTCTTCACAGCGTTTCTCAGATACTCTTTTTCTTGCAAAGAAGAAACTTTTACAAAGAACCAACAATGAGATGGGCTATCTACACACGAAATCTGTTGAAATCATTAGGAGCCAATGTACAGGGTGAGACGGGCAGTGTGTCAAAAATAGTTTTGTTCACCACACTATGGGAGGAAAAAACAAAGAAAAAAAATAGAGAATGAATTTATTGTTCCTGCCACTGTGCTGTTTTAGACTGTGCCGTGGACTCCCTCAAGGTGCAGTCAGTGTTAAATCTCTTCTTTGAATCTGCTTTGCCACCCCTTACTCCAGGAGGCTTTTGCCTGGTTGTCTTAAAGCAGCATCGTGAACACAGGAAATGAGAGTCCACAAAAATATGACGGGCACCTCGTTGCGCAGTGCAGAGTAAAGGAAGAAAGTCTGAAGAAAGGGGTTTGGGGAGACTGAAGAAAGAACCCTGAAGGCCACCAGGTGGTGCATATATGTGCAGGGTGTATCACACGGCTGCGGTCTGTTTGATGCTATGGAAGCTGATCCGTGTTGGGGATGTGGGGATGGACATGGCACGTGCCACACGCACTCGGAGCGAGTGATGGTCCTGCCAGCGGTGCCATCTTTTCCTGGCAGCAGAACGGACCTGGTGAAAAAAGAAAGAAGGAAAGGACATGAACGCACGGAATAAACGGGTGTCCTCAGTAAAGGGACACTATATAGCACTGAGAAACATGATGACAGCTGTAGTTGAGCCATTGGAACGCAGGGCTTGATTCAGATTACTACATGTGTGCATCTAGTTCAGTCCGTACTCTCCTGAGTACTGCAGTCTGAGGAAAGTGGGTTTCTCAGACCTCACCTCTCATATCCGATGTCTCAAATATGCCAGAGCATTTCAAATAGCAATACATATCTATGCTTAAGACAGTTAAATCAAGCTCTCAGAATGGATGGTCCTGATGGTTGTCTTACAGAGACCTGTCACAGGCAGTTGTCTCTGCTTTCCTTGTATACAATGGAGAATCCCACACCATCTAACTGAACACTGGCATCTATGGTGCAGACGAACCTGAGCCTGTGGGCTCTCAGTACAGTCAATGGAAGTATCATCCTCCAGCAGATACTTACAGCAGGCTAGATGAATCCTAAGCGCATATTTTTTACATAGACCGCAGAGGGAGCCCAGGGCCTCTATCTGGAATATGCATGTATATAAGCAAGAGACAGGTAACACGAATCCTAAAACACAGTGGGAGAAAAGGCTGGAAATGCTCCTAACACCAAATGTAACTTTTTTTCTGCCAAAACACTGGCAGACAAGACTCAAAGTTAGAGCCTGAAATAAAGAAGTTAGACTAATTTCTGGATATTCCTCTTGATCTCCATTACTATAGGATCTCCTATTGAACTTACTGTTGAGTCTTGAGAGCAATTCAGTTCCCTAACCCAAGCAGCCAGGTAAGTCTTCAAAATTACAGTAGGTATTATACCTCAGCTATCAACCCCCAATTCTCTTCCTGACCAAGAGAGAACCACTCAGTATGGTCAAAAGTCATGATTCATCTTCTCCTAAAGCAGACACCAAAGTAAGACAGATACTGTGATAAGATGAAAAATACATAGTTCTTTTCATTAGTTATAAAGTGAGGCTAGACAACTAGTTCTGCTTTAGATTATAAATTTGTCTGGATTATAAATTTAGCTAAATTTAGACAATATTAATATCATACTCTGAATGTTTTCCCATCTTTAAAGAACTTACCTTCACTGCATCCCTCAAAATTTAAGGAGCACTCTTATTCCCTTTTTACCACTGGCAGGCTAAAGCTCGGGTATTAATAGCAGTGATGTTGTTGTAGAGTAGACCTCAACGTGGTTCTGCTACCGTGGAAACTACACAAGGTCTGAGGTGAGCTTGCACAGCTGGTGAGAAACCCATAGTGACATTTCCCAATGCTGAGCACCTCTCTGAGGTAGATCAAAGCTATCCTGGGTGAATCCATGGTCACCACTGGGACAGCAGGGAAGATGGCATTGAAATATGGTACTGAAGCTGCACAGCCATTGTTTTCACATTCAAGAAAAGTTTAGATGTTGTACTGAGGGACATGGTTTAGTGGGGAACTATTAGTGATAGTTGGACTGGATGATCTTGGAGGTCTCTCCCAACCTTGGTGATTCTATGACTCTGTGATTCCTGTTTTTTTTAAAGCTTGTATCCTGTCTTCAGGTGCTGTGTGAAGCCTATTTGAAACATGAGGAACTCACACTCACCAGACCAGCTCCAACGTGCTGTCGGTAATGGATGCTCAAATGAGCTGATGAGCTCCAGTAGAAGGGAGTTCCTCACCCAAACCTGACACTGCGAGTATGAGGTGTCTCAGATGAACAGGAATGATGGATGAATTGATGGTTAAAACATACAATCTGTAAGCATGGCATAGGAAGGGAGGAACTGCACTCCATTTCTCAGCTGATTTCAATCCTACCATTTCCTGGTGGGCTTTCAGAGAATTGTATCTAAGTGCCTGTAGCACTTAGGAACTCTGACCCCTCATCCCCAGCTTTGCTTGTGTATCACAGAATCATAGAATATCTCCAGTTGGAAGTGACCCATGAGGATGAAATACACCACATTTTTTGGTTGGCAAGTATCAGTCTGGAAAACAGTTCTGCAATTGCACCCTTAAATGTCTTGTCAAGGGAATCCTGAAGCTGGAAATGTGTATTTTCTACCAGAGTCCCTCTAGAAGGTGCAGATTGGGCAAAAAGGACCTGAGGATCTCTTTCTTTGGTTATTTTCTTGGTTCTGTGTGAGCTGTGCTGCTTACTCTGTCCTACCTGGAGTGGCAATGGGGTACTTCTTCCTGCTTCTGGATTTAAGGGTATGTAGTACATACCATAGCGACCCTAATATATCATGAACATGCCAGGGGGATGCGTATCATCTGAAGGCTTCATACTTAGTCTTGGCCAATTATTTATGCCTTCAATGCAGTCAATGCAGAAAGAAAGATGCTCCCCCAAAGGAGGTGATTTAGATATGGGGAATTAAATTAGTTCAACTTGCTCCACTGAGTGCAAAACTATCTCAGCTAGATGTTGGGCACCTAAGGCAAATGCTATTAGTAATATGTGAATTGTCACAGGGTAACTGATGTCTTGAAAGTGTGCTGTGAAGAACGTCTGCAGAGGGATGGTGGCTATTGAATGGTGGCTACTGAATGCTCATTTCTCCCCAGATGCCACCAAATACTTTTAGGTTTTGTTAGAAAAGGTATTTTTTTTCCCATTCTGTAGGTGTGAAATTCACCCTTTTACAGAGAGCCTGGGACCCACTTAACTCCTTCAAGGAGGTGGTCCTCTGGGAGCATTTCATGGGGCCACGGAAAGGAGGAGCGACTTCATGGGCTTTTGTGTTTCTGAGCAACTTGTGTGAACAGGTACTTACTCAGCCAGTGAAGCCAGATTAGATTTATCATTTGAGCTTCAAACCAATCAAGTCATAAAGAGACACCTGGAGATAAAGATGTGAGTCTAAACAAGCAGTTGTCTGAATGCTGTTTATGATACGGTTTGCTTATGAGCTTTGAGATAGGATAAAAAGTAGTAACTAACAAAAGTGCTGTCTTGTGCAGTTGGAGCCATTCCTAATGGCCTGGGCATATGAAAATACACTCTGCTTACACTTACAAGGCTGAGTGAAAGTTATTTTTTAATGAGAGAATAATTCCCTGCAATTAGGATGTGAACAAAGCAGAAGCAGAAATGGTTAAGCTCGGATTTATCTCTTATAACTGAACTCAGACACAAAAAGATTGCTTAACTTCAAGTCAGAAAAGAAGAAAGAAAAAAGGCTGTGACTGCTCTAATAACATTAAAAAAAAAAAAAGCTATTATACAGGGAAAGAAGTAGAGCATAAAAAGATAAGCAAAGTAGCATCTTCAAAGACAGTTGTTAACTGTGAGAGGCACTACTCCAATTCATTAAGCATTTGTAAAGTCAGTACCAAATCCCAGAGTCAGCACTAGCTCCTCTAAGACCCCAAATTAACAGCATTAGCTAGTAACAGTCAAAAGAAGTACGTAGATCATCATTAGTGCTTAAAGCCTATCAAGCAGCCTCGTAAATAAAATTATAAGCTTCATCCCTGTGCACCTTTAGTTGCTTGACATGGCAAAGTTTCTCCGTGCTGCTCAGCAAACAGCTCAGTTCTGTTTGACTCCGTCATTTTTTTCCAAATAACTGTTCCCTACTACTTTAAACTCTGCATTTTGCCTACTATGAACAATAACAGTTCCCAAATGTGTGGTCAAATCCGATTTACTGTCATTCTTCTGCCTATGGAGTGTTGGCACTGTTCTCCATGGGCTTGCTTTTGGACAGTGAAGAGAAGGAATTTGGGTGATGGAGAGACAGATGTCAGAGAGTGATGGCTGGATTGCCAAACTGAGGACTTTCAAACCTTGAGATCACATATGAAAACCTCTAAAATTCACATCTGGTCTGAAAAAATTGTCAAAAAAAAAAATTATCAATGAAGAAACCATGACAGCATACCATCCTATTAGGGTATGGAGGGGATGTAGTCAAAACAGTCTGCAAAACTCAAAGGAAACACAGTAAGAAAGCCTGTAATTTTGCACAAAAAGGTAGGCTCTTTTCTTCCCTCAAATAGCCAACATCATACTGCTATTTTATGTACCAGAGTTTCTCTTTCTCCCTCAAAATTATCCGTTTTAAGTGGTTTCCAGCTCTATTTTTCTTTTTTCCAAGAATCTTTAGCAGCATTTCTGTACATTTTAGTAACAGGGTTATACTTCTACAGCACCTGCCAGACTAAGACATTGAAGTTAATTTCCAAAGATCACAACAGTGTGATTTCCTTTTAATGTATATAACACTTCAAGAAGATATCAGAGTTCTGACTAGTTGAAAAGATTTGTTGCAGGTTTTGTGCAGGAGGTAAATGCTGCTCCCTTTTTCTGGGCCACAAAGGGACTGCTAAAAAGCAAACCAGACACTTGAGAGGAAGGCCATAGGCGTTATCAACCCAAGCCACAGCTATGTGCTTTTGTTGTGGAGTGCTCTGGTGTCGCTGTCGTGACAGCAGATAAAGGAAAATAAGGTGTGGAAGGATCTTTAGATGAGTTCCTATTCTTCCCCATGCTTTGGCTCATTCTTCTCTGTTTTGCAGGACATCAGCCTGAGCAGACCTAACGGAGTCACAGGTGGTTTTCTGTGAAGGTGAATTTCTACCAGAACACACTTGGGTGAGGAGATGGATACAGGGAGGAGACTGCAGTCCTGTAGTAAACTGTGGCCTTATGGTCCCAAAGGGAAGGCTTTATTCTTTCACTTGACTTTATATTGGACCAGTCATCCTCGGGGACATTTAGCAGTAGTACTCATATATATTAGTAGTACTAATTGCTGGGCCCCTTTGCTGAAAAAGCAATAATTATGAAAGATGAAATTAAATTTTAGCCCTCAAAGTCCAGCCCTATATTCATATTTATTCAGTGCTTTAAAGGAATGCTTAATGCATGTCTTTGGGTTGGGAATGATTAATGTGAAGTCTGCTTAGATTGATGGGCTAACCATTTAGGTCATGATTCATAGCTGGCTGTTATAATGAATAGCCTCCCAAGATGATCAGATCAAAGTAAGCCACTTTGAGCTTAATAGATTTTGAGAGACAGATGGTACCTGGGTAAAGGGTCAATATATAAAAGAAATAAAATAAACATATTTATCCTCGACTTGCATCTAGCTGTGAGAATAATTTACGGTGCCATATAATGAAGTAACTTCTTCTACTCCTCTTTAGGAATAATTGCTTTCTTTCTTAAATGTTAATTTATAGTAGATCCTTGATTTTGACCTGATAATACTAGAATCTGCTTGAGCTGAGAATTCACTCTTTGCAGGATAATTTCTGACACAGCCCTTGCTAGTTCTGCATCCTACCAGAAATGGCTGGAGATAAAGGACAACCACCTTAATACAGATATAGGATTCATGAATTGTAGAACAATTAAGTTTAGAAGGGACCTCAGAAGGCTTCAGGTTTAACACTATGATCAAACCAAGACCAGCACAGAATTTATATCCAGATTTAAAATTTTGAATTCATTTTGAATATATCCAGTCATTTTGAATATATCCAAAGATAAACATCACAATACACCTCTTGACCTCTCTTCAAGTGCTCACACATCCCCAGTTAGATCTTTTCCCACAATGTTTAATCGGGATTTGCCTCATTTCTGTCATTCAGTTCGATAGTGGGGACTTCTGTGTCTATCCATTTGTCAAGCACTATCACTTTATAAATGTGGGTCATTTTCACACGTCACCACCTCCACTCCTAAGCATCTTGCTATGGTACAGTGCTATTATCTCCTATTATGGTTGCTAGGTTTTCCAAGGATCACAGAACTTTCTCAAAAGTCAACTCTGATGGTTACTGAAAATTACATAGAGGATCCAGCAACTATTAGATATTCTCTGGAGGCAAGGATCCTTCCCCTTTAATGATCTTGCTTCCACCATGCTTTTGCTGACGTAAGAGGACTGGAGCAAGGCCTATCGTGAAGTTCTCATTTTTCTGAAGGGTTACCAGAGGCTGACCAGAAATACTTTATTTCATTTTTGGGGGAAGGTGAAGCATCTGAGATCTGATCTCCTGCTCTTCAGACTGCAACCAACAGCAGCTGCAAGACCAAGGCTAACAGATTCCTACAGGCAGATATATTTGGAATATGAAATATAATAATTGAACTCTTTTACCTCTCTTTTCTCTCTCTGGAAAAGATCATTGCTGGAAAGGAGGTCTGGATACAATGGAAAGAAAGCTAGAGGGAAGACCCATTTCCTTTAAAGATATTTTATCAGGAATCAATTAATAAGCTAATAGAAATGCTGCCTGTGAGCAGAAGCTACTAAAAAGCCTGGAGACAAAAGAACAAAGAACCCCCAGATGAGCAGTGAGCCTAGAGATGAACAGTGATTAAATTGCTATAGAGCATCGCTATGGCTTCCCCAATGCTCCCCTATGCAAAGCCCATGGGCTATGAAGCCCAATTAAACTGTCCTCATTGATTAGCTGTTAGGCTCCTAACTGAGGTTCTTTTTTATAACAAATATTTTTCCTGGATTTCATGTCGTGAAAAGCAAGCAGCTCTAAGGATCCTCCACATATGTCTAGAACCTTCACCAAGCCTTTTTCCAATTTCAGATCTGGCTGTGACCTTGATAGGTAGTGATGTTTTCTTTCAACATTCACTTCTGAAGATTACTGTCAGAAAAATAAGATGTGCCATGTAAGATTCTTCCCATGCTACACATCCCTCTAAAAAACTTTAATTAAACACACACTGCCAGTTACTGGATGAATTCACTGCAGATGCTAAAGAGATGATGTAGTGGTTTTTACAAATCTGTACTCTCATCTCTACTTACATGAAGATGAAATAGCATGGAAGCATAACACTGCTTATACACTATTATATTGTTACAAGCAAAATGATCTAGATAGAATAAATTTCATCGACTCAAAAATCCTAAATATTTTTCAGTGAAGTGTAGTAAGAATTGTCCAATGTTCTGCAAGTGTATTCCATTCATTACAGCTTTATGCCAGTATTGTAGAATACTGTATTATAGAAAACTGAATTCAGCACTGAGATCATCAGTTTCATAGTTTGTTTTTCTCTTCAGTGATTCCACTGCAGAACTGTCAGACCAAAGCACTGCAAAATCAAGACCAGGACCTTTTATGGTGAAATCTTGTATTACGTATGTACCATCTTCAGTTGGAGTGCTGGAGGTACCTTCTCCAATTGGAAATTAGAATTGTTCAAGTAATACATCTTGTGTCATGTCTCTGATCTGGGGCAAATGAGCACACAGAAATAAATTTCTGCTCTATATCATAAGGACAAGTTGGTTTAAATCTGGGGAGGCTACAAGATGTTACACAGCAAAAACTCCTTCCTGCTTTTTCTTTTGCCGAATGTAACAGGTAGAACACTGACACACAAAAAAGATAGAAACTTTGGTGTCATCTGTGATCCATATTGAGTGCTACTGCCAATGGCTATTAGCTCTACTACAGACAGTTACTGGCATCAGTGTCAAATATGAAATGGCAGAGATGCAGCTGAGATCACAGCATTATTAAAGCTTTAAATTAATGTATTTTCTATCCTTTTGCTTGTGTCATAATCAAGAGTAGGATAGGCATTGCGTGGGTTGAATAACCTATTAAAGACTATTACGTGCATTCAAAGCACCCAAGTCTGTCATAACTGGAGAACTTGAAGTATTTATAAACTTCTGAGATAGCAAATCATCAGCCCATCTATCACACAGACAGGAATGCTAGGTTGATTGAAGAGATGATAATTCATCAAGGCTTCGGTGATATTTATAAAGATTTCGTGCAGTTCTACAAGGAGGAAATTTATGAAAGTTCTGCAGTCACACTTCCATACGGATATTTACGCTGATTCACTTCTCCAACAAAAGTCTTCATAGCGGGGCACTCATCATATTATGCAAATAACTATTCAATGAGCCAAATCTGCTGTGGATTTTACTTATGATGCCGGGAGATGGAGTGGCATTCCCTTCATCACCGCTCCTACTGGGGATGACTGTCAGAGGGCAACTGAAGTCAGGAGAATGCAAATGGTAGTTTGGTACTTCTTTTCCAATGCGATGCCATTCACATGGACTAAGAAATACAGACACTGCGTACCTACCTGAGCAATAAATCAATATGGCATTGACTGCTGAGATACGGAAGTTAACAACAAGGAAAAGCTCTTTTACTATGCTAACCACCAAAGCCCTCATCTGTGCCTTCGGCTGGCAATTCAAAGGCCTTTCCCTTCGCAAGGAAGTAAGACACAGCATAATGGCAAAGTTTTGCAATGGGATGTGACGTGACCTTCAGAATGTGATGTGAGAAACATCATCTGTTTTTGGAATGCTTTCTGAGTGTGTGGAGATTTGGGGAGGATAGGCACTATTGCAAGGGAGAGGTTTTGTAACAGTGCACTATAAGATATAATCTTTTTCTGGGCAGAGGCACTGAAAACTCAAAAGTCTCTGGAATTTAATTGAATTTTCTACTTGTTTCTAAGCTTTGCAGATCTGAAGCTAGAACAGAGCATGTGACTTCACCCTTTCAAATCCTTATGATACTTTAAAATCATACTCATAGTACCATAACATGAGTCCACATTTCTTTTTCTCTTTTGAAAGAGAAAATGCTGCAATATTTAAGGAACTTAGCCTTAAGTTCTATCTCAAAAAAGCAGATATAATGGTTTAGCCAGTCAACCTGAATTAGCACAAGAGATGTAAACATATGGATACAGGGAAGATTTAGCTCACAACTTCAGCTGTTTGTAGGTGTCTGCATGGGAGCCAAATATCTAGGCAAGCATTAGAGTGAGTAGAGAGCTAGTCCATACTGTCAGTGAAGTCTAGAATTGCTTCAGTGAGCAAATCTATTGTAGACCATGCTGATGAGAAAGAGATTGTACTGGCCAGTTTGAAGTTGTTGCACAGAAACCCCACTGTATCCCCTTTGGTTTCCCACTGCCCACCCAGAAGGTGTGGATTTCTTACAGGTCATAAATCACATCTGGTAGAGCCACAGGGATGCCTCAAATACTTGACAGCCTCTCAAGTGACACTAGATACCCATATTTGGGGAAATGAATCAAGCCTCACATCACTCAAGTTGGGTATCTTAACCTTGAACTGACTACCAAAGAAGTGAAAAATGTAAATTGCAATGGTAGTGTGATATAACTGGGAAAATCACTGGTACAGAAATCCTTCCAGATCTGCTAGGTTGCTATCAAGGCATAGAGGACAAACATAAATAATTCATACTGCCGTGTCTGATTATGTCTGAACTTCCTAAAGTTGGAAGAGATGGGAAGTGGGCTCATGATCTTAGACAGAGAACTTCAGACTGCTGCAGTGAAGGAGCTATTTCAGCCAAAAGAGTGAAATCCTGGTATGAATTGCCTACTGGTCTTAGTTCTAGTTGGAAAAAAAAAAACAATAAAAAAACCAACCAACCCAAGCCAAAATATTGGTGAGATGGCTGAGATTCCAATAGCTGAGATATAGAAAAAGATAATAGAAAAACTGAAAGCAGCTGAGTGAGAAGCCATGCCCATTCTTTCTCATATTGGCACACAGGGAGTCAACAATGAAACCAAAGCCCAGCATCTATATATTATATACTGACACAGCAGGAGTAACTAAGAAATAAAATTGACTTCTGCAAAGGCCCAAACTTTAACTGGACAAAGAAGATGTGTTAATGCAGATAAATCAGACGCAGGCATTGCAACCACAGAAAAAAATGTAATTTTCTCAGACTTTAGGGTGTTAGTCAAACATTAAGAGTTATTAGTGAAACATTCCTTACATGAGTATTAGTCCCTAAAAGTAATCCAAAATAGCACAGTGACCTTGTTCCCAACCCTCTTCTTTGAGTACAGCAGGGATTGTTCATTCAGAGAGAACCTCACAGAAAAGCTCACTCACCTCAGCATGGCATTTCCTTTATAAAAAATGGGTCACCTGTAGCACAGTCCTTAACAAGAGCCCAGATGAGAAGTAATGCTTATTTATGCCCAGAAATCGTATTTGAAATTACTGAGAAAATTGAAAGAAGTCTTTAAATGAGGAAAAAATATATAATCTGAGAATATTTCTTTTCCTCTGCCCTTGCCTCCCAGTTGGAGCAGAATGGGTTAAAGCTTTCTGAACAAAGGACACTCACTAAGAGAGCTGGGAAATTCAGATGCACGTTAGCAGAAACTTCTCCAAGAAGAACAGACTGATGGGACTGCAGCCCCATGTGAAAACATCTCGTGTTGTACAAGCAAGCACTGAAGTAGGTTCCACCTCCTGAGAACTAATGGCACTGACAGCGGAGGACACTACTTACCTCACCGTTCAAGAAGCAGTAAAATACTGACACGAAGAAACCCTGGAAAGAACAGAAAACAGTCAATTATTCGGTATTTTAACACGCAGAACTGGGGGCTGTGTTTTATCCTGGTATCATCCTGAGCATAAACACAACCTTGTTGATGTCTTGATGATCCTCTTACAGCCAGACAAAATCTTTAGCCTACAATTTCATGAGATTCCAGGTATCTTGCAGCAAACTCTTAAAACATGAGAGCTACGACCCAGACACTGGTAGAGCAAATCATCCATACAGTTGTGCTAAAGCCTCTCTCCAGCTTCCAGCTGTCTCCCCCAAAATGGCAGAGCGGCAGAGCCCTTCACAGGTCATGCCTGCCAACTCAATGCAGATGTCTTACATACCACATAGGGTGTCAAATGGCCTCAGATGCTCCTGTGGGGGCAAGTGCATCACTGGATTGCTTACATTCAAGTGAGCTGCAGTGCTCTGAGGAATCTATTGACTGCACCTCTCTAATGACTGCAAAGATTGTAATGACTGTAATGTAAGATTAGATGACAACATGATGACATTTTCATTTTTAAACCCATGAGTAGAGTCCCATTTATTATGTTTTCAGCAATGGTCTGCAATTATTGTCACCATAAAGGAGATATTCACCATGCATCCTTTCTTATGTATGCCTTTGTAATGCTAACAATAAGACAAGCAGCGTAGCAGCTTTTGAGACACTGAGTAATACAGTTAATTTTAGGGAATGAAAAACGTGAGTTGATTCACTGTAAAGGTCTGAAATTCTTTTGTTTGTTGGTTAAAACTGTCACTTTCCTTTTTGATTTTCAATTTCCGGTTGGATGCTCTGTGCTTCAAAGCTAAACATGCAGTCAGCAAATACAGTAATCCAAAACTTTTGGTTTCCAGAGGCTTAGATTTGGCTTGACAGCCTGCGTGCTGTACATTTGGACTGAGATTCTGGGCATCCAGAGTGTTTGTGCCTGTAGATATCATAAGTAAAATATTACTAACAGCAACAATTCCACTCCCGTTGAAGAGGATCTTCAAGCAGAAGCAAGGTTATAGAACACACCTAAACAGAGGTAAGTGGCTGAACATAACTCAATGATCTCAGTCACCTTGCCTTTTTTTGGTATTTTTTTACCAGATTCAGAAAGCTGGGACAATTACCTTCCACTGTGTTTTACATACTGGCAGAAATCCTGTAAAATTCAATGGAAAGAGGAAATAGAGTACAACTACTCATAGAGTTGGTTAGTCTGGTGCTGCAGGAGAGCTGGAGTGGGAGCTGGGTAATATTTAAGACATCGTTAATGTCTTAATCAAGTATGCCCAACAGGCAGGAGCTGTTTTCCTTTGTTTTGGAAACATCTAGTTTAAATCTCAGCTCAATCTGTGAAGAGAGAGAGGCAGTTTGGAAGCGTGATTCATCATCCTCTCGCAGGCAATTCATGATGGGATGAAACATTATCTCTGTGCTGATTTGAGATGGGGCTGTAGCTATAGAGTGAACACAGTGCTGATAAGGGAGGTGAATCCCTCTGGACCACACCTGGGAGATCTCCACTCCATGAGATATGCTGTATACATCTATTAAGTAAGCATAAATAACAAAGCTGAGTTCTTTTCAACTGTAATTGTTTGCCATATAATTAATTGCTGTAAGATTCATGGTCGAAAAGCACTAAGAATCCTTTTAGCAGTAGCCAATACCCAAATATAAAATTGTCCTCCTACCTGAAAAGACTGCAGAAATGAATTGAAGTAGATGAAGACAATTTGGGAAATGTCATCTTCACCAGGGTTAACGAAGAAAAGCATGTATGTGATGCCTAGCAGAGGCAGAAGAACTAAAGTTGCCTTGACTGCCTTCCTGTTGGGAGAAAATAGAAACCACCAGTGAACACAGGAGAGAACCATGTTTGTTACCTGACATTATACCACTCTATAATCACACAGACCAAAAAAACCCAGTCCTTTAATGGGGAGCGGGCACAAGACTCAGAGCAATTCAGAGGGAAGTACCTACATTAGCTGGATGGGGAACTTAGGTGCCTGCTTAAGTTATTCAGCACCTCTACATGTTGAACATGGGGTAGTATGAAAGATGTCCTAAGACACAGCTATTCAGATCTGTCCAATATGTATAGTCACAAGAGAAAAGAACCATTTTCAGATAGACATTCACATGTAAAGTTCTGCCCAGTGTTTAACACGGGTGTTTGGAGTTAGGGAATACAAGTACTCCTAGTAGGTACCTCCATTTTCCACCAGAAAGAGCTGTGATGCAGTGGCACAGGCTGCCCAGGGAGGTGGTGGAGTCACCATCCCTGGAGGTGTTGTAGAGCCATGGAGATGTGGCACTGAAGGATGTGGGCATGGTGGGGATGGGCTGGTATTGGACTTGGTGCTCTTAGTGGTCTTTTCCAACTTTCAGGATTCTATGACTCTCAGCATTTTCTAAGGGCAGTAGTAGAGGTCTCTATTTGCATAATAGCCAAAGAACTTGAGCATTTGCCCAGGAGGACATCCAAGCTTTGGACACTTCTTGGCCTCCATTTACAGGAACAGGCCTGAGGTTCAAGACCAGCTTATTGTGGGACGAAAGGTGAAGGCTCTTGGAGTCCTCAGGCAAAGGGCAGCACAAGTTCAGCACAAAAGGCTGGATTGAGTTTAGCAGGGAGAAGGGAAAAAACATCAGCCTTCACTTTGAAACCATGAGAGAGCTTGTGAATTGTTTCTGACCAGTGCTTGATGACTAGAAGTGTCCTGGGAAAGCCTCTGTCTTTCAATCCTCTTTGTCCCCACAAACTGAAATCTTTTTTACACCCTTCTATCTCTCTCTACATCCTCCAGGCAGTTTCCGTCCTATCTCCGTGACAATTAGGCTGAAGCTTTGAGACTCTTTACAGGCCTAGTGAGTGAGCCCTTATACCTCAGGAGGATAATGTGATAAATCCTGCACCTGGCCAGGACAGCCAAGCAAGACCTGCCTTATGCCCACCTTTTGATTCTGTCTGGAGTGTAAATGCTCCCTCTCTGCAGCATCTGTATCCTCAACACAGTGGTTTAGGGCCATTTTACAATAACAAATATATGGTGCACATGGAAGCATAAGTTATTACTGATAGAATTATCAGAGGCTAATCTTTATTTTTGGGGCTATAACAGTGCCTTGGGACGCTACCAGCAGAACAACCTCATTGTGTAAAATACTTTACAAGCACATACAACACATTTTGCTAAGTCTCTGCAGATCTCTTACAGATAGTAAGACTGTAAGAGATGGATAAAGACAGGTAGGCAAGCAGGGGAGCACAAAAACACTACCAGTATCATGAGACAGCAATGGTCTTAACAAACTACCTGCCACACTGCCACACTATTTATTACTTGCTTAACGAATGTTAAGCAAGGCTTGCTCCAGCTTCCAGGAATCCAAAAGGTTTCTATTTCAGCTGTGAAATAGAAGATTCACCTACAGAGCTTGTAGTGGGGATATCATCTGTTCAAGGACAAAGGCAGTTACTTTAGATTGCTTCCAAATCTAATATCTCTAATCCCTGCCAACTGCAGCAGGGAGTACAGTATAATGAGATTTGAATTGGTGCTGGGTAGGTTGGTTGTTTTTTTTGGTGTACTTTTTTTTTTTTTAATGCTAACTTTAGTTTCATGGCATCAGCTCTGAGCATGAAAAAAGGCTATATTTTTTTCCCTTTCATTTCTCATAAAATGCACAAAGAAGAATGTCAGACCACTGCATTAATTTCACATTTGTCCCCAGACCCCAGACAGGAGTGAAAGAAAGGAACCAGGTAGGAAAACAAAATTCCATTCAGAACTGCCTCTGAAGTCAAGAGCAGGCTGATTTGAGGACATCAGCATTCAAGCCTCAGTTTGATACACTGAGATTTTATCTAGAAATGATGTTATGGACAATGTTACCCCACAAAAACAGTACTATTTCTCTGAGTGATAACCTGTCTGTCCATAAATGATCCAAAACACTGGCCCATTTGGCAAGACACTATAAATGGCGAGAGAGGAAAGGCACTCAGCTTTTCTTTTCCCAATTTTCTTTTGGGAGTGCTGGGGTCTGATATAAGTTCACAGCACTGCCAGAGGGGCCAGGCTGCCTTCCTTCTGCTGTTCTGGGCTAAACATCTCCATCCTTCTCTTTCTGCCACACAGTTTGGGAGGTGGCATGGTCAGCCAGCTCAGGGAACTGCTCTGCCTGAGAAGGCATCCCATAAACTGGCAGTTGATGGGTAGTGCTCTGATGCAGCCCACTGAGTGGTTACACTACTGCTGGTGCCAGCTGAAGGAAAGAGCACTAACAGCCCTCTGTCCCACACTCAGCACTAAAAAATATAATTAAACTCTACTGCACGTGCACAGTAATCAGCAGTGATACTGCTATTGATTACAGATATGATATGAATGCTTTGCAGGCCCTGTTTTTTTTTAAGCCCTGGCTCTGTTAGAATCTTACTATAAATGTAGATCTTAAGATGCACACACACACATGATTTATTGGGAAGTCTTGCTATTGCATTGTTCTGCATCTACAAAGCTGGAGGTTGGGATACAGAAGAGATCTAGAAGGGACTGAACACTTTTCCACTGATCCACCACATCAGCTGAATGAATGGTCTAACCCTCACTGTCATGACATATTTATATAATATAATAGATATCCTTGTGGGGCAAGAAGGATACCCTCCTGAGGTCATAGTGGCATCTGGAAAGACAAAGATGGGATGAGGACAGGACGGGCAAGGCAGTTCTTTGCTACCACACAAGGAGCAAGAAGCACCAGCTGACTTACCTGTACTGTATTGTTTCCGAAGTGGTTGAAGCTCTCAGCTTTGTCATTAAAATTCTAACTATGTTAAACAGAAATACAAAATTGATCTGGAAAAGAAGGAAGAGAGAGGAAAAAGTAAGATCAGTGAGTCAAACAGAGGCTTAAAGGATAAGATACACCTTAAAAGGCACATGCTGCAGTTCCAATCTGATCAAACCCAGCCTCCTGGCTTTATCACTGACTGCAGCAGTTACCAGAAATACCAGATAATGCAGCAAATACCCAACAGTTATTAATCCCTTCACAACAGAAATGAACAAAATGGATGGTCCCAGCAAGTAGCTTCATTTTCACGCCCCTTTACTCCTTCCGTGGGTGCCACAAGGAGATAAGGGTGGGCTTTGTTTGGCTCTTTGCACCTGACTCTGGCTCAGCTCACCCAGGTTCCCCGCATGGTGTATTTGGCAGCTCTGTGGTGTGCTGACATGGCTGGCTGTAAGGGCTAGGCAGGACTCCCCAGACCCAAAGTACAAGACTGCAGTGCAGAAATCCAAATATAAACCAGTCACACCGGACTCCCATTAGATTCAATGGGGTGTACTCATTGCACTCTACAAGAGACATTTAAAACAGAGCAGATGAATCCCACCTGCAAATACGTGGTGGTTGTTTTTTTTTTTTGCACTGTCTTTAAAGGTGAGACGATGGATTTATCATTTCCCTTTTTAATCTGCTGAGGCAGGTAATGATTATTTCCATTGCAACATCACTGCTGAGAATTGAGATTTGCTCTAATTGCTGTTTTTGCATATGCTAGCGAGTTTCTTATACAAGTTTCCTCCCAGTGTAAACAGGAAAGAGAAAAAAAAAAATTTGAAAAGAAGATTCTGAATTGTACACTCTGACCTGCAGAGGAATTTGGCACCTAGAAGCAAGTCGTGTGTTGCTTCCAGCACAAAGTAGGGAAAGCCTGCAACATCCTGATTTGTCTCAAATTTGTTGACAATGTGTTCTGATAGAAATGCAGTTATCTCTGGATTGCTGAGGTCACAACCTAAGCTTGTGAGAAAAGATATTTATCAACATATTTCTCTCTCATTTCCAGATTCTGAGGGCTCCTGGTATTCTGTAGTCTGTGAACAGAGCAATTCCTACTGACTTCCAACTATTTATGGGCACTGCAGCAGAGCTGCTAATATAAAGGTGTTCTCAAAATATGCTCTTTATTTTCCCCAATGAAATGCGATATATTTCCATGATTACAATATCTTGGCATCCATCAAAGCAGTCCCTGTGGTTACTGTAGTATTATTTATAACAAATGGTGCAGTAAGCACTCAATGGGAGACTGGCAGTGTAGGGAATCTTGTACATTAAATGCATGTTAAGTGAGATAGCAAAATGCTGCTCTGAGACCAAAATGTTGCTCTAAGACCACAATATTGCTCTAAGGGTTATGTGACATTTTAAAAAATGTTTTTCTTAGCAGAGCAGGGCCACAGGGAGTCCAAGAAATAAATAAAACAGCGCAGTTTGTATACGTGTTCTTACTAGAATTGTCTCTGTTGTATTTCAGAAATTGAAGTCAACTGTTTCTCACTTCAGTCATCAGAGACAGCTGCCTCAAATCACTGGTTTGATGTGCATCTTAAACTCTTCATATTTGTGACTGCATCGTCCTTCAGTAGCAACGTTTGGACTCTACTGAGGGGCAGGAGGTGGGGGTCTCCTTCACCCACAGAAAGAAAACCTTTGCCTCTGGAATTAAACTACCAAGTATTGTGCTTCTTCATCAGCTCAGAGTCAGGTTTGGGTCACTTCCATAGAGTAGGCAGAATAGGCATTGATCAAAAACTTGCCACCTTTGCAGTCATAATGGAAAGTGGTGGATGGAATTATAGGCTCTTAGGCAAGGGTAAGTTTCAAATATGAGGACTAATCACATGGGATTAACATGATGAACCGGACTGGAGAAAGCATTTCAAGTTTCAAGAGTTCTAGTTTGATGTGACATCAGGGAACAGAAATTAAATTGCCATAGGCTGCATCAGAAAGATTAGGATTTTTGATTTTCTTTGAAATTAAATTGTGTTGTGCGATTCGTCAGGTCCAGACGGAGAATTGTGAGCTGAAAATTTTGAGGGTTATTTCACCAGGGATACTCTTATTCTATATAAATCAATTTTTTATTCCCTCACTCCTTTCCCTAAGCTTCCCGATTCAAGGGCTGCTGAAAGAAACCAGTGCTGACATTCAGAAGAGATGTATTAATACTTCTCACCTAGACTTTCACGTGTGCTTGCCCCGATCCCTGGTGACAGTTGGCTTGCTTAGCTGGTTGGCAGCATTAATGCTGACTGGCAATGGAGGCCACGTCAAGTACAGAACTCAGCTACCAGGCATAAATGATGGCTTTGTCCAAGGAACTCGTGCACAGGTGAGGGCTACAAGTGGCACTAACACACATGACAGCAACAGCAACGGGAATGCAGATACAGCAGTGCTCAGTGTAAAAGGTTGCCCAGGTGTCAGAGGAAGGTCTGCTAGGGCCTTTTTACTGGCAGAGAGGAACAGTGAGGCCTGAACAGGTTTGGGGAAAAAATAGTGCTTGGGCTTGAAAGAGTCACCCACACAAAGTTCATCCATCCAAAGTGGTATTTCACATCATTTAGGGGCATCCCACCTGAGTTGGAATGGAGTGAAGGTGGCTGTACCTCCTGAGTGTCTGTGACACTATGCTATATGAAAGCTTCTAAAATGTTCAGTGGTGCCAACACCAAGGCTTCCTTTTTGCCTCCATTTGCATTTCATTGGGAGGTCTTTAAGAGCTGGAACGGGACAACATCAGAGTTCAGCAAGCAGAAAATTGCAGGACAAAAGATGCAAGAGGGTAACATTGAAATACTTTTTTTTCAGGTTTTGCCTACCAGAAGCACACTTGATTGTGTTCCATTGTAATGACTGCTATTAGAAGACCATTACAGAAGGACATGTGGCTCATTTGCACCTATTAGTAGCACTCAGAATTCTAACGTGAAGATAGATTTTCAACACGTAATCAGATGGATTTTATGATCCATTTGCCCGCGGTGGATCTCACATCACAGCTCACAGGGATGAAGTTAATTCACAGTTTGAGTTCATTCTGGAGAGAAGACAATCTGGGAATCAAACAGGGAACAGACTGCTGCACGTAACTTGAAGTGGAAATCTTTGAAGGGAAAATGGAGCTGTTTTCTCAGCTGGAGCAGAACCACATGTTTCTAGGGACTACCTGAATGACTCTGATTTAGAAGCATGGAACATCAAGTCAGTGGTGTTTATTCCGTATACATCTATGTATGCACACAGTAGCATCTCAAAGGAGAAAAGAGCTTACCACTGCAAAGTGAGTTTTCCTAGAGAAAAGCCTCTGTACCACATCCAACTAAGTACACAATTACCTCTTAAGGACTTTTTTTGTTATTACTGCAGTTCTGTGTCAACACATTAATTTCTCTCAGAACTGGGCAGCTCTAACAAAGCGCACACATCGATTCTGTTAATGGAGGCTGATGAATGGATATTTAAGAGAAGCAGTGATGACAGCCAGCACATCCTTTTTACTTATCTTTAATCTGATTTGATATTTTTATTCAGTTCTGTTTATATAACACATTTTCTGCTTCATAATGGAAAAGAGAGTTAAGGATTTTTCCCTTGATATGCACTGGCAGATAAAATCAATCCAAAGGCAAGATCCGGAATATAGCATAAAAGAACTTATTTCTTATTCTCTCACTGTTATTTGTGGTGTGCTAAGAATATCCTTATTGCTGGAATAAGACCCTCTCCAGTTACAGCTGGGAAAGAAGTAGCTTTCATTACTTGCCAAGACTTTGGAGGTTTCTTGTTTCCTTTCCCGAACTGGGATGAAAATTCCGAGCTCAAGAATAGTTTTATAAGCCAGTGATCCAGAAAGCACTTGGACCACCTGTTTTGGCAGATATTGATTTTAATCTGAATTTTTAAACCTGGAAGACCTTTTGAACCAAAATAAACTTTACAGTGAGAGATTTTGGTTATTAAAAACGTACAAAAAAACCCCTGAATTTCCTTCCACTCAAATTCCATTTCCAATTCCAATTCAGCTCCCTCAGAGATGAAATAGCCAAAATATTCCAAGCAGCACTACTCCAAAGAGTACAAAGGCTTCTTTGCAGTTTTCATTAAAATCAAGAACTTAAATGCAAAGTCGTTATGCTCTTCTTTTCTTTTGAGAGCTTAATAGGCAGCTTGCGTTTATTTTCATCATTTCTGTTGGGCTTCTTATTTTATGCTTCGCAGAAAGCTTGTATTTCTATGCTTCCCAGAATGCTTGCTCCTCCTCCTCACTCCCAGGAATGTAAATAATAATCTACTTAGCCTTTGCGTTTTTATGCAATGTGGTAAAATCCCCTCTAGGATTAAATACCCCAAATTGGCATCAAAGCAGTCATCTTAGCTGTCATCCTGACCTCAAATGAAGTCTGCCAGTTCGTGCCTCTTTTTAATTGTTCTATCACACTGTCCTGACACGATTCTCAGAGAGGCCTCTTATTACTGGAGTTCCCCTACTGGAGGTCACGGGCACTATAATGTCTTCTTTTGGCATGCAGCAAAGTGATGGAAAATGCATTCTGATCAGGAATAATGAGGTGTGATTAAGAGGAGCAAGACATAATACAGTGGATGGTTAGGAACAGGGAGTCAGTGGATGAGTCTCTCTAGGACAGCAGTGAAAGACCAATGCTTTGGGCAAGCACAGGAGGACTGCGTGCATCCTGAAGATTGTGTAGGATAGAATGGAGTTTTGGTGGGGAAAAGAGAAGGTGGTAGATGAGTGGCTAATTCCCTACCTAATGTCTTGTGTTACACATGAGCACACAGAGCCCTGTCTTCGTCTGTGCTTTGACCTAACATCAAATCCAACTCCAGCTGCAGTCTGGATGACACCAGCTACTGCTAGAGCCCTGCATCATACATCAGATGTCTAGTGCCTTTTTACCAATCTTATAGCCCTGTGATCCTCACACTACTCTTCCAGGACACCTGTCTCCCCTGAAATATGTCATATTCAAAATGTTTTGTTAAAGAAAAACACTGTAGGACTCTTACAAGTCAAGACACCCACCATGGGATCTCTAGTCACATAACTCAACAACGCTTCTCTCCAGCTGTTCCATTTGGCAAGCCAGGAACATACTGAATGTTGTAACACCAGGAAATAAATATGGTAGTAAAAACAACAATGGTACACAAACAAAAAAAAATCATAGGAAAACTAAAGTCATCAGCTTTTTAGAAAAAGCAAAAATGAAATGCATGCAGATGCATTAATAGATGCAGTGTTTCTTTATAGTAAGTGCTAATTCCATCCTGACCTGAATGGAACCATATCACAGAATCATAGAATGGCCTGGGTTGAAAAGGACCACAGTGCTCATCCAGTTCCAACCCCCTGCTGTGTGCAGGGTCACCAACCAGCAGACCAGGCTGCCCAGAGCCACATCCAGCCTGGCCTTGAATGCCTGCAGGGATGGGGCATCCACAGCCTCCTTGGGCAACCTGTTCCAGTGCATCACCACCCTCTGTGTGAAAAACTTCCTACATCTACTAATGATAGTCCCTCAACAACCAAATCACCCCCCATCACACTGAAGATGACCAAAATGATATGACAGCCTAAAACACTGGCATATTGCTGTGAATATTCACCTGGCAGTTGCTCAGGCTGCAGAGGCTCAAGGTGTTATCTGAACAGACTCAAGAGAGTCTTTCTTCAAAGGGTAACCATCCAACACAGATGATGAAATGTGATTTCCCAGCTTGAAAGGTTGCTGAATACAAGGAGACACCTGACAGGATGAATTTCAGATAGATTTTTCTGGGCAACTGCTTCTGGTCAAGTTTATCAGCTGTAGAACGTGTCTCACAAACAGAATTAGAAATTATAGAAAGAGACACTGTGAGAGTGGATGCATTGCTTTTTGTTCCTGAGGGCACTACTGACTCAAGAGCTGCAGAGCTTAAACATGAGGAAGAAAAAAATAGCAGTAATGACAGAATTGGTGATAAATTCTTGATGGCATTCAATTAAATTAGCATTTTATCTCCACCCTAAGGATATGTAGCTATGAGAGCATGCTTGCAAACCAGTGAAAATGATGATAAATGTCTTGTAAGAGAAACTCAGATATGTCACAAGTTTGCAAGGCATGAACTACAATCATCTTAGCATTGGAAGAACTATGAATTTGTAAAGAGAAGGAAATTAAAAAAAAAAAAATCAATAGGAAAACTAATCAACAATCCAATGCAAGCAGAAGTGAGAAAAGTCAATGGAAATTAACAAAATATTCAGAGAAGTAATTATATTAGTAATAAAGACGTTTGTGAAGAAGTAGGAGATGCTTTTCAGAGAAAGAAACCATGAAATGCATATAGATGCATACATAGATGCAGTGCTTCTGCAATTAAAGTGATAAACTAAGACACAGGATGGGAAAAAATACTGAGTCAAATCAAACAGCTATTATAAACTGCTGTATTGAAACATCCTTTGCACTAGTGGGAAATACCTTCTCAAGTAATTCGTTTAAATTGTTACTATTCCTTTACTTCTATTGGAAGATGGGTCATGTATGTCATGAACTTGATTATTCTAGCTTAGATAAATTAGTGGTAATATACAATCATTTGGTAATTGATGGTAATTACAATCATTAAAGGGGAGGAATGACCTGGTTTGTGAAGTCCTATGAAAGAGTGAGCATGGGGACATGGGAGATCCTACTGGCAGTCAGGTTCTGGAAGGAATTCAGCATTTCTCCAAAGGCTCCTTTAGAAATCTGGCTAAGTTTGGATGGAATAGCATCACATAAAAAATACAAGAATGAAAATGCAGGAATGTATAATCTGTTTTCTCAATGGAGAGAGGCCAGCAGTGGATTTATGCTATTCAGTGCAGACCTACAAAAGGGAACGAGGAGCAGGCTGACAGGATATTAAGCTACTCAGGATAGCAAAAATAAAAGCTGATTGCAAAGAGTTGTACAGGGACTCACACTACTAAGTGAATCATGACACACGAAATCACATGACATAAAGTTAAATGCAATGGGGAAGTAAAGCAATCTTAACTTCATATGAAGAGTTATGAGCTCTGGGTATTTTAATTAAAGAAATGAGCTAATTCCCTAAAAATCTCATCTCGGTTCCCTGTAGCACTCAAGAAAAGAAACAAAACTTGTTTGGAATTAGAAAGAAAGAAAATAAAACAGAGATGATGCTGCTACAAAAATCCATTGGCGTGGTTGAGTACTGTGGCAAACTTTGATCACGCCCCCCAAAAAAATCACAGCATGGGTGGGGTTGGAGGGGACCCTGAAGTCCACCCATCCCCTGCCTTAGGCTGATTGCCTCTCATCACCAAGTTACCCACAGCCCATCCAGCCTGGCCTGGGTTACCTCCAGGGATAGGCACCCACAGCTCTCTGGGCACCAATGCCAGTGCCTCACCGACTTCATAGGAGCGAATTTCTTCCTAAGGCCCAATCTAAATCTACCTTCTGTCAGTTTTAAACCCTTGTCCCATCACTACAGCCCCTGACAAAGCTTGCTTTCCCGTAGGCTCCTTTAAGTACTGCAAGGCTGCTATAAGGTATCTGCAGAGCCTTCTGTTCTCCAGGTTGAATAGCCCCAGCTTTCTCAGCACCAAATCCTAATCATTGCTAATTAGCACATCACAAAGACCACATGTCAGCTGTTTCCTGGTCAAGATCGTTCTAAGGGTGAGCCCATTTTCTTAAGGGCATTTCATTCTTCTACAGCATCCAGGGATCTCAAAGCACATTATGAAGGAAGAGATACATCATTAAGTTTGCTTTATGGTTGGAGAATCTGAGACCAAGAGTAGCAATATCACTTCATAAAAACCAAATAGCTGTTAAAGTTGAATGTAACGTTTGAAAAAATCCTAAATATTTGAAATGCCTGTTTGAAAAACTAAAAAAATAACAGTCTTAGCTCTGAGAAACATCACAGTGTGGTTCACATCTGGGGTCAGTTCACAACAGCTATTAATGAGAAAAAATGCAGCTCAGTTAGCCATCCCTGGAGCCTGTATGCTGAGGTTCTTCCTCCAGTCTTGCTGTGTTTTCATGATTCACCAGCTCTTTGACAGGAATTACATTTAAAATTGCATGTAACTAATGCATTTTTCTTAATAAATTCATGCTGACATTCAATTCCCTGGCATGCATTTCCAGCCCTTTGCCCCTTCTTTACTTTCTGACAGGGATGTACGATGAAAACTTGGTTATGCCATTCTGAGGAAAGATATCATAGTAATAACACTAAAAAATAACAATTAAAAAAAAATCCACTATTTTGAACAGAAAATAACCAACCATGTCATTTTCTGGTTTTATCAGAAATTGAATCTCAGAGCATTCGGTGCACTGAATGCTTCAGTCTCTCCTGGGATGTGTTGAAGCCAATGTGCACTCAGGAATTGAACAATGGAGAATGACTAAGGATGTTTTCTATTTCACAATCTTTGTCACAGGTTCCTAGGATCAGAATTCATATCCAGCTTCCTTTGTCTCTGAAACTGTTTTAATGCAGGTCAATGTTCAAGTTTTTTCTAAAGAAATCAATCAAACAAATGCCTTCTGCATTGTTCAAAGTCCTCGTACACTGAGACACAACAAAGTAATATGGTTTAACGATGAACTTCAGGACAGTCATCATGATCAAAAAGGCTTTATTCTCAGCCAACCTAAATTTTCCCCAGTAATGATCAGATCTCTTCCTTGGTGTTATGCTTTCTTGGACTGCAACAGTCCAGAGCATAGAGACAAATGAGAGATCAAAACCAGTGCAAATAACGTTTGACAGATTA
The DNA here is from genome assembly GCF_905368555.1 of Meleagris gallopavo. Lineage (NCBI taxonomy): Eukaryota > Metazoa > Chordata > Aves > Galliformes > Phasianidae > Meleagris > Meleagris gallopavo. The sequence continues at coordinate 4,301,764 of NC_139409.1, read as the reverse complement.
AATCCCATCCTTTAAAGAGGCTCAGAATCTTTAAAAGCACTTTTCATCCCTCTGGAACAGAGAATATTTATCAACTCCAATCATATTGTACTGAAGGACATGGTTTGGTGGGAAATATTGGTGGTAGGTGGATGGTTGGACTGGGTGAACTCAGAGGTCTTTTCCAACCTTGGTGGTCCTATGATTCTGTATTGCCATGGGCTGGTATAATGATCCCTCTTAAAGAATACGATTCTGGTTTGCCTAACAAGTGACCAGAACTCAGCTGAATTGTACACTGAGCATTTGGCTCTCAACTAACCGAGAAAAACAATTATCTGCATTAGTTAAAGCTTCCTTCTCTGTGGGTGAAACCCATTTTAATGGCCACAGGCTGAGTGCTTGCATATGGACATATACTTTAACGGAATTTTAAGACTGAGCCCTCATTTGGAAATGACACTGATTTCTTCTAGTAGCATTTATATCTCCTTATCATCCCAGCACTAGGATGGCTCTCTCTCAGAATCAATCCTGGATGTCCTTTTGTAAAACACGAAGCTCAGCCTACCCAACACTTTTAATTCTTCATTAGATCAAATCCAACCCGTAGCTGTAACTGAACGAGGTCAGGGGCAGAGCTGTGTTTTTTTTTAAATCTTTGTGCCCTCCATTTCTAATGGCCACTTTTCAGTTACAGGAAGAGAAAAGCAGGCAGCTGGATGCAGTACTTTGCTCCCATCTATGATAAGGCAGAGGAGTTGGACTACATGACCCTTCCAGCTCAAAAGATTCTGTGATTCTAAATGATGCTTGAATCATTATGTACAGTTTAACTTGCATAACAAGCACAACATGAGCCTGTCAGCTTGCTTTAACACACTGTAAAGCCACTCATCCTTAATTACAAACACAAGACTTAACAGTTACTAAAGAGAAGCCAAAAACCACAACACATTTTGGCTGTACTGTAACACAAGTTTTCAGATTCACCTTTCAGAATACATTTGCAGAGAGCTCCTTCCCCTACTCTGCAGTGCTTTCTGATGGGAGGAAGCATGAGGAAAACAAAAAAGGACTTTACCCTGCTGCTCCCCACCCCACTGTATAATTACTGATGATCACTTATTAGTGCTTTAACTAGAACTCAAGTGCAAGGCAATGTGGAATGGTTTAATAGGTCAGGTTGGTTGGTTGGCTGGGCACCAGCTCGCTAGCTATGGGGTGTGCTCAGGATTTGGTTTCGTTATTGGTTTGGTTTAAAGGGCTTTAAGGGCTGCTCTAAATTACAGGCAGAGAAAATGGTCTGTATAGACAGAGCCTTCAACTGTTCTTCCATTTGTTATTCCTCTCTGGTGTCATTATGCAGAAAGGGCTATTTGGTGACGAAAAAGTTATTCTTATGGTTCTGATCTACCTATGGTATCCACCAGCAGTGACATGCAAGGATTTTACAGATCTCGTGGATTTCTAGAGACACACAAAGGATCTATGGTAGATTCAAAGTTCAGACTTCTAGGCCATGATGTAAAAACGAAATGTTTTGAATACTGCAGGATTGCTAATTTGCATTACTTAAATAGGATTTGTATGTGAGTTGGTCTCTGTATCAGTGAGCTCACTTACAATTATATTGCGCGTCACCCCAAATATATTTCTCACTGTAAAGAATTTTTACATAAAACCAGACCTTTTTTCTCTTTCCAGCCACATGCAGTGTGATCTATTTCCCTCATCTTAACAATTAATTCAGCAATTAACTTTTCTACATCCAGGTTAGGAAACATTTAAATTAGTAGCTGGCATCCTAGGCAACAGAGAAGTTCATGCAGAATCACATGAAAAGCACAGACCTGACAAGGTGAGAACTCGAGGCTTAGCTTTGAAAAAGCTTTTTAGCCTTGAAAAAGCTCTGAGGCATTTATACCCACTCCATGGAGGCTGGAGCATTAAGGACAGTTACAACCCTTTTTGGTGCCCTAAGTGAAAGGGAATCCATTGAGCCTGGAAACTTTGCCAGGACATCTGTCTTCTTCCCAGCTGGCTCTTACCGTGGTAAGAAGATTGGCTTTTTTCCGTGTTGTCCTTTCTAATAAGGTTGATCTTGCCCATCCACACAAAGTACGTTCTGGGAAAGCATCTCCGTTTTTATGTTGAAGGTCCAAAACAGTTTCTGAATAAGCTTTCTACCTTCTCTGCCTGCTGCTGGTTGGCACAGGGACAGAGCGCTGGCTACACAGATAAACAGCCTTTAATTGTGTGCAGCTCTGAGAAGGGAAGTTAAAGTACGAAGGCCTACAGATAAATACACTGCAATAATGGGGGTAGAGGAGACGCAGATGACTACACAAGGAAATGCAATTCCTTACCACAATTGCTACTTTTTTTTAATCAGTGTGCAGGATGGAAGAGATTTAGTTCTCAAGAGCCTCAAGTGGAGAAGCAGATGTTATCGCATGCTTACTGTTTTTGAATGTGCTTCCTTGCTGCATCTCAAAAGATTCTACAAAGGAAGGCAAACAGTATCACAAAGGAAGGAGAGAAGAACACCTAAGGTCAAGGAACAACCGAAAACAGAGCACAGCAATTTTTGACGTGCCGTGTTGGCTACCAAGGTGAAGGTGCTTCACCTTGTTTGTGTCTTATTGTATTTGAAAGCACAAGTGGAACATCACAGGTGCTTATGAAATATCCCTCAATGGGAGATGACAGTGTCGCTCCACCCACATAAATCCTTACCAGAAGAACAAGAATCACTGGCCCTTGATATATGTAGTCGATATATTTCCCTGGTTCTTTTCCAAACCAGCATCTGTAAGAAACAAAACAAATGAGAAAACTGTTTATAAAAGGAATGAAGGTAGATTGTAATATCAAGGACACGGTGGAGATACGTTATATTCTAACTTCTTTAATTATGTATATAATCATCAGTGATGGAGTTTTCTGCTACAAAGCCTTCTTTTGTTTTGGACACAGGTCTGAGCTCCACTTTCCAAGACCATCAGAAAATCAATGTTCCAACTATTGTTTTGATCATTGCCTATATAACTGTTCCCAAGAAAAGTGAGAACCCGCTATCAGGAGGACACAAAAGATGTAACCTTCTGGGTTTGAAAGGGATGAAAAAGAGATCATTTTTAAGGAAAAAGTCTGTTATTTGTTGCAATGCCCACACACCCTTCAAAGAAGGGCTATTATATCAAGTGTGTCTCAAGTTGCAAGGAAATAATGTCTAACTAAGGTACTGGATGAATAAGCATTTCATCCAGCTGGCTTTGAACCAAGCTGGTGAACACCAAATTCAACACTTAGTACAAAGAAAATAAAGCTAGCAAATACCTGATCCAACATTACTAAAAGGGAATGAACTTAGGTTAAATGAAACCACAAGTAAACCACAGAAGCAAAGTTCAGGCACAGACTCAATGATTTACAGCATTACATTGTCCTTGGTGTGGTTCTGTTGCAGTCCGGACAACAGCCAACTCCCAGACAATTCAAGGGAACAAATCTGGAGTTACTGTGATCCAGAGAATCTCTCCAACAGTCCACAGGCTACTCAGTCCATGCTGTTTGAACTGGTCCCACTAGTGATTTCAGGCTCATCTGACTTAGTTCTACAGACACAGCCACAAAGTCTGGATACCGGTTCCACCAAGCAGGGACAACTCTGCTGCCATGATGCCATAACGCCTTAAGGCTTATGTTATTGTAGCTCCAAATCTTGTCCCTTAGGAAGTAGTTTTTGGACTTCAAGCATACAAGGGCTTTTTCTCTTTGTGAACACTACACAAATCTGCAAAAATGATGTCTTCTCTGCATTAGTCTTGTCACTAAATGTAAGGCTAGTGGGGCTGGAGACATGAAAACAAGGGCAGTTACTGAGCTAAGAGGACATCTGATATGGATGCAGATCTGCACTTTTACAAACATGAAAGATGTATTACTTGTTGCTTCCAGTTTGCAGTCCATAAGATAGAAGCTCACAAGTAGATAAAACAAGAGAAGAGGCAGCTCAAATGGAAATAATTTCACTCCAACAGTGCCCCAAAGCCTATCTTTCTCCAAAAGGCATTGCTTGCTAAAACAGAAGGAACTGTTTGCTCACTGCAAAATGCTCTTATCAATGTGAACCCACAGAAATGTTGAGATACGCAGTAGGTTTCTAGGAACACAATTCAGTACCACAAAATTGGCTGCTTTTCCGTAATATTTTAAGGTTCAAATGAATGATGGGCTTTGAACATTTTATAGGTATAAAACACATCTGTTATTCCCTGGTTCACTGACTGCAAATTAGTGTAAATTGATAATTTTGCAACTAATCTCCCAAAATCTGGCAGTAGGAGCGAGACTTGGAATAAGGTACTTTCTGCAGCCAATTTCTCTTCCAAGAAGAATCCCCAAGGCAGCTTTAATAGAATGAAACTTTTTTTTTTCTTTTTTTTCTTTTTTTTTTTTTTTGGATTAGAGGGATGGAAAGAAATGAAAAAAATGAAGTCTAAGATATGCCAAGGCAGGAAACGCAACTCTCCAGAACTTGGCGTTGAGAGATGTTTTTGAAGGGCATTTTGAGGCAACTATTACAGATTGCCTGAAAATTGTAGAACCAAAAGCTAATAAGGAGTTTCTAGGAAGCTGGCTATTCTAGCAGAAGAATTCAAATGGGACCAATAAGAGACTGAGACATGCAGCAGGACTCTGTGGGCTAGAAGAAATCCAAAAAAAATCTGGAAGGATGCTGGTAGAGCACAAAAGAGGTTACAGAGCAAAGGCTGCTCACTGCTCTCTGGAATTCAAATATTGCTTAAGTGCAAGATCATACTGAAGAGCAAAATACTAACATTTACTGTCTGAAGCTCAGTATCAGACCAAAGTTGTATGGATTGAAATAACATGTATATATAAACACTTCCACAAAATTTGAGGGAATTGGGTTGTTGCCAAAGTAGGCTTCTACAACACAGGCAAGCTTGACTATCCGGATTCCTTTTGTAGTCAGTAGAGAAAAAAAAGATACAGAAAGCTTTTCTAGGATGGTATTCATCTCGTTATGCTATAATTAGGCTATATTTTTAATTTGCAATATAAACATTTCTAATCTGCCCATTAAATCAACGGAGTAAGGACAGAGGATAGGTAAATGCTGGTGACATTACACATATCCACATTTATTTTGCTGCACTTCATACCTTCAGTCTACCTTACCAGACTGAGGTCTTAGCTGGTGTGTTGCAGACTGTCTGTCATCTTAACTCTTGCTCCAAATCCAACATAAGCCTTTATTCTTTCAGTAAAACCTGCACTACACGTTTCTTTAAAGCCAAAAAGAGAAATCCAAAACACTGACAATTACACAGTGCCTCAGAATTTTAATCTCAGCTGTGTGAAATTACATATGTAAAGCCATTTTCTTTTTTCTTTTTTATGTCTGCAAGAATAAACAAACACTCCCTCAATACTGAAGAGCAATTGTGCATTATTTTAATATTTTAAGCTACTATGAGTTGCATAACATGAACCCCAGTTCAGGATCCAAACAACTCACATTACAGCTTGAATGAAATATCATGTGCCTGAGAAGATGACTGAATATTTATGACAACTGACAGGCTCTCAGCAAATTCACTTCTTGTTTTGCTCCAGTTCACTCACTTTGCTGAGTCTCTCCTCCATAGACATTACCACAGATGTGAAAAGTAGGTTTCACTTAATGTCCTTTGCCTTATAGCTTATTGCCCTCAACAGCTCTTCATTTACAAGAGTTCTGCCTCTGTGTGTGCATGTGTCAGATCAAAGGAATGCCACCAAAGCATCAAGCATACAGTCTCAGTTTCTCAAGCAGAGTGATGAAGAACAGCAGTTCTGATCCAACCACTGACACTAAGGCTCCTGGTCGTTACACCTCACACTACTGTGGGCAGAAGCCAAAAGGACTTTCTCAGTGCACAACAGATTTGGAGCAGCTGTGATGTGCAATGAGGTCATCGTGAATGTTTTGCGACAAGCCAGACATCAGCATAATGAAAGCATCCCAAGGCATTTGGTTAAGTTGTCTGGGTCAGCCAAGAAAACCTGGAACCTTCCTGATCAGCAACCATGTGAGCCAAATGATGTATATGAGTTAGAGCACACGGATTTGCCCATGATATAAATTTATATGTTTAAGCTCCATTTCATAATCCACCCAAGACAGAGAGGTTTAGCCTAGAGACTCAAGAGCAGTCTACATACCAAATAAGATTCAGAACAGTGAACAGCATCACTTTGTCCTTCTTGACCTGCTGTCAATATTATGCATCCTCCTTTCTTTCACAATGCCACGCTGTGATGAATCTGGGTAAGTTACATTTCACTGCTGAAAGGTGGCATACATGCCAATAGAAACCTATCATGTCTTTCTTCTGATCTAAGTAAGGTACATCGAAGTGAGATTCTTTAACATTCACATTGCAGGCGTAGAGGTGATGGTGAAAGGAGGCAGTGGTACCAACGATGCAGTGGCTTCTCTATTCATCCATCTATGTGCATCACGATCACAGTGAGACGGCTCCATGCTGCCCTGTGCAAGGCAACAGCTACAAGGAGCCTGACTGTGAGACCCAGAACATTGAAGTCTTCACTCACACAGAAAAAGGAAAGTCTGTGAGCATGGAAATTGGGGAAATTTGGTCATCCGAGGCTGCTTGACTTGAACACCCAAGGAACAGATTCCAAACGAAGATTTTCTTCCCATTTTGCAACTACATCATGGATTCCCTCATATGATCACTGCAGACAGGGATGGCATCACACAAACCATTTTTCCTGGTGAAAGGGTGTAGTACGACTGTCAGTATGTGTGACTGCTGGGAATTGGATTATAACCTTCAAAGTCACCACTAAAGCTATAAAGGAGAGATTGGTCAAGGGTTCCACAGTCAGTGGGGAGCAGAGAAGAGGAATTTAGTAGTGCAGAACAGAATTCCTCCCACAGTGTGGATATCCATAGCTCAACCACTCATCCTATCCTTCTTCCTTCTAGACTCCTTTCTCTCTAGGAGAAAGAAATAGTGCGTGCACATCACATTCATCCAACCTACTTTGGACATCTCCTTCCAGACGAGATGAAATGCACCCCACTCAGCATTTACTGTTTGATCACCACTAATCATACTACAGATTAGTGCAGAAACCTACAAGGCAGACACTTACATTCAATCAGATAAACAGACAGGTTTTGGTCATATGAATAACAGATTTGGAAAGAAAAGAATTTTTTTATGGTTAAGAGAAGTGGGTTGTAACAGCCAGCAGATGTTGATCCAAACACCAGTTGCAAAGTACAAGATGTATCTGATCAATATTAAAGTTTGGGGGAAAAAATCCCAACACGGAATGCTTGTTTATCTTCCTTGTATTTCAATTTCAAGCACTTACTGTTTTCAGATGGAAGAGAGAGAACCAGAAATGCAAAAACGCCAACCATCAGACTATTATTGGCATGCTGACAACTGAATTCTGCATGCCCTTTAGCACTCAACTGTAGTTTTCACCAATGTTTTACTGGAGCAGAACTCTCACTGAAGGAGATTAACCTGACTGTAAATCATACACAAAGCTATCAGATGAGAACACGGGGCTTTGGCAAAGGAGATTTGGGAAAGTATTGATACTTCTAGGAGCTGGCTCAAATAGTGCTCCAAAATTTGAGATTGTTTGGGTTTAGATGAAGGGGATTTGACCTCTTCTATTTCCAAACGGTCTAATTTCTAAATTCATAGTTCAGCTTGTAGGAATTTCCTAATTTATGTAGACAGCCACATAAACACAAATGTTAACGTCACTTACTGCTCATTTTCATAATACAGTTTGCCAATGGCCCACGCAATGATGATTGGGCAAGGAATACCTGCAACAACAAAACAAATTCATTATTTAATCGCAGTCCATTTATGTGATGAGGATACAGATACAGAGAGAGATTTGTAATGAGCATAGGAAGTCTTGCTTAATGCACTGGTAGACTAAATGCAAGTGGTCCTATGTCGGTATATGTGAGACACTGCAATTGCTGTGACTTCTTTATGTATTAAAAAATGGTACCAACAAGAAAAGAAATTCAGTACTAGTAAGAAAAGTTGATAAAATTATTAACAACATAAATACATATTACTATTTTTCTGTAAATGTTACTGGAACATTTTGGTTCGTTCATAGGCAATTCTGATCCCTTTTCATTTTCCTCCAGTTTATTTGGCAAAACTTTATAGAGAGTATTTAGAGGTGGGTATTGCTTAAATTTTTGTTTCCCAGGTTGCAAGAAGACTGTAAATTTAGTTGGATTTGGGGATGAAACTCATTTTCAGCATCTTCAACAAATTTGAGTTGTGCCCTGAACTTGTGAAACAGGTTGAAGAGAATCTCTTGTTTTCTTGCTAGGTTGGAATTCATTCTTTTTTGCTCTTTTCTAAAGGATCCATCTACCCTTAACCATATATATTTCATTGCAGCAGTGCTTGAGAAGTTCCCATCTCCATGTCCCCCTTTCCCTTTAATCTGCCTCGCTGCTCTTATTCTCATCACTTTAATGCTCAGCACCATACAACACCATTTTAAATGCAGGAGGCACTTACACCATCCTATGAAGAGAAAGACCCATTTCCGCAGCTTATCCGTGGAGTAGGTCATCACTATAGCAGTATGTAAGTAGCAGCCTTCCACAAACATCCAGAAGAAGTTGGTCACCACAAAATAATTGTAGACAGTGGTAATACACCGACACCAGGGCTGGAAAGGAGACAGGAAATAACATCTTAAAATAACGTTAAGACCATTTCAAAAACACTATTTCTCGCTCTTCTCTTAAAATCAATGACAGAAGTCATTCAAAGGATGCACTTTATACCCGGGACTTGGAACTGTGGTTTCTTAGCTGCAGCTGGGAGCTCACAGCTATGTCTGTCACGTTCTGCTGAGGGTTGGCTTTGCCCACAGCATGCAGGAGTCTCTGCACCAAGCATGTATGGAAGCTAACACGCCAGGAGACGTGCCCTCCTGAGCAGTCTGCAAGCAGCCATGTGGAAAGAAAACAAGAGGAGGCAGCCACTTGACTACAGGGGATCTTCCTCAGAGGCACAGCCGTAGCCTGGGGCCATTTCCAAGGACAGCTTGTGAGCTGAGCATCTCTTAGGCAGTACTACTTATCTGCTGAGCAATTTGAAGAAAATTTAAGATAATGCTGCAGTCCCGTTTCACTTCCACTGAAGGAGCAATACTGACATTTAGAAAAAAAAAAAGGATATTTTACTTTTAAGCTATGTGTTTATCAACTATTTCATCCCCTCTATTCCTGCCATTTGTGTCTGTAAGTTGCAGTACTGCACACATCAGCCCTGAATTTCGTCATGACATAACAATACTTTTTGGTCAGGCTCAATGTAGGCAGCTCCTATGGCAGTGTGCAGGGAGAGCACAGCTGTGCAACAGGCAATTTTCACAGAGAGGCAGATGGTAACATCCCATCAATAAATCATTAAGTAGCTGCTGATGGTGATTTCCATAGCGCTACACACAGAAGTCTGGGAAAATTCCTTCCTGGCCAAGCATGCATTCGGTGTATTCCCTGAAGCATGACATTAATTACCTATGTTAGCTGGTAGCACGGATGTCATTTTCGGTCTCACCATTCTCCAGCCTTTTAATTAATTCTACTGAAGAATTCAAAACTTTTGACCCTCAGTTAATTTCATTTTGGACTTCAACTGCTTGGGTACTGACGATCTCTAGGCATTCAACAGAGCAACAGATGCACTTTCAAGCCCAGCAGAATTCTGTGAACTAAAAACTTACTGGGCAAGAAACACGGACACTTCTGTTTACTGAGCTTCAACAAACAGAAAGAAAAAACCCTTTTGGATTTGTTACCACCTTTCATGTTTGTGTAATTTCATCAAGAGTTGAAATGTAGTTTGCCCTGATCCTTTCAATGGGACTTAAAAACAAAACAACTCAGCAGAAGACGAACTTTATTCATAGAATCACAGAATGGTCCAGGCTGGAAGAGACTTCAAGGATCATGAAGCTTCAACCCCCCCAACATGCAGGGCCACCAACCTCCACATTTAATACCAGACCAGGCTGCCCAGGGCCCCATCCAACCTGGCCTTGAACACCTCCAGGGATGGGGCATCCACAACTTCTGTGGACAGCCTGTTCCAGCACCTCACCACTCTCTCTGTAAAGAACTTCCCCCTGACATCCAACCTAAATCTTCCTTCCCTCAACTTAAAACCATTTCCCCTTGTTTTGCTGTTATCTACCCTTTCCAAGTTTAGTGTAAGCAAATTAGATATTTTTTTTTCTGTCTCTGTTTAGCCTAAATGAAGTAGAATGAAAAGGAAACCCTCCCCTCTATTTCTGGCTACTACCAAGCACTTTGGTTTCATTCCCGATCGACTCCCAAACTAAGACCATTTTACCTAAGGCACTCAGTCTCATATTTACTTTTGCTGTCTAAGAAGGTATAAACATGAATTAAGTCCTTCCCTGTGGCCTCAATCTCATGTAAATGCTCCGATGTGACACTGACACTCTTATTCTGCCCTTCCCCTCAGCTGTAAAACTTACACAGCCTTTCTTCTTTTCAGACGAACTGTACAGCTAATTGTACTTCAGCCTGCTGCTCCTCTGTCAGAACTGAGTGGCACTGCACCGTGGGTTGTGAACGTGCAGGGACACCTACAGACCCACACACACGAAGGCTGTCAGATCTCCCTCTGCACTGTTTCCATAGGAAACCAGAACAAAATGAATTTTAACGACTCCACGCAATTCCTATCGGAATCGTGCATTTGTTATTATCAAATAATAAACCCAATTAGCAGAACTCATTAATTTATGCCATTTCATTTATTTGCCAGAGGACACTCGGTCCTCTCATGTATCCACCATTCCAGCACTTCCCCTTCTTGATTTATCAGCATCAGCACAACGACTTCATGCAAAATGTTTTCATGTTGAGTCCTTTACGTTTCTGTAAATGTAGTCTCCTTTGATTAACCCCAGAGATAACGTGATGAGCTGCCATAAATTATGCTGCTCTCATTGATTTTGGAGGCATTGTTTTGTTGCTGACTTCCATCACAATAAGAGCATGACCACTAAATTTGTATAAAGCACTCTCCCAAAAAAAGCCTGCGATATTTTGCGGAGAAAAGGTGAGCAGTAATGGCAAACTGAGCCATGTGAGGATCTGCCTTTGTCTTCCTTGCTTTATACTTTCCTGAGCACTTTGTGGTGCCATTTTGAAACACAGTTGAGTCTCTAAGTGCAACAAATTACTCCAAAATAATGGTAAAAATCTGCATTAATATTTCAGTATTATCACGAAAGCAAACCACACGGCACAGAACTATCAGCAGTAAAGCTCATATCCCACCATCTTTCATAGCCTGAAAATGACAAAAAACACAAAGCAAAGAAGGAACTAATGAAAACTCCATCTTCTTAAAGGAGTATCTACTTGAAGAGTAATACAGTCATGCATAGATAAGACAAAAAAATTTAGAATCTTGGGCTTCGCTTTTATCGTGGTACTGAAGACTTTGCTGTTTGTTTTTCCAAACTGTGGGATCATAGAATCACAGAATCATAGGATGTCCTGGGTTGAAAAGGACCACAGTGATCATCTAGTTCTAACTAGTTTTCAATTTCTGCAGAACCATCTCCTCCAGGAGCACACACTGCCTGCTATCAGTGAGGGATCCAGCTTTTTCTCTATGGGCACTTTAGGCCATTTGCTTTCCAAAGCGAAACTATGAAGGGTGTGTTCATGTATGTATCCATAACACAATGGTAAGTTGTTTATTGTGGAGGTAGCTATCAGGAAACAGTCCTAAAGGCAGAACGTTCCACTAGAAGAATACTACTGAGAACAGTAAAAACTCTGTAAAAGGGGACTATCAAAAAGAATGATTCCCCAAGGAAGTATAGAATTATTTCCCAAGAAAACTGAGAACAAGTATTTTTCTTTATGAGTGAGTGCATTTAATCCATTTCAAAATCTACTTTATTATATTTTATTTTTAATAATTTAAAAATACTACTTTTCTGAAAGAGTGGTCAAGCATTGGAATGGGCTGCCCAGGGAGGTGGTGGAGTCACTGACCCTGGAGGTGTTCAAGGAACAGTTGGATATTGCGTTGAGGGATGTGGTTTAGTGAGAACTATTGATGATAGGTGGATGGTTGGACTGGATGATCTTGAAGGTCTTTTCCAACCATGGTGATTCTGTGATTCTGTGAAAATCCTCAAGTTACTGGGGCTTCTGGTTAAGGCAAGGCATTGCAGTACTAACTCCATGTCCTCACTTAAACCAGAAGCATCAGTTGGGAGTTTCATGAGTGAACAAGAAATAAGAGTAAGAGAAATGGAAGCGTGGTGACGTCTTGTTTTTATCAAGAGTGCACAGTGCCATGCATGGAAGACGCCCCACTTCTTGTCCCCCTCCCATTTTTTACTGTGTAGATCTGCCCTGTCCCTTGGAGCAGCCATTACCCTCAATCACCCATAAGAAAGCTGACTTAGGAAGCAGAAACCTCTTCTTTGCTATTATGTTGGCTGTGCTAGTTTCCCACTAGTTAAGTGAGCTCATCTCCAAGGATTCAGCCCTCCCCAAGGGACCAAGAAGAGGAGCAGAGCTAGAGCTAAGCAGCAGGAGCTGGAGTGAAGAGTTTGCGTCCCTGGAGGAATGCGTCCCTGGACGCAGCCCATCTCACACAACCTCACAGTGAAGATGGGATTAACAGAAAAATGGAACCACGAAGATATAAAGGGGCAAAACTGTTCTGTTTCAGGTCTGATTTCTTTTTTTTCCTGCAGAGTCCTTCAGGCTCCAGACAGAAAGGTGCCTGCTGTCATCAGACAAAGTAGCTGACCGAAAGCCTAAACAGCCAAAGCAATTATTTCTGTTCCTGTTTGTGGAGGTGTTGTCCTCTGGAATGAATGTTTTTTGCACAGAAATGCAATCACTGCAAGATGCTGTGACAAGAATATTTGAGAACCACAATACTGTGTCTCGAAGCAAAAGTATTTGGAAAATCTCAGTGGGCAATGAAGATCAGAGAGATTTTTAGAGCCGGATTATGACTTTAAAAATTCTGACATTCAGCAATGAGAAAATAAATGGAAATTTAGAAAACCTAAGATTTTTTCCTTTTTTTTTTTTTCTTGAAATGACACGAAAAATGCTCTGAGTGTGTGCCCTTTGGTATATTTCAGTCAGCTGAATGAATTCAGCATCTCAGCTCACCTCCAAACTGTGTGCCACACCACCTCCAAGCACTTACTTCATTGCTTTCATGTATGTTGTGATCTATCATTTGGAGCAGAAACCACATCACATTTCTCAGGATGAACGTGGTGATCAAATTCCAGTGGATAATATTCCGAAGGCATCTGATACTCCTAAACAGGGAAATGGATTTAAATCATTATGTATAGTGAATATATAGACATATATATAAAGTAAGTTGTATACAAGTATATAAAATACACAAGTTAATTCTGTTCACCTGCCAAGTTCCTCATAATCTATTCCCACCCATAACCTTCTTACTCTATGAGAAAGGAGGTTCTTCTTTTCCATGCTCAGCAATGATGGACTGTGAGGATGCCTGTAGCACATCCTCACCAACAAGCATTACTGGGCCAGGCCCAATTCTCTGATCTCCAGGTAAATGGCACAGCTGTGCCAAAGCCAAAAATTGGACTTTGCAGTGTAGTCACAATGCGTATAAATGGTGTGAATACAAAACAGCAGCAGATGGATGGTAAAATATATGGTGCTTGCTGTATGCCTTTCTTCCAGAAAGCAAGCTACCAGAACCACTTTCATACGGGGTTCAAATAGCCAGTGTGCTTCCTGGGATCATCAGGTTAGGATTCCCCATTTGGCATATCAGCCTCCCTGCTTGGAGCATGGGACACATTCAGAAAGTGGTGCTTTCAAACCTGGTTAACTGTAATTAGCAACTGCTCATCTCACTGACAGCAAAGATTCCTTAAAATGAGAAGGCACAATCCAATAGCCCACATGGCTACTACCTCAGATCTTTTGTATGGCAAGCAAGCCAGCCTCCTTCGTAACAAACATTTTGCTATCATGAAACCCTACTGCATTTTTCCAAGGACCTGATTAGTCAACCTCAGGGCCAGAAGCAATTCTGTTTGTGTTTTTCAGCCTCACAACCCTCTCAAAGACTTCACAGCAATCCAGCAAACAACAAATGGAAAACCTCCCACATATGACATACTGCAACGTACACAACGATGCTCTGAGGTATAACCCTACAAACTCAGTGTCAAAACAGCTTCTGAGTTTAACAACTCAGGCTGTAAAGTCAGTGTTTCGTTTTCAGAGCCCCAGTGACTCATGATTGGAGTCAATACAGAAAAAAAGAAAAAAGGAAAAAGAAGTCCAGCTACTGACATCCATTCACTTTTATGTAGGGTACAAAGCAAAAAGTGTTGCTCTCAGCTAACCGGTGCTAGCAGCGGACCTGGCAGAGATGTCTCAGTTCTTTGAAAACTTTACTTCCAGCCAAAGGCCAGCATTCATGGGTAGGCTTTCAACGCAAGCATGCAACCAACATCCACTGCCTTTCGTGTTGAACCCCAAGAACCCATCTGGCTTTAGACTGACCTCGAAACATGCTATTAAGCTTCGTTCTTTGTTGATCATTCTGCACACAAATGTCCTGCAGCTTCTGTTCTCCTGTTTTAATCACTTCTGTCAAGTTAAGGATTAGCAAATTAAGGAAGGAGTTTGAAATACTACTTCTGGGGATGGGGAAAGAAGCAGGGGACTAAAATTGAGGAAATTCAGGTCAAACGACAGAGGTGCTCTCATGAAACTAATTGCTTTTGAGAACTCTAGCAGCAAAACAGATCCAGTGCACTATGCCTCTGCTGGGATGTAGTTTCATCATCCATATGCTAGGACATCACTACATCTGGCTGGAAGAAACCTGATTCCCACTAGGCACACAGCACAACATTGGACTGGAGAAGAAAACAGGATCTGTTTCAGATCTTTTGGTTAAGTTCTTAGAAAGAGCTTTCCTGCCAGCAGGATCCCAGTCATCAAAATCACCTTCTTTTCTGTGCCTTGGAATACAAAGACAACCCTAGCATACACTATCCTCAGTCTTTGCCCTCAGAACTGCCTCTTGGTTCACACTGTTGTCTCCTTTGCCCATCTCTTTACACTCAGCACTGGCTTTTGTTTGGTCTGTTAGATGCTGAGGACAGAGACTGACTTTTAGTGATGTCTGCTCAGCACCAAGAGCAAGATTGTAGGGTCTGTGTTGGGAACTCCCAAGTTATGCAGGGAATGATGAAGATCAAAATTCCTTGTTTAAAAACAAAACCAACACAACACTTTACAATGTGATGAGGGAAGATATGGTCCTGATATAAAATTAAGTGAAGTATAAATACAACCAACACCTGGGATTTACCAATATGAGACTTCGAACTTTGTCAAATAATGCTTTGGACATGAAACGTGGACAGTTGGCTCCCACAACCCACTGCCTTTAGCAAAAGACATCTTTTAGGAATCAGCACCCACGTAATGCTGTCTCATTCCCTTCTGACACTCTGTGTGTGGCACAGCTGGTATGCACATGCTTTGACCAACTAAAAAGACTCACGTCTTAAGAGCTGATGGAGCAAGGTAGGACAATCTGCTGTTCCTCCCCAGTCACATTCCAACCCACTTCCCTGCCCTGGCACAGGTGAGAGGCAGGAATTGCTTTTGTGATGGTTGGGCCACTGTTCTGCCAGGGTAAATAGGTGGGATTTGAATGTACAACACTACTCTCAGGCTGAGACATGTATCATAGAATCATAGAACAAGTCAGGTCAGAAGGGACCTCAAAGATCATCCCTGCCAAGGGGTGCCAAGTCTGAATGTGCTGCAGGACTTCTCAGTGGTTCAGACGGTGAGGATACCCCAGACATGGAATAGTTATCTTTTTTCCTCTTTTGGTTTCTGTGTTTCTTTCTACTAACCAGTACTAGCACAAAAATCACAGTGTCCACAATGCAGTTCATAGCCAAGGGTAGGAAAAGCATGAGAGAGAAGCATGTCAGATTCAGGCTGGGCAGGGAGACACAGCAGGGTAGTGCAGTGTGTGGAGGCTGCAGTGCACAGCAGTGAGAACTGTAGCTGAGCCAACTGGTATATAAGGAAAAAGCTCCTGCCAGCCACCTGAACAAGCTTCTTT
Organism: Meleagris gallopavo; assembly: GCF_905368555.1. NCBI lineage: Eukaryota > Metazoa > Chordata > Aves > Galliformes > Phasianidae > Meleagris > Meleagris gallopavo. The sequence goes on along the minus strand of NC_139409.1, from coordinate 4,285,511 downwards.
CGTGTGCAGGAACTGCTGGTGAGTATCAGCATGGCTATTTACGATGGATAAAGCACTGTGAGGGATACTGGCTGAGACAACGGTCCCCAGAGCCTGCCCATAAATTTTATTTGTGTAGTCGGATACCTAAGAGGTGGACAGAGGATGAAGGATTTGCAACACAACAAAGTGGAGAGCTGCAGTGCATCTGCTGTTTGGTAGAGGAACAAAGCCGACCCGTTCATAATTATCTCAGAGCCTGATGAAGAAACTCATAATTCTCAGAGTCATTTGTTCTCTTCCTGGCCCTTGGTAGGTAGAAGCAAGCTTAAACTTACACACCTTAATTTGCTTTGAAATACTGCTGCTATTCATAAAAATGACCTGTCCTGAAGACACAACAGTCTTCTGTGGGAATGGGTTCCACAGCTCCTTCCTCCATGATTAATTACCGGCTTCACTTTGCGGAATGAGAAAGCAAACAAGTCAGTGTTCCAGGAACAGCAATAACTGCCTTCACGGGCAGCCCTGAAAAGGAGCTCACATCATTACTGTGAGTAGGGGAAGGTGGAATTTGTGCTGTATGACAAGTTAGTGAATTGAACTCTTGTAAAGTCAGGTGAATGGCATGAATGCATTTCCTTGCAACTCAGAAGTTCTGAATTGAGGTGTTATTCTTACCTCAGCAGGGAGACACTGCAATCTGGAGTGTGGCAGTGACAGTATAAAGAAAATGATGTTTTCCTGATACAGGGAAGCCAAATAGTCATGAAAGGGAAGAAATGGGTGACTGAAATGATGCTTAGATACAACTGAAGCACTTCTGGGAAGAAATTGTGAATTACAGAGCCATTTTAAGTCCTCCAGACTAAAATACTGGATGACAGAAGGTTTCATCTTCATCTACATGTCAGGTATCACTGTTTCTGTCATTTCTGCCTGTTTACAGCCCTTGCTGCCCATGGAGGTGTGCAGCCCCCCTTCCAAGACCAGCAGCAGTAGATGCCATCCCAGTGAGCACAGAATCATGGAATGGTTTGGCCTGGAAAGGACCTTAAAGATCATCCAGTTCCAACCTTCTGCCATGGGCTGGTTGCCCCACAGCAGCTCAGTGCCCATGGCCCCATCCAACCTGCCTTTAAGAACCTCCAGGGATAGAGCATCCACAGCATCTCTAGGCAGGCACATCCCAGCGGAGACACCATGCACTGATGCTATGGATTTTCACTAAAAATCTTTCTCCTGTATTTTCTTAATCCTTCTCAGACAAAATGTGTTGGTCGAGACCTTGGCTGGGCTCTTCTCCTCACTCTTCCCTGGTGCATGGGTCCCAGGGTAGTAGGAAGGAGAAATGTTGGAGCAATTCAGTCAGAACAGATTCAAGGACTAAGGCCAAAACATAAAGACATTGGAACTTCCATATTCAGTCACACCAATGAGCCATGGAGGCTGAGGCTGTCAGCAAAAGGCAACGCTCCTGAGGTAGCACAGTTCACACAGCAATTTCACCTTTGGCTGTGCCTGAAAGGAGACTTTGGGCCTGACGTACCCCCTGAAATACAGCAAGCAAGCAATGCCAGAAAAGATGCATAGGTGACACCGAGCAAATGAGCAGGCAGAAGGAACAGGGCTTCCTTGGAAAGGAGAGAAAGATGATGAGCTTTCCAACGTGCAGGGAGGATACCACTTCCCACATAGACTGCTACTTAACTAGCAGCAGGTCTCTGTGCTGAACAGAGCCAGACAAGGTGATCCAGGAGCACACATCTCCCATTGCACACACACCACAGCGCCCCACAAAAGCATGAGCTTCAGCCCTACAGCAGAAACTTAGATGCAAAGAAGCAATTAAGGTGAAAGCAAACATAATTCTCATTGGCTCTCCTAGCTAGTAATCAAAAGCCAGGTGTATGGTGGGAAATTACACATAATGACCTCTTTATTTGATTTGAGAACAGATCGTGTTTCAAGCTCAAATGTCATTTTCTGACTTAATACCATACCCCTGGCATCCTGAATCGCTTGCTGCGCAGGATATCATAACTGGGCTTCCATAGCAGGAACAAGCTGCAAATGAAAAGCAAGGAAAACTCTCCTGCAGTTGGCTGAAGCCTGTGTCAGAAGTGGGCAGAGTTTCTGACTGTTCAAAGAGAAAAGCACACTCTGCTAATTATCTCAGTCAAATGATCTTAATTGCATGATGTGGTGTAGAAAGCAAAGAATCAGAAAATTCATTCTTTGGACTTGGGAAATGCTGAGAGCTGAAAAGGCAGGAAACTTATCCATTGTTCCCATACAGGTGATCTCCCTGATTCAGAAATGGAGGTCTACCAAATGCCTTATAGAACAGCACTGGTAAAACCCAGTGTAGCCTTTCTGTTGATTCATGCTTTTTCTTCTCACTCTATGCATACAGTGCTATTTTTTCCTTTGGGATGTTCAGAGCTACTATCGTCTGATTCAAAGCATGATACAAATAATTAACATTCGCAATCATCACAATGTGCCAGCATGGTTGAAAGCTAGCTGAATTAGTAGAATCATCTGCACAGAAATAATGCAAACGATAACTTTATTAAAGAAGCTTGGACACTTTCTACTAGTTCACATAGTATTCTATTAATAATGATGTTCAATTAAATGCCATCCTGAAGTCTGTCTGAAAACAGTTGGCATGAGAAATCTGCAAGCGCTTAGCTGGAGTCCTTCCCACTCCATGAGTGCCGAACAAGCAGGAAGGAAAACCATGGGCAATGCTAAAAAAAAAAGTATTTTTCCCCTTCAGTCTTTTTGAGTGCAGGCAAAGCTTGTAGACAATCCATAAATGGCACGGAGCAGGAGGAATACCTAACTGCACAGCTATTTCCCAGGCTGTCTGGGAATACGGGGTGTCTGTCACAGCCTATTTGTTTTCATCCACACGGAGCCCTCCCCTGAGGACCTCACGGTTTCCCCTGTGTGCTCATGTATATATTCTGGAATTCCTGCTGCTTACAAATGGGAAACGCAGCTGGAGAGGCTGGCAGGGAAAATGAGTTTCTTGGTGGCAGTTGCCTAGGGTAATATAAATATTCCCACATGAAACATGAGGGGCAGTTGCAAGGGAAGAAAGCCATGAAGCCTTATTTTGAGGGCAGGGGTTAGGGTTAGCAGCAACTTCCACCGGTGCTTAGGATGGGCACAGGCACTAAAAGGAAGCCACTGTGGAATTATCTGTGCTCCACTGAGCTTTTTCCAAACCCTATTTCTGCTTAAACACAGTGCACAAGGGATTCTGCTGGTAAGTCAAAATGGGAAAGCACTGATGTTCCTTGTGTTGGAAGGCTGCAGCCAAAGTACCCATGAGCAAGCTGAGAATGAACAGGATGGGTAACTATAAGGCACTACCACAGCCTGTGCAGAAGCTTCCTTGCAGGCCAAAATTTTTGTCTCCTCTCACACACTATCTTCAGATTAGCAGATGCTCATTAGCTAGCCACAGCCCTCTGAGGATGACACCTCAGTAGATACACAAAAGAAGCAAACTCCAAGGTGCTGATGCTGCTGTTCATGATCTCCTTGGCCTCATTTCCTACAAAACATGGTGTGGAATGCTTCATTATTGCCCAGGGAGGTGGTGGAGTCACCACAGTAGAAGAACTGTGGAGATACTGCACCTGAAGGACATGGTCAGTGGGCACGGTCAACAGTTAGGTCAACAGTTGGACTAGAAGATTTAAGAGGTCTTTTCCAACCTTAATGACTCCAAGATTCTATGATTAGAGTATCTGGCAAGGGAAGACCACATAAGATCATTCATAACTTGCTGTTTCCAAATACTCATTCCTGTGGTTGGCCTATGTTTGCTGGCCTCGTGCTGCTCAGTGCCTGCGGAATCATCGAATATCCTGAGTTGGACAGGTCTCCAAAGGATGTAGAAATGTTTCTCTGTTGTTCAGCCTGGGCACCTTCAGAGGAATCTGCTGCTTCCATAACACACAAAAGCAGCCTACACACTAGAAGGAGCATTCATTCCCTATTTAGGGGTGGCACATCTATTGACAAAACAATGCACCATAGAAGACTTTTTATTAGACAGAAGAGAAGGTGAGTAGGTGCTGAACACCTGCAGTAGAGTTTTTGTGGGATATAGATGTGTGTGCTTCCTTGGGTGAAAATGGAAATCAAACCTTTCAGTGGTTAAACACCTGCAGGTGCATTTTTTGTGAGTAGCTCTGACCATCCAGGCTTTAATACATTCTGATTCTCCTGCCCAGAAATGCTACAGGGTATGTTTCTTTTGGAAGAAAATGGCACTCTTGAGCATTATTCATGTCTAACAAAGAAAAAAAGAAAAAAAGAAAAAAAGAAAATAGAAAAAAAAAGAACTTACAGAGACCAAACTTTGCTCTCCTTATTCCTCTGAAATCTTGGAAAAGTTGCAAGATTTGCCCCACTGTTCCCAAAACCATTCCATCATCATTAATAGGAGAACAGAGCACAGACAAGTTTTAGCTCGTCATTCAACACAGTCTTGCACAGGGCACTTACACGACCAGGATTTGTACAGGTCTGTGCCCATCTCCAAAGACACCATCTTGTGGCTAAAATCTTGGTGATAGCAGAGATGCACTTCTGGGAGCACACTCCAAGCTCAGGATGGGAACTGGCCTCCAAACTCCAGGCAACCATTGAGTTAAAGACCTTCATAAATTCTTGAAACTCTAGTTTAACTGCAAGTTCATTTTTTCCTCCGTCACCTTGCTCCTGAACCTCTCTGCTCTCTCTAGGTTGGAAATCATCCAAAAATAACCACTCACAAGTCTATCCATAGAGTGTCTATGCTCATGTCCTCTTGCATCAGTCCTGCACATGATTGTACATAGCTCTCCTCTTTCTGATATTTATCCAACAGTCATGTACTTATAATCAGCAATCATATTCTTCGCCAGACTTCACATTGTTAGTCTATAGTATTATTATTTCAGGTACAGCTTATGAAACTTCCCACATCTTGAGAATATAGTTCTCTGGGGACACTTTTAATTACTCGTAATTATTCTAGGACATCAGGAGAGCTCTGCTTCTTTGTGATTTATTTAGGCTGTATACAAATGCCTAAGAAAGAAGTGATACAGATACAAGATGAGTAGGGAGTGATTAAGAGCAGTGGGAAGCAAAGACATTGGCCTAGGGCTAATCAGTAGGAAATGAGCTTCTGTCTTTTATCTGAGCCTCTGAGACAAGATACTTCAGATCATAGAATCATAGAACAATAGAATGTTTTGGTTGGAAGGGACCTCAAGGATCATCAGGTTCCAACCCCCCTGCCACAGATGGTTTCAAGCAGCACAGCACTTGATGTTTTGTACTCACAGAAGACCATCTGAATGCAAATGTGCTTATCTACAGAGCTCCATCGTTTTCATTCCTGTCTCACTTTGAGAACTCTCACACTTCAACACTACATGGTTGGACAGAGTGCTATCTTCAAATCCACAGCCATTACCATCCACCAAACACATACTCTTCAATCACCAGTATTTACTACAAAGTTTAAAAAATGCCCTGTACCTGAATGATCATTAAAAGCTTTGATATTCTAAGTAGCAAATAGAGCAGACTGAACAAGGGTAGGTGGAAAGTCTGAAACTGGAGGGCAAAACAGAGCATTAATGTGAATTTTAGTTGATGCCTTATCTTAGGACTTGCTATTTTTCCCTTGCTCCATGACAGAAAGGTACCCACAGCAGGACTGTATCTTACGTCTGGAGCCTACTTGCTCTGATCACATTGGATACCTCATGGCTTTTCAGTAGGAATTGCAGAGTTCACCTACCCATGATGATACATCATCAAGGCTCTGACAGCTCTCAGATCACTCTGCTCCATGAAATCACAGAACCACAGAATCATTAAGATTAGAAAAGACCTCTACAATCATCTTGTCCAACCACTCACCTATCACTAGTATTGCCCACTGACCACATCCTTCAGTGCCACATTTCCACAGCTCTTGAACACCTCCAGGGACAGCGAGTCCACCACCTCCCTGGGCAGCCTAAGCAGTGCCTCTATCTGTGAAGAATTTTTTTCCAAATGTCCAACCTGAACCTCTCCTAAGCACAACTTAAAGCCATCCCCTTTCACCCTATCACAAGCGATGCGAGAAAAGAGACCAACTCCCATCTCCCATCTTTTCAGAGAGCTATAGAGAGTGACCAGGTCTCTCCTGAGCCTCCTCCATTATCAACAATCCCAGTTCCCTCAACTGCTCTCCAGAAGATTTGTGCTCTAGACCCTTCCTCAACTGCACTGCCCTTCTTTGGGTAAGCTCTAGGACCTGTAGCAGTCTCACCAACTGTGTGCAAGAGTGAAGAACAGGAGAGTTGAAAGAAATGTGGAACAAGAGAAGATAGAAGACAATAGAGAGAAGACAATCAGCCCTGGGAGCTGATTAGAATTAAAAAAGAAAGGTGAATATGTTGCTGAAAGAAAAAAAGTAATAATTCAATCTGTCAGGAGAAAAAAAATGTGAGGTTTCAGTAACCTAGCTGTTATTCCAGAAAGAAAGGGCACACTGCCTTGCAAAATAAAAATTCAGGTGTCTTAAAGTGGAAATATAAAGCGGTAAATTAGGAAGAACAGGAAAGCAAAGTTTCCCTCACCACTTCAATTTACTTTCATTACTACCATGCTAGCAGAAAAAGTTGCTGTGGCTTTTATTTTTACAAAGCTGTCTTTATCCTGCAACCTGTGCAGGAGGACCTGTCATTTTCAATCTTCAATCTCCCGTTAAGTGCCATCCTTCTTTATTGGATTCAAAATGCAGCAGTGGCTTCGACATTTCCCAGAACAAACACACGTCTTCCAGTAGTTGGTGCTTCTGCTTCAGTCACCAATGCACAAGTAAAACATTTGGAAATCAAATCCAGCCAGTTCACTGCTGGCAATTGCCATCACTTTGTTTGATAACAAGAGATGAGTTTTACAAGGAACTCATACTCCACCTCGGAGAGGGATAAAACAGCATGCTAACAAGGAAAAAGGCAAGAGAAAGCTTTGGGTTTCTGCATTCTCAGCAACAGCAAAACAAACTATTAGTGAAAAGAAGCATTTCAATCCTTCTTTTCTTTCTTCCCTTTAGCTTGGTTGGTATTAACTTTAGCAGAGCTGCTCCTATGGAAAACTTCTCTAGTAGTGTGAGAATGTGATTATGTGGGAAGGTGAGCCCCACGTCAGCAGGAATTGCTTGTGTGCACCTGCGGGATGAATTAAACCTTTACTATTAATGAGGAGAACACACAACCCAGGAGGCTCACAGCAGTGCAGATGCATTTAACGACACCCTCTGAAGTGCACTGAGCAAATCTCTCCAGGTCCCGTGCTGGGGATCAGCACAGCTCTCCAGCACACCTGCCTTTATGCACAAATGCCTCATTTTCCCTTCTCAGCATATCTCTTCTTGCTCGTGTGCTTGCAGGTTTCGCTGTGCCTTGTAACAGCACGGCTGTTAGACTTTTAAGAGCACCTACATTTAGACCCTGAGGAAACACCCGTGACCTGGATCTTTAGAAGAAATTTCAGTGAATCATTCAATCATAATAATCTCCTCTCCCATGAGCTGGGCTTCACTTTTTGGTATTTAGGCGCTGAATGAAATGCTTACTTGCATATTTTTTATTACAGCGCCCAGGAAGAAGGCTTGTGACAGAGCTGTATTAAAAAAGGGTTAGAATAGGTCTTCCCAGTCGAAGGGAGTCCTTGGCTGAACCCTCCTCCTTTCTCAGCTGCTCTGGGGGCTCCTGATAACACAAAACAGATGGCAGCTGATTTCATTGCTTGCTTTTATGTCTGAGCTTTCTGCCCTTCAAAACATCTTTCAGTGTAAAATTCCCTGGGGTTTGGGACAGAACACTGCTAGTGTGAATGGAGGTCAGAAAGTGGCATAAGGAACTGAAGATGGAACTGGGGAAGAGATGAGCCAAGACACATTTGGAAGAAGAAGGACTACATCCAGCTGTGTAGTGCAACAGGTTGGGCTGGAGCAGCAACAGTGATGGAGCCACTCACCTCCAAAAGCACAGCACCCCTCTCACTGTTGTAACCAAAGCAACATTCCTTGCCACTCCTGCCATATACTAAACCTGCTCTTGAAACCTCCAGTGTGAGAGATCTCCCAGCCCTTCCAGCAGTTGTTTCCCAAGGCAGCAGGTGTTCTCCTATCTATTATTTGAGACGGGGTTGTCTTTGGGTCTCCATGTGCATTAACAAAGCAAAGGGCAAATCAAGCAGATGATGAGTGAGAAGCCTAAAACTATGCAGTTGTAGAATCTGAGCCTTCCTGGAGGTGTACTCCATCTTCACCCTCAGCAAGCACGATGAAGTAAGGATGATGGCAGAGTGGGCAGAGATATGGAAATGATAAATTTTCACTACGGAAATTCCAATATAAGAAATTATCAGACTTTGCCCTGAAGGTCTTCTAGTGTGCTGGTTTTCTTTAAGGCAGGAATTATCTACATTCCTGTTGTGCTGAGAGACATGCTTTAGAGGGAACTACTGGTGACAGGTGGATGGTTGGACTGGATGATCTTGTAGGTCTTATCCAACCTTGGTGATTCTATGATTCTCTCGTATCACCCAATTGGTAGATGCCTTCTTCTGGCCCAACTAAAGCAGAAAAAAAAAGCCCCAGATAACAAGACTCAATTATCAGAATGGATTTGTTCCTGGGACACTTCTAGAGGAAAGGGTGATAAAGACATACACAGCCTAGAAAACGTGTAGGGGAAAACAGTAATGCAGTCTGGACCGCCTTTACTGGAGCATCTTTTGTCTCATCTCTGCAGAGACTGAGATAGCTCATGCTGGCTAACACAGGTTGGAAAGTTCTATCAGAGCAATTGATTTTTCTTTTGCATGGTGCAATGGAAATGTAGAGAGACTGAATATCTTAATTCACAGCATGTATAGGGAGCTACTTAATTGCTGCAGTCCTTTTTCATGCTGCAAAATTTAAATCGTAAAATCAGAATTTAAATACCAGAAAAACAGTTTAAAAGAGATCAGTGAGGCGACTTCCAACAGAAGCTGGATATGTTGATCCAGGCTCATCTAATTGTTTCTGCATTTATTTACTTAAGCATTCATAAAAGATTCAGCAACAAAGCAGAGAATATAGTTGCAATTAATAATCTGCGTTCTTTATCCAGTGTGAATTAATTCAGGGCTCCAAGCATGATGGGAATTAGCACTATCTGCTAAGTGAAAAGGTTGAAGTGGAAGTTAAAACTGATGCATCAGAAATGTTCCCAGAGAATGTTTAAAGCTTTATTTTTTTTCTTCCCATGGGCACAGTTTATTCTGCTTATACACACTGGGGTGAAAGAAGATTCAACAAGACCATCCCTCCTCTTAGCACTGCTTAAGGGAAAGACTCAGTGTAAGCCTTTGGAGGGATGCTCCAGCCTAGGAAAGCAGCAATGTTTTCACTTTGGTCACTGTCTATCAGCATATCAGAGTCCTGGATGGGGTCTGATTGCACATTCCTAGACAAGGCCACACAAACAACATGGAAATATCCTTCAACCAGGTCACTCCCACTTGACCAGGAGAAGGGAAGCATTTCTACATGGTTTCAGTGACTGCATTCCTTGTTTCATGAGCACTTGCAGAGATAAAGGTCCTACAAAGATGCTCCCGTTGTTACTTAAGCAAAATTCCAAAATTCTTTAATGGAAGAAGAATTGAAATTAACCCAAATCAAAATTGAAAGCTTTAATTTCATCTCCCTGGGTCTAGATCTTGGCACTGTCTGCCAGGCAACACGAAACGCCTCATGTTATCACGCAGTGCCTTAGAAAACTTGCCCCCCAAATTTGCAACTCAGCACTCAAATCCCAGCTTCCCTTAAAGAAGCATTCCACGCTCAGTGAATTTTTTGCTGCATCAATAAATCATGTAGAGTCCTCTTCCTGAATAACAATAAGCTTCAGTTCTTAAGCATGGCAGCCACCATTACAGCTCATCCAGTGCAGCAACCATTGAAGACACATACAGGCTCCAGAGCAGGAAAGCCACAATCTTTCAAGATCATACACAAACTGGACAGTGTAATTAAAGGGCTTGAGTAACCCAGTAACACCCAACCAAGTTAGAAGCATGCAAACAGATTACTCACCTCAAGCACAAGAAAAGCATAAAGGCAACTATAAGGGCCCCTACTGATATACAGTGCCCCAGGTAGTTTATGATGAGGGCAATCTTGTAATGGTGTGCATACTTCCTCTGGAGGTAAAGAGATAACATGATTAAATCAGCATGACCCTCTGAGCACTGACATTAAGGAACAGTTAATCAGTTTAGGAAACAGTAATTACTTTTCTCGACATTCAAATGATATAACAGCCCCAGGCTGATGCCTACATACAAGCCAAACATGCTGCCCAGGCACAAAGTACACGCTTGGTTTCATTTCTGTTTGGGATTTATCCTGAATTTCTTACAAATCTCAGCAGAAAAATCACTTTTCCCTCGTTTTCCTCAATTTCCTTGAGATCTTTTATTTTCATCATCATGTGAAACTGCAAAACTTTGTATTTTTGGGATAACAAAGCTACCGAAGACACAGGCAATGATCTTCTCACAGCTGCAAAACATCAATACGTTATAGAATGTTCCTATGTTGGAGCCTACACAGTTACAAGGAGGCAGGTTATGCTACTTTCCCTCACACATGGCCTGATTTTCATATGGAAATGAATGGGTATGATGGGTGTGATTTTCATATAGAATGAATCAGTGAATCAGAAGAAGCCCTTTCCATATGAGCTGATTTTTCTTTGAAGAGCCTTCCTGCAAACTATGAGCCTTATTTTTCTCTGAGGGCAGAACAAGTGATACGGACTGCTACAGAGCTGGTGGGGACTTCTCAGGTTTGAGAACTTGATGAAACAGAGCTCTTGGTTTTAACAGGGTCCAACTATGTGGTAAAGTTACTGTATTAGAGTCTGTTTCTTAGGATGCTGAGGGCTTTATTGGTAGGTTCTTGATCCTGTAGATTGAAAAATAAGTACAAAGTGCTCCCACCTAAATCAGGGAACGATGCAATGTGGCCAAAATTTGACCTTGAAGTGAATGGAACGTCTTGTTTCTTTCCAGGTTAAGCATACTTTTCCCCATTTGGGATGTTCTCCTTCCTCAGAAAAGAAAGACCTAGAATCTAAATTTCCTTCCTTTTGATAAAGATACTGAACTAAAATCCTGCAAATAGCATCAATTTTCTAATTTCGGTTGAGCTCACTTTGTTTCATTTTTTTCTAGCCATTTCCCTTCACATTTTATTCCAGTCAGAGGAATTTGTCAGTGAATGGAAGTTTGGATGAAGCTACAACCAACAGCTGTAGTTAATCTGCACCATTGTCCTATGGAGATAGCATCTCCCAGTGTTCTGCCAGAGAGCGAGCCCTCTTGGAACCATTTCCACGCTGAAACCTGCCTGTATCTTCAGCTTATGGAGTAATGTGCTGTTTCTGGACTGAACTCAACCACGTAAGGTATTTTTAAGTCTATTATAAAATGCCCTAAAATAAACTTCCCAAGCACAGGCCCATTTTCTGAATAGCCTAGAGGAGGAAAGTGAAAAACCAACCATAACCCAAGACCTGAATTCCTGAATTAAGCTTTAAGTCACCAGGTCACCTCATGGAGGAAAACACATCCAACTGATGTGTCTGCCTGAAAAGCAATGCTGTGCTATTCAGTTCATGCTCTGGCAAAGTGGCTTGCTTAATTTTTTCCTGACTAATTGCTCATGTAGTGTTAGAAGTTTTCTAGAAACGGCAGTGCTTCTCCCAGACCAAGCATCTGCTGTGTGACACTGACCCTTCCATTGCTCCTTTGGCTCCTAACCTCTATTTTGACTTTACTTCAGTTTTAAGAAGGTATGGTTCAAAACATACAAAAAAAATTGACTGAAAAAAACCCCAGCAAATAATTAAGGTCCTCTTTGATATATGCATGTTGAAAGAAAAGCTGAATTTATTTATTTTCCCTTTGCTGACACAACCAAGGTTTCCTGAAGGCAAATTTGAATATCATAGAAACAAGAAGTGACTCTGTTCCTATGAAAAAAGAAGCTGACAGGGTTGCAAGATCACTTCCCACCAGCCTACATGCAATCTGCATCTCTGGTAGAAGTGGAGACAACACCTCTAGGGCTGAAAAAACACGTGCCCAGAATGAGCCACATTGGTCAAAGATGAGTTAATGTAAATACTTGCATAACTGTTCTGTCTTGAAGGCTGATGCATTTAAAATGCTAAGAAACTTCTACTGCTACACAATGTTCCTCTGCTTCCAGGAAGCTAGTGCACTACACTAAAATGCAGATTAAATCCTATTTGTGGTTTAGAAGGAGAGTCATTATCTTAGAAAGGAAATAGAAAAGGGGATGGCAAGGACACTGCTGGCAGTGGGCATGTCACTGGAGCTCTCTTCCACTCCATACCCCATGTCTGAAATCACACTGTGTCAGAGAGTGCTATCTGCCAGGTAAAATGAGGAAGTGCAGCTTTATTCTTTTACCTTGCATCAACTTCTCAAATTCAAGGCATTCTGGGCTTCCCAGCGTGAAGGAGTCATTCTATTCTCAAGACTTTCAGCTTTGCTAGGGTATCCCTGCCCAAGGAGGCTGTGGATGCCCCATCCCTGCAGGCATTCAAGGCCAGGCTGGATGTGGTTCTGGGCAGCCTGGTCTGCTGGTTGGTGACCCTGCACATAGCAGGGGTTGGAACTGGATGAGCATTGTGCTCCTTTTCAACCCAGGCCATTCTATGATTCTATAACTGTAAAAAAAGTTCCACATCAGTCATTTCAGATTTCCTTCTGTTGCTAGGATGACCTCATTACCAGTCCAGGGATGAGTTTGACCAGTTTGAATATACCATATCTCCTCTTTCAAGACTTTTGGAAGCAGAGTCATAGAATGACTGAGGTTGGAAAGGAGTTCTAGAGGCCAAGCAGGTTGCCCAGAACCACCTCGAGCAGGCTGCCCAGGACCTTGGCCAAACTAGGAGTGTATGTGTTACATGAGATGCTGCCCTAACACAAACTGGTGTTCTTTGGCTTCTACTATCATAGAATCACAGAATGGCCTGGGTTGAAAAGGACCACAACGATCATCTAGTTCCAACCCCCTGCTACGTGCAGGTTTGCTAACCAGCACACCAGGCTGCCCAGAGCCACATCCAGCCTGGCCTATTACTACTTCTGCTTTCTCTTAATACAGCTTTCCTTCTTCCTTCTATCTTCCCTGATGTCCAAAATAAGGGAGCCATCTCATCCTGTTGGACTGCTGTTCAGTGGCCAAGCAAAGCAGACTGCCTTGGGCTCCCAGCAGTCAGGGAAAGTGCAGTGCAAGGATAGTTCAATTCTTTCTGCAAAACAGTTGGAACAGGAATGACTCACTCCTCAAGGAGGCCTCTTTATTGCTCTCTTGGCTGCATAGGAGAGCTAGACGACTAGTTGGACCGAATGTGTAACTTCTGGACAATTAAAGATCAGCTGAGATGAATCATAACTCAACACCAAACAAGTGAATAGAAAGCCAGGCAAACTTTCACTGCTGTCAGACTGAGGGGAGAGGCAGCTGCCTCTGAGCTCACTGTTTTCCTGTTCTTGGCCAGCTGGAAGCTGGGTGGCTGTGCCTAACATGACTGTGGTCCTCAGCAGGATATGTTAACTTAGGTCCAGCATGGTGCTGATTCAGCAACACTTCTTCAAGCCTCCTCAAAAGAGCAGCAGAGCCAAATCCATAGCTGCCAAAGGCCACATAAACAAACCCATATTTCTTGATTTATAGCTCCTCATGAAGGCTGAGGCAGACTTTTTGCTGCTTGAGACTCTCATTTATCTTCTAACAAGAGCACAGATTTGTGCTAGATGCAGCAAGGATCTCTGATACAGGAGACTGCAAGCTAAGTAGAAGCTTTCCATTTATTACATGTTATGCCAAACAATCAGCTTCTGTACCTGATTTGGTTGCCTGGAGAAGGTGTTAACTGATCATTCAGTGGGTGGAATTCGGTCTGATATTGAGACATTTACATTGGGATATCTGTCCAAATCCGAACCAACGGCTGAAGCAAGGGCTGGAAACAGCTGTGGCACACACACAGGCATCCCTTGAGGTGCATGCAGGAGACTTTGTGCTTCCTTGTCAGTCCCAGCAACAAACCAACCTCAAATTGCTGCTGCTGAAGGACACCGTTATCCCAGAAGACCTGTGTCACAACTGCCAGATGGATGGAGATGCATTGGGGCATCTTAAACCACACTGCCTAGCTAACAGGGGAAGCTAAATTCAGCCCAGATGCCTATCTAGGAGCAAAACAGCCCCAGAGCATGATTTTATCAGCTATGGCCACAGGTTAAGCACTCATGTATGAATGCAGTATATCAGTGAATGTGTGCTTCAGGATCTTATGCCCCCTGGAACTGACCCAAAGCTGAAAAGAACTGCAGTTTTCTGTGGTATGGCCCCACGATTCCATTAAGCACGTAGCATTTGACACTGGGCTGATCCTGAGAATGCCTGTTCCTGTCCCCATGTATTATGTATTGATAGCTGCATCTGAAGTCCAGTTACAACCTTCCTTAGAATTCTGGTAAGCGCTCAAGCTTGAGACAAAACACATGGGGATACATCCTGAAGATATGTGGCATCTGCTGGGATCAGACAACAAACAACAGGCTCATGTCTGTGCCCAAATCTCACCTTTAACCAAAACTGAGGATTATGGAAATCCATATGGATTTTGCTGTCTTTATTTGTTTTGAGGTCACAAAGCAACTCAAGTATTCATCTGCAATGTTGAGCATTATGCAGAGATTTAGAAAATATTCACAAATATTAAAATTTGTAAAGCCTGTCACCAATCTTTAAAGGTCTAGTAAATGAATTTTTAAGCTTTTGCAAACAGGGGTGGAGGGAACATCTGCACTTTCCTCTGTTTAAGGAACGTGCTACTTAAGAATCCTTAAACTATCACCATAGCTGCAAAGTTTTTAAAAGCAAAAACAGAGCTAATGTCAGCTCAGGTTTCCTGAGCTAACCACCAAAAACATGCTTAGCCTTTGCCTGGCTCTTTACCCCATTCCCTAACTCAGCACTAACTCAGCCTCACTCAACCCCCAGTGCTGCTCATTGATAAGAGACTCAATTCACAGCACTGAAAATCCTCCTCAGTCAGAGCTACCATGGGCTGCCCCCTCCATCCCAGCAACCTCTTCCCTCCCACTGTGTGCCTTGTCCCCAAAATTCCTGCAATACTGCAATATGATGGTTCAGGGAACTGAGCCAGCTGGAAAAGCACAAAGCAAGTAAGGGTTTTCCATTTCAGTGGAAGGTAACTGTAAGGATGGGCTGAACTGGAGCAGTCCCAAAGTGGTTCAGCTTGAGGTGTCATGGTGCCCTCTCCACTATGCCAGACAACCTTGAATGCTTATCAGTCCTGAAGGAGAATAGTTATTTTCTAGTGCATTCCTCTTACTTTCTTGAAGCCCCTAGCTTTTTTGGGGGGTGGATTCCACCTCGCCAGTGAATGAGTGGGTACTCCTTAGCACCTGCTGTGTAGCTACCTGCTTTCTCATTCATCTGAGAAAACCCGCATTCAGCAACATGGATTTTATGGGACAGGTGTCAAGCCACATTACGACTGTTCTGGGTGCAGACAGTCCTGAGACTGAAATCTGGATTAGTTCTGCAAGCAACGTGCAGTAGGCAAAACCTTGTCTTCATCCTCTGTTTGAACCTGGCATGGCACAACTCTTATGACAAAAGAGTGCAAAGAAGCCCAAAACATAAATAGGTCTGAGCTGCTGGGCTTGGCCACCCTTGGCAAAGAGACAGGACAAAGCCTAAATGTGCCCGTGTGCCCCACCACAGAATCAAAAGAAGAAGGGAAAGAGAACATGGCACGGAAGGATAAAAGGTTTAAGCTGTGTGAGGATGAATGCCTGTGATGTGTCCAAAAGAAGGTGACATCCGACAAAAAAAAGGACTTTGCATAATTGCCTGTAGCTTTTCTGAAGGAGCTTACCCCTGCATGTTAAGTTGATTCTGTAAACTCCTATATAATGTCAGGCTGGCTCAGTCTTTTAAAGACAGCTGGAACTTGAGTTTGCTTTTTATGTATTTTTCTTCTGCCTCTCCTTTACATATTTGCCTTAGGGAAAATGGCATTGAGATCTGGAAAGGCCAGTTGTGGATGAGACTTCAGAACTGGCGTATAGGGAGTGGAATCAGCTGATGAAAGCTTACATTTCACTCCCAATGAAGCTTCTGGTATTATTGCTCTTATTAATAACATTTACTGTAGCAGCTGTAGGCTCTCAACAAAGCTGAGAAGGATCTGCATAAACATACAACGTCAGAGACAGAATCTAGTAAAGCATCCTTTGTTTTTTAATAAAAATTTGAGTAGGAAATGTGGAGAATGGATTAATAATCTGACTGAACTCACAGGGAGGATTCATTGCAGAGACAGAAATGGAATCCAGCTCAGAAACCCCAAATTAGTATGTTAACCTTAAGCTTGGCTTTGCATTCATATATGCTGAGAAATGACACTGAGAAGAACGAAGGAAAGGAAAAATACAGACCTTGTCATCCAGAATAGGCTCACACTGAGAGTAGTTTATCTTGGAAGCCCACGTCCCATTGCCCAGGCATTCTCTGTAGGCATTTCCTGGTAGGGACCAAAATAAAAGAGAAATGAACACTCTGTGCTAGAGTTCAGTCTAACACATTCATGTCATTAAGAAGAGGTGAACAGTACAGATTATTCACAGCGCAAATCAGCAATATCCCAACCTCCATGGGGACTGAAGACTAGGACAGCCTGCCAAAAGGAGGGAAGAAGAGAAATAAGGGATGTAAGTACATCTTAGAGACCATCAGTTTATCAAGATATTTACTGGTAACAGTTTCCATAAAAAAATGGGTTTGAAAGACAGCAAAGGCATGGAATAGAGATTTCAAGAGAAAACTTAACGTGTCTACAAAAGGTGTATTCAAACACAGGCAGAAAGGTTCAGGTTTTAAGTGTTCCAACTAGGAAAATACTATGCATGTAGTAAACATTGCTCCACTCTCCTCTTATCCCATTGTAAACCCAATACTGGATATTGATTTTCTAGAATCTTCCAGTGCAACAGCATTACTGATAAATTCTGCAAGGAATCTGAAAGAGGAGGAAGACAACCACACCTCCCAACCATGGGACGGGCAGGTGCTGTGGAGGTCACACATGAACAGACCTTAGAAACGGGTAGGATGCATTCACCCATCTTCTATGAAAAAGAAAACCCTTCTGATCTCTTTCCAAGGTGCCATTTCTCCCAAGCCATGAGTGAAAATCAGCAATTACTTCACTGAAGAACAGAGATTTCGCATCCAGTTGCAATGTCACCCTGAGGAGCTCCGGGAACTGTCTGCATTGGAAGTGGGGTAAGGGGTTCAACATCTGGTAAGAACTCAAAATTCAGGGAGGTACCTATACAGAATAAAATACCTTCTCCCAAACATGAAAAGCACAGCTAGTCCCATGAAACAAACTTTTCCATGCTTATTTTCAGCTGTCTTAAAAACAAGAAAGTTGAAGTAAAACAGGAAATTCAGATCCCCAAAGGATACATATAACTTCCTAATGAACTCTTCATGAGTTCTTTCTGCCCTTTATCCGATTTCTTGCTGGGACTTTGCCATGGTCAATCAGTATAATTCAACACAGCCATCAGGAAAATAAGATGTCAAGTGAAAGCATCAGATTGAATGCTCTTAAAAGTGCTGTTGGCAATAGGCAATGAAAAAAGCCACTGAGAAGAGTTGAAAAGGTGCTTTTTGCTGTAGAGAAGGGAAGTCCACATGGAAAGCAACCAGGAACAACCATTCACCTACATGCTCCAGGTTACACCGTATCTGTTCAGACCACTGAACTTCATGCAGTTCTTTTCTACTTGCACGGTTTCTTCTTGCAGAGACATGGCCAAAAGAAATGACTGCTAACATCTGGATCAACTAAGAAAACTTAGGCTAAAAGTAAAGTCCTCCGTTTCCATTTCTGTCAGCTATTACTGGCAAATTCATGCAGTCCCTGCTCCTTCTCACAGTAAAATCAGGTACAGACTGCCATTTTCCGTGCAATTTTACATGCAATTTTCACCTGAGAAAGAAGCAGGTGATTAGGCTTCTTTCCTCACTGATGCTTATTACTATTCAACATACCAGGCTAAATATGCCTCAAGACATCTTTTCCCCTCTTCTCTGAGAGCAGATCTGAGTGGCATTCAAGAAGCCAGATCCGAGGAACAGTGCTGAAAGTCCCTCACTTTGGCTGCTCCTTTTGGCCAAGGATGCAGCCCTCTGTGCAGAACAGTTGCAGACTTTGAGTCTCTGTACCAAACACCTGGCTCTCCAAGATAGACAGTGGGAAGCTTTGGTACTTACTCTGATCCTGAATCCCACTTTCAGGATATCATCCATGAGAAACCCAGAGAGGAAGGGCACATTTGAATCAGTGTTACTCATCCACCCAAAAAGGAAAACCACTCTTCTTCTCATGCCCCAGATGAGAAATTGGCAGCAAACAGAAATAGCTTGAAGTTGGGTGAAGGAGAGGGGAAGTGTCAAAACCAGGGGAAGAAGAACCATTTGACTCGTGGCTCCCTTCCAAGACTCCTTTTGGTTGATAACAAATATTGGGCTTTCTTTCCCCATCCCCACATACTCCTTCCACTTCTCAGCGCTATTTCCATTTTACAGGTATGAAAACAGAAGCAAAACACGTGCACAACTTCCTGAAATTGACCTGGCAGGACTGTAACAGAGTTAGAAACCACCACAAACCGTGCCTTCTCCTTTATCAGTCCACGGTGCCTCCGTCTCCTCACTGCACCTCCCCTGCTCATTACAACCTTCTTTACAGAAGGATAAATGACTTTTCACAGAACAGGATGGCCACCTGAAAATCCTCCCAGCAAAGAAATGAACACTATCACTATCTGAGAAATAATCCTGTCAAACGAGGCTCCCATGGCCCGCAGTGAATCACTGGAGGCACCCAGCTATTCCTCTGGGTTCACACTAGCTGACTGTGACATTAAACATCTACTGAGGGTTCTTTCGATCTCCTCTTTCTTACTGTCAGATATTCAAAGAGGGTCTTTTCCTATCCTTTTTCATCTGGGCTGACATAGTTGGACAATGCAAAAAGGTCCCATTGAAGGTCACAAAGCTCTGTTTTCACATGAAACCTCACTAATAAAATGGATGGGAGTCCTATGGTCAGTCTGGGATTCGTAGTCAAATCTGACTTCTGCATGGGCTTGTCACTATCACCAGAGAGAAGAGTGTAGTGCTGCCCCTCTGCTTCTCTATCATGAACAATCATCTTAATTCTTTCCATAGTGACCAAAGGTTCTTTCATAGACCCCTACTTACTGCCAAAAGTGGAATAGAAAAGGTGAGATAACACAGACTGGACTCAATGACAAGCTGAGTCATTAGGACATGAGGAGTTGTAGCGATGATCAAAACACCAGAGACAGCAATAGAAGGCAGACACACCTCAGCTCTGGAGTATGTAATGAAAGAGAAGAGAGAAACCACTAGTGATTTTACAAAAAGAACTCTGTGATCTCTTTGGCTATTAAGCAGAAGAATATTCCTCCACACCTGTTTTTCCAACGAGAACTGGTTTTAATGTGCTTCTTGCTGTAACAATTACTGCACTTTGCTTTCAAGCTCTGTGTACAGGAGACTGGATGGAGTCCATTTGCTCTTAGTCATTCTCATGAAAAAGGAGCAAAAAGGAAGATTTGTGATGGAGAACTCCATTGTAGGAGCACACAATGAATGCCCATGAAGACAATAGATACAGGATCTTTCTAGGGCAACAATAGCTAATGATAGCTAATGCACTATTTCTTTGTAGTGAAACAAATGGTGGCAATTTTCATTTCCTTAGACAAATGGGATGCTGAGGAACGCAGTGTATTTTCACTTCTCTCGCCTCACTGACTTTTTTCTAAGGATCACATACATAAAATTAATGAAGAGGTTTTTGGAAGTTGTAACTTCTGGCTATTTGTGCCCTGTGTGTACTTGCACACATGTAATACAATCAGACAAGCAGATTTAATCTTTGTGCAAGCAAAAAAATGAGCAGCGGATGAGTCATGATGACATAGGCAACAGACAGCCATTATACACACAACTTCTGACACACAATGTGATATTAATTTCTCTGCCCTCAGCTATGGCCTCTTCTTTGACTTTGAAAACGTTGATTTCCTTTCACTGCAGATTATTAGCAACACTTCTGGCTCTTGATTGCTTCCGCTTAATCATCATGCCAAGGGACAGGAAAGGAGGTAAAAGGGGAATCCCTGAATAGCAAGAAATACTCAGTAGTGCTCAGCCCTTCACTCAGGTTGCTAGCTTCCAAAAAATATACTTCGCCCCCTCCAGCCCAGCCACTAAAACACGGACATTTTCATGTTCTTAGGAATGATTCAGCCATACAGACCATGGTCATACTCCATCAATAAAGCCAGTGACAGCTATGGAACTATTCCCAGAGTCAATTGCAGCAATTGCAGCCCTTCAGACAGCACTGCTGAATCTTCCACTGCTGCTCTTGCTTGGTGGCTGCTGCTTTGACAGCAGGATGCCAAGCCCTGAGTCTACACACCAACCAGTATTTCAGCTCCAGCTGTCTAAAATTAGTTTTGAAACCTTTATTCACCTACATACACAGAGACAGAGGAAATAAAAGCCTCTGCAGCATGGTGAGGACACTGCAGATAGCAGCACGGTGCCAAATCTCCCTCAGTTTTTGGAGAAGCTTGCCCAGCTCAGTCTATTTTTTACCATTCTTTTCTGAATAAAGTTAGAAAAAAACTATCAAATAACTACAGGAATGTTTCACTTGCATACATACATACAAACTCACGCATACACTACATTAAACTTGATCTGCTCTTAGTGGAGAATAACTGAGAAATTCCAAGACGAAGGTCAAAGGTTCCTTAAGTGGGGAAGAAAAATACAGTGTCACTTAATTTTATCTGAACACAGAGCATGATAATCACAATTCTATCAGTATGGGAGGAAATATGATTGTTAAGAAACCCCGGCCCGTCTGTTGTTTAGATAAAGAGAAGTAGATCAACTTGGATTTGAGCAATGTATCCCCAACAGCCCATAAGTCAGTAAGGGATAATGACAGAATCATAGAATTGCTCAGGTTGGAAAAGACCCTCAAGATCATCAAGTCCAACCTCAACCTAACCATACTATCCTAACTCTAACAACCCATAATGATACAGATTTGACAAGGAAGGTCTTGTAGAAGCTTGTAGACTTTATTCGTTTATTCCATAATACAAATAGAACTTGGTCAGGCTGGATGGGGCTCTGAGCACCTGCTGGAGCTGTAGGTGTCCCTGTTCCCTGCAGGGGAGTTGGACCAGATGGCCTTTACAGGTCCTTTCCAACACAAACAGTTCTGTGATTCTGATTTTGAAGGATTCCTCACACTCAAGATAGTTGGTCTTAGATAAGAGGGGGAGACATCAAAACTGTTTTCAGCTTTGCTTATCACCCTTTCAGCATCCCTGCCAATCCATACCACGATGAGCCTGGGGAAAGTCTAGAAAAATGAAGTGTGACTTGTTGCTACCTAAATTCATGCAAAATAAATTCCTCCCCGACAAAGTACACTTTATGAACAGAACTGCCAGAGATTCCTCTAAAAGATTCCTCAGTCTTCTGTTTAATGAGGAAATGATTCAGCAACATTCAATATTTATCGTCCCAATTGTGATTTCCATACTTTTCTAATACATTCTGGACTTAGGAACTCAAATTAGAGACTCATTCTGATACTTTGAAATCACTGAATTTGGGTGATGGTGATAAATGATGGTATTCAGTGTATCTGCTTCAAAATTGCAAGTCTTCACATGAACATTTTACCATATCAGTACCATTTTACCATCAGTACCATATCAGTAACCATTACCATCAGGCAACAAAAGCACATGCACACGGAGTAGCCATGAAAGCTGTATCACAGGACACTACTATGCTCTGGAAGAACTTAAAAAACACAGCTTAGTATCAATGGTTTACATCAACTTCAGAGTTAAAACCTTGACTTTCATTTCATTTCCAAAAGCAGATGATGTGGCACTTCCGAATGGAATTTACAAAGAGGGGTATTAGATGTGTGTGTTATTTATTTTTCTCTCCTTTATCACCTGTTTTGAAGAAAATAAAATCTCTTGTGAATTGATAATCCAATCTGTATGGATTGGCCTGGCGGCAGGTTTGTATTTAGTCAGTAAAACTCTATTAAAAGCATGAAATAAACAAGAGATGAATGGAGGGGAAATAAAACTGGATACAATCTTCAGCAGGCAGTTAACCACATCCTTGCAGTCATTAGCAGGTGAAAGACAAGAGGCACTGCATGCAAGCACTACTGTAATGGAGCTTATCTTTGATGACTGGGGCGAAGCTGATTTTTAAGAAGAGTTTCATCATATCATAGAATCACATCATAGATATGATTTATCATCTTGCTGTGCCTCACGGAGATGACTTTGACACGGTATGCATTTCCAGTCGTCATTAAAACTAGAAATCTGCCTTCTCCAGCTATTTATACCTTTTGTCCTGGATCCCACGTGCCCAAAAATAATGAGACAAGTTCATCTGATGCTGGATCAAAGGAATAAACAGGCAAATTAATAAATAAATAAAGCATGGTTTGTTAAGTTCTGAGCTGTGCACAGCTAGGGGTACCAGAGTGCAGGCTGGGTGCTGAGGCCCTCAACCAGACAATCAAATCCCCACTCAACAAAGTCTCTATAAAGCACACTTTCAAAAGAGGAGAGCTGTGGCATCCTCAGAGAAGCACGGATGCAGCAAATGACTGGAATGCACAGCTGGTCATGGTGTCCATCTCCCTGCTGATAGGATTTGTTCAGCCCAGATGAAAAAGAATGAGCCCCAAGAAGTTCTAGTAATGGCTTCGTAAAACTATTTCGGAGAGTCTGCTAAACCTAAGAGAGTCTGCTAATACTGGGATTTTATTTTATTGTATTTTTGCTATCATCTTGGTGGGAAAAGTCTATTAAAACAATTATTAAACTCTTCTTGTCTCCTGAAAAACAACTCAAGAACAATAATAATAAAAATAAAAAAAAATCCCTTAACATTCTATCCTCAAACATTACAGAATCACAGAACGGTTTGGGTTGGAAGGAACCTTTAAGATCCTCCAGTTCCAACCCCCTGCTATAGGCAGGGATATCTCCCTTTAGACCAGGTTGCTCACAGCCCCATCCAGCCTGGCCACTGTACCCATTTTACAACACAGGGAACTTCAGCTCTGTTCCTTCCACCACTGGCCTTCAAGGAGGAACTTAAATCCAAGTCAGTGGATTTGTTCCGTTTAGAATCTCCTGATCACAGGGATTTGCCAACTTCTCCCAGTGTTTCCTCCAGTATTTAAAACTAAATAGTTGTATTTTGTGTACCCCGAAGTGACAGCCACTATGCTTTGGTAAAAAAAAAAAAAAAAAAAAAAAAGTTCTATTTCACTTTTAGTTAGAGCTTCCATCTCTAAATAATTTTTATTCAATTTAAAACCGTGTTTAATAGAAGACATTTCACTTGGTATCAAGCAGAACTTTTTCTTAGGTGCTTATCCACTGTGATAAACAATAAAAACAAAAGCAACTTCATGATAGGGGAGACCTCATTGTGGCCTTCCAATAGTTGAAGGAAGCATATAAACAGGAGGAGGCACGACTGTTTATGAGGGTGGATAGTGATAGGACAAAGCGGAATGGTTTTAAATTGAGACAGGGGAGGTTTAGGTTAGATATTAGGAGGAATTTTCTCACACAGAGGGTGGTGAGGCACTGGAACAGGTTGCCCAAGGAGGCTGTGGATGCCCCATCCCTGCAGGCATTCAAGGCCAGGCTGGATGTGGCTCTGGGCAGCCTGGGCTGCTGGTTGGTGACCCTGCACACAGCAGGGGGTTGGAACTGAATGAGCACTGTGGTCCTTTTCAACCCAGGCCGTTCTATGAGTCTATGACAGAAGCTCCTCACATTGACTGCTCAGATCTCATAGGATCCAATGAGACAGAAAACAAAGCTGTGTTGTATAAAGGATATGTCACTACATGTGTATGCTATTCTTAGCCCTTTTTCAAAGTCCCAGAAAAACAGCAAGCCTCCAAAGATAGGGACTGAATCATGAGCAATGAATTATTTATTCATGTGCATCCTTCCCACCTGAGACGTGTGATGGGTTTCTTCTGAATGTTGCAGTGACAAGCTGGAGCCAGGTAGGCTTCACTGAGCATCAGTCTGCTGCTTGCTATTTCTAGAAACCAGAAGTGACAGTGGTAGCACTTGGATGCAATTGTAACAGCACTCAGATGTGCGTGAGAGTGAAAAGAAAAACATCTCTCCACATACTTCATTTGTGTGTGAAGGAGACATTCAGACAAAAATAAGGAGAGGAAAGAAGAGTTATCCGACCAACACTTATTGTTCTGTATGCCAGCAAACACCATCCTGAGAGCCAGCCTTTGTACAAAGGGGTGTTTGCAGATATCACACTGTCATTTTGGGTTTTTTTTTTTGATATTGATCTTGAATGCTTATGCACTTACAGGTGGGGGTTGGAAGGCAGACAAATAGTACTTCAGGCAATGAATGTTCCCCTAGAAAAATATGTCTGACCTCAGCTTTATCCGCCCACCAATCTGATGTTTCTCCAGGCTTGAAAGCACATCAGAACCGCTGCTCAGCTTTCTATTGTTTTCCTTTGCCAGAAATTCTAAAATGCTTTACAAGAAACTCAAGCAGTCTAATGATGCTCACTTTCTGTATTGATTTCTTATCTGCTACAGAGCTCAAGTGATTCACCCAGGTCACACAACGTGTCAAAAAGCAAAGTCAGGAAAGGAACTTTTAAGGAGTTTAGAAATCCTCCAGACTTCTTCACTTCAGAAAACAAATCTCCAGATTTCCAACCCGAGGCCCATGAGACATACTGATAAAGTTTACAGTCTAAACAACATCATCTCAGTTCAGAGTTTCTGATGCTGATGGACCTCTGCTCTGCTCGCTCTTGTCCTAGGCTGGGGCTGCCTGCCTGCAAATATACCCTTACCAACACATTAAGACAGACCCCACGGAATAAACTGCACAAAGCACTCAGAAACGTGGCACTATATATCTTTGATCCATGAAATTCCTGCGAATATGAAATAATGGAAAACAAAGTACACGTTCTTTTTGACTTTCCAATTCCCTTCCAATCAATGCCACACAGTTCTTCTCGGGAAATATAAACACATCTTTCAGAACTTTTCACTTCTTTGACTCATCCGAGGTTAACAAAACCTGTGCAATAAAGGACATCTCCAATACAGTGTACATTCTGTCTCTTTACATCCTCATTTGGAGCTGGTTCAGGACTGAGGTGTGAATGGTGTTAAACCAGTTGTCCTTTCCCAAAACAATCACTCCTTAGAAGCATGACTCAGGAACTAGCCTGGAAACTGCTTTGTCATCCCTGCTTACAACACCTATTAATCACTCGGCAAAATAATCATTATTCAATTCTACAATTGCCCATCTGCAAGGGGAGGTCATCACGTACACACTGCTAGATGGACATCAAGTTCTATTCAAGACGTCCCATGGTGTCCAAGGCATGGACATCAAGGCTCCTGATGGACTCCTTGTCCTCAGTCAAGGACATCACAGACAGAACTCTAATCTTATGTTTAAGCAAGCAAGTTGATCCCTAGGGACTGCAGTCACCACAGGGCATGCAGAGACTCAGCAGACCAGTGGCTGTTCACTTCGTGTAGCTGTCCTGAACAGAGCTGCCATTAGATGTGGAACAACCACTCCTACGCCTCTTCTAAAAGCTTCTCACACTTGAAATCTGGATGATTTAGTTGTTCTAAGGAAGGCTATTATCCAAGTAGTGCTCATCGGGGTCACACACAAATTACTACAAGTATGTGGGAAGATCCATGTATAGAGATACACAGAAAACGTGAGAAGGCTTCATCTAAGAAAAAGTTCTCGCTGTTGGTCAGTCCAACAGGCCATTGGTTCTCCCCTCATTCTGTGGTGGGTCTGAGTCACTGCAAAGCAACAAACTGGGAGGAGAGATATCATTACCAGGGCTGAAGCCCAGCTTGTTTCTCAGCTTGATCAACTTGGAGAGCACAGAGCTATGAAGCTCCCTTCTGGGATGCTATCAGGACCGATAATAATATTTGAACTTTATAATAATTGCCTCGTAGCTGAAATTCAGAATTCAATTAGTCACTTGCCGTAATTACTGAACGCACTGAGAAATGGCAGTGACAACAAGAAGAGGTGTAACTGTGCTTTATTACCCACAGATAAAGCACAGTGGAATTAAGAAGCACTATGATCTGATTAGCACAGCAGTAGGAGAGAGGGGAAAGCAGCCTGAAGGTGGACTTGTCCTCAGCCAGGAGACAACGTGTGCCAGGATCTGCAACACCTGACTACCACACCGTCAGCATTTGGGTTTTGTCTGTCAGGAATGTTTATCTGAACAGTTGTGCAGCTTTGCAGGGATTTTTATTGTTGGCTGCCTATTCATAGAATCACAGAATGGCCTGGGTTGAAAAGGAGCACAATGATCATCCAGTTCCAACCCCCTGCTGTGTGCAGGGTCACCAACCAGCAGCCCAGGCTGCCCAGAGCCACATCCAGCCTGGCCTTGAATGCCTGCAGGGATGGAGCATCCACAACCTCCTTGGGCAACCTGTTCCTGTGTGTATTCCAGTGTTCCAATGTATTCATTTCAGACTGTTGTCTGGATCATAATCTAGTATTTTATAAGAATCATCTCCTCTTGGAAAATTCCAGTCTTCCAGGTTGATCAGACAGATCCTGTTACACTTACACGTGGGCTGGTGTAACGCTGACGGGCAGTGAAGCTCCATCCTACTGATCTCTCACTCCTTTCTCCTCAGTGCAGGCATGGTACAGATGTTGATTTGTCAAAGTTGTGCCTACCAGCTTTCATAACTAACTGTGATACCAGAGCTTAAAAACTCCAGGTGCTTCTCAGCAGATACGGGCCAGCCCATTCTGCTGAGCCACAGCCTTCTTCCTAAAAATATAACTTCAAAAGGGGTAAGAATGGGCAAGTTGTCCCAATTTCTGTGAAGACAACTTGATTCTCAATAATACAAAATCCCTCCTAACCCCACCATCCCGCAGGTTGAGCTAAAAACTCAAGACCAAGGGCTTGAATTTTGATTGCTGAGATGAGTGCTGATGTGACAGGATATAAACAGCTCCTATAAGCTGGTGCAGATCAGGTTTGTTGGAAATAAGAAGGCAAAGTCCCTGCAGACAGAGGGAAATACAACAGTAATTCTAAGTCTTGAAGACCTATTACACCTAATAATAGCACTTTGCTTTCTGTTGATTGTTTTTCCCTATAAATGCCTCCCTTCTCCCACTGGGGAGCAGGATAAGGAAGGTTTGAGAACAAATTCATGAAAACACTTGGCAGGAGAAAAGCAACACCCACCTCACATCTTTCTTCTTTCTTTTCAAAGAGGAATGGAGAAAAATTTGTTAAAGAAATTGTGTTAAAGAGCACCGGGCTTGAGCTCCAGTTTTGCCTCTCTGTCTACCAGCTTTTCCATGATCACCCCTGAATCCAGTTCCAAAAGGTCCATTGAATAAATAACACAAACTGAGCACAGCACTGCTACAGGGAACACTGTGTCCAGAGATGTTTCACCTGGTAAGAAGAGAGGCAGGCACCAGCTGACTTTAAAAATGCGCTATGTGTTATGTTGCTAACACATCTAATCGTTAGATCCTGAATTTGAATGCCCAACTTCTAAACTACCCAGGGCTCCCCTTCCTATGCCTTATATCATTGCTTCCATAGCTGTAAACACTGACACATTTGCATGTTTTCCCTACAGTGTAGCACGAAACATGAATCATGTTCCTATCCCATCCTCTAGGACAGTATGTATAAAAACCTTAAGTGGAAATATAATTTCTGTTAGGTTCCTGATTCATCTAACATTCACTAGTACTGGAGAGGTAGCACAGAATTACTCAATTTGCAAGTGATAGCACAAACGAAGTGATAAAGCTCTGTTCTAAGAGGGGACTGCAAAAGACCACATTGTTTTGTGGGGGGTTGTTTTCATGGACACAACTCCTTCTGACTCAGAAAAGGGGGATCCAAGATGTGTGTTTGGCATTCTGAGTGCAAGATGGGGCTGTCTGCAGTGCTCTCTTTCTCTGCTGGTGCAGCTCCCCAAGGCATCTCCTAGCTCCCACCCTAATGAACTTTCTGCTTATACGAAATGCCCACATGCACAATTTGCTGAGCGACCACATGTTGGCCAGGAAGCCATGATTAATCTGTAACAAGCTCAGGCAGATGGGAAAAGAGGAAGAGAGGCTGTTCCCCTGACATAACCTTATTAACACAATGCATCCGTCATCTGGAAAACCTGCTGTTATGTGGGAAGGTGCTTTCTTATCAGCTGATAATTATTATCTCTTTGGGGGTTTGAAATGGCATGGGAGGGAGAGGGGAGATTTAAAAATCTCTTCTAATTTTGTAGCATACAGTGGGTTCTGTCAGCACATGCTGTGACAGCCTAAGAAAAGCATTTCAGCAGCTTCGTTTTTTGGCTGTGCTTTCTGATGGGTCTTAAAAGCCCGAGCTCATTTTGACTAAGAGTGATTGGTAGGCAATCTCCGACACATCTCACTTTAGTTGGCTGGAGGTTCACCACAGATTGATAATTGTTGCGTGGCAGTTCCCATGTCGCCACACCAGACCCACATATATGTGATTTTATGGCTGTCTGTAACACAATTCCATAAAACCCTGCTGTGAAAAGGGTCGGGGTTTCAAAGCAGGCTGTGAGACATCCTTATAGTGATGCTCAGCCCTGAGAAGTGCCTCCTCTTGGCAGCCCGCCCCAAGAAGGACTGTTCTTTCTACGGAGAAGTCATTGTATTGGAGCTGGATGATCTTTGAGGTCCCTTCTAACTTAAGCCAATTTATGATTCAGAGGAGTCAAGGTAATACAAAATCATCTGGGCAGCCGTTTAATGCAAAAACTTCAATTGCCATGGGGTCTCTACTGCCTTTTGACCCCCCCCGTAGTTCCAGACCTGCAAGGAAATGGATGGAAATACCAAATCATCTCTTACAGACACAAAAAACTGCACACTGTGCAAATAGGAGGGTGGATACTGTAAGTGTGCTCAACATCCCAAGCCTGTCTGTGCTGGTTTCTAAGCCATCACACTCATGTCCTAGAACACTAAAGCTCCTCTTCCGTTTCTGAGATTGCTCAGGATCTTGTTCCAACCAAGAGGGAAAGGTGACTATGTTAAGGAAAAGGAAAACTTGTCTCTGCATATCATAGAATCCTATCATAGACTCATAGAATGGCCTGGGTTGAAAAGGACCACAATGCTCATCCAGTTCCAACCCCCTGCTATGTGCAGGGTCGCCAACCAGCAGACCAGGCTGCCCAGAGCCACATCCAGCCTGGCCTTGAATGCCTCCAGGGATGGGGCATCCACAGCCTCCTTGGGCAACCTGTTCCAGTGCCTCCACCACCCTCTGAGTGAAAAACTTCCTCCTATCACACCCATGCCTTCCTTCTCCCCAGGCTGACTATATAAAGCCTTCTCTTCAGCTCTAGAACTGAGGCTTTCAAAACACAGATATGTCTCACCAGCCACAGGTTTATGCACCGCCTTCCCAAAGGACAGCATAAGCACCAATGAAGCACTGGGAAAGGAAAGGAAGAGGTGAGGAGAGCAAGGCAGGCATCTCAGCACAGCACTACCCTTATGCCAATGGCAAATCCAGCAAGGACATCAGCCAAGAATGTAGGGTGGGAGAAAATGCTCTACGTGTTCAGAGAAGAAAAAAAAGATTTGGTGATGCACGATCATATTTGAAGTGTAATACATATAACTGCACAAAGGGACCATAAGGCAGGAAGCCATGGAGAGCTCCTCTCATTCAGCAGCTGATTTGATTGCTCTTTAATCAACTGCAGATTTCCTGTCATGTTGACATGGGAGACAGACACGAAGACTGCTTGCTTACAGTTGAGAATGCAAGAAGAGGATTTTTAGAACACTCAAAGCAAAACAAAAATAACAAAAAAGTGACTTTAAAAAGATTTATCATTTCCTTGCAAAGAGAACTAGAAGATCTATATATGTCAGAAAGTGCTAACCCATCTAGGAGAAATGTTTAGTGCTCACCATGTGCTTCCATTTACTCCACATTCTCCCATTTCTACACTTACTGCTTTCCTTGGTAAAAGATTTTTCTCTTCTGAAAAGTACAACATCACTGAGTACTCACAAATTAAATTTCCTTCATCGAGATAGATTTATTCCCAGTGCCCTTTCCACTTCAACTGTGGAATTGCTCCCAGAGAGCAAATGGAGTGTGCACTATTTAAACACTGGGCATTCAAATGAGGACTGTTTAATTCATATTCTGGTCCTGAACCACAAAACCCAAGCTTGCCAAAACAACTGCACTGGAGAAAAGACAAAATGCGTGAATGGACAGACAAACTGCACCACATTTCAAAGAATGCAAAGAGCGTGAAGAGGTGTCTTTAATTTCTAATGCTTTTCTGAGCAGCACAACTTGGATTTCACTTCCCAAATAACACTGAGCTACTACTGCCTTATATATTTAATGTGGAAAAGGTGATGTCAGAGTTTTTTTCTTTGATAGGCCGCCCAGGGAGGCTGTGGATGCTCTGTCACTGGAGGTGTTCAAGGCCAGGTTGGATGGGGCCCTGGGCAGCCTGGTCTGGTATTGGATATGGAGGTTGGTGGCCCTGCCTATGGCAGGGAAGTTGGAGCTTGATGATCCTTGAGGTCCCTTCCAACCCTGGCCATTCTGTGATTCTATGATTCTATGATTCTATGATAGGTGAATTAACTTCTTTACTTCTTTAAGTTAGGATGGAACTTTGTTTACCTTTAAAGAGCAGTGAATTATGTTTTAAGGCCGCACAGCCTTCACGTTCACATTACAACCGGGGTACAAAACCCCACGTTTGGTTGAAAAAAGCATGCTAGTTGTGACAGTTTAAACCTACTTCCAATTAAACGTGAACAGGAAAAAAATCTGCAGTACAATATAAAAGCATTGAAATGAGCACCCAAATCCTGAAGCCTCCTCTGTCAGAAAAATAAGCATTCACTTTTACAGTTTCCTCTGGAAATGTTCCTTTTGGCCCGGCGCCTCAGGAGCCCAAGTAAGCGCTGTTCTATTAAAGCCTAACATTATTTGTTTTCATTTCTACCCCAGGAATTTTATTTTCACAAATTGCAGTGGGGTGACCCAGTCTGTCTGCAACTGCTCTGCCCTCTCCCTTCTACACCCCTCCTGGACGGCACGTAGCTTTCTACTGAGTCGTGCACTCTCCTCCCCTGAAGGCATCTCACTCCATATGCGGGTCAGACCTTGCCTCTAGACAAGACAGAAGGAACAAAGACGTGAAAGTACATGCTGGATTTATTTTTTTTTTAAATAACAAAATGCTGTATAAAGATCCATAGCAATAAGTTCTGATTCGGTGGTGGAAACAGCTGTTCTAAGACAGGTCTCCATTGCATCCACCCAATGGAGCCCACCTGCATTCCCAATGATGACCTCAGAGAGCACACCAAGGAGAAACTGCTCTCACAGCTCCTGCACTCAAAGAAAATCTCACAGCTGAACCCTTTCACCTGCTGTAATGTGCATGGAGAGCTTTGCTGCATAGCATTTCCCAAATGAAACTTTAGTGAATAAAAGACAGCCCTGCTGTCAGTTACACAATTACTGTATACTGGGATAGTTCCCCCTCAAGGTTTTTTTTTTTTATAAGAATTTGTACCAAGAATTTTGGTTCTTCTCAGTGTCTGATCTTAATTATATCATAGACTCATCATAGAATGGCCTGGGTTGAAAAGGACCACAGTGCTCATCCAGTTCCAACCCCCTGCTGTGTGCAGGGTCAGCAACCAGCAGACCAGGCTGCCCAGAGCCACATCCAGCCTGGCCTTGAATGCCTGCAGGGATGGGGTATCCATTGTGTACAATAATATATCCTGTACAATAAGATACATCATGTAACAGTTTCTTCTGGTCATCATATGTGAAATTCAGCTAATCACCCTAATTAGCTGTTACATGATTGTACATCCAGCATATGACAGGGAGAAGCATTCAGCTTCAGAGAATTACTCAGGAATTAGTTCTGTCTACCAGAAAAGCAGAGGTCATTATCTCTGTTTAAACAGATTTACAATGCAGAGTGCATACACCAATTACCTCAAGTGCCTCTGTTACTTTAGTATTGGAAATCATTTACAAAAACCATTCACAAGATGCTTCCAATTGCAGAGAATACTGTGTGATTACACGTGACAGCAGCCAGTTCACACACCCTCCTTTCAATCCATCCACCATCTTTCTATTTACTAATGGAAAAATTTTTCCCATGGATGAGCCAAAGTCACTGACCTCAGAATTAAAACACTGAGATCACAGAATCCCAGAGCATTTGGGGTTGATGGCCTTGCAGTAACTGTGAGGGAAGCGGATTGGCAAATGCTGCTCCAATGAAAACTGAAGTTCTTAAAGACGAGTTGAATGGAGAGGAGCTAGCCAAGGAAAGCCTGGAGCTGTGAGCTGATAGCAGCAGGTGGGGAAAAGTGAGGGAGGTTCAGCTTTGGAGCAAAGTCAGAGAAGGCAGAAACACACATTCAGCTTTTATGTGCAGCTTTCAGGACCATGTTAAATAGGACATGGCTTCAGAAACTCCAGGAAAGTCTCTCTCTATATCTGTATCTATAAAAGTACTTGCAGTGAATGAAGATAATTACTTCGGATCAGTGAGTTTGTTTCAATGAAAACAAAGACCCATTTTGATATCCTTTGAACTAAGACAGCCACCCTAGAACTTAAAGTAAAAATAACAAAGCAATGCAGCCTGGTGTCTATTTTAGGAAAGGATTTGTGCTTCAGGCAAAGAGAGTTTCTCCATAGGACTTCACTAAGCTGCTAAGAGACAAAAATGGTTTTCAGGCAGCACACTGAATGAATTCTGATGGTTTTCTGAGACTGAAAAGCAGCACATTTAGCAACGGGCCAGGTGTTGAATTTAAAGCACTTACAACTCACTTAAAATTCAGGCACAGATCTCCAGTGCTGACCAAAACAGCTCCATGAGAATTACGAATGCTGGCAATATCTACCACGAAGCAATGGGAATGCAACCAACTGAACTGGGCAGTGAGAGCACAGATCCAGGTGTTGACATCTCTGTCTTTTTGTCCCTGCTGGGTTTGAGCACCAGAAACTGGAGATGGAGCTGTTACACATTTGATGCTGTTGGCACTGAGGCTACGGGTGCACCTGCAACAGCCAATAGTTGAAATCACACCTCCAGACTGCAAAGCAGACCGTGGTTCTTGGGAGAAAAAAAATAAAAATCTCCTTCCACGATCATGGCAGGATATACCACTAAGAAATGAGCTAGCTTGGGTGAAGTGCATGGAGATTCCGACCTACAACTACTACTGGGGTAACCAGCAGGGACAGGGAGGTGATTGTCCCTCTCTGCTTTGCCCTCCTGAGGCCCCATCTGGAGCACTGTGTCCAAGTCTGGGGCTCCCAATACAAGAAAAAGAGGGAGCTGTTGGAGAGGGTCCAGAGAAGGGCCACAAAGATGATCAGAGGGCTGGAGCACCTCCACTACAAAGACAGGCTGAGGGAGGTGAGAAGGATGTGGGGTGACCTCACTGCAGCCTTTCAGTACCTAAAGGGTACAGGAGGGGAATCAACTCTTTGAAAGGGCAGATAACAGCAGGACAAGGGGAAATGGTTTTAAGTTGAGGGAGGGAAGATTTAGGTTGGATGTCAGGGGGAAGTTCTTCACTATGATAGTGGTGAGGTGCTGGAACAGCTGCCCAGAGAGGCTGTGGATGCCCCATCCCTGGAGGTGTTCAAGGCCAGGTTGGATGGGGCCCTGGGCAGCCTGGTCTGGTATTAGATATGAAGGTTGGTGGCCCTGCATGTGGCAGGGGGTTGGAGATTCATGATCCTTGAGGTCCCTTCCAACCCAGGCCATTCTAAGATTCTATGATTTTGAAAAACTGTCAGAATGAGGTTTTTTGCGTTTATACCATATCTTCTGGTCTGCTAAAGGCTTTCTAGAGCCTCCTAATAGTTGCCATTTTCCATTATTTGTCTGGAGCCAAGCAAAGACCCAATCCCAAGGCACTACAGAAGCACGAGAAGAATGAAAGTAATCATCAACAATCTTATCCATACAGGAAGGAAGACAAAAATTACTGCAAACAACACCATGACAACAATGCACACAGCACAGCAAATTGCTTGCCTAGCCTTGCAAAAAATGAAATCAACTCTTCAGAAACTGCAGAGGGTCGGTTACATTTTCATACATTCATAAGATCCGTTTAAGCAGCCAGGACATTGCTAGTACTGCAGCTGAAAGCTACTTATCCACAAATAAGATTTTTAATACATTAGCACTTGCTTCCAAATGGACACAGAATTGTCTCAAGCTGTTGTTATCAATGATCTGACTCTTATTTGGCCATTTTATGCAAAGTTTCTCCCTTTTAGTCAAAGGCAGGCTGATGCAAATGGTTTCTACTCAGCACTCCTCCTTCATTACAAAATTATATGTATGATATACAACCAAATTGCATAATCTATGTAATTAGCTCATCCCAGTCATTGCTGCTGATGGAAATAGCTGTGAAGGTTGAACCGTTGGGAAAGTTAATGACATTTGTTCGTAAATAAGGACTGCAGAGTACAACTGAGCAGCTCTGCTTGTGTTTCATCCCAGAGCACATGTCGCTGAGATGACCACTGAATTAGAGCACCCAAAGGATACCAATTTAAAGCCAACACCTGCTGTAACTGGAGCAAACCAGAAGATGACTTGTGAACTGATAAATGTCCACAAGCTTGGCTTTGGGATGGACAGAGACCACTGGTGTAATGCCAAATGGTATTACTGGTGTAATCCCAGTGACAGAGCAAAGCCCCAGGGACAACCCTCCCCCTTCCCTATTTTCTTTATGTTCCTCCTCTGCTGGAAAACTCAACTGCATTTGTGGGTCTCCTGTATCTAACAGGCAATAAGCCTCCAGAAAGTCAACATACCCTCTACTTTGGTTTCAGCATGAAAAGGCAATGCACAGCCTCATCAAAGTTTACTTTCTTTTAGCATATTGTCTTTGTTTTGATTCTACAATGTCTCCATCATCTCCTGAGAGCTTGAATTCCTCTTCATTTGGTGCTGAATGATGTATCTGAAATGCATTTTCAAAAAAAAAATTCTTTGCAAAACTGAGCTCAGTTTACAGAAATTGAAGACAATTTCCACTGATAAAGCAAGACAGTTTGATAATTTATCTTCAGTGAATCAAGGAATGAGGCCAAAACCCACTGGATAGTTTATTTGACAACAGAATATGTATTACAATAGCAAATGTAGCCTAGGAAACAAACAACTCTGCATTGCAGAGAGGAGCACCAAGTAGCAGAAGAATTATGATTTTGATAACTAAGCATTCCCTTTGGCACGCAGAAAAATTGCAGGTGCTGGAGACAAGCAGATCTGCACCAAAACAAAATAAAGAGCGATAGATGAACTCCAAAAGTAGATGCTCAAATAGAGAAACATATTGGCAACTGTGATGATCACTTGCACAGATTATAAAATTAAGCTCACGCATACTTCTGTAATTCTGAGTATGTTAATCACAAATGTTCAGTTTCCCCAGATAGCCACACAGAAGGGTGCTTCCCATTCACTTCACGTTTTCTTGTTGAAAATAAAAGATTCTATTACTGAAAGAGAGCCCTGGAGACAATAATATTACAATACTGAATTCTGACAGCCTACTCAGCACCCTGCACATCTGAAAGCCGTGGTATTAAAACTCTTACAAAGGACTGCGAAACACCAATTCTGTCCTCAAAACTGTCCTTCTTGAACAGAGAAATTAATGGCACTGAGGAATAAAGGTGACACTTTATCAGAGAACTTCTTGCACTCTAAACCAAAAAAATCACAACAGAGGTCTTTAGAAGAGCTGTAAGGCTTCAGACATCCTGATTTATTGGAGGTTCTTTACAAAGGGTGAGACCAAAGGGCAGGAGACCAAAGCATCATGCTTGACAGTATGGAATGGGTCTCATTTACTGTCTGTTCTGACAGTCAGAGGTGAAACCTGCCTACCACCACCTCTTTCAAACTGGCACAACCACAAATGCTCTCTACCGACCGCAGCTGTGTAGCAGAACAACCCCACATGTTAGTGGTGTCCTGGGCACACAAGGCAATCCATGGCCAGGTCTTTGTATTCGCAGTGAAAACTGCTCTTTTGAGGCAATTAGTCACAATCAGTTCTAATACAGGGCTGTGCTCCTGCTGCCTGCCTGCCCAACGACTCAAAAGCCCAGAAAGCCAAAGGAGAGGCAGCAACAGATCATTAAGAGAAACAATCTGTAGACAAGTCTTTCCATAGGAGCACGCAAACTGAGCAAGCATTTAGGCTACACACACTAAATACCAAACCAGACAGCATTTCATTTGCAAGACAGATACATTGGCTCATCCATTTTTTTCACTTTTTCTTGAGTTTTGCTTGCTCAGATGCTCCAGGGGACACTGCTCTTGGCTACTGCGACCATTATTTCATTCCTTGTTGTCATACAGCATGTCAGACATGTACAGATACAGTCTATGTATCTGATATTTAACCAACAGTTCCCCTCTCCCACTCTCTGCTCCTTGGGATGACTGCTCGCATTTTCATTACTATCTCACAGTTGGCATGCATGGCACTGAAGCTGTTCTCTACAAATGCCTTCTGTGTGTCTCCTAACACTTGCCCCATCCCTCCATCAGGGTTCACACACTACATTTTTAGGCAGCACTGAGTCCGAGCCATTCCTAGCCTGCAGCTGAGGCCATCTTTCCATCCAATCCCTCAACATCCACCTACGAGCTGCTTGCAGCTACTCTCCTCTTCACAACCTGCCATGCAGTGCTGCCAACCCCTGTGTAAAGTCATTTCTGCATATAAACTTAACCCTTTCAGTAAAGTTTTCTGCATAAACTGTCCCCTCACCCATTCCCACCGTGGCTCAACTCATGCATGAGGTTTCCATCTCCACTCACTTTCGTCTCAACTGATTGCCTCCCTTTTCATTCCCAGCCTGCCAGGATGATTCTCTGCTCTTCTTCTACCCATTCTTTTCTCTGCTATCCTTTTATATTAATACTTTCACTCTTCCTGTACCTTCTGTAATTCCTTCCCCTTAGAGTAAAGGAAAGAAATCAGCACTGCAAACAAGTCAGTCCCAATAAGACGAGAGAGCTTTAAATTCTGATAGCCAATGTGTGTGTTTCTAGATGACTTCAGAGAGCCATCCAGGTGTGAAAGGGACTTCAAAAATTTACCTCACTGCTTAAATGCAAGCTCCAGGCTCATCCCAGGGACATCTGGAACCAAGTCACTGGTGCTGAGAGCTGGAAAGGAGCTTTATTCTTCTTACGCCAAGATGGAAGTAGAAGTGGGTACGAAATTCAGAGTTCAAGATTTTCAGCAAGCATTACACAACACTCAGAACCCAAGCACTTGAAACTTCCAGCACTTAAACTATTCAATTCCATCTCAAGAAAGCTATTTTTATCCAGTCCTTCTATCTTGAGTATCTGCTTTCCAGAAAGAGCCATCAGTGAGTCATCAGCAGTACAGGATTAAATCAAAGCAATTAGCCCTGCCTTTTCCAGTTGATTTTCATTAAGGCAACACGGCAACAAGACAAAGGTCAGCGCCCTGTGAGTCTCACTTGATTCCCCAGAAATCAGGCAGAGTGTGAACTAAAGCAAACAAGATGGTGCAGAGCAATTACACAGTTCTAAAGGTAAAATATATGGAATCCCAACAGGAAACTGAGCACTCAAAATCACTAGAAACACTTCATTTCCAGAAGAAATTGGTTAAATCAGTGCAAAGTTTTCAAAGTTTCTCCTGAATGCAAAGAGTTGGGTGGACAACCAACTTACCAAATGAATTTATTCTCCTGAGTTTTAAGAAAACGAGTTTTAGCTCAGGTTTACCAGAAGCTAAGTGGAACTCATCTTCTCTCAACTCATCAACTTTCAATTCGTTGATCAACTCATGGTTGATTTCCACACGGTCTGCAGAGCATCAGTGACTTATTCATATGCCTGCCCCATTAAGGACACATTCAGTGCCTAGTCAAGGTGCTGCAGGAGTGGGGAGCCAGGAACGGGGTTTTGGAAGCACATCAAGGTGAGGTAAGCAGAAAGCATGCAGTTAACTAACCAGCTGAAAAAGTGATGAAAAATAGCAATAAAAAAAAATCTCTTGAGGACCCGTATTTGCAATCATCTGTTCTACTTCTGCTCATCCATAGAGTGCTGATGTAATTGCAGCAACCCAGTCATGGGTCTGCAGCTGAAATCTAGAAGGGAATCAGCAAAACAAGGATCTCCTGTACCTTACACACACCTGCCGAAAAATCAAACTGCTATTTATCACATTTCCAGTGACACGAAAACATTTTACATGCTCTCATGACAGCGTAAACTGAAACATGCTGCTATGATGCCTGTCCTCTTCTGCCAGACCTGCCTCTCCAGTGCAGTTCACAGATCCATCTATTCCCTCAGCATTCATGGAATGGATAAAAGAAAGCTCCAAATGGTTCTTGAATGGGAATAAAACTGTGATTATTGTTGTCAGAATTCATTTTGTAGGAGAAAGGAGAGATGGAGGCGTTACAGAAACATCAGGATAAAAAAGGCAAACGCAGGCTGAGAATGGGATAGAAATGACCTAACTATAAGAGAAAAATCTTTATGATGGTCTTCTAGATCTCTACAAGGACAAAAGAGGAACCTGCAGTACATATCTGTATTCAGAATGTTACATCCTCTCCCCTCCAGGCTGGTAATGCAGAGCACATCCTAGATGCGTTTGGGTCCAACCCTGTCCTTTTTGAGGGAACTCTGAAGCAGAGTGCAGATCCAAAAAGATCTTTCTTCTCTCTTTTCCCTTCCCAAACCAAAATAAACCCAATAAAACACAACCCTTCTTATTTTAGTGCTGCAAGAAAGGTTTCCTTGGTGTCACAACCAACTCTGATGAGGCGCTGTGAGCTGACAGGTGGAAATGGTCATTTTTAGGAAGGCCCAACGTGAGGCAGACGTGCTAACTATGAATTATTTACACACGAAGCTTATTTGAAGTGGGAAATGCTGAAGATCACACTGGATGGTTGAAATGAACCAAATATGGATCTATGGGGTCCTGGCTTTCCTTAGTGCAAAGCATTGGTAAGGAACTATGAAAGGCTGTGACTCTACAGAGGACCTGTGAGTTGGCAGCAGTCACCTGGCTCCCTGCAGCCCCACATCACTCAGAGAACAAGTGCATGAGCTCACAGTTGTCCAAGTGTATCGCGATACACAGATGTTTCAGGTATTAGTGGCATAATTTGCCAATAATTAACAGTCTCAGCACTGAGAAAGAGTCGGTAGGAGTTCACATCTGAGTTTAGTTGAGACGGTAACAGTGCACCAAAAAAGTAATTTCCTGTTTCGTCTTTCTCATTTCCATAGCTCGATCTCTGCTCCCTGGTTGACTCAGGAGGATAAGGAACTGCATTAATTTATGGGACACTCTATGGTCAGCAATTTCCAGCTATACAGGGTTTTGGACAGTGCAGGCACACTGGGAAAGATTCTTCTTTCTTCCATTTTCCATTGGCTTCTACAGGTACATCAACCAGAAAAGGAAAGTCCAAGCAAGCATACTCCCCTTAGTGAGCAATACAGGCAGGCTGGTGACAATAGACAAGGAGTCAATAGGGTGATGTACTCAACAA
Organism: Meleagris gallopavo; assembly: GCF_905368555.1. NCBI lineage: Eukaryota > Metazoa > Chordata > Aves > Galliformes > Phasianidae > Meleagris > Meleagris gallopavo. The sequence goes on along the minus strand of NC_139409.1, from coordinate 4,245,424 downwards.
TTTATTTGTCTCAGTCTTCACTGGTAACTGCTCTTCACACAGCCTTCAAGCAGAAGGGTGGTAAGGTGGGGACTGGAGGAGCCATGTCTTCCCACTATATGCACAAATCAGCTCTACAGCCATCTGAGCAACCCGAACATCCATAAGTCTGTGGGTGTTGATGAGATTCATCCCAGAGTCCTGAGGGCAATGGCTGATGTAGCCATCAAGCTGCTTTCAATGATGTCTGAAAAGTCATAGTGGTCAGGTGATGAACCTGGTGACTGAATCACAGAATCACAGAGTGGCCAGGGTTGGAAGGGACCTCAAGGATCACGAAGCTCCAACCCCCCCAACATGCAGGGCCACCAACCTCCACATTTAATACCAGACCAGGCTGCCCAGGGCTTCATCCATCCTGGCCTTGAACACCTCCAGGGATGGGGCATCCACAGCCTCTCTGGGCAGCTGTTCCAGCACCTCACCACTCTTACAGTAAAGAGCTTCCCCCTGACATCCAACCTAAATCTTCCCTCCTTCAACTTAAAACCATCCCCCCTTGTCCTGATATTATCCATCCTTTCAAAGAGTTGGAAAAAACAAAAAAAAGAGAGTTGACTGGAAAAAAGGCTCATTTTTAAGAAGGGTAGAAAGGCTGACCCAGGGAACTACCAACCTGCCAGCCTCACCTCTGTGCCAGGAAAGATCACGGAGCAGATCCTCCTGGAAGCTGTGCTAAGGCACATAGAAGAGAGGGAGGTGATAGAGGATAACAGCATGGCTTCACCAAGGGCAAATCCTGCCTAAGGAATCAAATGGTCTTCTATGATGGTGTAACTGCATCGATGGACAGGGGAGGAGCCACTGATGTCACCTATGTGGATGTCTTAGTTTCACCTGATATAGAGCTGTTTTCCTCAGGGTGTTATGATGCTATGTTTTCTATTCTAGGAGTAGAACAGTGCTGATAACACACCAATGTTTATAGCTGCTGCTAAGCAATGCTGTACAGAGCCAAGGTCATTCTCAGCAAAGGGCCCAGGGAGATGGAAGGAAACAGAATTAAGACATCTGACTTAAACTGGCCAGAGAGATATTCCATACCATATGGCATCATGCAGAAGCAGTTTTGAAGGTGGAGGAAGTATATCTCTTTGTCTCTTCCACTGCTTGGGGGCAAGCTGAGCATCACTGGTTACATACATTTATGTATATATATATTTGTCATAGTTATTATCATTTTCTTTTCCTCTATCTAAGTAAATAATTTTATTTTACCTCAATCCATGAGTTCTACCTTGTGTTCTTTTTTCAATTCTCTCCTCTTTCCCACTGGGAAGGGAGGGAGTGAATGACTGTGTGGTGCTTAGCCACCTACCAGGTGGATTACAACTGGGTGTAAGGAGGAAGGTTTATACCATAAGGGCAGTGAGGCACTGGCACAGGTTGCCCAGAGAGGTGGTGGATGCTCCATAACTGTAGGCACTCAAGATGAGGCTGGATGGGGCTCTGAGCACCTGATGGAGCTGTGGGTGTCCCTGTGCACTGCAGGGATGTTGGACCCAATGGCCTCTAAAAGTCTCTTTCCATCAAAACAATTCTACGATTCTGTAATTTTCCCAGGGAAAGATTTTTATTTTTAAAATACTGAGACAGTTTTTGTTTTTATTATTTGCTTCAATAGATTGCTTCTTATTTTACAGGTCTCTTCTGGAGCAGCATCCGGCCCTCCAGTTTGTTTCCAAGCACTGCAGAACTTTGTCAGCATAATGCAGTCTGAGTTTTATTGATTTTAGGAATTTGTCCCAAGAGATTACTGGTTACTAATTCCACAAGTAACATCTGATTGGAATTAAACAGCACTGAAAAAGGAAAATAGCTACTAAAAAAAAAAAAAATCCATCTCCCTCCGATTTCCATGGGATACCATATTTCTCATTGTCTTCCCAAGCTACTAAGAATGGCTACTATAAGCTGACAGCAAGTAATAAGCAGTGTTGTGGTCCAAAACTGAGTAAGAGCTTCCTTTTCACAGGACAGCAGACCACAAGCAAAGTCTTGCATGACATTGGCAGTTAGAACTTTGCTGGGACCCAGACACAGCTTAAAAATACTGCTCTTCCAAGCCACAGAAATTGCAAACAATCACCACTGCATGAAGATCAAAGATACTTCCATGCCACTGAAGAACAAAGAAGGAAATACAAATAAGCATCTAAATCTAGTTGGTGGATTTGGACTTCCTGAGCTGCAGAACAGCCTTCCCATTGGCAACAGGCAACTTCAGCAGCCACAAATAGCAATCTATTGAACCACATTTCCTTTATCTGTTTGTTATTCTTGTTAAGAGGGAGAACCTACAGCATCTGCCAAGCACCTGAGGGTTCTCAGAGGGGATCCAGCAGTTACTCTCAGACAGGAGAGACAAAGGGATGCAACAGGTAGCAGCACGGTAATGAGCACAGGATGTGCAACAAGGAAGAATTCCTCTGTCAGCCAAATGCAAGTCGCCCACTTACGCATCTTTCATGGAGGTGCTCCACCTGAAATGGCTGCACTATGCTCCGCACTATGCTTCAGCTCTTCTGACTTAACACACACCTGCTTGGGAACAGAGCTTAGCACTTCCCTTCCTTTAGCAGTCCTGGTGAAACCAGACCAGCCATTCCCTCCATCCTGCAGTCTGCTGCCCAGCAAGCGCTCCCCCAGGCCAAGGACAGCCAGGCTCCTTCTAAGCATCCTCCACCTCCTCCTCCTCCACTGTTTTCTGGTCACTGCTTCCCTTCAGGGAGCCCTCTTTACCACCCAGCAGGATGTGGCAGCTGCTAAAGCATCACTGTCAGTGATTACAGCAGGACAACATCCAGGACCACTGGTCACACCGGTTCTCATTACACCATCCATCATTTCACCCTCAAGTGTCTCAGTGCAGATGCTTGTGGACACTTTACCTGCACTTTAAGTGACACCCTGTGGCTGAGAGGAAGAATTACGGGTGACCATTCCCTCAGTGCCATTCCGCTGACACTCCCTGGAAGCCAGAGTCACATCTTGGCTACACTCTCCCCAATAAGCTCTCAGACCTCATCCTCAAACAGCACAGCTAGGTGGAAGATGGTCATGATGAAGAATAACCAAAGAAATCCCACATCCACGCGAGGTTCCCCACATTGATCTAACTGGGTGGGATTTTTTCCCCTCTCATTTTGACCCTCTGAGATGAGCTTTGTATCCCACTGTAACGCATTTGGTTCTTCCCTTTTCCAACGTTCTCATGAGCTGTTGCCTCCTCCATTCCTCCCCCGGACCCAGAAGCACACGACTGTGCAAGTGTTATCTGATTCCCAATTAGTGGGAATCATCTGTCTGCCAGCTGGAAGTAGCTGTTTAGACAACAGCTTGCTCAGGCAAGCAACAGAGAGGTGCAGTAGGCATCTTAGAGAAGAAACATCCAAAAATCCAGTCTTTGCCATGGGGCTCAGGCTCTCTCACCCCACTGCAACAAGCCACTTCTCCAACCGACCCTAGGAGATGAGTGCTCCGCCCCAAGCTCAAGGTCAGGGCACAGCAAGGGTCAGGGCAAAGGAAGGACATCAGCTACTGTGCCAGCTCCAACTGCCCTCGGCATAGGTTTGGAACAGCAGCAGTAAGCTCTGGCTCTGGGAAATGTATCAAATCTGCCCCAAAGATCCAGCTTAAGCTTCAGAGCATCCCAAGTAGGCAAAAGAGGATTATAGCAAAGCCAGCTCATAGCTCGCTGGTGAAGAACAAAAATACTAATCATTGTTTAATTAGCTGCAGGGAAGGTCCCTCAAATGAGTGAAACAGCATTAGTAATTTCCTTGTTTTACTACATGCAATTAACTTCTGTTCTACGCTCAATAAATATCACGCACTTCACAGGATGATAGTAGCAGGAAAGATGAGTTATTTTCATTTCTCCTTTTGTTTCCAACACTCTATTTCCAACTATAAAAGCAGAGAGATCTTTTACTGCAAATTACGCCTCACAATGGAAAGGGAAAAAAAAGGAAAAAAAAAAAGTTGAGGAAAAAATGTAAAGCCTTCCCCATTGTGTATGCACTGAAATCAAGAGCTTCCCGCTGCTTTATTTGTGGAAGAACTCAACCTAAAGTAGCAAGAGAAAATGAACGAAGATAGTTGAAATTTTCATCTGGATACAACTCTACTGGAGTCAAGCTGACCTCATCAGCCGCAGACTCAGGCTCCTCAGAGAGAGTTTTATGAGGTTAAAAATATGTTTTATTCCCTCCTCCAGAATTCCAATTCCGGCTTTATTTTCCCTCTGCTGTGTTTTTTTCCCCCCATTTCTCATCCATCTCCTTCCATTAACTTTCATGTTCTCTTTACTCCCTAACTGGCAAATACTGTCTTGGTCACCCCAGCATGACTGGAGACTTTCTTTTATTACCTTTCTGTGGTGAGTCAATAATTAAAACTGGCTACAAAGCATCTTTTCTTGACCCAAATCTTCTCCAGTCACTAAAGAATCCAGTGGGGTAAAAGCCTTCCAGGCATCTAAGAAGGTGACAGGGCTTAGTAACACTTCTGTAGGTCTGAAAACACACACGCATTGCCTAGCAAAAGGAGAAATCTTTGCATGCAACTTTCGAAACCTCATCTCAGCAATGTGGTTTAAATATGCAAAGAACCCTTTGGTCCAAATGGCAGCATACCAGCACTGCTCAGCATCTGCTGGCTGCCACTTGGACACTTCCTCTTGCCTCATTCTTCTCCCCAGCCCACACCTCCACTGCATCCAGCTGTGCCTCTAGGAACTGCCACTCATGCTGACAAGGCACTCTTGATGGACCTTTAATTTCCTTCTCTCCCTAAAGATGAAAGGCCACCATAGCATAAATGGTTTCCATCTATCACAAAGGGACTTGGCCTGCAAGGATGTAGCCTTCAGAAATCAAACCGTAATAATCACTCAGGAGAAAATAAGCCATGTGCATGTGATCAACAGGACTGCTCAGGATGGTAAAATACACAAGGTAGAACACAATGTGAAAATGTTAATTGAGCCTCTAGGCCAGCCACTTATAGAAATACATGTTTCTGTAATTACCAGGGTGGATCTTATCCACACAGTTTGAACAAGACTCTAAGACTGATGATTTCCAAGCAAGGCTTATGTTTTATATGAAGGTTAAAACCAGTGCTCCAGAAGAACTTTGACCAATAATTAATCTGAAGGAAAAGTAGCACAGGTTAGATCTTGTCAAAACAACGGCTGTTTAACCTCTGAAAATTAGCTCTTCTGCTCCTTGAAAAATAATCCCTCTAACCCCTTTTAGAAGAGGAGCATGGAAAAGAAAGAGTGCTATTAATTCACTTCTTCACCCTTCCCTCATTACACAAAAGATTATAAGCGATGAGGCAACAAAGAGCTGAGGGATTTTTTTCTTTCAGTGTGATGCAATTCGTGTCAACAGATACAGCTGTGATACACATGCCAGTGGCTCACCCTCTCCCATGTCTGGCCACACCAACAGCAGCCCAGTTGCTAAGTCACCAGCCCTCCCCATATCCTTCTCCACAATGCCTCCAGTTACAGGGCCAAGAAGGAAAAGGTGGTGAGCACACCCCTGTAACAGACAGTGAGGGATCAGAGCCCCGTTAGATGCTTACGAGCCTATTTTCAGCAGCAGAGCGTCTGGAGAAAACGAGGATGCTTTTTGCAATACCCAAAACACTCACCTGAAGTGCCTGTCTCAAAGAGTTTTCATGTACCGAGAGAGAGAGATGGGCTTTACAGAGAGAGCTGCAAAGACCTTTTATCCCCACTCGCCACAAAAGTAGCATGACCTCCTAAGGCCAGTTCCCACGTTGGGTTCATTTCAGCTCTACAGACACCCAGCACAATTACACACACCTCCACTGCCAGCCCTTAAATGAGATCTGGGAAGGGGTGAAGCCAGAGTCCACACTTTCTGGTCATTCAGGTGCATTGCATGCACCTGAGCTCCCCTGGGCTGGCCCTGCCTACCCACCAGGTGCTCAATCACTGTTTCAAGCTGTGACAGCATTTCCACAGCTCTATCTTAATCTATAGACCAGAGGCTTGCAATGCTTCCACCTCTGGCTTACCACCACCATCTGCCATGCTGAGCCAGCCTGGGGATCTGTCTCACCACAAAGCCCTTTCCACTGCACTGGCTGCTTTAGCCAAACTCCAACCACCCAGCCATGGCTACTAGAGCCATCTCTTGCTATCTGATGAACACTGGAACTCCCCATTACAGAAGGCAATTTGCAATGATAGGAAAGAGCTGAAGTAGACATACTTTAGCCTGTGACATGCTCCAAATACTTACAACCACCTCTTCTGTGAGCCGTGAAAAAAGCCTCATTATGCCCATCTGCTGAATTAATCAAGCTTGAGGATACCCTAATAAGTGAATTATTCTGTTTTCTAAAAGAGGAATAAGAGCTTCACAGTGTCAAAGCATAAACACATCTAGAGGGCAGCAATGATACTGTCATCTTTAGCTAAATATAGATCCTGAACAGAGACAAGTGCACAGCCACACACACTGCACCAACTTTTCCCCCTTGTTTTTTACTTTTTCCCTCTAGGTTTAACACAAAAGCTTCGCTGCCAAAAAGCAAAGCCCTAAGTGGATAGTATCATTTTCAGATGGTTGGCCAAAGAACTTTCTGCCTATACTCACCCACTGCACTCCGGAGAAACCAGACATTAATTTGTCAGCATGACTGTGTTTCTCAAATTAAGAAGGAAAAAAACAAAAAGCCCAAAAAGTAACAAAGTGTCAGAGGTGAGAAATACTCCCAAACTGACAGACTGTGTTTTATGAATCCAGCTGAAACTTATCTGAGTCACTCAGCAATTCCCAGGGGACGCATAGAAACACAGGCACACCAGCACATTGCCGCGGGAATTTTCTGCAGTTAGAATGGAAATATTTTATGAAAAATAAGGCAAACAGGATTATATATATATTTTAATGCACTATTTCTTACGTGGTATTTTTTGTGCTGGTACACTGCAGGGTGTTGGAGATTTCACATGCATCTGGTTGCTGAGTTAGAGCGATGGTCAAAACGTAACAGCTGACAAGATGGATAGCAAGAGGTCCATCCAAAGCCTTCAATGAGCTGATGTGTGGTTCTGCCTTGAGTTCCATACACTACATGCACAAAAACTACAATAAGGCAGAGAAATAAACCTGTGAGTTCCAGGGCTCAGGGAGGCTGGTTTGCCATGGAGCGGAGCGTTGAGCGTGACTGAGCCTGCTGTATGTTCTCCATACATTTTGGGCTTTTCTGGTGCCTGGAATGCAAAATCTTTTCTAAAGAGGAATTCTGTGGGTCTGTGTCCTCAAGCTGATGAACTGCCTATAGAAAATGGGTACAAATTTTGAATCTCTGAGGTCTTAATTTCTAAAAAAAGATCACCGAAATGGAGCCAGAAGTTTTATATGCGTTAGATTGAAAAATAAGCTAACAGCATGTAAAACACAACTAACACTATGTTACAGCTCCTCAAAGGCAACAGCCTTCAAATACAGGATTCATGGCAGCGCAACAAACAGCTGAATCACAAACCAGAACTGGATAAGCCCTTAGAAGAAGAAGAGCATTCCAGATTGTTTTTTTATACTTGTCTGAATTGTCTCTCAGAACCAACTCGGTACAGTGTTACACACAACCAAATCTCCCTTTGTCCTACCAAAATGCAAAACAGAATGGGACAAACTACATTCCGTGTCCAAGACAGAAATCTCACGCCACTCCAAGCCATTCCCTGACCAACTCTTGACTTTGCAGCTGGGTTATTCACCTCTGAAATCTGCAAGCTTCACGTCCCTGTTTTGTTTTAATCAGTTCCCTGTGTTTATTTTATTACCAGCACACATAGTTTAGGCTTTAAGCACACTGAGTCCTTCCACAAATGGACAGCTAGTCATCCCACTAATATGGCAAGTAAAAGGAATCCGATCACAGAATCAGAACCATTAAGGTTAGAAAAGAGCTCCAGGACCATCCAGTCCACCACCCTCCTATCACCAGTATTTCCCACTAAACCATGTCCCCCAGTGCAACATCTAAACGTTTCTTGAACGGTTGGCCTCTCCAAATTATAGGCACGTTCTCCATGTACTAACAATCTATTCCTTCAAACCACAAGAGAGGTCGTCCCTCTCTGTTCAACCTGAGCTCGCTGCCCCACTGCTTTTCCAAGCTGTAACCACCAAATACTGTTCCCCAGCGAGCTACTGACGGTACAAATCTACTCAAACCTCAGGATAGCCCTTCTGCTCGTCTTCTGTGACACAGCTTGGAAGAGCTGCCCAAATGGAGGAGTGTAAGACCACTTGCAAGCTAAAGCATAGCTTAGTTCTCTATTTCAAGCTATACACACTGCTGCATCTGGGCACCAGCACAGCACCCACTGTGAGCCCGACCTGCAGACATGCATTTTCTCATCATTAATGCTCACATTTTATACTGAAAGAGAAAAATGTCCATTTTCCCAGGCTATGACAAAGAAATTATTACTGCCATTCAAAAGAAGAAAAATCCAAAACAACCAACCACACAAAAAAACCCAACCTCATCAGTATTTCTTCAGTTTAAATTAACATGCCACTGCCTTAAGAACAATGTATTTGAGGAGACGTATGTCACTGTAAGATGAGAATTAGCCATCAATGGAGAGACCAGAGAAGAACTTTACATCAGCACAGCTTTCAGAACTACTGAAAGCATTAACACAGTTCATCAAAATACACTGGGGTATTTAAGATTTTTTTAATCCACGCACAGGAAAAGCATTTAAATTCTCTCCAGTGTATTTATGACATAAATAAGAAACCATCAGGTTTTTTTTTTTCCCCTTTATTCTTTCTTTTTGGAGGAACAAAAATAATCCAGTGGAAATACTGACATCCTCCGCCAAAGAAATGGAAACAGAAAAAAAAATACTCCTACTTCTTCAGTGCACCTTTGCTCTGCTTGCTCTTTCAGGGTACATGCTGATACGCTTGCTCTTGTTCGATCTGTCCTTAATTCTGAGAATGTGTATGGGGGGGTGGGGGTTTGTCTCAACCGAGACTGGAAATGTTTACCATATTTACCATAATCACAGATAGCATAACCCAGCCCATTGCCATCTATCTTACTGCAAAGCACACAGGTCAGAGAACACAGAATCCCGCAGCCGTAACTCTCTTACTTTGCTTAAAGGCAATAATGATGGATCCCTAAGAACACATCTGGAAAGATGCTTTCTTTTGCACAGCACGTGCACAGAACTTTTGTTCAGTTGTCTGACCTGGGGAAAGAGGAAAGTCACTTTCAACAAGTTTAAAAATAAGATGAGAGGGTCATTGCAAGCGCCGTGAAAGCAACACTACCTGAACATCAGATTTACACCTGAACAACAGTCAGGAGTGGAACACAGAATGAAATGCTCCCAGCTAAAGGCGCCCGGAGTAGCTGGAAAATGAAGTGACAAACAAGTAGGATAGACGTTTTTGGAAGTAATGCATGAAAACCTCTTAATGAAAGGTCCAAACAATATTGACAGATAAGGGAAAGGAAATGAGTGCCTGGGTCCGACAGCCTGAATAATGCATTCTCAGTGAGTCATCGCGACTGTTTACCCCTAAGACTGAAGCATCAGTTCCAAGAGATTATAAGGAGCCCCCATATTCCTCTGCTCTGACTTTCATCTGCTCTGTAGTACCCTCTCCCCTTTCTCTTGCAGCACTGATGCAGCCACCCCAGACTTAAAAGAGAATGTGAAGTTACTGAGCAGATCCCAGAGCCTTCTGCTCATCAGATAGACCTTCCAGCCCTGTTTGTCCCCATTCACACAAACAGCCTCTCCAAGGGGAAGCCCTTTCAAAATACAATTGTTTGGTCTTAACACCTTGCAAGCCAGAGGATCTTTAATTACCCAAACTGCTGAAGCACTGCAACATTACTACAGGCATGCAGCCATACGTATCTGCATATAAACACACTGACAGCCAGCACAATACACCCTCCTTGGATTGATGGGGGCATTCTTACCCAATCTGCCCAAATTACGATTAACCAAAAAAGAATCAGTGTCCAAAAGTCAGAACTTCTGAGAAATCTGCATCATTCCAGGCAGGAATTTTGAGTATACAGGCTGGAATGTGGAGGAAATGTTAATTCCCAGGGAAATGCTCATTTCTTTTTTTCTTTTTTCTTTTTTTTTTTCATGGGAGAAATAATTTGGATGTCCCCAGGTGATTTCTCAACATCAGACGTGCCGGAGAAGGAAAGGAGTTTGCACTTACTTGTGGTGTTGTATTTGATCCCATTGAAGAACTCCGGGCAGGGTCTCTCCACCAGTTTCCCCGCCGAGGCTCTGGGCCAGCAGGTCCCGATCTGATCCGTGGTGGCATTACAGTACAGACCTTCAGAGTGAGAAAAAGAGACAGAAAGGGAAAAAGGAGCAGCTGAGAAAGCACACAAAAGCAACACACTGCATCACAAAGCAAACCCAATCTTAGCACTCGTCAAGCTTTTCGGAGCCCTGCGCTAGGTAATGTTTCCTACCATGAAAGCCCAGGAAAGAGATAGAGAAACTCTCTAAAACAGTCTCTTGTAGATCCAGGAGGCTGCAGTTGACATCAAATTCTTCTAAGATGAACTGAGAGATGGTCACGTCCATTATTCCCCCGTGGGGCTGTAGGGCTGGGTCAGTCTCCTTCCCCCCTTATTCTGCTTGTTTTTTGTTCCCTCTCCTTTTTGCCTTTTCGGACACGCCAAGCTGCGGACACCCAGCGATCCCTTGCAGCGTGCTGGCAACTTGGCTGAGTCTCTCCGTCTGCCTGTGAGGCTCCGAGCTTTTCTCGGCTTTAAACCAGCAGCTCAGGAACCAATGGGATGACGCTGAGCCCGGAGTGAGGGGTTTGCGTCTCCCAGCCCGGTTCCCTGCTCTCGCAGCTCCCCGGTGCCGCCTCGCATCGCCGGGCTGCGGTAACGCTCCGCTCCCTCCCTCCCCTCGCACACCGGTGCTTATTGGGAGCATCAGAGATGGACGCTTCTGCAAAAACGCCTGCGAATCGGAGCCAGGGAGAAAAGGAAAAGCCATCACAAGCAATAAAACTGCATTTCTTTTCTTTTTCTTTTTTTTTTTTTAATTGGGAAAGGCGAGGCGATTGCTGCCTTTGGTGTGCAGAGCTGAGGATGAGCAGAGATGCTTGGATAGGGAGTGGAAAAAAGGGACCCGGCCCAGCAGATGGGGTGCTGGGTTATGTCCGGAGCAAGAGGCAGAAATAATAAAATGGGGTGGTTTGGTGGAAGGGGGAATCAGAACAAAGGGACCCGGAGTATCAAAATAGAGATCTCAGTAGGGGAAAAGCAGGGCAGGTGGCACTGGGGGGGACAATGGGATGGGGCAGGGCACTGTGAGTGGGGCACAGGATGAGGAATGGACTTTTAGTGGACCTGAGGGAGCTGGGGTTGTTCAGTACGGACAAGACGGGGCTCAGGGGAGACCTCATCACTCCCTACAGCTCCTGAAAGGAGGCTGTGGCGAGGTGGGGGTCAACCTCTGCTCCCAGGTAACAGCAATAGGATGAGAGTTGATGGCCTTAAGCTGTACAAGGAGAAGTTCAGGTTGGATATTAGGAAATGCTTCTTCTCAGAAAGAGTGGTGATGCAGTGGCACAGGCTGCCCAGGGAGGTGATGGAATCACCGTCCCTGGAGGTGTTGTAGAGCCATGGAGATGTGGCACTGAGGGATGTGGTTGGTGGGCACGGTGGGGTGGGCTGGGGTTGGACTTGGAGATGAGAGGTCTTCTCCAGCCTTAATGATTCTGTAATTCTGTTTCTCTGATTAAGGGGACAAAGAAGTAAAGAAAGAACACTGGTTTCCAGCGGCTGGAGAGAGAAACAGTTTGGAAAGGATGAGTGTTCAGACTGAGACAGAAGCAGGGGGAAGAGATCTGGGCAAGGAAACCATGGTGCGGGGAGGCAGGGGTGCCAAGGGCTTGAGAACCTGAGGGCATTGTGGAGAGGTCTGGGGAAGGGAGAGGTGAGAGTAAACTCAGAGGTTTGGATGGAGATGCTCAGAAAGCTGGTCCTTTTGGGGAAATGAGAGCTCAGTGGGAACTGGGCAGCCTGGGACTTGGTAAGGAGTGGCTTTGACCTAGCCAGGCTTTTTTGGCTTGTGACACTAGGATATGAGGAAATCTTTAAGAAAAAAGCATGGATTTGCTGAGGAGGATCACCTGGGACCACGGACTCAGAAGAATCTTAGGAAGCAAATAGAAATCTGACTCTTAATGGGGAAAAGCAAAATAAGTGCATGCCATAGTAGCAGAAATTAATGCAGAAACTGAAGATGAGGACAACAAAGAAATTTTGACAGAAAAAAAGGGATCCAGCAATGGACTCCTGTTTGTTTACAGTCTGCATTCACAGCTTTAGATCGGTGCTTAAACTGATTTCTAAGCAATAGTACAGAACTTCTGGTAACATCCATCTCCCACTCTGCAATGGCCTGGATCTTCCTGGTGATCATACTTAAGATTGAAAGGCTTCATTCTTCACTCTTCAAGGACAGAAAGAGGAATGCTATCCAAAGAAAGGAAAAAAGTACACTTGGGCTAGAAAGACAAACAAATTGCCAACATGCACTGATGAGAGAACTAGCCAGAAAACTATCTTGCCATCTGGGAAACTGGAGATTTTTGATCATTTTCATAGATGGCAATGCAAGAGGGGGAGAGAATTTTGGAATGAGTATTTTTTGCTTTAAATATGCAAAACCAACAAACGCCCCAACTACCCGTGCAGCACGATGCTCTGAAACAAGTGAACAATGCTCTGTCCAGAGCTACGATCTCCTTCCCAAAGGAATGTTCCTAAAACTGCAGTCCTTTCTGAGAAATCTGCTTTTTGACACATTGACCTTCGTCAGCACTTCCAGATCTCCTCATCCCACGCATCACTAGGCCTAGAAAGCAGGAGAGAAAATGTATTCAGCATCATTCACACATCACGACCACCACAATACTGGTTGTCTTAGAGCAGGGCTTGAGGAGGAAACTCTATTTTGGGAACTCTGGAGTGAGAGGTGCTCCAAACCTCCAAGCAACTCACAGGGATCTGTCCCTCAAAGACCTTTTCCTTTTCCTGTTGCTTCTGTGCAAGGCAGAGTCACAGAGCCTGGGCAACAGCCTCCATCCCTCACCTGCTGCCTGCTTTCTCACTGTTTGCACAGCACCTTCTGCACTGGCAGCAATATCTTGGCCGAAGGATTGGGGCAGCAGAGTTTGATGAGCTTTTGGAGGAATTAATCATTTTCTGAATTACTGAAAGAATGACAGTTTCAAAAGCTGAGCTACTTTTACATTTGGTAAACCCTTCACTTTTCTAAATATTGTCCTGTATTTTCCAGCAAAAATACACGAAGATTCTTCAAGTGGTTCCAATATTACAAAGGCTGAGCTGCCTTTAATTTCAAAACCATTCTTTATGGCACTTAACACCCCTCCAAAAAAGCACTGAATTAAACTAAATATATTTTCCACAGTGAAGAAAATGGTTTCTTCATTTAAGTGAGAAGAGCTAGAGAATCGATCCAAAATGATTCTCCCTGCCATCTTCTCAATTCAGCTCCCTGTAGAAAATCAGAAGCAGTACATCAGGTAATGCTACTGTATTACATATACTGAACAACAACAAAAGCCCTCAAAAATAAAGATGTAATGAAAAAAAAAAAGTCTCGGAGTAAATCTGGGTGGGGAAAATAACTTATTGATCCTTGGTCCGCAAATTAGCACCTTCGCTGAATGATCTCTTTGCATTTCTACCTTGGCCTCTTCATGAACAGCTCCTTTTGAAAACTTTCCTCATGTACAATTAAGTACTAAGCCACAGTTTTCCTTTGGCTGGATCCAGTCAAATTACAGAATCATAGAATGGCCTGAGTTGAAAAGGACCACAACGCTCATCCAGTTCCAACCCCCTGTTGTGTGCAGGGTCACCAACCAGCAGACCAGGCTGCCCAGAGCCACATCCAGCCTGGCCTTGAATGCCTGCAGGGATGGGGCATCCACAACCTCCTTGGGCAACCTGTTCCAGTGGAGACTGGAAAGTGACCGATGGCACTTCTGGAAAAGGAATCAGCTCTGCCCAAGAGCAAGACCTACACTGTCTGGCAACAGAAGTCTTCGTATGCCAGCTCTTGCACTACTTCCCATAGTTCAGTTTCTCACTCCCCAGCCAATCCACATGTGGTAGAGTCGCATGGCTGCTGTATCACCCATCTCCCCACCCACTGATGTGATGAGCTCTTTCCCATCTATGAAAGCTTTCCATGTGCAACAGTCTCTTCCACTGTGCAGCACAATGATTGGCACAAGAAATTCACGTTGCCCATCAAGGCACCTCGTTACACCACCGCTCTCCCTGACTTAGTTCAATCGACTTGCACATGAAAAGCCATGAACACTTTATGATGGTTATCACATTCTCAGTGATAAGACTCAGGCGAATCTGAAAGGTTTCCCTACCGTGGTTTTGATGGAAAAACAGCAGGCAGAGAGAAAGACGAAAGAGGAGAAGGAGAAGGAGGATGAAATACATTTCTTATTTGTGGAACTGAACTATTTAAAACCTGAGAGGCCAACTGAAAGGCAGAGCTACAGCTGATGGCAGAAATGCAGGATCATCAACTAATTCCTCCCCACTCGGCTGTTGTAATTGGGAGTTTAGTGCCTACCTCTGCATTTGCCTACCTCTATGCTTTTTTTAGTATAAGACAGAAGGGTTTCAAATGGCACAAGAAGTCTCTTCTCACCTCTTCTGTTTGAAACATAGCCCAAGAATCCTTATTAAGCAACGGCATTTCAGCATCTGATCTTTAAATTAGTGGGACTATTCAGTTGGGCAAGATCACACACTTTAAGGAAGCTACTGATTTATCAGAGGGGCTTCTGGACCATAAAGTTTCTCAACATGCACTGTAAAACAGATCCAACCAGCCTTTCAAATGCAGCAACAACGTGGCCATAACCTGGTAAAATACTATACTGTACTATGGCTTCTCACCATGAACTGTACGCTGTTTGAGGACAGACTCTTAAAGCAACCATTTCCACTTGGCTGTGGATGCCCCATCCCTGGAGGTGTTCAAGGCCAGGCTGGATGGGACCCTGGTCTGGTATTAAATGGGGAGGTTGGTGGCTCTGCCTGCAGCAGAGGGGTTGGAGCTTGATAATCCTTGAGGTCTCTTCCAACCCAGGCCACTCTGTGATTCTGTGATGCTGTGATTCCCCTGTAGAGTACAGCTCTTCTAATCAAAACCTGGCCCTTGCTGCATGTACTCGAGATGAACACAAAATGAGCACAGCTGCAAGTTATCGCATGCAAAGGGGAGGATCAGCCATACACATGAAAATCTTCGTTTCAGTTTTGTTAGAAACAGGAGATAGCCTTTTTTTGCTGGGAATATGATTGTCGTGAAGAAAGACAAAATTAAAAAATGCAGGTTTGTGGTGATGAATCTCTCCATATTCATAGAAGTTGGAAAATATTTACCGTGGGTGTAAAAAGATTCTAACAGCATAAATAATAAATGACTTCTAGCTACACATTAATATATTTCCTCCAGCACATTAATACACTTGTCATTCTCTACAGCTACAAAACCTGTACAAGTGAATCATGTTATGAGACGAATGATGAGACGCTGCAGGGAGATTATAAGAACACACAAAAGAACCAACCTTGACATGCTCATATAGTGCCAATGTTATTTTTTTAAGTGAGCTGCTTCAAGTGAATGTGCAAAACACCATACATTGCACAAGAGCACAGAAACATTCATTTCAGAATAGCTGTGATTTTATGCAAGGTCAAACTCAGGGTCGGTGTTTTACAGATAAGAACACAAAGGACCCACTTTATATCCAAGGGCTGCTCCAGAAGTAATACCTTCTATTTTATTACGTTGGCCCGCGATGTCAGAGGTGGATGATGGCAGGATGGCAATAGAGGTTGAACCTTCCCACCAATATTTCATTACAACATTTTGTTGCTGTGAGACAGATGGCAGCAGAGGGGCAGCCTGACTGAATGGTGTCTGACATGGAAGTGCATATGAAGCAAAGAGATGGAATTGAATTCCTCCATGCAGAAAAAAATGGCACCCACTGACATTTGTTGATGCTTGCAGAATATTTATGAAGACCAAACAGCGGATGAGAGCACAGTGAGGCAGTGGCTGGTGCATTTCAGCAGTGATGCAATCACAGCAGCTGTGAAACACTGGGTCACCTCCACTTTGTATCTGTTGTAGTCTCCACAGAAATAAATAGGAGGCATTACTTTCAGAGCAGCCTACGGTCGTATATGTGTGTGTTAAATATATCTGTATATTTAAGCCTTGCAATGGCCTGGTCCTCTGTTTGCGGTGTAGGAATGTAAAATAAAATAAAAATTGGGTTAGGTCATATCTTATTAGTCCCACTTTCTTTCAGTCAGGTATAATAGGATCACTGCCACATAAGTATAGATTAAGGGGTCTTGCCCTGCACTTTTCCTTTCAATACATTAGGCAGCAAGATTTCTTGTGGCATAATTCAGGCTGTACCAGTCAAGCTTTTGCTGCCCCTGCCTCCCACTCTGCTTCAGCGTGATGTTTTTCAGTGCATGCTAGGAAGATCTGAGTAGTCATCCCGTAAGTCTCAAGTCAAAAGGAAGAACAGAAAGAAAAAGTGGAGAATAATAAAATTCTCTGTAGTCAATCTACCATTTCCTCTGAAAACAGACACTATGCATGATAACTGACTTGGAAACACTCTTTTCCTCTAAGTGCCCAGAAGTACCTTACCACTGTCCAAGTCAGCAAGGAAAAACAACAGCAAATTTGCTTTTAGGCCATTTGGTCTCTTGCTATGTACCTCTACTCAGGATATTTAATATGAGACTGAACAAAAATTGGACCTTACACAAAAGGGAGGATGCCCACCATCAGTACGTCCCTAGGGAGACTCACTGTTATTGCTTAGGCTTCAACATATGTAAAGAATTTGTGGGCCTTTGAATCCTTCATAAAGAAAACACAAACAAAGGGCAGAAGAAGTAACCTTGAGAGCAAATGAAGCTTTCCTGCCAATGTTTTGTCCTCATTGAGCTGTCAAGCTTACAGCATCCTCTCAGAGATGGAGTGTCCTCTTTATAGCTCACAAAAGCTGGAGCTCGGCCTCTCAATCAGTTTTGATTGGAATTAGCCAATGTGTCCATGAGGAGAATGATGAAGAGTAAACCAAAAATGTCTCTTCCCGAAGAAGCCATGTTTAAAAACAGGCTATAAAACATAAACTAAGTTGCCAGGCAGGATATTGCCTGAAAGCCACAAGAAGAGTCTCATCTGACCTACTAAAAATACCAGGCTGTGGAAAGGAGAAGAATATTAGTCTGCGTTTTAGGAATAAAGAAATCAAAAGCCTGGATTAGGTTATTGGGGTTGCTAAGAGCTTTCTACATATATTGACTAATACATCTTGCACATGTGGAAAGAATCTTACAGTCCCCAGTGAGACTTTCCAGTTGACCAGAAACCTGTATTGGCTCCTTTTATCTTCCCCGAAGCCTGAAACTAAATCTAATTTTCAATTGGTCCTGCTGGGAAGCAAAAAAGCAGTGGGTGATTCGGCAGGCAGCCTTGGAAGTTCATCGTGCTTCTGTCTTCAGTGCAGAGCTAGTGGTATTTCATAGCTTCACAAAGGTTGACTGGCATTTGAAGACTTTGTAACTGCTAAACACACAGCATTTCAGAGGCAGTTACATAGAAATTCCCAATTATTCTCCTGTTAGTATTTTGATATCCTAAAAAACAGTAGGACCTTCCTCCAATGGTCTATCTATGAACACGTGAGGAGAGAGTCTCCACCCTCTCAAACACTATAGATGTAGAAAAGAAAGGAGGAAAATCAAACAAAACAGCACAGTACAGTAGTTTGTCCAAAGTCACACGAAGGTTAGCAGAAAAGGAAGGAAAAAAACTCTGGAATGGTTTCATGTCACATCTCTTTGGGTTTCTCCAGCACAGATATCTCCAGAGGAGCCAATTAGCCTGGGTTTCCTCTGCAGCCAGTGGAAAGAAATAGAATTTTTTTGTAATGAAATTCACCTGATCTATTGTTGTCATCTACTTTAGGATGAGATTGATTTTGCCCTCAGCTCCATCCAATGCCCTGAGATCCTCACTGCCTGAAAGGGGATATATTGCAACTAGGGCTGATGTAAATGTCTACATTTAGTCCAGCGAGTCCAATTCCAGATGTCTAGAACA
The DNA here is from genome assembly GCF_905368555.1 of Meleagris gallopavo. NCBI lineage: Eukaryota > Metazoa > Chordata > Aves > Galliformes > Phasianidae > Meleagris > Meleagris gallopavo. The sequence goes on along the minus strand of NC_139409.1, from coordinate 4,227,111 downwards.
CAGGCCAAAATGCTGCCAAGCCAATTCCCAATGCCCATAGCACCTACCCTCATTGAATTCGGGCTTATTACTTAATGGGAGTTCAAACCAACACAATTTGAACAAAACACATCATGAATAACGATGAGGAAAAAGTGTCGTGCTATGACACTACTGTCACAATGCCAGCAACATGCATGTATGTCTTACAGACATCATTGTCTCATATTGAATATAATTATGTGTAAAAAGAAATTCACACACCACAAACACTGTAAAATAGATTTGTATCAAGCTGGTTATTGCAGAAGTTTGAGGATAGCCAGCAAGCAGCAGAAAAAATGCCTAGGAATTAATCAGAAGAAATTATGAGTGGTCATGTCCATTTCAGAAAGTGAGACAGTTGTTCTCAGAAGCATCATTCAGTCACAGATAGCTAGGAAGGATCCAGTCACACTATGCAGAAGGTGGAATGATGAGGCATGAAAAGTGGATTATAGTAATAGCATGAAGGTCATGGTAACTGAGGAGGAGGAACCTTCTCATTTGTGATTTGAGAAGCACTCCTGAACTGCTACTGTATGAGATTGCAGCCCCAGAAGAACAGAATGGATCAAGGAACATTTTCTGTGCCTGTAGCATTAGTTTGTGCCTGTCTGCAATCTGTGACTCTTGCTAACTATATAATTTCAGATACCTTCTGGGATAACAAATCCATCTACTTTGCTTCAGATCTTTCACCAGTGTGGACTTGCCGTCCTTTAACCTTTATATGAACACAGATAGTGATTTTGATTCTGTACCACAGCATAACTCAGGCCTTGCATGGGTATGAGCTGGATATCTGAGAGGTCCATGACAGCAGAAGGATCCATCTCACTTAGTTTCAGCCATCTGAAATGTGGGTGTCTAGACAAGGCAGTGTATCTTGGCTCCTCAACAGGGAGTTGGCTACTTTCAGAGAATGATGCTCCATTTGATTTTGAGACAAATATTTTCTTCAAATTCATAATTCTTAGGTGTCCTACTAAGTAGGTTGTAATTCAGCCCAAGAAATGGTTAGATAAATCTTTATTTCATACAGAGCTCTTCCATTCCAATATATCACGTACCTGATACAGACATTGGAGCTGTAGATATATGACAGATGTTAAGCATAACTTGAAGAGGACAAATCACATAGTGCAGTACAGAGCACGCCAAAGCAGAAACAAAAATGGCTACGTTATCCTTACACGATAGATTATATTAACTATTGCTCATAGAGATGGTTCAGTGGTGGGGAATTCCAGTGAAGCACACACGTAACTGTCACTGACTTCAGGAATTAAGGAGGCATTTCAGTGCCTCATAAAATGGATGCAATTTGTTGATCTAGGGTTTAAATGCTGCTTTAATTGAAATGCACGTGTAGGTGTTCAACTCTGACGTTTTCCATTAGGCTTTATTTGCCTTGTATAAAGCTTATAGAAGCTTTCTATTCTAAAACATAAGTTTAGAGCCACTCGTAAACCGAGTCTGTTTTGCGGGTCAGAACGTAGAAAGAATTAACCTTAGAACAGGGTTGAAAGCCAAATAAATAATGTTTTTCTGTTCTTCTAAAGGATTTAGACAGAAAGCTCAGTCTATAGTTGGTTACATTGGCACTGGGTTTTTATCAAAGCCAAGGATCCCCGAGGATTCAATGTGAAACTGTTGAATTTCGAAAAGAAGGGCTATCATTAAAATAGATGCATTCTAGAACAGATGTAAAATGCAAGGAACTGACATCAAGTGAAATAACTGAAATTGTGATAGCTGTCTTAATAACAGGTGCAGAAAAAATTAATTCTGGGAAGTGTGACATTTCTGATCTACGTGACAGCACAACTGTGTTTCCTTCCCCATGATGCCTTAATTTGCTTTGTATTTGGTAAACTGCATGCCTCAACCCAGTGAATATTAAAGAAAGATTTGGGGAAAACACAGAACATTATGATTAAATATTTTGTCATTCATGTGCTTTCACACTGCATTACAAATAGAGTATAACTTGTATTACTTCTCTCATGGACCCATTCATTCTCTTTGTTTACCTTCCAGAATCTCCTACCTCCAACCAGAAGAGTCGCTCCTGATGGTGCTAACTGGCAATTATCAGAAGCAGATGTCAAACTACGTGGACTGATATCTGGAAAAGAACTTCTTTCAGCAGCTTTCTTCCAGCTAATAAAATCATCGGAACCATCACTTACAGCAATATTGCATGCAAGAAGCACCTGGTCACCTGATCATCTCAACTTTGCCTTTGGGAGGCTATTTAATGAAGAAATAATTATTATTTGATTTTTTCTTTGCAAAGAGATTTTTTTTCTGCAGCTACTGCAATGTCAGTACTAAGAATTACTTTGGTGAGGACCGAGTTCTCTTCATTTTCATTTCCTGTACAAAGTTATTAAATATAAAACCTATTAGTTCATCCCTGAAGTATTTTCCCCTTTATGCAAACAAGCTCTCCTAGACAGGAATGATGAATGAGTAAATACATACCGTTACGCTCAGGGACGGACAGAGCACGGGTCAAGTGCTATGGAATTCTTCTGGATCAAAGGCACCAATGTAAGCAGGAAATAAGTCACCCCTAACAGAAGTGGAAGTTACTACCTTTTAAATATGTAGCACATATTTCTCTCCCTAGCTCCTAGCCTTGTTTGGCTCGCTGCCGTAGCAATGTTGATTTCTTTTGCTTGGCCACTGGAGGGCTCTCCTAATTCTCCATTACTGCAAAAGCCACGTTTGATTGAAGTTTAATAACGTTAAAAAGGAAAACCTGTTTATAGTTACCTGGATATAAAAACACAAAACAAAAACAGGAGAGTTCATCAGTTCATACGACGATCTGCATGTGGACAAAGTGCACTTCACTTCCCCTTCTTTGGCAGCAAAAAATGTCACTACAGTAAGAGAGATGAATTTTGCTGGACAGAGAATTTCATTTTACACACAAGATTATCAACCACAGAAGCGATGATGGGTTTGAGATGGACAGCAGCCTCCGTCCTCATCAGCCAGTCCTTCCCAGACCACATCCTTTCACTCTGAAATCACTGCACAGATCAACTCATTTTTCAACCAAGTGTGCTTTCAGACTTTTGTCATCTGATTTCCAATCTATTTCCCCACCTTGAGACCCATCACCCTGGCTGATCTGATATTTTTCCTGATGGATCCTTCATCTCATCCTTTTCGCATTAACGCTCATCCCTTGGAAAGAGATCATGAAAGGCTTTCATTCCCCTGCTAAATCCACACTGTTGTGAGAACCTGCAGACTATTGCCAATTGAGCATTTCTAACAAAGTGTTGCTTTTTTTCCCTTCCTATTCTTTTTTCTTTTTTAATCCAAACGATTGAGTTAGTTAAACTTAAATAATCTTAGGGAAACAGAAGAATTTGTTAAATCTTTTGTTAAGAAAGTGTTTCCAATGCCAAAATAACAGGCAGGCAATTTTGCTCATCCCAGAATAATTACTTGGGATGGATACAGCCTTGAGATGAGGGCAAACCAGTGGTATAGCCCTGCTTCATTCCGTTTTACCCCACTGTAACTCACAGATCAACCAAATTCTTACATATACTCTGGGTTAAAATCTCTCTTCTCTTTTCCATTCCCCACTAAATGGAAATCCTATTGATGTGCAGAGAGCACAGCAGCCTTCACAGGCCTCACAGGAAGTTGTGCACTTCCAGAAAGGCACCCTATACATATGTATATATAAATATACATGTATATATAAATATAAATATATCATGTAGATACATATTTGTAGCTCTCTCTATATATTATATATACATCTAAAATCTCTCTGTTGAGTTTCCTAGCTGCAGGACTACTTGTGATCTCTTCTCCTATTCACCCAAACACTCTGCATGTGGCACGAGTTAAAAAGGCCAGAACCAGAAGGAGTGTCTCCAGAGATCAAGAACCTTTCATCCATCTCCTACACATCTCTGGAAGAATGTGGATTTTGCCGTTCTTTCTGGCATTGCTTCTCTGAGTGGCTTTGGATGTATTCAGCTGCGAGATACAAGCCCTCAGCCTTGTAGAAGGCACATGTGGTAGAAGATGTTTTATTTCCCTTCACTCAGAAGAAATGGCTTTGAATAAGCAGTTCTGTCTATGACTATTTTATCAGGACATTCCAACACAGATAGGAAAACTACTTATAATGTGAGAAAATTGGTATTCTTGGCCTCTATGAATCTGCTTCAGTCTTTGAACACAAGACCAGCTAGAGTTGGGATAGAGTTTGGCAGGTGACGGCCATACAGGCAGGAAAACAAAGATGCAATATCTGGAACAGGAGTTTGTATCAATTTCAAAGGCTTTTCCGAAATCTGCAGTTTCCTGAACAAAGAGGTGGATGAACTTATCCCAAATGCCATTATGAAATCTGGAATGTATCCCTGTTAACCATTTCTCTGTGCTTGGTCCTGCAGTGAATGCTGTGCAAACACAGGCTACAAGCTCTGGGTGAGAACACTCTGACCAAGCAGATCTGTAGACTCTGCCTGAGAGCTGAAATAGTCAATGAAAGAAACAGGAGCATCTGGGCATGGCTGGTCACATTACAAAGTGTACATTTCAACCAGATGGATGTATAAATACACCTGTCATTGCCTGTATAGAATCACAGAATGGCCTGGGTTGAAAAGGACCATGGTGATCATGTAGTTCCAACCCCCTGCTATGTGCAGGGTCACCAACCAGCAGCCCAGGCTGCCCAGAGCCACATCCAGCCTGGCCTTGAATGCCTGCAGGGATGGGGCATCCACAGCCTCCTTGGGCAACCTGTTCCAGTGCCTCACCACCCTTTGGGGGAAAATCTTCTGTTGTGTCTGACAATTTCAGTTCTCTACACTAAACATAGCTAAAGTTGGGTAAGAAGTATCCTTTGTCCACCCCGAGCATGAGCACAGATTACTCCTCCAGTACAGACCACTAGGGTTAAAATTCCAGTCCCCACTGAACTCGATAGGAGAGCATTCCTGCACCAGAAAGCCAGGGTGTCACCTGAAATAAATGATTCTGAGACAGAGATAGAAGATCAGCCCATTTCACCCTCTTACACATAAGCACCTAATAGCCTCCTTCCATAAAACTTCTCAGAAAAAGAAGCAATTTGCACTTTTTAGAGGAAAATGCTGCTCCTCTCCAGAAGATTTGTACGAGACTGTATGCATTATGTTCTATGCATTATGTTCTACACAACTCTTTGCTGGAGGCAAAATCTGCAGAGAATATAAGGGACCAAGTCCATAAAAGGATTGATTGATGGATGCTGCTCGCACCAATTCTCCTCTGAGTTACAGATGATGCAGCTGTTCCAGTTTAAAAGTCTGTGGAGCAGCTGCAAGGGGCAGAGAAACCTCCAGGCTCCCTCAAAGCAGAGAGGGATCAGTCAGTGGACTCTTCTGAATGATTTCTGTCACCCTAAAGGAAATACTTAAATTGGGTCAGACAAATTATCTTCTACAAGTCTCCCTTACCCACTAACTATAAAGTATACCTGGGCTGACATGCTCACTGGGACACGTCTGCACTATAAATCTTTAAAGCTGGGGATAGGGATGCAACATGTAGGGATAATGGAAGAAAAATAAAGCTTTGGAAATATTTCCCACAAAAAGCACTCAAAAATATCCAGCCTATGCAAAACTTGGGCTTGGGATTTGCTGCTGACTCGACTCTATTTTTTGTGGAAAGCACCTTTTGATACCTTTCAACTGTCAATACAGCCATCAGTTTGGGAGTGCTGCAATTCTAAGGGCACTGGGGAAGGGGTGCAAACTTCATTTAAGCTTGTGCTTCCCAGTCTAAACACAAAGGGAATGAAGCAGGCAACTATATACTAGTCTTTGAGAGGCTACAACCCTCACTGTCCGAGGAATGAAGAACATTTCTCTTCTGAACATGTTCGTATCTACCCAGAGTTGATCTGATTTGGCTTCTAGATACTATCATAATTTGAAAATGAGTAATAATAATTCTAATTGGGTTCCCAGAAAGGCTGTGGATGCCCCATCTCTGGAGGCATTCAAGGCAGGTTGGCTGGGATCCTGGGCAGCCTGATTAATGGTTGGCAACCCTGCTGATGGTGGGGGACTTGGAACAAGGTGATCATTAAGGTCCCCTCTAACCTAAGCCATTCTATGACTCTATGACTATTAGCCTAGAGAGCTAGAACCTATATACACTGAGTGTGCATGGATTGGCAAAGAGCAAGGAATAGAAAATCAGGATTTCCAAGCCAGCTGCAGCAACACAACTGGATGTTCTCAGTTTCATAATGAGTCACAAGTGCCCATTTCTCTACTGATAAAAAAAAGGGTTTTGTAATGTTTTCGGAGAAGCTCATCTGCATTTTAACAACCATTACAACTCTCAGAAGCCAGAAGTATGAATAGCACTGCCCTTGAGACCTCAAGAGAAAACGAATGTCTCTCAACTACATAATCTACACTACAGAGTGCTGATGATAAAAAAATGGTATCTTTTCAGGATTAAAGTACGTTTCTTCATCATGAATCACTGAAACTGTGGAAGCAGGACAGAAGCCCACAGCAATGGAGAAAAATGTCGAATAATTTTTAGAGCTGCTTTTACCACTCTCCCTAATTAGTCCCTACAGTTTTTCAGAACAGCGTTTTCCTTGGATAATTACTACTCAGTTTCTGAAAGAAGCACAGAAATACATGGTCCAAAGGTTAAAAAAAGAAAATTTGCACGATACCTTAACAGCAAAGAACTGATTGTACCAACAAGTGGGCTAGAATTCATCTCACCTCATTTCAGGCATCCAAACTGGAGGGTGAGTTTTATCCTGCATACCTTACAGTGTAGAAATGTCTCAGACAAGTCCCACTTGTTTTCTGACTAGGCATACATTAAGGAAATTGCTTTGAAAGAGGTTTGTTCCATTCCTGGATCAAATGTAATTCTTTTAATAAATGGATTGTCTGAAATTTTCAACTTGAGGGTGTTCATTTTTTTATCTTGTCAAAAGAAAACATTTAGATTGATATAAACCTAGATTTTTTTTTTCCCCTGCGGCACTAATTGTTGAAAATTAAACACATTTCTAAGGTCATTCAATATCTGCCTGATTTGGAGATGAAACTGAAGGAAAACATTCACCCTGTCCTCATTACTACTGGAAGTCAGCAGACTTCATCTCCAGGATACCTCTAGAATAGAACTGGTGAGCTCCAGAGGGAGTTCCACCACCTCCAGTGCTCCACAGATGCAAAGCCCACCAAATTACTGTTGGTCCTTTCATAGTTTGCTGTTCTCTCCATCCATTTTATACTCTCATTGGACTCGGCTGTCAACAGGTGAGTCAACGACAGCAAGAGAGTTGTGGTCAATCATGACAAGGTTAGCACAGTTTGAGAAATCTCCACCTGTTTTGGGAGCTGACAGTAAGACCATCAACTTGAATGAAAAGCAAATTGTCTAAATCAGTTTCAGCGTGTAAGAGGAGAGGGGAAATGCCTTGTTTAAAAGCTACCTGTAACAGTAAGTATGTATCTGACTGTATCCTAAATAAAAATCCTGCTGCTCTTCTTCCAGGCTGACATTCTGGTGTGTTTTGTTTGTTAAGGGCAATAAAAGCCAGTTAAGTAAGCTCTGTTTTGTTTTACGAACACTTGAAAGATGCTTCCAAAACCTTTTCGATGTCACAGAAAGAAGAAAGTCCTCCTGAAGTTAAATTTGTTTTATTCTCATTTAGATATCTAGTAGCAATCAGCAGCATTAACAGAGTGGATTTTTTTTTCTTAGTTTCGCTTTTGCGTATGGGGAACTTTATGCTATCGCTGCCTTAAGAATTGATGTTGGACATTCTTAAACAGAGGGAATGGATAGCACTCTGACACTAATTGTGTTATATTGTATTTGTGATCCTTGTGGAATCATGCGATTCTATGATTTAGCGTTTGGGAACCCTTTGGTACATTGGAGGAACTGAAAGAAAAGCACTGAATGCTCACACTGCCAGCATTTACTTTACATTGCTTTTCTGCAACTGTGTCTTATTATTTTTAATCTGGGTCACATTTAAAAATTGATTTGTTAATAAGGTTGTGTTTAAGTGCTTCTTGGTACTTTTTAGGAGTATCTGTTTTTAAACACTCTGCCATGAAATCAATTACTGAGAATATTGCTTTCTCAGATCTTCTGAATGTTTCAGATTGAAACTGTGACCTTAGCATAGCATCCAGTGAGAAGAAATAGAGATTTTTATTAAAAACACTTTTAAAAACTTTGATTGTAGTATCCCAGGATAATTTCTTCTCCCTTAAGTCTTAAACCAATGATCATGAGCAGAAATGCCAGAAGAAGAAAACCTTAACATCTTGCAGACACCAACCCCTGCGAAGCCCAGCTCTAGAGGCTTCTCTGCCCCATCTCCAAAGCCCCATCTTTCTAACAGTTTGGCAGGCTTAGGAGGATGAATGGTGGGGACTTCCAGAACAATGTAACAAGGGAGATGTGGAGGAGAGTCTGTGTGTCCTAAGGAGATGGAGTGAGAGAGAGATGTCCTGTATCAGTTGTCTGTGGACGAGCAGGAAGAAAAGAGTGGGGAAGAGACTGGACAGGTGGGGAGAGATGCTATCTTCCCTCTCCCAAGGCTTCTCATCCTTTTCGTAGGCAGGGAAATTTGGATATTAGCACTGATTCTTTACCTTCTGTGCTCTGTATCAGGAACCAGCTCAGTGAGACCTCTTCATTTGCAAGGAGCAGTAAATTAATTTCCCCATAGGCAATCACAACCACATGATCCAGAGCCACGAAGTAGAGCTAAGCAACACATGGCAGCTGCAGAGCTGTGAGTTAGGGACTGCTCTCTGCAAGGATACACTCTCTTCCAACTATTCCTGATATCAAAAAATAATCAAAGAAGAAAGCAATGGGAAGAAAGAAGTGAAATGACACATTCAAAATCATCCAGCAAGATAGTGGAACCGGGGATGGAAAAACATTGCTTCCCCATGCAAAGTCTTTGGTAATGTGGCATCGTCTCCTCCGCCCCGTTAACTCGGGGCTGGAGAGAGCAAAGGGTGGTAATTACAAAGCAGAAATGCTATTTGCAAGATGTAAGGTAATCATGGGAAAAGGTCAAATTTTAAATGGAACACCGTTTCCATCACACACACAAAATAGCTTTACGATGAGGAGGTTTCTCACTTGCTTATTTGTTGCATCAGCCACTAATGGCTGCTTTACCAAACCTAAAGGCAAATTGAAAATAACAGTTTTTAACAATAAATGTTTTAATTTGAGCCTTTAATAAAGGGCAACCTGGTTCTATACCAAACCACAGAATGGTTTGGGTTGGAAGGGACCTGTAAGATCCTCCAGTTCCAACCCCCTGCTATAGGCAGGGACATCTCCCTCTAGACCAGCCCACCCAGCTCACAGCCCCATCCAGCCTGGCCTTGAAAGCTTCCAGGGAGGGAGCATCCACAGCCTTAATGGGCAACCTATTCAATGTCTCACCACCATCATCACAGTAAATAATGTCTTCCTAATATCTTCTTTAAATCTACCCTCTTCCATTTCCACTCATCCTGTCGCTACGTGCCCTTAGAAAAACTTCCTCCCAATAAAAGCTCCTCCCTGTCCTCTTTCCCCAAAATCACTGCTTCCATTCCATGGAACTTCATACCAGCCAAAGAAATCCAAATTCAATCCCATATTTTCCCATGTCAGTTTCATCTTTGCGCCTCTGAGATTTCTGGAGATGAAAAATAATAAAAACAAAAGCAAGAGCAGTTGGATCAGTCAATTAGAAAGTATCATTGTGTTTCATGTAGGAATATCTAAAACTTCTGTAATGTAAAAATGTCAGCTCCTTGCTTTTGATTGCTGTCTTTTTCGTATCAATCAAATACCATAGGCAGGCTGCTGTGCCAGAACATTTCCAGTTCTAATATTCCTCCAGCAATTGGCTTTGAAGTCTTGGCAAATCTTTCAACTTTTCACCATTTATGACCATTTACAAGAACAGATAGTGATAGGACAAGGGGGAATGGTTTTAAACTAAGATGGGAGGTTTAGGTTGGATATTAGGAGGAGGTTTTTCACACAGAGGGTGGTGAGGTGCTGGAACAGGTTGCCAAGGAGGTTGTGGATGCCCCATCCCTGCAGGCATTCAAGGCCAGGCTGGATGTGGCTCTGGGCAGCCTGGGCTGCTGGTTGGTGACCCTGCACACAGCAGGGGGTTGGAACTGGATGAGCATTGTGGTCTTTTTCAACCCAGGCCATCCTATGATTCTATGGTATATAAAGCAGAGATAAAGGATCCACACAGGGATGTTTTTGGCATTAGGTTTTTTTTTTTTGTATTTCATTTGGGAAATCTAATTAGAACACAGTATTCCTATGTGTTGCAACACTGAAAACAAAAAGTAACTGCAAATGCTGACGGTAAGCTAAGACACTCGGCAACAGATTCAGGGCTCCTGAAACCTCAGGAAGAGTTAAAATGTGCTCCAAAATCTGCAATGCAGACCAAAACTTAAGTATGCTTTGCTTGTTTCATCTGTAGCCTATAGAACTGTAGAAAAACTAAGTAATAGCATATAATACTGCACACATTTTTTTTTCCAATTGTGTTTTCTCAAATTAAAGGGATGCATTTCTTTCGTTTTCTTACGGATGTTGATGAGATTCTAGTGATTGTAACACAAAAATAGAAGGCGTAATCATTTCTACTGTGCATGTGTGTGCTGATGCCCCTCAGCATTCTGCATTCCTGCTGAAAATGTTCCCATAACTCTTCAAGTTAGGGAAACAGTAGCCAGAAGTTTGACAAAATAGATGGCCATTCTCATTTTAATTGTCATTTTATGAAAAAAATCATTGCTTATCCTATAAAGCACATATACTGAGCTACTTACTGCACCACTTATCTTACAGATTTGTGTCTTTAATACTAAAGCAAGATATTTTGTAGCAGCCCGAAAAAACACATCTTTCCTGCTAATACAAGTTTTACATTGGGTTCTGAGACGGCTTCCTAAGAAATTAAGTACAAGAAGAAGAGCAATCAATCAAAACAGCATGGGAGAACACCAGCCTCATTTCTGAGCCAATAAGGCAGTCTCTCCCAAGGAAAAATAATATGCAGTATATATTGTGCTTGCCAAGTTCACCCGGTGGCTACTGGAGGAAAGGCAATTACAGCATCGTGACATCTATCATTCTTCAAATGACCATAAATACACAGATATTATCATATATACATGTAAAAGCAAAACAAATTGGTCGAATAGGACACCATCCATCTTTGCCAGAGATTGTGGTTCTAGCTTGCTAATTCACATTTGAAAGATTTGATACTCCCTGGAACATGTCTGCACACGGAGGATTAACCTAAAGATTTCATTCCCATGTTCACAGTGATGAACTCACAAGAAGTCTCCTCGAGCAGATTAACAGTGAAACTGCAAATATATTTCCCTTTCAATTATTAACTCTTCCCCCTTTACTTACAAAGAAGGCAGAAAGTAATAGTCCTCCACACGTTGCTAAATCACCTCAGGGATGCTTTCAAAGAAAGAAGGTTCCTAGGAGTGATTAATTTCCTGACACTGCAAAGTAGACATATGCAGCCACGTGGGCCTTAGGCTGTCTCTATAACCAACAAAGAACCCAGGCTTGTTTAAAAGACCAGCACAGCCCTATTGGTCCTGATTGAAGCTCCAGCTGCTGCAGCATCCCATCTCCAACAGCAGCACTAAGTGGGTGCTTAGGGGAGAGCAGGAGATGCATAAGCACTCTCCCAGCCATCATACTAACCTCAGGAGATTTTCTGAACAGGATGAGCTTTCTCTGGTACAGTAAACCTCTGTGCATTTCACAGTGTTAGCTAGGAAGATATTGGCTCCTGAATGCTTGGCCTTACGTACAAGAGGCATCTGCACAAGACAGTTTAAAGAGAGAGCCTTGCAATGCAAACATTCCCTGCACTGCACTCGTGGCAGGGTGTTAGGAAGGACAAACAAACCCACAGACAGGCTAGCAACTTCATTACAACACTATTTAGAGTGATGGAATTCAATTCCTGCAGCGCATTAACGGAGATGAGATACCACACAGCATTTACACCTTTGGGAATCTGTTTCTCATTTGTTTCCTCTGTTAGCCATGGGTACGTGTACTTCAAGTATCTGAATCCACAAACCATCTTTCTGCCTAACATTTATGCACAAGAGTAATATCACTCAGCGGGGTGCATCTCCAGTGCCTGAGTCTTCTTGCATGAGTAAAGATATACGCAGGGCGAAGTGGTTGAACAGTTCAGGTCTTAGAGGCTTACATAAACTCTGTTAACATTTTCCATTATCTTTTTCTTACGGAGCCAGCTTGCATACTTTGACAGCTTAATGAGTAAGATGAATGCCTGGAGGGGGAAAAAAAAAAAAAACAAAAAAAAACTTGCACAGTTTTTATTTTGTAATGGAATAAGAAAACCAAACAATTTAAAGCTGGAGCTTTACAGGTCAGCTTTGCGTTTTGCCTAGCTTTAGTGATTAGCTATTTTTTCATATGTGGAATAATACAATAAGATGCCCCCATCGCAGGGTTGGAGGCCAAGGCAAATCAATTCCATGCTTAACAGATTTTATTCAGAAAAGGCCAAACAAGTTGATGCAGCAGAGAGCTAAACAAGGAAGGATGAGCTGTCAGATGCACCTTTACACTAGGTGATGAATGCAAGCTGAATCTCTAATCCATTTTCTGTATTCACTTTCTAATCCACAGTAGGCCATGAAAACATCAGCTAGTATGAAGCATCATATCACAGAATCATAGAATGGCCTGGGTTGAAAAGGACCACAGTGCTCATCCAGTTTCAACCCCCTGCTGTGTGCAGGGTCACCAACCAGCAGACCAGGCTGCCCAGAGCCACATCCAGCCTGGCCTTGAATGCCTGCAAGGATGGGGCATCCACAGCCTCCTTGGGCAACCTGTTCCAGTGTGACACCACGCTTTCTCTTCCTCAGACCAACCACTGTATTCTCAAACAGCATTTCTGAGCACATCTCTCAATATAGTGATGGTAGACAGTAGAAGGTCCCCTTCTTTTTAAGCTTTTGGTAGATACTGCCAAAGTGAAGCAGTGCCAGCAGGTGTGGGTCCGTACACATGGGCCTAAGCCACATCAGAATTATGATTATACCTTCACACAGAAATGGATAGAGCTCTGTCTCACCTCAATCTGTCTATATGGTGGCTCTGACTGTGCCTTGGGAACACTTCTTCACAAGCAGTATGGAAACATCAATTTTGCCAAAAGCTGGGAGGAAAAAGGTGAGAGCCACTGGATGCCAACAAGAACACATTCAGAAGCCCACTCCTAAACTACAGAGCCAGTAACGTCTTGATCATTCTATACAAATCAGAAACAAAAAAAAATAATGATTTCCTATTGTAGACCACCTCTACCATTTCCTAATAATAATTATCCTGCTACACTTTATGTTTTAGAAATCTCATGAACCACCCATCTTCCCAAATAGTGCAGTTTGTGGTATCACGGTTGCTATGTGGCTTTGCTCTGTGGAATGGCCACAGTATTATTTCCCTTCCTGGAGGGCTCATCAATTCACAAACCCTTCGGAAATGTGAACTGAAAGGACAGCAGGTGTTTTCATTTAAGACCAGATTCAACGTGAACAGAAAAAGCACTACATCTGTTCAGCAAATCTCTACAAAATGAGAAGCTCTGCAAAATATATTTTTATCTGCCAAATGTAAGAAAATATCTAATTTAGAAACTGCACTGGGCAAATGGTAGTTACTGTATCAAACGTGTAAATCTGAAGATTTAAGCCTATTTGATGAAGCATGGTGTTGTAGCAGTCACTACCGAGCATTTGCTCAGAACATGTCACACAGCAGTGACAGATCCAGGATTCAGATATGCCAAATAATACAACTCAGTGGCACGTCCCCACTGTAACATGTTTCTGTTTATGGGCTATGCCTGTGCTATTTGCATTTTGCCCTGTTCCTTTCCCATTTCCTTACCCTTCACAGCATATCAGGCTGGCAGCACAGAACCACCATGCCAATGCCATCAGACTGATTGATGTCAGTGCTTCTACTCCTTAATGGGATCAGGGATCTGCCCTGACTTCATGCCATCAGCAGCCCTATTCTACACTCAGACCCACGTACCCAGCACCTCTGACACTCCATGCAGTTGTGCTACAGATGATTTTTTTTTTAGCCAGTTCAGTGCTGATGCCGTTAAGAGGCTTTGCTGATGGAGGTGTTTGGAGGGTTGCTGCCTTCCTGCATAATGCAAAGTTCAAGGAGAGTGATTACTGACATTAAGGTTGTTGATAGTCCGTTCAAAACCACTTCTAAGTAGTTGGTCCCTCTTCAAGGCAAGGCTATTTCACTGAGAAGTGTACTGAGGTTCTGCAGAAGTGCTCACATATGGTTCAAGGCACTGGAGCAAGTCCATATTAAAGCACATTTTCACATTCAGAATCAAAGCAAAAGTCAGACCGTGAACTATAGGTACTCTTTTTAAAAGTACAAGAACAAAGGAAAAACAAAACCCCAATCTCTCTGTGCTGCTGTCACCACCGTGATGGCTGAGAGCTTCACAGCCTCATTTCAGGCTGACAGCTTCACTGCCCAAGGAGGTTGTGGATGCCCCATCTCTGCAGGCATTCAAGGCCAGGCTGGATGTGGCTCTGGGCAGCCTGGTCTGCTGGTTGGTGACCTGCACATAGCAGGGGGTTGAAACTACATGATCACTGTGGTCCTTTTCAACCCAGGCCATTCTATGATTCTATGATTTCTACAGCCCAGAGGTTTTTTTTGCAGTGAATTCTGGAAGAACTGGTCAGTCTTCGGATATCTGGGGCAAGTGTGGGAAACTTCACCCACATATGTTTTCAAATCTCACCCATAAAAATGTTGTCAAAAACAAGACTTCTTTTATTTTTATTTGTTTATTTTTTAACAGCAAATAATCCTTGCTGGTGGGACACAGACCTTGCTGGGATGTTTGCACAGTCCCTTAATACCTAAGAGTTTCCGCACAACCTCAGCCTTGAACTGGCCCAGATTTGAGAAACGTAGCATTTTAACTTATAAGGACCAGCGACCACAATATGAATTGTGCAATACTGTCCACCGCACTCAGCTTTATTTTGGGAAGTCCAAACAAGCAGCACTGGACTAAATGCCTGGTATGTCATATGAGGCAGTGAGAAAGTAAACCACCATCATCGCCTCTATTTAAATAGTGCCACTGCAACATCTGAAAATAGGAAGTTCAAGGTCTGCTCGTGCAAATGCTGTTGTTCAAGGTTAATTTTATGCCTGTGAGCAGTAACTGAGTTGTGTGGATGCGATGAAAGTATGTTCCTGAGAGCCCAGTGGGCAGACCATGCTCCAGCCAACAGGCTGAAGCACCGGGAGCACAGAGCACACTTTAAAATAAATAGCTCATCCAAGTATCATCACAAATGGAAGGGCTCGCTAATGTAACCTGCTGGGAAAATCTGAAGGGAAACTGTGAGAAATGTTGCCATGCCATAACCGTGGAGGGATATTCAAAGATGTTATCAGGCCAAACTTTCTGTTTCCAAGAAACAGAGTAGGGCAATGCACAGAAATAAATAACCCCTAGAGCAATGAGTGTCTCACCTACGCCATTTTGGATAGGAAGCCAATTATAGAATATGTTTGTCTGTCATGAAACCTCCATTTACTAAAAGAATGATTGATTGAAACTGACTTCTAAAAATAACAACAGTCAGCCAAGCAAAATCTGCAGCATATGAGCATTCACGACAGTTTTCCTCGGTAGCCATCATCTTGTTAGAGAATATTTCATATGCATTTCAAATCTGGATTTAACTCCCATTTTGCGGGCCACGTGATATATGTCAGACCTCAATGAAAGTCCCATGTGGAAATGCCTACATAAGGCTGCCAAGATGGAGTGGAACCTCTAGTTCAACTCATCTAGCTCACCCAGTAGAGTGAGAGTCAATGGAGATGTAAGGAAGGACTCGGATGACCACACATAGGCACCCAGTGCCACCAGATCCCTGAGACATTCCTCCAGCCAGCAGCAGCTGTTCCAGAAGACACAGGTCTCTTGTGGGTTCTGTGCCATATCTGCCAGCCCCACAGGTCTTAAGTGCTCCAAAGCATCTCAAAGGGCACCAGGACGCTAAATCCAATCCCAGTGACAATAATGGGAGATCAGACACTTAATTTACATGTAAACATGAATACTCAAGATGACAAATCTGTGAGTTGAGCCCCATCCCATGAGTCCAGGACAGCCCTGATGAGCATGCTGGTTCCTCACCACGTGCACTTTCAGTTATGACCTTCTGCTCTCAAACTCCCAAGTTCACTATCCTTCCAACAGGCTTTGAGCTTGCCCTAAGAGAAGGCCTATGTTGCTCTTACGCTGGAAAGGAAAGAGTCTGGATGACAAAGAAAGTCTTCCAGACACAAACGAGAGAACCCTTTCCAGTTACAGCAGCACAGATAAAACCTCCATAAATAAAACTTAGAAAACTCAGATTTTGTTCAAACAAAGCTCCAAGAAGACAGAAATTATGTAAAAATGAAACTATTCACCATGTCTGTGAAGTTCATTTTCTCACAAATAGTTACAAAAATTTGTTTATAGATGTTTGCACTTGTGACAAGTTCACTGAAGCAGATCTGTCTAGGGACATAATCAAGGAACTAAAAGCATTTAATGAATCGCCAGCTTCAGAGTGGGAGAAACACTGTACTTAGTATCAAGTGTTCATACCTTTTCTGACCAAAAAGGATGGGGAAATCATTTTCTGAAGATACACTTGACAGTTTTTCATGTTTAAAATAAAGCTTTACAATTATGTATTTTTTTTTCTTATACATGAATATTTCAAATTAAAGTTAAGAAAAATACAGTGCTTGTAGTAGAGGTTAAATTATGTTACATATTTAATTGGTTCTCCAAGTAAAGCCTTCAAATTACCATTTCAACAAGAAACCCGCATTTTAGGATCTGTTTCCCAATTCATATGGTTTTGTCACCACTCTACACAAACACACACATCCACGTACTCTCCCCAGTACTTCTCCTAACTGGACATGAAACTAGATCCATGATACTTCAGTGGTATTCAAAGGTCAGAAATAACCTGTGCAGAAGAAATAGTGCTTATTTATGTCACAAGTTTGATGAGGTTCACTATGGGATGTTCAAGAAAGAATAAGAACACAACTTTTAGGATCTTTCCTGTTTTGCCTTATGTGAAGCACTGGAGAAGCCCCAAGTGTGACTCACTGTCTCAGCAACAGAACAAATGATAGAAATCTCCAAATGGAGTCAGATTAGTTGATACTTGACCAGCAACACTGAGGAGACGTGTTGGAATCCAACACTGGACACATCCCCTTCATACTCTGAGAGGGTCCCTCTACTAGAGCTTCCTCGAAGACTTAAGAAGACAACATCAAAGTAGTATAGTTTGTACATACATATAGTACAGATTTTGTACACATGGAATCCTACACTACTTAAGGGATTTATGCCCTCTCTGTGGGACACCAGTCCTTCACCATAGTATGAAGTCACCAGAATAGGAGCGAGCAACCACGCCTAAACTGGAGAGGATCCAGTTAAATAAGAGCAAGACATCATTTTGTTCTTTCAGTGAATCCCAGAACTTCATGAAATGGAATGCATGACACATCTGATCTAGTATCTCCCATTTAGGGGGTTGTCTGAATAGCTTTAAATACCATAAATGCAAATTACTATCTTCAGTGCGAGTAAAGGATAAGATAGAAAACAGAAAATGTAATTCCTATATTAACACAGCAATTACAGTGGCCGTTCACCTTCTTTCAAGCCTCTAGTTTTCGAAAGAAAATCCTGTTTTCAGATTAATCCACTTTTGACAAGGTCTTAAAGATTGTTTCCAAACAAGTTAATGGAACAAGAGATCAAAAGTGAGTAGGAACAGATGGAACACAGGACTTGTAGTCTCTAGTGGAAATACGTAAAATAGGAAAATGTGAAAGGAAACACAACAAAACCCACTGAAAAAAACCAACAAATCCCACATTACTATGAACAGAGGACTCGCATCCTCTGAATAAAAATTCAAGCCGTAACTCAGTGTGTGTATCAGATATATAGAGAGAGTTACAGTCAACAGGACATCTTGGAGACTAATGTAATTGCAGTCACAGCATATGAAGAGATTACAACACCAGGAACATCTTCAGCTGAACCACTGTAGAATAATCCTGCCGTTTCAACCAGTATCTCTTTCATATGAAAAAGAAGTAAGAATAAAATAAAATTCCTCTTCAGGTCCACAAATACACACACAATCCCATCAAGCTCAAAAGCTGCACCCAAGCAATCATGAAGGCATTATTCAGGAATTTTTCAAGGAAACAAAACCCAATAGAGTGAGTGAGTTATACTGCATTTCACCTCTTCAACTGCTTGGTTTAAATCACTTCAGACTGAATTTACAATGTCGTTCACTCAGCAATTTGTTGCACTTACACATAAATGAAAATCTCAAAACCATTCTACCCCATCTGTCTGGGAGGGGGAGGAAATTAACATATTGGACTAATTAACAGCACCTTCTGAAAAAGAGACAAGGAATATATCCAATTACAAAACTTGCATGTTTCTGTTCTACCAGCTATAAATAGAGAGCGTTCAATATGGCTCTCCTTGGATTATTTCTTTTTTTTTTGGTGGATTTATTTTCCTCTGTCAAAGATTATATCTGCACTGTGTCAAAGACTGTGAGCCAGAGAAAAGACTCAGACGTACAGACAATGGCTCTGGTCTGATTCTGCACATCTACAGTGCTGGGCAGAGGAGACTGTGATATATTCTTGATTTTATAAGGGTCCAAAGTTCAAGATGCACACAGTAACTTAATTCTGGGTATCAACAATACAGATTTACTCATAGGAGCTTTTATTCTTTTATCCCTTTAGAGAAAAAAAAACCCAAAACCATTTCGCAAGCATAATAACTCTGTCTCCTTTTAGATCTTCCTTTAGGATGAAGTAGTGCTCTGCAATTTTGACTAGAGCTTCACTGATGATAAAGAGGAGATCTCTGTACTATAGACCTCCATTTTTAATGAGAAGACTCATAGCTGAAAAGTACAGACCTTTTTGAAGATCCTGCAATTGTCACGTAAGACAAGAAGAGCATGCAGTCTCTAGAAGCACCACCTAGGTGGTCCATCACATTGACTTACACAAAAAAAAACTAATGTGTCCCACAGTTGTGCTTGAATCTAGGCCTATGTCCAACCTGCCTGAAAATGAAGCAGCTTAGGGGGTTACTACTTGTACAAGCCCACACTCAGATAAGATTACAGGCTCATAGGGTTTTGAAGCACACCGCAGGAACGGCTGTGTTCACAAGCATCACAGGAAGGCAAATTCCATAAACACTCTATAAAGGTATGCTGGATTGTCTCTACATAACAATGGAGTCTCATTAAATCTAGGACAGTGCTTTACTTCTTGGATCAGTGGTACCTTACAATAATAGAGCATTGTAAGAGACTTCTGTGAGTTCTCTCTACCTTGTTTATCTTAAAATTCTATTATAATAGTTGCATTCAGCTTGAGAAGATGCCTTGCATTCATAGATGCAAATAACCCAGAAAATTAAATTCTTGCCAACAACTGAGAAGTAAAATGTTTGCCAACTTTTAAGACAGTCTGCTGTAAAATTTAGTTCTTTGCAAACAAAAGTCCTGGAAAAGAAAGAATACACTAGGAATTAATTGAGAGTTTTACAATAGTATTTACAAAAATACTCAGAAGTCAAAGAACACCTGAAAGAAAGGTTCAAAGTTATGGAAGCTTTCACAAAACCTCATTTATCTTTCCTTTGTTTCCAGCCACAAAATGGAATAGTTGGTCATTAGAAGTTATACAAGTGAATATGCCACAAGGCAGTTGCTCCCTGGAATACAATGGCACGAGTTACAGAGCTCAGGCTAGATTCATAATACAGGTCAATGCACCCATTTATATGCAGATGAAGAGGCAGTTAAGGCAACACAACTTTCAGACTTTGGTCTGATCAGAATATTTAGATCAGTTTATTGTCCTTAAGTCAAACACAACTGATCTGATATACTGTACGGAAAGAATGTTTCTTCCTTGAACCTCATTTGCTTTGTCATTTCTCTAGGCTGGAGAGCTGCACGATTAATAACAAGACAATTTAAGTTCCTCCCTCTATGAGGATTTAGTGTGGGGAAAGCATAGTGCAAAGCAGCAAAAAACAACCCTACATCTGCCCCCAGCAGAATCACTCATTGCACCATGCACCCTCAGTCCTCCTGCAGAGCAGTGACTGACTTTAACTGTGCCTCTCCTCTCCTGAAGCAAAGTCAGATTCAGTTTCACATCTCTTACCAAATCATTTTTGTGCTGATGCGTTTTAGCCAAGAATGAAACACATGAATCGGTGCTTTGCTCCGTTCTCAAAAACTGGAATAAGGAAAGCCTTAAATCCTCCTCACATCCTTCTCAGTCCCTCCTCCTGGCTGCATTCACCTTCTGGAGAATCTGTGATATTCCATTTTCCCTTCATCCCACTGCCCGTTGCCCTGTACTGTCTCCCTCTTCTATCAGAAAAGACTTATCTCCTAACATGAAAAGAGTCAGGCTTTGAAGATTTAAGATCAGGAAACAGAAATTGTAAAGTTAAAAGGTTAAACATGCTTTGATTTGAAGGACTGATGTCTTTCACAGAAAATAATCCATTGGCCTGACTGAAATGGTCCAAGGTTCATCTCTAGTTTATATAAGCTGTCAGTCAGGTCAGAGAACCTGGTTCTTCAGTGAATGCCATACAAGGACAGGATTTGGCTCCTATGGCCACCTCTGCCTGTCCAGGCAGGCTATTCCATGTGGCACCAGGAGAACTGCAGACAGCCTGTGGCACTGAGTCCAGACCAGTCCAGATACAGGAGCTTTGGAAGTAACTGCCCTTCAATGATCTTATTGATGTCGACTCAAGAGATTAAATTACAAAAAAAAAAAAAAGCTGTCATTATTACTTCACTTGAAGCTCTTTCCAGGTGTGCAAAATTCAAAGTTTTCTTTCCACCTCACACCACTGTACGTTGCTACCAATGAAATTTCAAGGCTGGAAGCACTATGTTTATCTCAGCAGGGAAAGATGTTCCTGGAGCAAGGACACTTTGAAAACAGATCCTACAGTAACAAGAAGCCACTGAGAAACAGAGAAATAAATACCTGTGACATTGGTGCGGGCTGACAAAGCTTCACAGTACTTTTCCAGCAGAACAGACAAGGGCAGGTTCACAGAAGATTCACAGTGGAGAACTATCTGGATGAACAGACAGAAGCAGTACAAAACAAACAGTAACTCAGCAGCAAAGTGCAGAATTTCTTAATCATGACTACAAAGCCCCCCAGCATTTCTCAGCAGTTCCCATTCATAATCAGCTTGGGTACAAACATTCCCTTATGACAGAGAAACTTATGGTTATAGTTGCCTTGGTTTGTGACAGCAGGTTTAATTCATCTGTCTAAAGGCAGACATCTACAAATGAGCCACATACACTGGATCTTTTCTTGTGCCACCTACTCAATGGCCTTACCAAAGCCAATTTAGCTCTCCTAACAGTATATGTCTACAATGAAGTAGATTAATCAAATCCCGTTAAAGTCTTGGGTTGAATTTTTATCAGCTACACTTAAAAGCCTACCTGACTGCTAAAAATTGTTACATGGTCAAGGAGAGGCAGGAATTACCAAAGGGCAAGGGTGAGGTGCTGGAACAGGCTGCCCAGAGAGGCTGTGGATGCCCCATCCCTGGAGGTGTTCATGGCCAGGTTGGATGGGGACCTGGGCAGCCTGGTCTGGTATTAAATGTGGAGGTTGGCTGCCCTGGCTGCAGCAGGGGGGGTTGGAGCTTCATGATCCTTCAGGTCCCTTCCAACTCAAACCATTCTATGATTCTATGATAAAAGACTTGAAATAAGGGCCTCCACTGACTGCATGGGGAAAGGTGGCATCCCTGTAATGTGATCCATTGCTCTGAGGGCAAGTGCTAGCAAGAGCAAAAGTAGCATCATCAACGTGGCACTTAAGGAAGCTGCAGGTTCAAGATAGGATAATGGTACCAAATAGATTTCAGGAAATGTACGTGCAGAGACGAAACCAAGAAATATGTTGTCATTTTCAAGCTTGAAAATTAAAATTACTGAAGTGCCCACTGCAGACAAAGGACAAAAGCCAATAGAATTATACATCTCAAAGTGCAGCTGAATTGGGAGCAAGAGAAGCTCCTGAAAAGCCCTTGAAGAAAGGCAGCACTAAAAGTGCTGAAAAAATTCAGGAGTCACACATCAATGACAGAAACCTCCATTTTCATACTCTGAAACAAAATCTTCCTGACTTCTTCTGGAGGGATGTAAAGCCTTGGCAACAGACAAAATGCCTTTGTTTTTCTACTTACGCAGAATGACTAACATAATACAGGGAAACAGCCACACTCTTTGAATGCTGACACTATATTTCAGTGCTTTCAGATGAGTTAAGTGACTGCAGAGCCCTTTTTATATCACCAAATTCCCTACAGCTCAATAAGAAGTGGAATGAATGACCATGACAATAGAATTCATCAGCAATGTTGGTCTGGAAAGAACTTTTCTTTGTACAGTACCACTTCTATGTCTTTCTCACCACTTCTACGTGTTTCTCACTTTGCTGTTATTTTACATAAGAGCAGGTCTTGGAAAACAAACAAAAATCCTTTCTCAAATTTTATTCTTTTTGAACAAATACCATGATCTCCAGCAGGAAGATTTGAACCTCAGCTGCCCATAGCAAAGCCTTGCAGCCTGGTGGCCATGCATGGTCAGGACCAGGAGATGTGGAAAGGCCAGGGCTGCCATCCTGCAGGGACAGCACTCCAAGCAAACCTGCTTGAAAGCAGACTCTGTTATGGTTGTGTCAGACCCAGCCACGTGAGCTGACATAGCAGACGTAATTCGTCCCTTCTATCTCTCCACCATTCCGCCTCCTCTCAGGCAAAGCACTTGGCTCACTTCAAAGAAGAAACTTGAGACATCTCCATGCACTGTAAATACACTGCATGTTCAGCTGTCCGCTTCCTAAGATGACGGGAAAGAACAGACAGAGGTCAAGTTTAGCACAGCATGTGTAGGAACGAAAAAGGTTAAATGTCACATTTGCTTTAGGGTCAACTTGGGTTCATTTGGCTAGAGAGAAAAGCACCTTCTGCTTCTTAAGTTACTTTTGCTTTCATTTTCTCTCCACTAACCACAGTGAACAGCTATCTTCTGTATGATATTTTTCAAAAACTGTATTTAAAGCAGGCAAATCCTAACAATTAATATTTAAAAATGTTTATAAAGTATACAACAATAATAAAGAACAGCAAAAAAAGTGTTGCTTCTTGATTCCTACTAGAAGACTACTTTGCTCACACAACATTTCTCCTAAGACAGCTACCGTTCCAAGTCTTCCTCCCACCAAGTCAGTTCGGTGTTGTCTTGCACATTGACCTGAAATGTCTACCTTAATTTCTACTGAGGACATCTACAAACAAACAAAAGCAATGCATGAGACAGAGATTAAAGTGAAATGGAGTCCCTTACTGTCTCAGGAAGGAGACCAACGATTGGTCTGCAGGCCTGTTCTGACTGCAGAACAACGTATGGAGCCTTTGGTCAGTGGCCTGCCTCTCCTGTGGTTATCTTAGATCTTTTCCCTTGGCCATGATCAGTGCTCTTCATTAATCCATGACAGGTCTTTATCTCATGTCACTCACACTGGAGAGGTTGGTTTCTTCTCTCAAACACAAAGAAATGGTCACAGTAACACAAACGAGTCCAAATGGGTATGAATGGGATGCAAAACTGTCAGTACAGGCATGAGATCACCATAGAGATGGAATGGACAGCATCTTGAAATTTAACTATATCATAATAAGAAGCAGCAGAGGATGAAGTCAGCATGACTGGAAAGTCATGGAAAGAGCTGAAGTGGGAGAAGATGACACACAACAGTGCAACATTTGCTATCAAGATAAGGGAGGGATGCTCGTGAGGCAGTGAATGCCAAACATGGACAGATGCATACACTCTGCTTTTTCATTCTCATATAAGAACTTCCAGATGCTGTATTTTAGTTGTCTACTAGCAGCCAACATTTTTGAGAAAGTTGTTAGGGATATCTGCTGCAGATATATACATTCAACAACATTAATCCCTACTAAATTACAGAATCACAGAATCACAGAATGGCCAGGGTTGGAAGAGACCTCAAGGATCATGAATGTCCAACCCCCCTGCCACAGGCAGGACCACCAACCTCCTCATTCAATACCAGACCAGGCTGCCCAGGTCCCCATCCAACCTGGCCTTGAACACCTTTAAGGATTGGCATCCACAGCCTCTCTGGGCAGCCTGTTCCAGCACCTCACCACTCTCATAGTAAAGAAATTATCTTTAGACAACAAATATAAAAGGATAGGTAAAAGCATTCTTCATGGCTAGAGAAGACATGAATCTGACATGACCTTATGAACACACTGAGCAAGATGAAACAGCCTTCCAACACCAGTTTTGTAGTTATCAACCACAAAACATTCATTTTGTCCACAGCTGTCAAGATTTAGATCCATCTTCTATCTCCATTGCCACATAAAGTTTCAGGCTAAAGTAGGTATCTATACCCCGTAACGACTCATCCCGAGTACAGATCTGTGGTGACAGATTAGTCATTAGGCAATTCAAATTAATTAGTTTGAGAAATCCTTCTGGCTCGAAGGCAACCTGAAGCTCTCCAAATGCACCATTTCTACAATGAGATCAAGTATTCACCTGAATGTACGCCACAGCAATTTTTAGAGCTGTGTAACAGAATCGGGAAGGAGCATTTCAGAGCAGCAGCCCAATTAAATGCCAGAAATGTTAGCCTGTACCCACAGAAGCTCAGTTTAGGGAATCAGATGCATCAAACTTTGCCTTGAAAATACAATTAGTGGAAAGCTTAATGCAGCAAATTCAAAGCAAATCCCACCTCTCCTCAACAAAACCCATACTTGTTCAAATACAGCTAGGGAGCTTCCAGGGCATGTGGGCAAAGATTTACAGGGCCTCCTGCCATCACCAGTGTTTGCCAATGAAAACAGATGCTTTGAAGACAGCCTGGGAGAGGAGGGGATGGCGCTTTCCTGTAGTGAGGATGGTTGCTTTCCTGTCCTGCAGTTCCTTTGCACCCAAGATGTATGCAGGAGAGATGGTAACTCAAAGACAGTGCCAGAAGGTCATCGCAGTGGAAATATTTTGCTTGCTGAAGAACCAAAAAAAATTCAGTCCTATGATTAAGATATCTTAGGCCTTCCCAATTCTGTTACTTAGCTTTGCTTAACGCAGCAGCATTTGGCTGTATGCAGTCATTTGGCTCTGCTTCACCAAAAAATAATTTCCATTTGTGACAGAAGGTCTAAATAGAAGTTTTCACAGGAATCTGCAACCTGAAGCCTAAGCCAGCTAAGGTTACAGTAGAAGGACAGATTGCTAACATAGTTCAAGGAAAAGCCTCCTTTTCAAGTCATCCTTCAGCTCTTTCACCTCCTTGTCACTACCTGCCTCTAAGTTAATCCCAGTGGCTACATAAAACCATGCTGCCAGCTACTGATCCCCAGATGAGCTGGGAGATGCTGCTCTATGATCTTATGCCTAGCAGGTATTCTGCAGTTCTTCCAGAAAGTCTGGAGAAGCAGAATATGCATCTGCAAGGAACGGGAAATGTGACCTCAGTTCAGTAAAGCAGCCACACACATGTTTAGTTCTGAGCACGAAATGTAATTCAGAAATAAATTAAAAAGTTTCGAGCATCTGCTACACTGAGACAACAACTAAATAGCACTGCTGTCTTCCAAACTTGACATTACACCTTCATTAAGCATCTGCCTATGTGCTCTGCTGATTAAGGGTGATGGGGGGACATTCTTCACTCACTGCATGCACTGTGTGCCTTCTGAGTCACAGCATGCAAAGCCACCCATCAGCTGGATTTGTCTGACCAAATCCCTCCCAAAACCTTAAAGAGACCTTAAAAAGGATTAAAATAATGTTTGAATCATAGGCCACATCTGTCTTCAAATAAGACTGTAGAAAGGACAGGCTTTCAAGTTTCATTACACTTGAAGAGTTTTGCTCCTCACTGCCCATAACCATGGATATCCTGTTCAGTATCTGGAAGGGCAGCAAGCCTTTCACAGCTCTGGCTTCACATCAGCCCTTATCCTAAGTCTTTACACTAGGACCACCACTAATTCCTTCCTTCGAGAGTATTTGTGGAATTGGCTTGCTGGGGGATTGTTACTGTATGAAGGGCCTCTCAAGTTCACAATGGTCTCTATAGCTGATCTCCCAGCAGAGAAGACAAGAGGCAAGAAGAGGAAAGATCCTCCCTCCCTCTGATTTGGAGCTCACCTCCTCAAAGTCCTGTCTCCAAGCCATCACTCTGGCCTTCCTCCCTGCTCTGAAAGAATCCAATGACAACAGAAGGTGCAGCCTGGCTCCCGGATGTCCTCTCTCCCAAGACAAGGAAACTGCAGGAGCAGCACAGCAGCCCCAGGGCCTGCAACGGAGAAAGCTGAACAGTTGTGCCTATGATGTCCACACTACAAAGCTCTGCCATGGCTGCTGGCTCACACACCATCCCTCTGCTCCTGCTGGCATGAAACTTCTGAAACCCAAGCTATGGCTGGGCTGTGGGAGCCTGCTACTGCCACTCAAAGGGAATTGATACTTCAGTCCCTGCACTGAGATGCCTGCTAGCAGAGCCTGGCTGCCAGCCCTGCAGACAGCCTGTTCAGGTTCATCAACACGCTTCCTTTAATTCACTTTCGCCTCCTTCCCTCCTTCCTCCCACAACTTCCCACTGGAAAAGACACCCCTGGGAGATGACAGAACCCCCAAAACTAAGGCAGCACCCAGATATCAGCATCACAAAGCCTCCAATGTCCCAGGGACTTGAGTAACAGCAAGAGAAATTATCCCAAAGCTCTCACAGGCAGGTGGATCCCTTCCAGTCCTTGGCGACTTCAGCTACTATTACCAGGGCAAGGGTTTAGCATTGTAGCAAGGACAGCTAATGTATTTTAATCTCCACTGGCATTACTCACTATTTACTTTCCCAGCATACACATCCCAAAGTGGATCATTATTCATCCAGTATTATGTAAAAACTTCATAGAACTTCAATTAGTTTCACTTTCTTACAGCTCTGTTGAAGAAATATTTTTCATCTCTTGACAAACCTAAGGGATTTCCTTTCTTATTTAGAGAAACCAAGCCACCTTTCCGTACAAACACACGCCATTTATTTGCTTGTTCCCAGAGAAGGTCGGCTTCCAAGTCCTCCACCCATTTAGATCCACAGTAGAGCTGTCGGGATGAGTCTTGTCAGAACAAGGTGTGCATGGGCAGCACGTCCCCAGCCTTTCCCAGCTACGAGGTGCTCATGAACTGGAGGTCAGGACAGGATGTTACAGCCTGTCTCTGCCAAGTGGCTTTCTCAGAATGCTGCTGTCACTGCACAGCCTTCCCAAATAGCCTTTGTTGGGATGCTGCAGGCAAGCAGGCCTGCGAGAGCTGATCTAAACGATCCTACGCTGGGAACTGATCAGTGCTTCCAAAAGCAGGACATGCTGTTTGTCAGAGATCATTGCACTCATCCCCACTGCACTGCAACAAGGAGTGCAGTTCTCCTACGCTGGGACGTGGTCGATGAAATTCAAGCAGCCATTGATCTGCAGGACAGTTCTTGCAGGCTGACTCTCAGTGCTAAATGGCTAGTTCCTACTTGTCTTCCCTTGTAATAAAGGCTACAGCAAAGTTTACCAAACTTTTCAGAGAAAAAAAGTGAAACACTTAAAGCTCTGCGCCGAACGCTTGCCAGCTCAAATCAAATACAGCTATTTTCAAAGCTATTCACATATAAAGAAAAGGATTAGCTGGGGGAAAAAAGTAATTCCATACAAAGAAACAGGTTGACAAAGCAAAGCAGCAGCAAGTGTTTAGTTGTCAAGGCTGGCTGTTAGGAATAGAAAGATGAGGAGGCAAAGAGGATGCTTCTGCAAGGCCTTGGCACATAGCACTGCATATCTGGAGAGGGGGCAAGGAGGTGCCACGGGGCCACTGCAGAGCTCCAGCCTCACATCTGAGAATTCATGTTTGCACTTCACGTGGAACAGTCAACACCTGCGATCAAAAGTGGTATGGGACAAAAGAAAGATGTTTACACGATTGAGATTTGTAGAGGAAAATGTGAATTACTGAAATGTCATTTACTGGATACAGTCTTACACTGAAACAAAGCAGCTTTCCACAAGGCCTCCTTCTACGTCTTATGTGCTGCAAAGCTGAAAGTGACATAAGCTAAACATGATCAAATTCAGCAGTGATTAGTGTGCTTCTACCACCTGCATTTACTCATTTCCCCCACAAGATTAAAAAAGAAGCAGCAGATTCATTTTTCAAAAATCCATAACTATACATATATTTTTCTAATAGTAATGTTTTTTTTAAATACCTTTTTTAATAACGTAACGAGCAAAACAAAAATAACAGGAAACACAGAGACGCCGTTCCCTTATAAGCTGGTGTTACCCACTGCCCTGGTGCTTTCTTTGTGAATCTCTCAGCTCATCACATCACCAGCAGGATCCCACAGTAATCTCCAGCAGAAAGAAAGCTGATCGCTGAGCTCAAAGCAATGAAGAGTTTGCTTAGAGGAAAATGCCTCCCTCGGGCACTCAGTGAGAGCTCTGAGCAATGGGAGTAAAGCACGCACCATCGGAGCTAATAAATCAAACAGTGCAAAGGTCTGTTTTAAGCACTTAATCATTTACACTGTTAAATTTTTAGAATGGTTCCTGGCCACATTTTTGCCCCAAGCAATCTAGCAGTATCTCAAACAGTCCCCAGGAATGACCTGTGAGTTAGGCTGCTCCGTGGACTGATCTCAATATGCAGTTTGTGCAGTTTCCCCATTTTAGAGGCTGAAGGAGTTTAGTAGTATGGGCACGAGCCACGCTTGGGCATCCGGCCTGAAGATTGAATGGCTGTCCTGGCAATCTTAATGTACCAGCAGATGTAACAACCTTGAAACTCAAGAAGTGTGGACCTGATGGTCCTTGCTTTGCCCTGTTCTTCATCAGCTTCAGCAGGCGAGCACAGCTGAGCTCTGGTTTGCAAAATGAAGACACAGAGTTAGAAGACCTGATTGTTACACCTCTGCTGCTCCTGGCAGAACAGTAATACAAGCAGATGTCTTACACGAATGAAAGCTAAAGTCTGCTTTCCCTCAAGCTAAGGGCAAGTATCACAGAATCACAGAATGGCCAGGGTTGGAAGGGACCTCAAGGATCATGGAGCTCCAACCCCCTGCCACAGGCAGGACCACCAACCTCCACATTCAATACCAGACCAGGCTGCCAAGGGCCCCATCCAACCTGGCCTTGAACACCTCCAGGGATGGGGCATCCACAGCCTCTCTGGGCAGCCTGTGCCAGCACCTCATTACTCTCATAGTGAAGAACATAAGTACGAGAATCATTGAAACATTTCATGGCAAAACTACCATCAACCATCTTCAGTCATTCCCTCCGTGCCCCCTCCTCCAAATCACATGAGCTCAGCAAGGGCTCTATGTCAGAATGTCAAAAGAATCATTTGCTTTTGCTTCGTGGTTTGCCTGTTTGCTTTCACATCCAAGTACTTGCATTTTCCAGTGTATCATATGTACAGAAACCCTTCAAGTGAACATAAATCTCAGAGCCTGAGCAAGTCCTCACCCCCTGACCGGCCCTGTGAAATCTGACAGCCCATTTGCACCAGCATTTTCACGTGGCAGATCCAATTCTGTGCTAGAAAGCTGTCTTGTTTCATACCTGCAGTCCCCATAAAACACAATGCTCAGCTGCTGTGAAGACTTCAGCTTCCTTTAGTAGTTAATCCCATGAACAGCCATGCCTTTGCTCAAACCAGGTAAGTGAATGGAGCCATTGACTTCCAATCAGCTCTGAAAGGTTTTCAAGTTAAATAGGGACTTACAAGCCTAAGAAGGCTCCTTCCCAACAAGCTCCTCCATCTATATACTCAGAGTATACCCAAAGTAAGCATCTCTGAATAAACACCTCTTACAGACACTTGGCATTGCGATGTGACTCCTAGTGGGTTTTTTTTCCTTTCTTTCAGGGCAACTAAAGAAACAAGTCAGCCACCCAAATTTACACAAACAATTCCAATGCAAAGCTACAGGAAACTGAAGAAAAAAGCCGTGTCCATAGATTAAATCTACAGGGGAAACACAGGGCGTTTTTTATTCAGCAACAAAGAATGAGTCTGGCAGCAGTGGGCACCTGGGTACTTCTGATAACCTCATGGCAAGGAGTCCTCCTGTCTGTGTGGGAACTGAACTATTGCTCTGGACCGATGGAAATAAATAAGGGAAAGCACAGCTAAGAAGACGAGAGCAGTCCAGAAATCTGCTGCTTTTATGTTACGGGAGTAACCATCATGAATTAGAAGGCAGATCAATGCGTCTCTGCACACCTCACACACACACAGCCAGACGGGGCACCGTGGGTTGGGAATGTTGGGTTTTCAGGTTGAACCCAAACCGGCCGACCTCATCCCAGGGATGGTGATGGAGAAAGATCAGAAGGAAGGATCTCTCTGATGTTCTACTCGAGAGAAAGTTGGAGCGAACGCTAGGGCAGACGCATGGATTGAGCTACCGCGTGAGGAGGCGATGGAAGCGGAGCACGTGTTGAGAGGAGAGCAAGCACGGCACGGCAACCCGCCGAGCTGCGGCACGAAACTCCTTCACGGATAAGGGGAAAGCGAGGAAAGCCACGGCACGGCCCGGGAGCTCAGCGGGGACCCGGGGCTCGGCGGCCGCAGGGACACCGGCGCGTTCCGGCGCTGAGGGGACGGGCGGGACCCGCGGAGCCGCGGCGCGGACCGAGCGGGCGCCCGGCGGGGCGTGGGGCGCCTCCCGCTCTCCCTCCCGCCCCGCGCTTCCCCACCCCCTCCCCGGCCGGGGCACTTACGGGCAGGAGAAGGAGCGCGGCGGTGGCCGCCGCCGGGAGGCTGCGCTGCGGCGCCCGTCCCGCCATGGGGCCGGCGGGGGCTGCGGGGGGCTGCCCGGGCTGCGGGGGGGCTGCCCGGGGCCGGCGCTGCCCGCTCAGCCGCGCTGCCCCTGCGCTGGCATCTCTGCCGCCCCCCCCGCCCCGCTGCCGCCCCTCACCGCCGCCCCGCAGCCGGCCCCGGTGCCGCCGGCGCGTCCCAGGGCAAACCCCCGGAGGGAGGGAGCCTGGCGGGGGAGCCGAGCCCGCCCTCCGCCTGAAGCGCCGCGGGGATGGAGGCGGCCGAACCCCCCGCGGAGCGCGACCCCCACAGCTCGGGGATCTCCGTCCGCCTCTTCAGTGGGGGTAAAAGGAGTCACCCCTCGCCCTCACCCGGCTCCTGTAGTGACCTCACTGCGCGCAGCCCTGCTGAAGCTGTGAGGTCATCCCTTCCCCAAGCGCTGAGTGCGGTGTTGAGCCCTTTCCGCGAGCACAAGGTGTGAGGAGGTTGCCTTCAATGCGAGCCTCCAGAAATAGTGGCCATCTCCCGTCTGCTGGGGATTCCGCTGCCCCAAAGTCTCCAGGAGCAGTGCAGCTCCCCGTGCCCGGGCTGTAGGCACAACCGGTGTCCCTCTCCAAAACTCAGACTTCCCAGAACTTGCTGAAAAAAGGTTGTAACGATGTGGTGTTGGCCTTTTCTCCCAGATAACAGCAACAGGGCAAGAGGTGATGGCCTCGTGTTGTGCCAGGGGAGATTCAGGTTGGATATTAAGAAATGTTTCTTCTCAAAAAGAGAAGTGATGCACTGGCACAGGATTCCCAGGATGTGTTAGAGTCACCATCCCTGGAGGTGTCCAGGAACCTCAGAGATGAGGCACTGAAGGACGTGGTCAGTGGGCATGGCGGCGTTAGGTAAAACACTTGGACCAGAAGATCTTAGAGGTCTTTTCCAACCCTAATCACAGAATCATAGAATCACAGAGTGGCCTGGGTTGAAAAGGACCACAGTGCTCATCCAGTTCCAACCCCCTGCTGTGTGCAGGGCCGCCAACCAGCAGCCCAGGCTGCCCAGAGCCACATCCAGCCTGGCCTTGAATGCCTGCAGGGATGGGGCATCCACAACCTCCTTGGGCAACCTGTTCCAGTGCCTCACCACCCTCTGGGTGAAAAACTTCCTCCTCATATCTAACCTGAACCTCCCATCTTAGTTTAAAACCATTCCCCCTAGCCCTGTCAATATCCACCCTCGTAAACAGTCTTTCCCCCTCCTGTTTGATTCTGTGATTCTAGGTGTGCTGCATACACCCTCACCATCATACAGGAGCAATGGCCACTAGGTGCACCCCATTATCCTCATGCCATACACTCACTAGCACACCTGCCCATTGAGTATCTGGCCTTCTGCTGTCTTGCCCTAGGATGGCTGTTAGTTATAAGCGAACTAAAATCTTATCAATTTGGATGCCAGAGCCTGTGGGGGCCCAAAAGCTCCCGTGTCTAACAGATACCAATTACACACTGCCTTCAGCATCCTTAGCTAAGGCCATCCTTACAGCGGATGCATCTGTGGTATTGTCAGACTGCAGACATCAGGCAGAAGGTCTGGGCTTCCCAGTGAATCAGTGTCAGTACCTGCCCACAGATGCAGCTGGGACTGTCCCCAAAAGCCCAGCCATGTCCTGAGTCACAGCTGTGGAGCAGAAGTAGATGTGACCTCCTTCTTTCCCAGCCCAGCTGCTGGATTTCCACTGAGAGGAGAGTCATGCGTTGCCTGTCACCCCCAGTGAGCAAAGCCTACCCTGGGCACCTTGTGGTCTCCTTTCAGGGAGTCAGTGCCTCCTCCTCCTATCTGTGACATTGTCTTTCTACAACTCTCCTTTGTTGTTGTTGCTTTTTTGTGTGTGTATGTATGTGTCCCCAGTTAAAATTGATTGGCATAAAGGTCATGGTAGCACAGAAGAAAAGAGGAAAGAGTCCCTTTTGCACAACAAATTCCCAGGGTTTGCATGAGCTTAGCAAGGCTCTCTTGGGGTGAGAAGTGCCTGGACATCTTTCTCTGGGGTGTTGTATTCTTTTGCCTTTTGTCATTTGATCACAAAAGGCATAAAGCAACAGCTTCTCACCCTCTCCAGAACACCTACAAGGAGACTGAAGTACCTAAACCCATGCAGAGGTTGAGCTTAATACAATGTGAATATCACAGCAAGGTGATAGATAGACTCTATAGACTAGTAGACCTGGGGAAAAAAAAAAATGAAAAAAAAAACACATTATTTTCTCTTTTCTTTCAATTATTCAACAGTCTGAATGCATTTAAATATTTAAGCTTTCCTACTTTTTCCTCTCTTGTCATTGTGCTCCACCATTTGTTTCCTTTCATTATTAAAAGAAAACAAAGTAACTCAGTGTTGCATGCTTCCAATTAATATGAATGCTTTCATGAAAATGCAAAAGGAGGAATAAATCCAGCAGAAGTTTTTATTGCATTTAAACATCCACCTCCGGGACTGGAAACTCACACGCAGTGGGATGGCATGAATTCATGAGAACTGGTGAAAGAAGCCTGAAGCTGCAAGTGCATAGACATAGGTCAGTTCCCTTGAAACCAGAGAGGTTTTCCATCACACTACTCCATGGCTTTCTGTTATGATTTATCTCTGTTTATTACACTGCGCAGAACGAGAAGCTCATAATGTTAACGCTGTATTGAAATAGTACAAAACATCCCCAAACTATGACTATCTAAGGATTAAACTGATCATTCCTTCTGTCATGATTCTAGGACTTTTCCACTTATGGATGACTGCAAAATCCAGCCAGAGCTATCTGTTGACTGGGTTGGTTGCTTAGAAGGTCAATCCCCTTCAGATTCCCTTATATTTTTTAAGGGTTGAGCTCATGTTGCAAGCTTCTCCTTCGGTCAAGGTGCTTCTGGCTGCTCTTCTCACAATCATCTCCTTTTATAAAACTTGTGGGGACCTTCATCATACTGTTTGACTTTATGTGTAAGACTGGTGAAAGATTTAAAATGCAGACAGAGAGATATATACAGATACGGATAGATACACGCAACGTAAGCAGATGTTTTATATGAGATACAAGCCTTGTTCTTTCTGAGAGCAGATGAAGACCCGTGAGACCAACAAGCAGAGATGTAGGAATGCAGGAGAACATGACAGTTCTGACCAGTTGGATGGAGAGAGTCTCCATATAGGATCATGGCGTGGATCCAATTGCTTAGTTCTTGCTCAAATGACTTTCAGATATTACTTTCAGTCATGACCATACAAGGGTGAGTCCTTTTTCCTTATCTGGGGATTTGAGTTTTCTGTTGTTGTTTCTTTGTCATTGTGTTGTGGTTTTGTTTTTTTTTTTCCTTTTCAAAGCTCAAGTCCTGAAAAGATTTAAGCAGATCTCAAACCCTAAACCTGCAAATGTTCTTACTGGGTCCCAGTGGGGAAACAATACAGAATCCATCCTCACTGGTGGAAGGACATGGCCAGCTCTTGGTGTAACAAGTCAGGAAGGTTCTGGCCACACCTGGAACTCTGAGAAGTTTCCACAATAAAGCCAGGTAGTTTGACAGGCAGTTATAGTAACAGAGACATTACACAGTACGTAAGTATCCAAAGGGTGGAGTTGGACTGAAATATTAGAACACCTCTCAGATGGATGAAACATCTTACAGTAAAAGGAGAGGGAACCAGTAAGAAATATCAAATATGTCTCTCCAGGTGACATCCAGAGCTCTCTTCTGTGAGTGTTCCCAGCAGAGCTATGGCAGGGATGACTTTACTGGACTGCTCATCTACAAAGTAGAACACCATCAATATTCAGCTGTTGTCCTAAGATCAGTCTATAGGAACTGAGCTCCAGTTGCTGCATCTGTCCTGTAAGTGTTCTGAAAGACACATTCTGTATCTCCTCTTGAAATTGAACCCGGACTGAAAAGTCCTGGGGTCGGAAAAAGGTAAGTAAGTGATGAACACAGGCATATGGTTGCTTGCAGGGTAGTGCTTGCATTTTATGGTAGACTTTCACTGGGTGAAAAAAAAAACATACAGCCTGGGCTAAGGTGTGTAGTCTCAATCTCTACATAAGCCCTCTCTACACAAGGCAAAATGTAGGTTTCACTCCTATTTTCAGCATCCACAAGTTGTAAGCTTCTGTGGAAGGTAGACTGTTTGGATTCCCAGTTGGGATCTCAAGTAGGGTTTAAATATCTTGTGCAGTGTCTGAGTGGATCCAGATTGTAGTACGTATCAGAGGTGCTTTATTCATCTCTTAAACTAATAAACTCCTTTCAGAGATGCTGTGATAGCTCATAGCATCTTCAAGTCTCTGAAAGTGTTGTGCTGACATGTCCCTTTTTGGCTGCATCATTTTTGAAGAGCTAGGTGCATTGGTCTGGGTATGCTGGATCTGAGGAAAGTCAGGCTAGGAAGGGGAATGGGAGGAGTCCCATGCTTCTTGCAGAGTGAGTGAATGCCACAGAGAAAAGAGCAAATGATGACATTTGAAGCCAGCGTAAAGTCTGCTGGGGAAGAAAGCTAGCTGGAGGGATCTTATTAATAATAAATGTAACGGTTTCCTGAAATAATGATGGGTCAGAGTTGGTAACAAGCACAGCTTGGGATAATAGAAATCACGCTGGCAGTATAGAGGCACATAGTTTCTTCCTCCTCAGTGCCTGCAGTTACACTTGAATGAAGAATGTAAGTGGGATGGAGGAGAAAATAATTATATTTAAAGAAAGTTCCATTGTTTGAAATGGTTCCTAATAGTGAAGTCTCTGGAGTGTTATATAAACCTTAAGAGTGGGGACTGAGGAGGAAGATTAGGTGGAAGCATCCCCCCCTTGGGCATAAAATACATTTTTTCTTTCTTTACTGTGGAACTCATGTTGATACCATATTCTCATGGAGCAGTGCAGGGCTTTTCCTTGAGATAGGTTGCCCAGCTCGGTGTTTTGTACATGCTGCTGCCAAGGCAATGCAATCAGCTCTTGGCTTCTCTGGACCTCCACAAACCTCAAAGAGCACCAAGCCTTTCTTTCTGAAGTAGCTTCTGTTCTGAATCGAGAGTCAGACAGTGTATTAAGTCCTGCAATTTAAATAAGTTACCTTGTGCAGGACTCCTCACAGACTGGGAAGAATAGGCATAGGTATCACCATAGTTTAATGCTGAGCTTATATCTTGGTGGAGAGCTGGTGAATCCAGTGAAACCTCAAGAGCTACTTTGATGCCCAACAAAGGTAATCTCTTTGGGGCTCACATTCCACTGCCTGTATGGAGTAGGTCTCCATTAACCAGAGTGAGGCAGCCAAGTTGTGTGGACACATCTAAATACAGCGTGCTTTAACATTTGTACAGAATCTTGCACTGCATGTCAGCCAAACCACGTTTCCACAAATTTGCACATTCCCAGCCCATCACAAGTCTTAGGCAAGTTGAGGTGCTGTGGGTTGAGTGCATGCACGTGCCAGGTGACTGCAGCCAGCACTTGGTAATTCAGTAAGACCTTCACTAATTTCCCCACATTTAAGCCTGTCATTTCTGACAAGCTTCATCTTTGCCTTTGAAAGCTTCATTGCTGAAGTGCAGTTTCAGCAGATGATCCTAGGAGAGGATCCTCCTCTTGAGTAGGATGCTCTGAATTTAATCATAGAATCATAGAATGGCCTGGGTTCAAAAGGACCACAACAGTCATCTAGTTCCAACCCCCTGCTATGTTCAGCGTTGCCAACCACCAGACCAGGCTGCCCAGAGCCACATCCAGCCTGGCTTTGCAATCGTGGGATCTCAGTTATTTCAGTAACTGAGTTGTGCTTGTTTAGCTTTTGTAGTGACACATTTGAAAATCACTTCTTATTTTCTTTTTCCCCCAGGAGCAAGCTCACAGCACAGCAAACAAACAAGAAATGTTCATGGTATTTCTTCATGTAGTTGCCTGACACTGTCAGCTGTAGTGGAGGAGCCTCTAAAATTTGCCTCAGCAGTTGGCAGGTAAATGGGTTAGAAACAGTTTTACAAACATCCACTTGTCAGTCACAGCAATAATACCAGCAGGATTTCAATGAAGTAATAGTGGAGTTACGCACCGGAGAACCAGGCTTACAGAGTGGAAGAATGCATGAAGTGGGGATTTGCACATCCTCTTGCCCAGAATTCAGCTGCCAACATAAATTATCTCTCTTCATCTCTGTAGCCCAATAGCGTTGTGTCATTCTCAAAGAAAAGCATCAGCTTTTCCCAAGAATAACAGTCATCTATTCTGGATCATGCTTGCTGCATTTTTCCATTCCGGGTGGCTAAAGTTAGCCACTTGAAACTATATTTGGCATGTAAGCAACATGTGTATGTGTATAAGTACCAGCTTCCCTTCAACAAGACAAGTATCCTTGCAAACTAAGTTAGAATCCAATATTTCTTGAAGTTAGGACTCTCAAACTGGCCATATAGTTATAAAACTTATCCTGAAGTTACCGAGTGTGACTGTAGAGTTTGCTTTGGCAGCATTTGCATTATATACAAATTGCTTGCAAAAATCTTACTGACAAGAAGCAATAGTCAAGTAAATGACTTGTCTTTTGTTAAGAAAGAAAAAGACACTTGAACATAGTATGTTCTTCCTTTTACTTATCTTTGTGCAGTCACCTCAGTTTTGCTAGCTATTAGAGTCATTAGCAGCACAATACTCCATTTGGCAAGCAACAGGGCTGGAAAATATGCTGATAAATAGCTATAAATGCGAGTGAACAGGTTGCATACTAAGCAGATGATCTTGTTAGTATTTCAGTCTCTGCTTGAGACGTTCACGACATGTCCAGTATAGAACAAACTGCCATCTTAAGTAAGACAGGGCTGAATAAAATTATCTATGAATATCATTATCAGCGAGTACCTACAGATGCTCTGATCTACCCAGGCTCCCTTTGTAATCACTGGATTTCTCATCAGTACAGTTGGAAAAGGCCAGCTTCATTCACATCACCCTAAACTCAGTGTCTACACTCAGTCTGTTGACTCACAGCCCTGCTCTGTCTGTTTCTTCCCTTGGCTATGAGAGGAGCTGAGAGCAAGGAGTTCAGATGGGAATATCTACATTGCAGACATCGAGTTAGATGAGATGAATCCCATCCAATCTTTCCAAAAAAAAAAAAAAAAAAAAAGCCACCCTATAGGGCAGTTTATATTTCTTGCTACATACTTGGCTGTTCTGCACTGCAACTGTATTGTGACAGTTCACAGTGAATGAAGACATGGCCCAATATGCTTGAATCTTACTTACAGGCTTAAAGAGCTTAAGAGCACATTTGATTTTTGATGCCCATCTTGTTCGCAGCATTTTTGACAATGGTTGCCTATGATGAACATCTGTCACCCAGAGTATGAACCAAACTGCGCTTTATTTTATGGGAGAGGCCTCACAGGAAGGAAAGCTATAGGACCTTTTAGTCATTTCGTTAATCTGCTCCTATATATTTCAGCAATCAGCTAAAGCAGTTTCAAACATGATGGTTTGGGGTATGAAATTTTACAGAGCAATGCTTAATACAGTCAGGTTCTAATTAAAATAGATGGCTAGAGGGTTTACTGTGGCTTGGCCTTCATTTTCTGCAGCCCTTCTGAAGAGCAGTCATAATTCCTTTCCATGGGGGTTTTTTGTGTTAGACGTCATTAGCTCCAACTGTCTCCATTTTCACTAATAGGCCATTCTGTGGGCCTTACAATCACTTATTTTGCCAAGAAATTATGGCTTACTTATGCTACTTTAAGTTAGGGTAGTTGGGCCTTTTCCAGGCTAGATGTCTGTACTGAAATCTCCCACCTGAAAGGTCAGATGAAGCTGGATGGATCCTCCAAAGTTTAAGGATGACTTATGAGTTATGGTAACAGAATAGGTTTGCATCATTTCATGCTTATTTACCAAAGAACTGGTAACAAAGATTCATTTTTTTTGTTCAGTAATCAGGTTCCCTGGGTATTGGCTGTTTGTCAATGAATGCTGCATTACACACAGATATAAAAAGGAAAGGCAAAGATTGTTGCTAGGACTAAGGCAATTTACACTACAATGAAAACAGAGGTAGGGAGACTGAACTAAGGCGTATGCAATTGAATTGCTTAAGGATGTGTGATTTTTCAAATGTATTTATCTTCTTTTTATAGGGGGAAAGCAAGCAAGACACTTTTTTCCGGATAAGATGATGAGTGCAATTGATTGAATCTTGAGCTTCTTCCCAGAAAAAAAATAACAAGTTCTAGGCTGTGAAAGACTGAAGCTTTATGTATAAAATTGTTCAACTCATCTTAGATTCTGAGAACAGAGACAGAAGGCAATTGGCTGACTTAACAAAGGCTTCATTCATTCCCACTTGAAATCTTTGAAACAGCTGGACAAGGCATGTCAGGATTGACAAAATAATATTCTCCAAGTACCTACAGCTGTCAATAATACTGGCTGAATGGTAGGCAGACCCCACAGACTTTTCTCTCAATCCACAAAAAAAAAAAACAACAACAAAAAACCAGAATGGAGGTAGAATGTTACCTGCAAACAGCACTTCTGCCTGTGCATCATTGGTAGGTGCAGTGGTAAAAATGCAAGCTGGACTGCAAAATCACATTGCTCTTATTATGCCTGAATTAAGTTAAGATAGGAGTTGAAGTACTACACAAGAATTCTAAGTAGAGTGCCCTATTCAACTCCAAAACATTTTGTAGGAGTTAAAAACCTAGAAACGACCCTCTCTGGAGATAGAAAGCAAGCAGCAGAAATAAATGAAACCATCATTTCCTAGCATGCTAGTGCATTTCTTCTGATCCAAGTCGGAAAGAGTTCCAGTGTATTCAGCATTATTTATTAGAAAAGGACTTGGAGATCCTATCAGTGCTTCAGGTGACTTACCTATTTAAAAAACAAGGTTGGGGATTCTCAGGATCTCACTGGGCAAATCCCTGAGCCTGATTTTGAAGTCAGCCCAGTCTGAGCAGTTGTTAGATTGGAGATCTTCGGGAGAGTCTTCCAACTCAAGTTTGTCTATCATTCTGTATCTCACTGCCATTTAATTTTCTTTTGAGAAAAGTCTTTGTAGAACTCCTGAGGAGGAAAAGGTGAAGATTACTTATTGGCAGATCGTGGATGTTTTCAGTTTATGCTCTCTTTATGTGACTTATGCTAGGAGTCAGATGTTGCACAGCCATGCTTCACATCCTGATGCTCCAGAAACCTGGACTTGCTTTCCACGCACCTCCTTGCTGAGGATGTTAGCAACCGAATGGAACCAGCAGAAAGCTGAGTTAACAGTCTGATCTGACACAGGAGTCAAATGTTGGAGAAGACAAACATAAAGCATAAGGCCACAGAGCCAAAAAAGACAGACAAAAATACTTTTATTGAAAGAAAGGAAAAGGCACTTGTACAGGAAGTTTCCCATAGCTGAGTGCTTGCTTAAAAGGATGCATCCCCTTTTTTGGCACAGGATCATACTTGCTATTCAAATATCTTCCACAGCTGAGGGAAAAATAAACAACAAACAGCCTTTCTCTTGACCTCCCTATCCAGAGTAATCACGTTCATCTACTTAGAACAGTCAGGATTAAAACAAATGCACCAGGCTTTGCTCTAGTGAGCCCCATGGGGGAAATCCTTTGCAGAATAAGACTCGAGGTTCTGGAAGTAAAGCCTAAAAATAATAAAAAGCAAACTTAAATGCACCTGTTAAGTGCCTCTTTTTCACCTTCCACTGCAGTGCCCAGTGGAATAGGAAGGCCATTTCAGCAGTACCTCTCCCCTTTGGTGATTCAGGGCATGTTTTTGAAAACGTCCTCTCAGTGATATAGGAAACCACCCCAGTATCCAATATCCTGATTTTCGAATTCAGACAAACAAAACAAAACAAAAGAGTAACAAGGGAAGAAAGGCAGCCTCGGTTTTCTGGGTTGAGCAAGACCTTGAGAGCCAGGAATTCAAATCTCTCATGTTCCACTGCTGGCATATTGTGTTTCAAATCAAGTCTTTATTTCTCTGTTTTCCCTACCTGTAAAGGCTGAAAGGTGGGGGTCACCGTCCCAGGAGGTGTTCCAGAATGTGGAAATGTAGCACTGAGGGACGTGGTCAGTGGGCATGGTGGCAGTGGGTTGGGCTTGGGGATCTCAGTGGTCTTTTGCAACCTTTATGATTCTGTGAAATGCTTCTGTGCCTGGGTGGCAGGCAGAGAGCTCTCCTCTGCTGCATATCTCTCTCCACAGCGTTATCACTGCATGCTGAAATCACAGGATGCTGGTTTCCATCTATCCTGTGGACAGTACTATGAAAGAAGAAATGTCTTGGGGGCAGCATCTTGCTTTTGCCTTTCTGCCTCAGAACTGACTTTGACATTTCCTGTATTCTTACAGGCAATGTGTTACAATAACCAGTATGAGTCAGGACCGCTGGCGTAGGGCCACCGAGATTAATATAACCAAGTAATCCAATCTTAATGAGGTTTAAAAAGGAGCTTGACAGTAGTTCAAAAGCACTTATTAGATGTATGGCTTGTCTGTAATCACTGAAGCATGCAAAGAATGTTGTTAATAGGTCTGCAGTCAGGTGAATAGGTCTGCGGTGTTTGCATTCATTTCATGTAGCAACAGGCAGTGGTGTCAAAAGTAAGTGGAAACTTCAATGACAAACACGTTGATAAACTTTCCAAGAGCTTGAGGAAACACAGCTATGGAAAATGGATAAGGATGAATGTGTTGAGCAAACATTTGTATCCTTCAAGCACATCTGCTCTATTGAGCCCAGTTTCACAAGCTTCAATACCTGGATGTGACTTCATTGCAGAATGAGCTCTGGTAGGACATACCTCCACACCTGGGAGCATATGTGGCCACGAAGAAAAATAAACCACAATGCACGGAAAGTGCAGGTGCCATTGACTCCAGTACATGTGTGTGTGAGCACTGTAGTTTAAATGAGGAGTTGCCTCCTTGAAATTGCAGCGTTGTAAAAGCGCTGTGGTCTGTATGGCTGCGTTAGGATGGCTGTGCCTGGTTGAAGGACAAAGGACTCTCCCACTGTGCTTCACGGGCTGTGTGATACCATAGAAATGGGACAAGCAGACATTACATCCCTGGAGTATTTACCCATTCTCAGGCAATCTCTGTCCTACTATTAAGTATTCTATTTTAGGAGGAAGTTTTTCACATAGAGGGTGGTGAGGCACTGGAACAGGTTGCCCAAGGAGGTTGTGGATGCCCCATCCCTGCAGGCATTCAAGGCCAGGCTGGATGTGGCTCTGGGCAGCCTGGTCTGCTGGTTGGCGGTCCTGCACACAGCAGGGGGTTGGAACTAGATGATCATTGTGGTCCTTTTCAACCCAGGCCATCCTATGATTCTATGATTCTGTGATTAGGGTTGGAAAAGACCTCTAAGATCTTCTGGTCCAAGTGTTTTACCTAACACCACCATGCCCACTGACCACGGCCTTCAGTGCCTCATCTCTGAGGTTCTTGGACACCTCCAGGGATGGTGACTCTAACACATCCTGGGAATCCTGTGCCAGTGCATCACTTCTCTTTTTGAGAAGAAACATTTCTTAATATCCAACCTGAATCTCCCCTGGCACAACACGAGGCCATCACCTCTTGCCCTGTCGCTGTTATCTGGGAGAAAAGGCCAACACCACATCGCTACAACCTCTTTTCAACCCAGGCCATTCTATGATTCTATGTAATGGGCTATGTCTTTCCATTTAAAAATTATTAATACTTGTTTTTTTATATAGCTTTTATGTTTTCTTCTATTCTACAAACCTTACAAATGTATTTCTGTATATGCCCGTTGTTTTGCACTCATGTAAACCATTACCTCTCACAATATGCTGTGTCAAGGAATTTCATAGTTTACACAGTTCAAAGAATCATTTTCTGCCATTAGTTTTAAAACAGACCTGTGGTAGTTTTGATTTAGTTCTTGAATTGAAGGAAAAAGATCCCTTGACCAGATCTTACAGACAGTGTAGGATTTGCAATAGAGTCCATTGTAAAATCACAGAATATCACTGGGAAATGGAAATAGAATAATAAGACAGGAACTGCTCACAAATATCTGCTTTTTTTGCTATTTTTTTTTTCTTTAAATTGCTGTGCTCATTTGTAGCCTGCTGGCTTACAGTATCTCCTACTGCTCTTACTGTTCATGGTGTAAGATCAGTAGTTCTCCCAGTCTCAGAGTTGAGCATATGATGATTTCCAGGTTCATGCTCCTTAGTGAAAGAGTTCCAAAGACGACTTGTGGCTTCATAGATATAACCTTGTCTAAATTCTGAGCCAGATCTTGTCATCTGTGTGTGCAAAAGGCTGTAGTGCTCACTGCTTTCCATGGCATCTTTCCTTAAAAGCTGAGGCCCAGTCCATTTGTTTTCAAGAAATAGACGCCTTTCAGTAAGCATGCTTTTCACTTAGCAGTACATTCAGTCTGCTGAGCTCCTGAGCAGCTATTTAAGTCTTGAGACTTAACAGATTAGTAGGGGAATGCTTATTAAAAGTCAAGATATTAAGTCTCACATTAAGGATTTTTTACATAGGCTGTGTTCTCATGGGTCTCAAGAGGCATCGGGTCACCTGCTCCATGAAGCACTAGTATTTGCTTATGCAGTTCATTAAGGCAGAATGCAAAATGCAGTGATGTGTCTGCTTCCACACCCTTCCTCCACATCCCAGTGGAACTGTTATAACTCCTTTCAGCGTCCCACACATTCTGCCTTTGCTTTAAGAACTGCAGATCATCTGAAACGACCCATCAGAAACATTCCTGGGGAATGATTTCCCGCTGGGAAATGTCAATCTGTCAAAAGAAAAATGCATCATGGAAATACGTCAGGTTTGATAAAGCACTGTATTGATATATCAGAAAAGAACATCCATACAAATACTCTCTGCTTACTCTCTCAGGAGCAGCAGGTTTTGTTTTCCATTCTAAAACAAGTTTTTGTTTTACTTTATGTCCCATGAAACAAAAGGCAGAAATCATAATGAAAAAATGTGACTCCCTCCAAACGAACAGTATTTGATGTTACTGTTAATTTCATTTCATGGATAAATCTGTTTTTCTATTATCCACTTTAAATTGATTTTTTTCCCACTTGTCAGAATTTCAAGTGAACATGAAAATCTATTTCTTTCTCCAATTTTAATTAAGCTCCATGTTTCCCAAATACTTAATCAGAAGTGGAATGGTTAAAGTCCTTCAAGAACTCTTAAATTGAGTAGAAACTTGTACTATGTAATTACAGTAGAAATATAGGTACAGAAAGAAGGAAATGAAATTAAAGAAAAATAGAGTAAATGAGGATGACAGCCTTCTCTCCATAAATTGCCTTTGGGTTCACATCTTAGAATCATAGAATCACCGAGGTTGGAAAAGACCTACAAGATCACCCAGTCACACCATCCAGCTGTCACCAGTAGTTCTCACTAAATCATGTCCCTCATTCCTCCAAATCCTTTCCCACTTGCGTGTCTCCAGGGACATTCTAAGGACGGGGAATGACAAA
The DNA here is from genome assembly GCF_905368555.1 of Meleagris gallopavo. Classification (NCBI taxonomy): domain Eukaryota; kingdom Metazoa; phylum Chordata; class Aves; order Galliformes; family Phasianidae; genus Meleagris; species Meleagris gallopavo. The sequence continues at coordinate 4,182,360 of NC_139409.1, read as the reverse complement.
TCAGATTCTCTTCCCTGCTTGAACTGGGAAAAACACTGTATATTTTCCCCATCATTATAATCTTTCAGAAAGGCAAAGGAAAATGTAGAAAATACAGAAATACACATTATTAAATACAGAACGTTGGAATATATATGAATAGAATGGACAAATTGAAGGGAAAAAAAAGTTAGTAAGGGCTTTTAAATAGAAAGACACACCAACTGACCTTGGGGATCTGGCCGACTCCATGGAAATCTTCAGGTCATGAACACCTTAATCTTAGCAGGTGTGGCCTGCTTTCAAGGCCCCAGTGCAAAAAGAAGCATAAACTAAGGTTGATTCTTGCTAGGATGTGCATCTTCTGAGACTAGTTCTTTTTTTACATCTGGCTCTGCCATTGTGGTCTCCTAGAGTTATGTGTGCTCTCTTTTCTGTGGGAAGCTGTGGATGACAGTCATGGAAACTCATTTTGCCACAGGTCATACACCTCTCAGAAAGAAGCTCTATGATGGGTCAATTAGCAAGGCTAATTATCTGAGTGGAACATCTTACAGACACAACTATACTGTTTCCGTGTCCAGAATTAGCTTGGTTGGGACTAGAATGAACATCAGCATATTTCAGAACATAGATTTTTCCCACGGGATTTATCCATAATCTATCTGCTTTCATGACAGATGCTGCCAGATATAACAGTATGTCATTGCTGTCCATATACAATCAAGAGCACCAGCAGTATTGTGCAGATTCTCTGGCATTCCACCTTCTCAAATTCAGAATGGATTTAAGGCGATAATGTTTTCTGGCTTAGTTGTTTTGTTTTGTGGTGGTGAGAGAAGTTTTGGGAGAATTTCAGAATGGGAAGGATGTTCTCCAGAACTGAGATGTTGAAATCTTTCCTGAAAAAATAAAAAAAATAAGAGTTACTTGAATTTCTTAAGCAGCTTTCCCCATAGCCACATATCAGCGGTGCACAGGAGTTTGTTCCCATGCCTTGTTTTGAGAACCATTGGATTGATGGAGCCATTGGGATACAAATATCCACGTTTTGTGCTTGCTGGTGTACAGGTAGTGAGGAGTGAGTCCCCAGATCGTAGCCTAAAGGTGGTAAATGCATGGATTACAGAAACCTATCAGGAGAAGGACATGGCAATCCCCAGCAAGAATGAAGTGCTACGGTCAGGAAGTCTGGTTCATTCTGTTGGCCTCTTCTTTCATGTAACTAGTGATAGGACGAGAGGATTTGGCCTCAAGCTGTACCAGGGGAGATTCAGGTTGGACGTTTGGAAATACTTCTCCAAAAGAGTGGTCAGGCACTGGAATGGGCTGCCCAGGAAGGTGTGGAGTTACCAACCCTGGAAGTGTTCAAGGAGGGTTTGGATGCTGTGCTGAGGGATGGTGGGATCCATTGCTGACAGGTGGACGGTCGGACTGTATGATATTGTCCAACCTTGGTGATTCTATGATTCTATGATCTAAGACTTGGGAGTCCAAGTATTGTGGAAAGCTTGGGATCACCTGGACAAATTAAAGACTGTTATGCTTTTCAGGGAGGCAGATTTTGTTTAACTCTTTGGTTCTAGCATCACATTGTATTTCTCAGGCCTCACCCTGTCTCCTGCCCTTCAGACAAGAGCAAACTGAATGCACTGAAGGTATTTCAGTGTGTTACCAGTAAGAGTAGTTGTTTTTGTGCAAGAAAAAAATGCATGTGGTTATTAGGCTAGATTTAGTGCCTCATTAGCCAGGCTAATGGCACTGCTTTTTCTAATGGCCTCATGAGATATTGAAGGAAGAACAGTATCTATCTTTAGGTGATGCTGGAGTGGAGGCCTTGGAAGAGAGAAAACATTGCAGCAGATGAACTAATTGATGGAAATACAACACAAAGCTTGAGCCCTTTGCTCTCGCCACACAGGTTTGTGAGCAGCACTCTGCTTTCTAGTCTGTATGTCATCCCACTCACCACTTAATGCACTCATCAGACAGAGGATGTCTCCCCCATGTAGAGCTCACGTGATCTAATTCTGAGTACTTGGCTGATTTACAAGGAGATGGATGCTGCAGTAGAGTCCTTGATGAAGACCCTGAAAGGATGCTTTGTATTGTTTAGCTGTGGCCTGATGTCGAAGTAAAAAACTGGTGCTCCCAAAACTGATTGTGATTGCTTTCTCCGGATCTGCCTCGGTCTGGGACACAGAATCTCCTGTGAGGTCTCATCATGCTGGGTTATCATTCTTGGTTCCTGGCTCTCTGTGCCTCAGGAAGCAGCTGGTCCGCTCTGCTCCCTGACAAAGGCATTTTATAGCTCGTGCTATTGCCCGACAGCTGCCTACTACGATGTGGAACAGGACCAACTTTTTACAAAGACTCCCAAACCCCCATTAGGAGGTGAGCGATTTTTCATTACTTGAGATGTGGCTGTAAGACGGTGTACCTGAAAAGCTTTTGGGAGATATTCTTCAAACATAAAGTGGAAGAAATAGCAACAGGGTTTACCTTTGTTTGGTTTTTTTTTTTGTCTCACTCCAATTGCCCTAGGGACCTGGTTTGTAGTTTGGCTCACAATGAGTTAAAGCAGCCCAGTGAGGGTGCAAACCAACTGGTAAGAAGATGGAAGTGGACAGTGAGGGAGCATGAACGAGCTTTGCTGCTGCAGACAGTGCCACACGGAGCTGTGATTTTTGCTTAGGTGTAGCTGAGATAAAGCTATCACTTCTGAACAACGGTCACAGGGAGGATTACTGAATACCCAGCAGGTAAAGAAGCAGCTCCAAAGAAAAGATAGATGGCCTTACTGGCTTCCTTGGTTTCTCCTTCCTTCCTTCCACATCATAAATCGAGTTTTGCTCTCATTGCTAAAGAGCCTTTGCAAGCCTTTTTTTTTCATTTAAACAACAACAAAAATCTACCAGGTCTTAACTACTAAGGCTTGCTGATCTTGACTGCAATTGCTAAGATCTGATGTAAAGTTACCCAAGAGCTCTTAGCAGCAAGGTAAGGCAGCACTGTGCTTCAGCACACCCTCACTTCACCTGATTCTTGGGCTGTTTATTAATAAGTGCACAAAACAGCGATGATTTTAATCTGGGATATGAATGCATTAACTTGATGCCACTCTTCTATCCCAACAATCTGTTCTACTTTCTTGGGTTGTGTCCACTCGGCTGTCTCTCCATTTCAAACATACAGAAGTACAGTAATTCACACAATCTTCCTGCTAGCTCAGTTAACACACATGTATGCTTCCTACTTAAAACTGCAACACAGGCTCATCTGTTTCATAAGACAGCGCTCCTTTAAAAATAGCAGCATGTGTCTGGGAACAGTGCCTGCCTTCCTCTGCCATAGGATACTCATGAACATTGCATTTCCCTATTGTGTTAACATGAGGCTTTTGACCCTGGAGATGCAGTCAGACTTTAAATTCTTCACTGAAATCCCAGCAGCAGCACGACCCTCATGGTGAGTGCTTTAGTCTTTTATTTTTAGAAAGGCTGCTTTGAAGATTCTGTGCCTGTCCTCCTGTGCCCATGAGTAGTGCAAGATACATTGTGCTAAGTAAAGGGAGCTGAAGATCCCAAAGCAGTCTGTGCCACATCCAATCCAGGCATCCCAACCCAGCCCTCCTTTGCGCATGTCTAAGACAGATTTTACCACTGCTGTTGATTTTTCTATGGTTGTTTCACTACTCAGACAGACAGCACCACAAAATACAACTTTGGGAAAATGAGATCATTGAAACTGGAGATCACTTGGATAGAAGATTTGGGGAAAATGGAAGGATTGGATATGCGTGATTCTTGTAATCATGTGCTTGCTCGAAAGCAATTTCTCCAACATGTTAGCATAGTCTAAAACAGAGATTGTGTGTGATGGTCTCCAGGGAGTGCTAAACAAGGCTGTTGGCTTTTTGGGCGTCATATAGTGGGTAAGCAAGCAGCTCTCTGCCACTCGTTCTGCTTTTTGTTTTGGGATCCTTGTGGTCATGGTTTCAAAACTGCATTGCATCAGTACAATGGAGTCCAAGCAAGGAAGCAATATCCATAAGTTAAACGCATTCCCTGGCCCTGGGCAGCAACCAGCAGAGAACACTCTACATTGTATTAAACTTGGCCTTTGAGAGAGGGGCCTCATCCAAAAAATCTGTTGGGAACAGATGCTGGTGTGTGTTGACTCCTGTCCCATCCAGGAAATGCTTGTTGGCTCAGGCTGGAGATGTGACCAGCAGCACTCCCTGTTGACAGGAGAGATGCTTGTACTCTAGCAACAGCTCCTGGCACACTTTAACTTCTCAGTGTAGGTGAAGCTAAAGGGGGTGAGGATGTGGCACTGAAGGTCAGACCTCTTCTATTAGCTCCACCAGGTGGTTTTCATCTGTCCATGAGAAAAGAGACCAAATTCAATTGATGAATACTCTGAGAAACTGAAGCAAAGCAGAGAACAAGTAGGATGTTCAGGCATGCAGCTCTGCCCTGGGCACTGCTTAGGCTGCTGTACAACCCAGCCTCTGTGCAGTGCTTGGGATGAAAACAGTGACAAACCTTGAATCTGGATCCCCACACTCCCCAACTTCAATATTTAATGTAAATAGCAGAAACACTCCATCCAAATACCAAGAAAGTATTTCTCTGTGTCCCTTCATTTTGAGACATTCTACCCCTAGGGACGTTCTGGCTCAGAACCCTATTTTTATGTCAGTGATTAAGTAAACGAAAGTGTTGGAATCAAGAAGTGTTTCTGATGTATTCCTCTTTTCATCATTCCCCACCAGTCATTTTGTCACTCCAGGCCCACAAGCACTGAATTGTGACCAGTGCCCAAATCAGCATACGGAGTTTGAAGAATCTCGGTGTCCCAAAATTTGTCCCAGCCCTGGATCTGTGTCTTTCTCACAACATCATGCATTGTGCCAGTACCCTGATCATTTTAATTCAATAGTCTTCCCAGTTATATGGTTTAAGATCCCATCTTTCTAGGTTTTTTTTCATATTTTCATAATCATCCTTCAACTTGATTAAGGCAGTTCAGAAAGCTCAGTTTGGAAGTCCAGTGGAGCCTGACACTTTCAGAAGACACTTCATACAAGATTCTTGGAAAGGTGCTCCTCTATCCAGAGGATTATTGAATTAATTGACAGTAGTAATGCCTTTGCTGTGTATAGATGGAAAAAGGAAAGCCAAACAGCTCACTGACTTGGAGCCGAGACAGTCCCCTGAGGATATTAATGTCACCAGTCCAAAAAGGGATTATATAGTCCAATAAAAATAGAAACAAAGTCAATTCCTTGTTTAAAAAGACAAAGAAGGTCAACCATAACTTGATCAGGGCAGTTCAGAGAAAGACAGCACAAAGTGAATTGAAACACAATCATCAAGAATTAACAAATAACCCTAAGTGAGTGATTTATTCTCCTGTTTCTGTTTGTAGTTTGCCCTTGCCCAGCAGTTATTACTCCTTTACTATCCTCCCACCCTGAAATTCCTATCGAAACACTCCAGGACATAACCCATGCCTTCTACCCTGGCCACAAGCAGTATATGCCAGAATTCAACATCTGACATCAAGAAATCATCTTCTGTGGAAAGACTGCAGCAGGCTTTTGTGTCCTCCTTGGAAGAAAATAACTCTTCAGATGAGTTATCCTTGTTTACAAATCTGAAAGGAGCAATTAGCAGTAAATATTCTCTTCTGGGTAATAATATTTTATGTTTCTAAGAACTAGGCTTAATTGAAGAACAAGCATTTGCTTTATCCTCCAAGCCATTGGAGCCTGCAGAGGGAGGAGGAGGTTTCTGTGTGATGCATTTTGTCTGTTCTTGTGTAAGGTCAGCTGTGCTTGCTTGGCTAATCGCAATCACAAATTTATGGGTTTGTTGTTGTTGGGGCCGTTTTGCAATATTCATTAAAAATGAACAATTCCAGTCCCTGTTGCAGTTGGTAACACTGCTATGGACTGTGTTAGGTGCTTCAGGCACCTATAGGTAGCTCCTCTCTCCACTACAGCACTGATCACAGAGGGGCACAGGGATGTGAGCACAGTGTTGGGAATAATGAGGTGCCCACAGCAGATGCTGTAGCATCCAGAGGGCACCCAGCAGCAACCAGGGGACTCCATGAGCTTCATAGAATCGTATCATAGAGTCATGGAATGGCTTGGGTTGGAAGGGACCTCAGGGGTCATCAGGTTCCAACCCTCCCGCCACAGGCAAGGCTGCCAGCCACTAGACCAAGCACTGGATCAGACTGCCCAGGGCCCCGTCCTACCTGGCCTTAAACACCTCCAGAATCAGAGATCCACAGCCTCTCTGCTGATTTGTGTTGTCTGAGGGCTTTGAAACTGCAGTGAAGGGATTTGAAACATCAGTGGCTGCAAACTGTTGACAGCAGGCAGAGGATTTTGCCCTGCTTTGCCACCCCTCCTCCTGCCCCACACAGCTTTTATGGAGTGCAAACGTGTGCTTCTGGCACCACCTGAGCAGCAGCAGCAGCTCCTGCTGTCCTTTTCCTTGCAGACAGGAGCAATATGCAATTTACAGAGCTGGCAGTTTGAGTCTTTACTGCAAAGACCAAAGTGACTGGTAATGAGAACTGAGCATTATTCAGGCATTATTACTGCAGTGTATCTCCTGACAAAATTCCCCCCAGGATTTTTCAGGTACTGACAAGGCCCTACAGCCATGGTATGAGCAGCAGCTAGTTCATCTGTAACTGCCTGTGGCAATCTGCAGCTGCTTCCTCCCTGAGAGCTTTCGGATATTGTCCGTATGCATTTACAAACCAGGATGCTGTTTTTTGTGGATTGAGCTTTTCTAAGAAGGACTGGGAGAAGAGCTGTCACTTCTGCAGCACTGCAAGCCCGTTTGGACCCACACATACCCCCCCCGAGCTCTGCCCTGGGTAATGCTACATACAGCCCATCTATTTTTTTTTCTGCTGGTTGTTTTATCATTTTGACTGAGTTAATTTAAACACAAAGTGGGAGAATACAGGCAGAAAGCAGGTGGCATCTAGAGGACAGTGAATGGATTGAAGAGCAAGGGATGACTATTCTCAAGTGCTCTTGGATGGTACTGGTTGATTAAAGGTTAAATCTTACACTCAGCACCAGCATCCATCTGTAATACAGGAGGACAAGGGCAATTCTCTGACCTGAATCTGACAGCAGATAGATTGGAATTGGAGTCTTAAAGCTCCTGGAATGAACAGTGAAATGTTGCCCCTGTGGTCAGACCTTTTGTTGATCAAACATAAGAGCCCTCTTGAACTGCTGGCGTTGTGGATGTTGTAGGTGCAGAGGGGTGAGAGGTGTGATGCTGGGCCACTGGGCACTGCTGAAAGGTTCTGTTTGAAGGGATATATCTTATATTTCTATCTGGGGGCTCTTAATGGTGTCGAACTACAGCGTTTCTGCTAATGCTCTGGGGCAGGGATTCTCTGAACTCCCTTCTGTAATCCAGTGCTGATATCTGAAAAGAAGGCGTGAAAGAAAGCCCCTCTATCAGTTCATCCTGCCATCCTGCAAACCCGTTCAGCAGGGGCAGAGCTGGGTATGTCCCATGGAAACTCCCAAGCTCACGTTGGGCAGGAGTGGCTTTAGGGTTCTGTAGGTTCTCCAGCTCTATCGGAGTTGTTTTTCTCTCTGTTCATCATTTTAAAAGCTGGATGTGGGAGACAGCTGGCTCAAATTCCACACCCTCCCACAATGGTAGGATTTTGATGCTTCGGTGTCAACAGTTGGCAAGTCCAAACTGCAGCGAGGATAGTGAGAAACAGTGAGAAAGTTGAGCCCGTCGTGCTGAAAAAGCCTTCATTCCCCTGCTGGAGTGATGTGTAAACGAATAGCTAGAAATATTTTATTCCAGGCCACATAAAGCTATGGATGTGACTGTAATATAAATCAAATTTTTCAGGCAATACCAAAGCGTGGGACATTTGCTAATCTGAAGAACCTTTAAATACCAAGAGCACAGCAGACTGGGTATATATACTCATATTCTTGGTCATTCAAACTACAAATATTCAAGAGATGTTCAGCAAATATTTGCTCCTGGTTTCAAATAAACTTTGGTTTATCCTGGTATTCCATGTTTGTTCTGTGCAACAGTCCAGAGAAATTATTTATGTGGCAGATCACATCTGTGAGTGATTCTTGGTCTGTTCTTTCTTTATGAGCCATTTATTTGGTTGGTTTGAACACAGGGATTTGAAGTTGAGGATGTTTTGGGTAGTTTCTCTGCATTTTGGTTCTTTGCATAGGGAGGGAACAGTGATGCTAGAATTGCATTTCTACAGAGAATAATCATCTTTACACATTTCAAATATGCTCTGCAAACACACTCAATGACCAACCTAAATTAGCCAGCAATGTCCTAGTTTGTTTGGACTACATTCATGGGATCCATATTTTTGCAGGGCTGAAGGACACATGCTGAATGTGCTCTCCTTGCCCCCACCTTGGATGTATGGAGCTGCAATTCACTGCCAGAGAGTCTGGATTTGATGGCAGAGCACGGGCCTGGGGGTTGAAAGGCAAACGACTTTCTGTCACATTCAGGCATTCAGATGACAAGCCTGGGTGCTGTTATCTTTCCTTACAGTCAAACACCACTTTATCTATTCCCAGAAAATGGCAGGAAGTCTCCAACCACTTTGAATTCCTGAAAAGCTCTACAAATATCCCATAAATAACAGTGATCCTGTATTGGCAGACATGTCTAAATTCTGACATTTAGCTCGTCTTTCATTGATGAGACGTGCCCTATGAGTGCTGTACGGTGCCATTTTGCTCAAACAGAACGTCATGCAGTCTCAGCTCACACCTTGAAGAGCACTGTGCCATACAGCTGTACGTATAAACCAAACATGGAATGGTAACTTGATAATGAAAGCACTCAGACTGTCCTCCCAGCCGTCACAGGGTGTCAATTCTTAGCACAGACAGTGTATAATAAATAGATGCATTAAATCTTTCCCCTCTTCCTTCCCAGGACAATTAAGATGATTTTAAAAGTGACGGTAGGAATCACCAGACCAGATACTGATGACCACAGTGCCACAATTGTGCTTATGTCAAGATTCACTGTGATAACAGGAAGAAATAGGTGTTTTCTAAGTATTATTTCTGTTACCTTTAGCAGACTTTAAATCATGACAGATAAGGGACCACAGTACACCTCCAATCTGACCTCCTGCATCAAGGTTAACTCAGATGTGGTTTTGTCTTGGTGCATCATGGATGATGAGGTGAGGATGGAGACACAACTTCTCTGAGCAACCTATTCTAATGTTTTCCTTTCTTGTTAATGAAAATGTCACTGTCAGTGTCCAGCCTGAACCTTGGAAGCTGCAAGTTGCAGTTGTTGTCTTTTGTTATCTTTTCTGTCAACGCTGAGAGCATTGACTCCCTTATCTCCTTTAGAATCAGTTCTCCTCCTTCTCTGCTGCCTGTGGCAGCATCTCAAGGTCTCTCCATACCCCCCCATCAAGGAAGCCTGTCAGACTGTGGTGCTGCTGAAGATGGTGATTCTGTGCAGGCAGCAAACTTGCACGTAATGTTGACGTTATGCAGTACTCCACCTCCTGTTGTGCTATGTGGTGAACTACAGAAAAGAAGAATAGAGGCATTCCTTAACCATCTTTTCAATGCTGGCATCTTAGCTGCAATGGTAGGTTCACTTCATGTTTGACTTCTCTGCTAAGTGTGAAGTTTGGCAGAGAGAATGCAACAAAGGGAATTTTTGCATAAGTTATAAGGGCCTCTGATTCAAGTTCTTTACTATGAGAGTGGTGAAATGCTGGCACAGGCTGCCCAGAGAGGCTGTGGATGCCCCATCCTTGGAGGTGTTCAAAGCCAGGTTGGATGGGGCTCTGGGCAGACTGAAGTGGTATTAAATATGGAGGTTGGTGGCTCTGCATGTGGCAATGGTTGGAGATTTGTGATCCTTGAGGTCCCTTCCAACCCAGGCCATTACGAGATTCCTTGATTCTGTGATTCTGTGATTCTGATCAACCCCATTTCAAATTTTTCAGCTGCATCTGGCTTTGCTGTTCAGACACAGAGATCCCTTTTGCTCCTAGCTCCTCTCACCTGGAATGTCCTCAGACTTTCAGTGAGTAGCTCTCAGGCCTCACAGTCACAGATCAAGCATGACCTGCCACCTGGTTAGTAAGCTTATGAGATGACACCATGATCCAGATGCTCTTACTCCTTCCTTCCGCTGAGTCACTGTGCAGAACCAGACCTTCTGCAAATGCACTGAAGCGATTTGTTCTACTCTGCTATTCACAGCTGCCATCTGATTCAGCATGCAGAATAGAGGCTTGTTTGCCAGGTTAAATGGCAGCAGTGACATTCTTCTTCCTTGGATGGCCATGACCTTGACGTTAATCAGTTCTGTGTAATGCTGCCACAGTTCCATCTGAATGCTGACATTTCTATGCAGTCTTTAAGGTGACCAGTTTTATATTTGCTGAGGCTTCTCTCCCTCAAGACCCAATTGTTACTTTGCTGTGAGCAGAATCTGCAAGTTTTCTGATCATGGAATCATAGAATCATCAAGGCTGGAAAAAACCTTTGAGGTCATCAGGTCCAACAATCCACCTGCCCTACTGCATCCCATCACTTAGCCATGTCCCTTATCACCATTTCAGTACGTGTCTTAAATACCTCCAGCAATGGGGACTCCAACACTTTTCTGGACAGCGTGTTCCAATGCCCAACCACCCTTTCTGTAAAGAAATTCTTCCTACATTCAAACTAAACCTCTTCTGGCACAACTTGAGACCCTTCCTCATGTGCCATTACTTGTCTGAGAAAAGAGAACAGCACCCTCCACAATGCAACTGCCTTTCAGGTAACTGTAGAGATTGATAAGGTCTCTTTTGAGCCTCTTCTCTAGACTACATAACCCCAGTACCCTCAGTCCATCCTCATAATTCTTGCTTTCTGGTCCCTTCACCAGCTTCGTCGTTGCCTGTGAACTCTTGAGCAACTCAACATCATTCTTCACAGAATGGCCAGGGTTGGAAGGGACTTCAAGGATCATGAATCTCCAACCCCCCTGCCACATGCAGGGCCACCAACCTCCACGTTTAATACTAAACCAGGCTGCCCAGGGCCCCATCCAACCTGGCCTTGAACACCTCCAGGGATGGGGCATCCACAACCTCTCTGGGCAGCTGTTCCAGCACCTCACCACTCTCTCTGTAAAGAACTTCCCCCTGACATCCAACCTAAATCTCCCCTCCCTCAACTTAAAACCATTTCCCCTTGTCCTGCAGTTATCAACCCTTTCAAAGAGTTGATTCCCCTCCTGTCTGTAGGCTCCCTTTAGGTACTGAAAGGCTGCAATGAGGTCACCCCACAGCCTTCTTTTCTCCAGGCTGAACAAGCCCAGCTCCCTCAGCCTGTCCTCATAGGGGAGGTGCTCCAGTCCCCTGATCATCTTCGTGGCCCTCCTCTGGACCCTCTCCAACAGCTCCCTGTCTTTCTTGTACTGGGGGCTCCAGACCTGGACGCAGTATAACAGATGGGGCCTCACAAGAGCAGAGTAGAGGGGGACAATCACCTCCCTGTCCCTGCTGGCCACCCCTCTTGTTAGTTCTTGTAGTGAGGGGCCCAAAGTTGAGCACCAGCACCACTTAAAAGGGAAAATCACCTCCCCAGTCATTCAGGGTGGTGAAAACTCTCTCTGTCCTGCACTTGTTAGGAACACCTTTGATAGCTTTGTTGTACCCAGAGCGCTGCAGCACAAATGTCCCAACAGTCACTGGGCTTCATCCATTGGCAACCCATATCTATGCTGAAACTACACCCTTCCATCTTTGGGTGAAACAACACTACTTTCTGCCACCTTCCATCCAGCACAGCTGGAACAGTGATGTTAATAACTCTCATTATCACACTCTTGTAAGGCCAGTTATTGCCATGAGCTGCCTTACATGCAAACACAGGTGTGTTTATTCTCTCGGTTCCACAGCATGGAAAATGATTATCACATGCAGACACAGATGAAGGAATGGAAGATAGCATTTTCCAGTGTGCCCAAGTGATTTTCAGAATTCATGTGGTTTATCCAGGATATTAACAGAAAATATCTTCAAGCTGCTGGCTAAGACTACAGCTCAACCTTGTTCTTCTGTGTCCAATAGCAGGGATACCCCAATTACAGGGGTAACCACTATCTAAATGGACAGCACACCGTAGCATGGTGTTGGGGTATGAAGTTGTTGACATGTGGAATAGGTGGATATGTCTTTGCCCTCTTGGAGTTCTGTAATTATTATTATACTCCCCACCTGGGGTATTGAGTCCAGGCCTGTAGCCCCCAGCACTAAAAAGACCCAGAGCTGTTGGAGAATAACAAAAACCAGCTCTGATACTAGATACTCTGCTAGCCTTCACAGCATCTGCAGCACATTTAGGTGCCTGCATCAGATTGTTCAGGGGATGTAATAACCTACTAGTGCCTTCCCTTACAAAATAAAAAGGCAAATAGACACTAGGAAATTCATCTATCCTTCACTTCCAGCCTCTGAAGTCCATGTTAACAGGTCCATCCAAAAAGTTCAAATTAATTTTTTTTTTTTAATACTCTTAGCTTGGCCAAATGGGATCAACAAGCCAAAATTTTGTTTTCTTATACCATTTTTCTGCTTATAATTTTAAACAATGGTTTTAAATGATTCAGTGTACTTTTTTGCCCTTTGCATTCACCTTTGGCTATACTTGCAGCAGTGTCAGAGGTGCCCAAGTTAGGTGAAGAAATGGTCATTCAGGTTCCAGAAGCAGTCCTTCTACTAGATCCTTGTTTCACCTGGTTCTCAGCAGGTACAAAATGCCAGTGGGAATTCCCCAAGTTTGAGCACCACGTGCCCATTCCGTGCATTCCATGTTTTGATTACCAGAGTTGGACAATAACCCATTTAAAAACAGTTAAAAACATTGACATTGCCCTTCAGTTTGACAAAGCCCTGTTGTATGAGAAGCTTGGCATTGCGAAGATGAGTTGGGCGTGCTGTGCAGTGACAGGAGTAAACCTTCCATGAGAGACCACGGTCAAACTTTAAATTGAAGTTTATGAGATTAAAGCCATTTCCACTGGATTAATCAAAATACCAGACCTTTCACAGAAAACATCTTGGTGCTGTTGTTATCTCTTCACGATTCTTCCTGCAATTGAAAATAACCTTTATGGAAAGTCATGGCAGGTGTGAGAAATAACATAACCAGACCTCCAGGTTCTACCCTGTTCTCGCAGCAATATCCCAACCACAGTTGTGTACTCCAACTATTTTTAATTTCCTTGTACTTGCACCATCTGTACTTTACCTTCCCACTAGAGATTCTATTTAGATGTGTTGGGATTGGTTTCCATCTCAGATGAGAGCACACCTACTATACTTTTCAGACTCCTGACGGATTTCTCCATCCTCTTCTCCAGATTTATTCTATCAAAATGAAGCCTAATGTGTTTAAAGATGATCTGATTCCATCTGCCGATCCCATCTACCTAGCTGCAGTCCCTGCTGTTCTACTTTGCAGGATTTATGTCCCTTTCTGCTTCTTATCACTTAATTTCTTTTTAAGACAAGGGCACCTGCCAGGAACAAGGAGGCAATATGCTGTTAGATTCCCAAAATACCTTTTGCTGATAAATTAAGTTACTCAGTAATTGCCCTCACTGAAATTTTCACAAAGAAAGCCACGCAGACAATTGATAGTTCTTGTTTTGTTTTCAGTCCTTTTTTTTTTTTCCTGCTGTGCTGTTACAAAGTCACAGATAATTTCCACTCAAATCAGGTTTTCCAACCCAGCAAACATTTGATTTTCAACATTGTGCTCAGGAATAACAAACAGAATTCCCTAACACAAACTACTTTCACTCTGCAGTCTTCCACACTGGTATTTCTGTGCAAAGTGTGTTCCACATGTATCAGCAAAAGCTGGGAAGGACAACTTCTCTGATCACGAGTAAAGCGTGTTTTTTTTTCTAAGCTCCACAGGTGAGAAAAGATGGTCGTTGGCTGTTGGGTGTGTTTTCTGTCACCATCCCTGCAGGTGTTCCAGGACAGTGGAGATGTGGCACTGAGGGATCAGTGGGCATGGCGAGGTGGGTTGGGGTTGGTCTTTTCCAACCTTCATGATCCTGATTTCTATTTCTATGCACCCTATGGTTTCAGAGGACATCTGAGCAATGCTAGGCAACCTGCTAATGTAACATCATGGTGTGATGGGAGGAAGGAGGAGACCCTCATCCTTTGGTAAGGACTCCAGGAACATGAGAGCAGTGGAGGTTAGTGAGCATTAAACACTTGAAAACTAATCTGACGTGTAATTCTGTGTGGCAGAGTGATGCTGCTCACTTGGAAAGCCAGGTGTGCAAGGTGAGATCATTGCTTTCCCTGTGCTGATTAGTAGGGAAATAAAGCACTTTTGTCATTAAGGGTCAGTTTGCTGGAGAGGTGTATGCACTTCAGGCCAGCATGAAAGCATTTCAGCAAATATTTATCAGCTGGCTTCTGACTTGAAAGCTTTGTGTCTCATTTGAATTACTGATACTGTCACCTGGACAGAAATAAGATGCCAGAATCTTTTGTCCCTCCAGCTTACTTCCTTATGCGACCATCTACAAAGTGCACTTAACACTGAACTTCAGTGACAGAAGGAAGGGAAAAAAACTGCTTTTGCTTTTTGCCTTTGCATCCTGGTTGGGCTTCAAATGTTACATGCTGGTTTCGAGACCAGGACACCTGGTTGATTTTTAACTCCCCTCTATTCCAAAAGGCATCACCAGCATTCACAATTTCCTGCTGTACCTCTATCGTGAGCCCAGCCCAGACCTCACCGATTCCACCAGCTAGCTTGGAAACTATCTGACTCATAGCCCCTAAATACTTATTTGTAGTCTTAAACAAATTCCTCTTAAACCTCTGAACCTGCAGCAGATTCTTCCGCAGTATTAAAAGCAAAACCTGAGGATAAAAAGCGCTTTACAGTGAAGACTCGCTTCCTGGAGTCTGGCATTCCTCTCTGCATGCCCATTCCTCCTTCAGAAGGATGAAGGGATGTGACGGGGGATGGGAGCCTTCCTCAAGATCAAGTGTGTGTGAAGCAAAGGTACATCACTGAGTCCCTCAGTGCAGAAAAGATGGCACCCACTGACATTCATCAATGCTTGCTGAACATTAATGGAGACCAAAGAGTGGACGTGAGCACACTGAAGGGTGGTGGTGCATTTCAGCAGTGGTGACAGGACGTGAAAGACAAGCCACATTGTGGATGGCCATATTTATGAGCACAGCATGCAGGCTCTTAGAATCATAGAAACATTAAGGTTGGAAAAGACCTCTAAGATCCTCTAGTCTAACTGTCAACCCAATCCCACCATGCCCACTGACTATGTCCCTCAGTGCCACATCTCCATTTTTCTTCAACACCTCCGGGAACAGTGACACTGGTGACCATGTTGAAAAATGTTTCATAGCTGAGAATTTGCTCTGTCAAACAGCGCTGTTGTGCTCTTTGTAGCTGTTGTAGTTTCCATGGAAATAAATAGGAGGCATTACTTTTGGAGCTACCTACATATATCCCTAGAGACGTTTGCAGCCTGGTATGAAGGCATTTTAGCAGCACAGAGTGCTTGCAGCAGCAACAACTGCTTGTGCATTTGTACACTTTGGGGCTGAGCTCGAGGTTCTTGCTGAGCACAAGGCTGAATTAATTTATTATGATTCTGAATTGGAAATAGCTGCAGGAAACAACAAGAACCTTTCAGGAAAGCTCCTATTTGTTCTGAGACCTCAAAGATCACTGCAGGATTAGTAGATGGCTGATCTAGAATTGATTTCAAATATATAGAGAGGAGAAGAGAACCATTTGTCTTTAAAGCTAACCCATTGTCACCCAGTTTAACAGAGGCCTGGGTGAAGAACATGAAGATCTGCGGTATGGGCACAGCTCGTTCTGCTTTCTCTTCTCTGTTTGGTTTGTATTTACTTACATTCTCACACATTTATCCACTTCATCTCTTCTGTGGTAGAGCAACCCTCATTTTTTTGTCTCAGACCTTTGTTCTCTCTCGCTGCCAGTTGGTGAGTTTCATCCAAACTTCATTTGTTCCAGCAGCATCGATATTCTCACCCATCAGTCCTATGGGGTATTCTGAGGAGGGCACCGTGGATCACAAAACAACACGCAGACCTTTGTGCCCAAGAGAGACATCTTAGAGATATCCTTTTCATCTAGATATTTTTTTCCCCCATAGCTCTGGCTGTTTCATTTGATGAGAGAGATAGATTAGAGATATCACAATGACAGATGGATACTGTGGGTCTATTCCAGGTGAATGACCTTGGTTGGAAAGGACCTCTGGAGCTCTCCAGTCTGACCTCGCACTGAAAGCAGGATTTGGAAGCTCAGCCAGGCTGCCCAGAACGTTGTCTGGCTGTGTTCTGACTATCTCCAAGGACAGAGATTTTCATGTTTCAGGCCAGATCAGTGGTGGTTTCCAGTTGGCTCCCTTTCTCGCCAGCAGCTGTCTGATACTCCTGGCTTCCAGGCCAGGAATTTATCAACGTCTTGTTTGAACTAGACAATAAAAACATTGGGCACTCAAGTGTAGACAAACCTGTATCTCAGAACTGAAACTATTCACACACTCTGAATGTTTTATTGAGCTTCTGCTGCACACTGTTTACCGTAGGTCTCCAAGCACTGAATGGATGCATATGCTATAAATACAGATAGCTGTCTAGCCATCCATGGCTTTACTTGGAAAATGCTTCCATTTTATTTCCCTTTTCCATAGCAGAACTTGTAAGAAAGGAAGACAGAAGCCATCTGCAGAAGCTGCCTTGATCCTGAGATGACCCATCTATCAGTTTTGACTCTGAGTGCTCTCCCAACCTCCAGGTGGCATTTCCCATACAAAAGGTGCATAACCACCATATCTAGTATCACAGAGCACTCAAAGAAGTGCTGAGAAACTGTTGAATCAAAGCCTGAAATAATGGCTTGAAACTATACCTTCAATAATTTGCCTACACTGCTCTAATAAAGAAATAGATTCTGCCTTGTTGTATGGAATTTGGAGGTTAGCCACAGCCAGCTAAGGTTAATTTATTGCGAGAAACTGAAGAATATGTCAGAATGGCTCAGTAATGCACTGTGAAGTAATAACTTCGTGTTTTGTTTTTGTTTTTTTTTTTTTAAAAAAAAGACCAGTCCACAGCAACATTAAATTCCTTATTTAAAAGACTCATACCCAGACAACAGAGAGCATTAACTTTCAGGAATGAAATTAGGCAGAGACAGACAGATAAATATCTGCCTAATTCCTTCTTAAATTGTGCCTGCCTCCAAGTCTCAAAACAATCCTCAAAAATGTCAAATGGATACTCAGAGTTCAGAAACAGCAATTTTACTTTTAGATGAATGGCTGTAGGGAGTCATTTCAAGTTTGTCCTTTACAGCTTTCCTTAGAACAGTCAACCAGCAGCAAAAACACTTTTTGGAGGGTAAGGATGATCCAGCTGGTGGGAAATTATCCAGTGGTACCTGATATCACTGGAGTGGTATTCCTGAATGGACTGCAACTGCTGGATGGGGAATGGCAGCAGGAGAGAAAGCATCAGTTGGTAAGGTAGCTCTAGGAAATTGTCATGGAGTCATAGAGTGGCCTGGGTTGAAAAGGACCACAATGACCATCTAGTTTTAACCCCCCTGCTATGTGCAGGGTCGCCAACCAGCAGACCAGGCTGCCCAGAGCCATTTGTCCAAAAGGAGGCCATCAGGGGGTAAGCGTTGGAGAATGTAACAGTAGAAAAGCAAATCAAAAAAAAGGGTGGTTATTCCAGCACACAAAGCAGATTACCAGAAGAAAGAATCGTCTCGTAGCTGTACTTACATTTCACAGAGATCCTTCCAGTAGCTGGCTTCAGATAGCTAGAAGGTCTACAGAAACACACACACATGCAGGGTCCATTAGCAGACCCCCGGACCTCGTGGTCTCTGCAGTAACTGGATTGATGCTCTCATCTCTACAGTAGCAACTTGTCAGCCTCTGCTCTCTCCAGTATGGGTCCAAGGCCTATGGTCACACCAATATCTGACTCCTAAGCTTCACGCCAGGCTAGCTTGATATTCACTAGTGATCACACTTTGACACACACACCCACGGAACACGTACACACCTATGGAGTACATGACTCCAGTTCTCATACTCAAGGCCCGCAGGCACAAATTCCTGCAGAACAGGGAGCCCCTTACCAAGGGCAGTGGACAGAAATGGATTTTAACGAGGCAAGACAACCTGCACCAATCTGGACAAGCATGACTAGGCCCTATTACACATGGCCTGCCCCATTTATCTCTTCATCCTTCTATTTTCCCATCCTTGTTCCTCCCCAAACTACCCATGCCCCTTCTGTCTTATATTTCACCCCCTGACTGTGGGGCTGAGGCTGTGCTGGGTGCTGGGCCTTCTTTCCACTGATGTTTTTGGGCTCCGTGTCCCTCTGCACGCCCTTGTGCTCCCTCAGGTGTGGGGAACGAACTGGCAGTCACAGAACTGAATGGGTCTCGTTAGAAGCGATGAGCTCCTCATCTGTCCCCCATTATTACTTAAAATTACAGCCCAGGCTTTTCAGATCCATGAGGTTTCTCAACATTGCAGTTTCTCTGTGTTTTTCTCGCATTTTATCGACTGCCAGAGAAGCGCATTACGCCCAGTTCATTTTCACATATGGATTTGTACTCTTGAAGTGCCTTTCTTTCTCTGTGTGAATTACCTGAAAGCGGCTACAAATCAAACCAAAACAAAACAACAAAATAAAGACGACCAATTAAAAAGAGAAAAACCCATGGCAACAAAAATCCCTGAAACTCTCAGAACTGCTGTCAGACACAATTGCCCACTCCATGTATTCTCCCTGGCCTGAAGACAAACCCTACAGAGGTATTAAATTGCGTTCTTTCATATTGTCCTCCACATTTCCAGAAAGCTTCACTTTGGCTGAGGCTTTGCATTGTTTTGCTCTTCAGCATGCCTGTGTTTGTAGACTTCCCCACTATATGTGTGGATTTCCCCACTGACTGATTACCTGGTGACCCATTTTTAAAAGCTCAGCCTGTGCAAGATAGCTTATAGCATTTCAAGTGTGAAAGAGAAGCAGCCAGATAAGCATCTGTTGAGCTAAATCCTCCTTAGATACTTTCTGCCTCTAAGCCTCAAAGCGATTCTAAAGTAAAGCAGGCAGGAATCAGCAGAGCAGGGAATGAAAAACAATTCTATTTTTAAATGGATAATTGAAATGAGCCACCTCAGGTGGTTTGAAGTGGTTTAATGAAGGTTGATACACAACCCTTCCGTGTGCTGCTTACACACAGCAGTCCCACCACTACCCCAGTGACAAACTAGGTGCAACACAGCTTAAGCTCCAGTTTGTCTGTGAATCCAGCAGCTGAACCTTTATAGGAGGTTATAAACAAAAATAAATTGTTTGCTTGGAACTCTGTGATTCTGCTTAAGCTTTTAAACCTTTCCTAGAATTAATCATAGAGCTGTTTGAGTTGGAAGGGGCCCTTAAAAGTCATCCAGTCCCACTCCCCTGTAGTGAACGGGACACCTACAGCTCCATCAGGTGCCCAGAGCCCTCCCCAGTCTGGTTATTTCCTCACTTGGTTCCTGCTGAATTCTTCATAACAATTGAGGCTCAGCTTCCAGCACCGATCACAAGTCCTTATGGCAATGCAAGGGATGCCAGAGCAGAGTGAGGCACGAGGAGGGACGAGAAGGATACATCTTTCCTTTTTGTTAGGCTGCTTGCTGGTGGACAAGAATCCCATCTGTTTTAAACAAGAACAACCCACAGGACTGGAGGGGCCAATAGGGCCCTTATGGTGGAGGTCCAGCAGTGTTGCCCAGGCAAACTGTATGGCAGAGTATGACAGAGCCATTCACTGTGCCAGTTTGCAGCTGGTCAAGGTGCTGACACCGTGTTCTGCTTTTGCTCTTTTCAAGACTGGATTAAAAATAGCAGCTCATTCTCCCATAAAATGCAACCAAGAACTAAATGCCCCTGATTCCAGAGGATGTAAATATCCAGGATTTACTGTGCTTGCATTACGTAGCCTGCAGATCTCCAACGCCTTTGATTTGCCCTCCACTCTGAACTCTCTCATTGTGCTGTCCACCCTGCACCAGGCTAATGCAAATATAGTTTGAATTTATGACCTCTGAAAGAACCAGACCAGTCTGACCCAGCCTTGAAACCCATCTGGGCTCTGCTCACAGCTCCACTCCTGACCTGCTGTGCAAGCTTGACAGATAAAGCTTTATTTGGCACCTTCCCCTTATCAGCACTGTTGGCTATGATTACAAGCAGACACAAGTCATCCCTCTCTGGGTTTCAGCATCCCATGCGGCCATGCCCCCTTGTAGGTAGCTCGACCAAATCCTCCAGTACACCAAATACATTTTCTAGACTGGCAGCATAACACTGCAGATGTTCTCCATGAGTTGAGGAACTCATGCATTTATCTTTGGGTCGTTTCTCTTTTGGAGATGGTGAAGAAGTAAAAGGTCATTTGGGGTTTCCTCAGACATAGAGGAGGATCTCAAAGGGGTGCTGGGCTTTTTTCCTAGCACATTCTTGTAGAGAAATACAAGAGCTGTCCATTTTCCATGCAACCGATGACCTCAAATGTTGATATCTTTCCATAGCACAGCAGGGACTGTGAACTCCTCCACATTCTCACCTGGCTTTATTCTTGGTTGCCCTCTGAGGAAATAGACTTCGAGTAGCCAAGTAGATTAGGATCATCAAGAGAGTCTAAAGGAATTATGCACTCACTTATTTTGCAATGTTCTTAGCTCTTTTGATGCTAGGGAAGTGACTTAACCAAATTTGAGAGACCTTCTTTTGAAGGTGAGAGCTGGCACTATCACACGAGAGGCAGCAACCTCCCCTCCGCAGGCTGAGCCCTTTAGCTTTCATTGCCTACACCGCTGAGTTTAATTAAAACCTGACTTAAGGTTCAATGATTCATGAGTCTTGTCTCCTTCAATTAGCAACTCGTGAAAGCTGAGCACAAAGCCTGGGAGAGCTCACAAAGCAGCAGAGTGCAGACTGAGAAATGCCATTGCTTCCCTTACTACAGATACAACAGAGCCAAAGATAAATTATCACGTACAAATAATGAGACAATACAAAACAGCAGATCTTATCAAGTATTCAGATATTTACAGCCTCACCGAGCTGCAAATGGATGCTAGCTGAAGGCGAGGTGCTCTTCTATAAAACACCAAGTCTGTTCTTTCTATCCTCTAGCAAAGCTCTGTATTTATGTTCCTGTTTTGCCCTTCTCTTTGTTACACATCATTAGCATTTTCTTTACCATTCTGTGTTACAGTCACCACTGCACATTCAAGATTTATGGGATCACAGTGCGTGAGTCTGCGCCTGTGCATGGATGATGGATTCAGGATATTTATAACTTTATTATTCTATAACCATTAAAATCAGACACGCATTCCTCACTCCTTAATTTGCACGAGTGCTTGAAATCATACATTCTTTATTACGATTTATCTCCAGATTGTAGGACATTGGCTGATCACCAAGCTGCTTGCACCGTGTAAATCACCACAACCTATAACTGGAGACATGGCTTTTAAAGCAAGCCTTAGCCTCACTGCTGGAGCATGGTGATTGAGCCAAGCTAACGTGTTTGTTGAGAGGAACAGAGTCGTCTGCAGCCTACTGCAGTCAAAGGAAACTCTCCAAAGTCCAAAGTGTTCTTTGTGCCCATTGGAGGGAGGTTCCCCACCACCATGGGGACATCTCCAAACTGGAAATCTCTGCAGGGCAGTGCTCAAAGAGAGCTGAAATCCTGCCCTGTATAGAGCTGCTAGGAATGAATTGGTGTATTCTAAATTTCCGAATCCTCCAACTGCCAACAGTCTTCTTCCACTACGGGTCTGGGATGAAGTCACAGGACTGTGAAAGGTGAATTTCAGCTTTTAAGATTGATCTGTTTTGACACTGGCACATGCCTTACACTTGGTGCAGGAGTCCCATTCCAGCTGCCCCTCTGGAGCTCCCTTGTCTTTAGCCTCAATCCTGTCCCTGATTTCTTTCTGCACACCTCCTGTCTTTCATCTTCAGGACATGTCAACCCAAGAAGACAATAAAAACAAGAAAACAGTCATTGAAAAGGATATCATATTCCAGAGCTTATATGAGTGGACACCCAACTGCAGAAATAACTCTGTGCTATGCAGATCCAGTTTAGGATTATGGCCTTGTGATAAGGGATCACAGGTATTTGCAAGTTTAGT
Organism: Meleagris gallopavo; assembly: GCF_905368555.1. Lineage (NCBI taxonomy): Eukaryota > Metazoa > Chordata > Aves > Galliformes > Phasianidae > Meleagris > Meleagris gallopavo. Next base: position 4,160,035 of record NC_139409.1, on the reverse strand, counting down.
GCCTGCATTTGTCTTGCTCCTGTACTTTGCATTTAAACCATACAGCGCTGGGAGCTCACAGAGAGATGAGAAAAGGGGAGAAATCCCTCTATGTGTCCATAGTTCTTTACACATTTTGAAGGCCTCCTTCATGGAATGATAAGCTGCTGGGCTTTCCCAGCACTCACAGTCTCTGAGCTCAGCCTGCAAGCAAGTTCCCAGGCATTACGAAAAAGAAAGAAATCCAACTTCAAAACTCCAGAATGACTTTAAAAAAGCTCCAAGGTCCTCCAGGAGGGTCCTTTTGCTGCCCCGAGTTATTCCTCATGGGAACAGACCAGCATCATCCCGACTGCTTCTTTTTTAGATGGAGTTGAAACGTAGCAGTTCTGTTAGCAGAACTTACAGGCTGTAATGTGGACATTAACAGAGCTACCCAAATAGATCCTCTATTGCTGATCCAACTGGCAATCAGAAATTGAGGCAACTTTGCACTTCAGGTGTGAGGTCATGGAGCTCTAAAAAAAAATCCAAGCAAATAAGCAGCATGTTGTATAAGTGGGGCTGTTCATTGCACATCGCTTGTCATTCTTTATTTTAGAAAAAATAGTTAAAATATCATATTTGTAAATGAAAGCAGAGGAGTACTTTTCCATTTGATGAGCACGTTGGTGCAGGAAAACAGTTGCAATAGAACATAAGCAGGCCAGGAATAAAGGAAGGTTCAAGGAGGTGCAATGATAACAGAGATATCTGCCGTGCTGCAGTTATTGCAGTCTGTTTTAAGCAGATGGGGCAAATTTGAGGCTGGAGTAGTGGGGATGTGGTCATGTTAGCTGACACCTGCTCACAAAGGAACAGCCCTTGGATCCGAATGTGTTCTTGGGTTGGCATGGGTCCTGAAGCCCAAACTGCTCAGTTCCCTCCATCTCCCCTTGCCCATAGGCACAAAGCAGCCATGGCACTGCCAGCTCCCTGACCTCTGTGCTCACCTTGGTGCCAAGAGCCTCCCTGCAGCTGGATGGAAGCAGAAAATCTCTGTGCTTGGTATCTGGGATGGCTCTTCCACTAGCATGACTAACGGAATGCTGAGGCTCTCAAATGCTAATCTCAGTCATTCAACTTGCAGGGTGGTATCTGAGCAAGAACCTGAAATTGCTCATTTAGGTGCACAATTAAACTGTCAGTCAGGGAAGATGATTCAGAGGGAGGAAAATGCTAACACGTAAACTGTATCCGATTGGGTGCCAGGTGCCCTGCAAGCTTGTCAGAGCAAGGGATCATAGAGTCAGAAGTTGGAAGGGTCCCCTAAGGGCCATCTGATCCAACTGTCCTGCAATGAACAGGGACACCCACAGGTCCATCAGTGCTCACAGCCCCGTCCAAACTGGCCCTGGGTTTCTCCAGGGATGCATTTCAACAGGTCCACATCTCCCCTGTACTGAGGACTCCACATCTGGACGCAGTGCTCCAGGTGAGGTCTCCCATTGCAACGCAGAGGGGCACATCCCCTCCATAGCCCTGCTGACCACAATAGCAGAGAGATCCATCGTGCAGCAAGGCACAGCTGTGTGACTCAGTTCCTTCCTGTTTTCCCAGGAAAATGTTTAATATTCCACCTTCTCTGTTTCCCCCACCATCTCATTTGGATCTTTTATGTATGACATCCTTTCTGATGATTGATTTGAGCTATTCTTGCTTTATCAAATTAAAGAAGAAAGAAAATACAACCAACGCCCCTTGCAGAAGATTAAAAGAAACTTCCTCTAGAAACACGAGAAAAATAGGTGCCTTAACTCACTCAAACGGGACGTAAGACGTGCTGACTACAAAAGGATTAGGTTCTGTTTAGAGAACTGTTTCATTTTTTGAACATAGCAAGTGAGATCTCCCAAAAGTTAGCATGTTAGCTAACTAAATTAATCCAATTTATTTATTTATTTCTTAACTTCTCTAAGGCTTTTTGTATTTGGGTGTTTATTTTCACCTACCCTAGTTCTGCCAGGAGCAAAGGAACAAACAGATCTGTTTCACTGCAGCTGAAGTCAGAGTTCTCATAGGTGATTGCGAGGCCCTCCAACAAAATAGTTCTGGGAGATCCAAAACCTCTTCAACCTCAAATCAAACAGGCTATGGGACATAGTTCAAAGAGGGACTTCTCCTATTATTCAGTTCATTGCGTGGCAACACGTGCACAAATTAAAATTAAAAAAAGGATCAGGCAAACAGGAACATGACTCTCATCCATTGAGAAAGGCCCTGAACCAGAGGGGGTGAACCTGATGCATCTGTGCTCAGTGTCAGGCAGATGATGATTGACAAAAGCCAACACCAGTGTGAGGGAGCCCAAGGTTGGGATGCTCCGTGTGGGAGGCCAGGCCTTCCTCCTCCCCTGAGCAGCAGGACAACAAGCACAGATGCCTCCTCCCAGCATTCAGAGAGAACAGATTGGGAATCAATATGGACAACACCACCCTATTTTGGGGAGGAGGGAACGAGAGAGTTTAGTTGAAGGATGAAAGCCATGCCACAGCAGTCTGAGTCGGATGGGAAGTGGTCAGAGAGCTTCCCACCACCGAGCTCAGGGGATGTATCTCTGTAATGACCACAATGGAACCCACATTTCACGCTGTGGCAATTGATCGTCAAGCATTGCACCACCCTTTAAGCACCTACAGAAGAAAGTTTTGATCTTTTCAGCACGTTTTCCACCCAAGATGGGAGGTGGAGTGGAGCTGGGTGTTGCTGGGTTGGAGGAGATCAGCTCATGACCTTTGTATCTGTTTGATAGCTCCAATTACTTCCTTTTTCTTTCTCATTTGGAATGGTCCTCCATTACCCAGCAAATTGTTTCAGAATAACTGGCTAATACGTATTTTCTAGAAGTCCTGTAGGTCTCATTTGTTTAAAAGTCAGGCAGGCATTTAAGAATCTGAGCTCCACTGAATTTCAAAAAGGTATGAGACTGCTGAACTACTTCAGTGCTTGGGTTTGAAGGCTAATTTGTCGCTTTAATTCCACCTCTTCTGTTCTTGGAGTTGTATCACAGCCAAGCCCAGTTATAGAAGCAATGAGGAATTACTCTGTACAAATAATTGGGCTGCATGTGTTCAGATTTTTGTGCTTTTTAAAAAATACGGGTTGATTACTAACATCAAAGTATTACAATAATGAACAAGCATAGCAGGAAATACAAAAATAACAGCTTGAGCACAAAGAACCCATAAACAGCCAACTATGGCAATATTTAAACAATGTAATACCAGAACACAACTGCATTTTGACCTTCATCACGTACCACTGAATGGAAAAGGAAAGGTTGCTGTGTTTGTGTGTTGAATTTCACTTCCCACTGATGGAGGAAATCGAAATGCCAGCCAATAACTCAATAGGTTGTACTTCCAGAGAGATGTTTTAATAGAATGAAGCTTTCATTTTCAAAGGGGAAGAAACTTCAGCTGTAAGAATACCATCTGCGTTAGCTCTTATTTACTGATGAACAAGCTGCTGGCTGCCGTTGTTGCATTGCACACCCTAAGGCACTGAATGACACAGTACTCAATGTTTAGGCTATTTGAACTGCTGCATTTGGCTCAGTAAGAATCAGACAGATACCCAGTAAAGACAATCAGACAGGTGAGATACAGGCAGAGCCAGCAATAATTCTGTGAAGACCCATGCTAAGGTTAAGACTCAGGGAATTAATTGAGGACATGGACAAGCATAGAACATAGAATCATAGAATCACCAAGGTTAGAAAAGACCTCCAAGATCATACAATCCAACCATCCGCCTACCAGCAGTGTTTCCCCACTAAACCATGTCCCTCAGTACAAAATCTCAGCAGCCATAAAGGATGGGCTCTCCCCATCACCACGGTGACCATCATCTGCCGACGTGTTATGTGCCTACTTGTGCCTCTGCTCCTTCCCTCTGTGCCCATCTCACGTGAGATGGGAAAAGCTACATGAGATGTCCTCACAAGGTATATCTGTCTTTCTCCAGTTGGCCACAGAGAGTCTGGACAGGTAATTCAGATCACAGACCTGAAATTATGGGATGTTAGTCCAATTTATATCCACAATATCCTGCTGTAAATTATAATCGCTTCTACTATTGCAGTTCAACCTTTCTTGGTGATGATACGGCTGGAATCTGTAGTGAAAATCATGCAGCTACCCCAGTGCAACCTGATGGATTAAATGTGTAGCACTGCAAAAAACAGAGGTGTGCCCCGGGGTGTGGAAGTTTCGGCTCTGGGGATGAGTGTTGAGAGACAAGGATTTATTCAGTTTTATTTTTTTTTTCCCCACCCCAGTGAACTGGAAAGGAAATGGACAGGAGGATGGAATCTTTTGAGCTCATTTCGAGACATTTTTCTTAAACCGAAATTAGATGTTCCGTGAATTTGAGGGGATTAACACAATTATTTTTTATGGTCAATCTTTAATTCAAAATGCCATTCTCCAAATGAAATACCAGAATGTTTTCTTAAGCAAATCTAATTGGAGCACTTTGCCTGTCATGTTTTTCTGTATTTTTCAGGCCAAAACTCTTTGCTACATTTGACCCAGACCTGTCGATTTGTCCCCTCAAATGTTCTCCAATAAATTTACTACATAGGTCACTGAAATATTTGCAAGTCCTAAAGGCACAGGTCTCTTTCCCAATGTTTGTAATAATAACGGTTCGTACAGTGGACAGCAAAAGCACTACAAATATTGTGGATGAAGGCATAAATCAGCTATAATTTCAGAGAAGCCGATGGCTTGGGATACCCACAGTGTCTCTGCATTAATGCTCAGCATTCACTGATGAATGCTAACGCACAAGCGATGCGCTGTATCTCTGTATTTCTCCAGCTGTAAAGTGTAAGCAGACCTTTCTGCTCCTGCACTTAATTTTCTTGAGGGCTGTAAAATTGCAATCTATCTCCAGAATAAACCCACTCTCTGAAAAGTGATTTCTTATTCGCTTCTTTATGTGAGGTGTTAATACTTCTTACTAGCTGTCACCTTCGCTCTGCCGAGCAATCAATAATTATGGCTCTCTTTACACCTTCAACAATAAGCACCTATAATGAATGGCAGTTGCAAAGGTTGCTATTGCTCGAGTGCTCCCTATAGAATTGGTTTTAAATGCTGTCATTCCATCTGCTCTCTCTCCTGTATGGCAGAGGAGCGTTTCTGTGGCTGATGGTGATGCGCTGGAGTCCAAGTGATGGCCTTCTTGTTATTGATGAGAATGTTTGTGGAGAAGGAAAGTGCATTTCAAACCCTTCCTGAAATACTTCAGTGCACACCAGCACAGGCAATAGGGAGGCTGCTCCAGTGCTTTTGTGAAGGAGAATAGAAATGGTGTCCAAATGGGACAATTGCCCATGGAGGTTTTCCTAGTTAATATCGGTGATTTGCTCAGAATCAAGTGCTTCTCACTTTACATTCTACTTTTTCATTCCTACTGGTTTCTTATTCAGGTCCCAGAAAGACCTTCAGCCACCTGTCCCACACGGCCTGGTGTAGGGTCTGGCCACCCAAAAGCATGCAGGGGTTCTTCCAAACTGTGTGGGAAGGGCTTGTGCATTCACATAAAAACATCACGTCACTGTTTTTCATGTCAGATGGAGCTGATTCTAAATTAAACTTCTAAGGATTTCTATTCAGAGGGAGGGGAAGAAGGAAGCTTGCCTTTGCCATCGGAGAATAGCACAGATACAGCTGTCTATTTTATCTGTAGTGATGGTGACAATGAATTGAAATTCACCTGCTTTTCTGTGGGTCTCGAGCTTGCAGACATGGAGTGCTTGCATCTCTCTTTGAAGACAATAAAACAATCAGAACTCATGTGTTAGAGCCAGTGAGTGGGTCAAGAAAGGTATTCTTTTTCTCCTTTCTGTACCACACAGCAAGCACTGAGCGCTGGTGGAGGTCAGGACACCCCTCTGGCACACCTGTGTTACACATGGCTGGAGGTGACAGCTGCTCCCCATCAGGTGTGGGTACTCTGCACTGTGACACCTGACAGAGGCAGGCTGCAGGCTCAGAGCAGCAATCAGAGGGGCTTTTTACTGCCTCCTGCAATTTTGGGCTACAGGAGTTACCCAACTCTTGGCTTCCCACAGAAGGCAGTGGTGGCCCATGCATCCTCTTCACCTTCCTCTGAGATGCAGAGTGGTACTTTGGGCCACCCTGCTCTTCCTCTGAGACACGAAGAGGCTCCTGAAGATTAAAATGCTTTATAATTCAATTAGCATGAAAGCAACTCTTCTCTATAGAGGAATGCTCGTGCTGTTTCCCCAGTGAAACAGAGGCACAGTCATGTGTGAGACATGACTACAGCTATGTGCTTATAGCTAGGGAGTCAGCAAGCACTGATATCCTTGCTGCATGGCACAGACACCTTCCATCACTGAAGGTGGAGCCATTCCCCATTCCCACTTGGCTGCAAGATGAGGTGGCATTGCTTTTTTTTTAAATGCATCTTCTATATAATTGCTCTCCAGGCTGAACCATGTCTGAGGACCTGATGGAGCTGTGGCTGTCCCTGTTCATTGTCGCAGAATTGGGCCAGATGGCCTTGAAAGGTCCCTCCTAACTCTAAGGATTCTATGATTCTGTGCCTACCTGCAGGGAGACCTTAGTCTTGAGAAAGACACAATGGAAGAAAGAATATGCTTTGCAGACAAGCCCTACCTAAAGCAGTAAATGAAGTCATAAAGCCATATAGAGAATGACACAATGAAGGAAATTGGCTTTTTCTCCATCAGTCATGAAACGATAAGGAAATAAGGACAATTTCAGTTAATACATTAGAACACAAAATGACACTGAGGAGTGGCAGGAAAAGGATCACAAGAGCTCCTCCAAAGAGTTCATTCGCCTGAGTTTCTGGTCTGATACTTGTCTTTTCAAACAGCATTGACATGGATGCAATAAGTGCCTGTAGAGATGTACCAGTAGAGAAATGGGTGGGGGGGACGTTACCAACATAATGTGACTACATGGGGACTGTGGGTCAGCCAAGCCTCCATCAAAAGGAATTGGTAAGAGCCAAAGCTCTTGGTATTGCTTTCTTGTAATATCTGAAAGCCCTCTGTTCAGAAGCACCCGCCACTCCTAAGTGTGGTTGCAATAAAATGAGATGGGGTAAAAAAAAAAATTTACAAGACATATTTTGCTCACAATGCTGAAGTGGAATACATTTGCACTTACAGAATTAAGCATTTCTCATTTCTCGCCTAAGTTTTAGCATATTTTCTGCAGGGAATTTATGGCTGTGAGATTGCCTTAGTTGAGAATTACTGGAAGTGAAAAGGAACGCTCTCTATCCAGCTAGGGCTATGAATAATGTGTGCATGTGCTCTCACATATACCCGTGTGTGCTGCTGTCAATTTTGGGCACTTAAAGATTTATGAAGTGTAAAATGCAATCTCCAAATGGTGGCAATTCTCACTGAGAATAAAATTCAAGAGTGAAAAATGTATGTGAACGGTGAAGAACTGAAAGATCTTCATCATGAAAAAGAAGTCCTTCACCTCTCAGCCTGTGTTATGCATTTAGAACCTTTTCACTTGTAGGGTCCTTACAAGTCACCTCCTTCTTCCCAATAAGAATGGAGGACGTACATAATCACAACACTCATGTCAAGGAAGATTTTAAAGCCAAACAATAAGATTTATTTATTATTAATAAGATTTATTTATTATTGTTTTACACCTCTGGCACCCAGCAACCATCCATAACCTCATAATCCTTTTGGGGACAGAAGTGGTACTCCATGCTTCATCCTGTGTGTTGTGAATGGCTTTATTGCCACAGTTCTGGTTATTAATTTAAACGTTTAACCACAAATGGATCAAAATGAGTATAGCAAAGGGGTGATGTTCACTGGAAGTAGGCAAGCAAACCAGATGGAAAACTTATCTGGATGGATTAAGTGCAGCATAGGGTGAGCCATGTAGCAAATCTGTTGGCATCTGAGCCAGCTCAGTCCACGGCTCTTACACAGACCTGGACAAATGAGTTCATTTCTGTGTGTATTTCCTATTTAGCTGCATCTAACCGCCTGCAATGCTACAGGTTGGTGCTTCCATGATCTAGGGCAGAATCTTGCTGATAGTTCATCATAAGCACTTCAGGCACAGGCCTTGGCCAAGACACTACTGGAGTATGAGCAGAAAAACAACAGGAAGGGCTTTGTTTCTCCTTTAGGAGCTGCCTGCCTGTGCCAGTGTGCAGCACTGTTGCACGACTCAGTCTGTAGAGTCTGGATGCCATGGGAATCAGATGGGGAATACCAGGGATGTGATGCATGGAGAAGGCAGTCTGGGCTAAAACAAAGTTACACACCTCAGCTATTCTTGTCTCTTTAAACCAACAGATTGCAAGTCTCTTTTCACGCAAGCTTTCAACTCTCCTTCGGGAGGAAACCAAGAGATGTAAGCATTGTATGCTTTAAGCAGCATTTGGAGAGGACGTCAATTAATGAAGAACAGCGCTATTGAAATATTTAACTATAAAGTATAATGTGAACATCTGAGCAAAGGTGCAGTAAATCACAGCTCTCTTTAAAATACTGGTACTTTCTGATAAACAGATTATCCTTTTTCTTTAAAGATCAATCCAAATATATCTTGTACGTAGCAGTAGGTACTGGACTGAGCTCATGTTCTCAAAACCCAAATCCTGCAGTATCATGGATTTTCCACCTAGCCAATGTGTTAAATCAGTGCTATCAAACTATGATAACGACTTCTAAAACAGTAGGATGTTAAATGCTAATAGCCAATAAGTGGCCCAATGGGCCATGGCTTCCTAAAATAGCTGCAGCCTCCAAGGAAAGTAAATGATGAGCAGATAGCAGAATTTCGCACAGGGTTTCTAACATCTGGCCTCTAAGTTCTCTCAATCAGTGATGTTTTGTGATCTGGTTAAATAAGTATTTTTTGTTTGTAGTAAAACCATCACTCTCAGAACATCAGAATAACTTGGTGCAGTTAAGTGGAACAGCTTTATAGAGGATAATAGTGTTACTTTAAATTTTCTGGACTTACTGGTCCGGTATTTCATGAGAGAGGGTCAGCATACTTGTTTACTAGCATGTTATTTTCTTTTTCTGAATTTAGGTTCTCTCTTTGGTACTGTTCACACCTCATATTTGCCCAGACCTACTTCTCACTATGCTGAACCCAACATTTAAGAAGAATATATATATATTCACATATTTTAAATGATATCAGAACTATCAGAAGTATATTAATGAAAGACTTTTTGCAGCTTCCTTTGTGAACCACTGTATGGGAACTGCTGAATCACAGCTTGAGCCTCTGATTGACCACCTGAGGCGAGCAATGAGTCAGCCCTGGGAGCACAGGTGAAGGCAATTCTCCTGTGCTTCTGGAAGGGGTGGAGCCTGGCTGCACCTCTCCTAGACCCCATTTAAGAGCTGACTGCCAGTAGGGAAGGATCTCTTCTGGAGATCTCTCCTTTTGGAGTTTTCCAGCAAGTCCAGAACAAGAGTAAGCCTTCTATCTATTCTTTTTGGTGTAGTAACCTGCTTAGCCAAACTCTCTTGTATATTTCTTAATTATAATGTATGTCTATTCATTGATTATACGACCACCAATTCATATTTAGACTGCTCTTTTAATAACTAGCTGTAACATCTAGTCCATGGGTGTCCATCCTTTTGGCTTGCCTGGGCCACACTGAGTGAAGAGGGATTGTCTTGGGTTGCATGTAAAGCACATGATGAAGTTAATGTATGTAAGAACACAATTTCTTCTTTATATATTTTTATTAAAATATGAAATAAAGAGAGCAAAACCCCATAAAACTGTCCTTGTTTTTGTGAACCTAATGCATCGTTTTGGTTCGGTGGCAGTAGTTGCAGTTCTTTGTGAGATCTCAAGGTGTTTGTCAGAGATTTTTGATGAAACTTTACTCACGTTCTCTTGCCAGCAAGCTTTGCAACCAGCTGTAGGCAGTCTGTAGGAGGGTGCTTGGAAGCGTAGCCTTGCTTAGCAGAGAGGCAACCTTTAATGGTATGAGTGGTGGTGAATGCTGGTGAGAGGGGAGCTCGATGGCTTCTGTGGAAGGCAGCTGTTTTATGTTCTTTGTGAACAAATCAACGTGTCCAATTAATGTAGCACCAGCCTCACCTGCACACACAGTTCACACTTTTTACCTGACACGAAAATAAATGAGTCCACGCTCCCCATTTAATGCTAACACTTGATTTCTTGTGCTAGCAGTGGACTCAGTTTGTAAGAACTCAAGGTCACAGTGAAACGTGTGGGCGTACTGCTCTAAGCGAGCGTCAAACACACAAACCTCCAGAGCACAAAAATGAGAAACCTTGACAAAAGAGATGGAAATAGAAGGAATGCACTGCAGACAGATCCCACTTTATCTTTACAGATGCGAAGAAGTTTCACTACCATTCATATACAACAAAGAAAATAATTCCCAGGTGAGAACCTATACTTTTCTTTTCAGCAGACAACTCTTTACTCTTAATAGTCCCCTTAAACTTGACCTTGATTAATGCAAAATACTTCTCAGGTAAGTGTGGGTGGACACAAGGTGGCCTGGGTTAAATTCCTATGTGTCTCTAAAGAATACCATCCTGGGCTCCTACCCTGAACCACCTGAATGCCAATTGCTGCAGATCCTACTTGCAAACAGTAAACTAAATGGCTGAGCAAAGCTATTCTTCGTTGAGGGAAGAAAATGCCAATGGAAAGACAAGCAGCCAAAGATGTGATACCAACCTGTTGTTCCCTGGAGTATAATGGTATTTCTTTAAAGCCCTCCTCGTTTAGATGCTGGCTGTGCTTTCCTCCTATAGTAACCCAGTGTCCCCTGTTGTTAAGTCTGTCTGGCCAACTCTCCTGGGTAGGGACCCAGATATGATAAGAAATACCTCACAAGTCAAGTACATCTTGGACTCTTCCCTTCAGGTCCCTCTCTCTAGCAGACACCAACGGGTCCAATCCCCTTGCCAAGGGTTCCCATCCACGTTAGCCTGGTCTCATCACTCAGGACTACTGTCTTTGTTCAGGAATGTTGTACAGTGTGTGTTCAAAAAAGCTCTCCTTTCCCTCTCTCAGCAAGTGTTTCTCATTTGTAACTTGTTAGTTGTTGCAGGACTGCCTGTTTATGACTTATTTAAGCACTCTTCATAGTGTGATATTTAGCAGCTCTTCTCTTAAACAGTTCCTTGGTGTCTCTGTAGTTTTCTGTCCCCAGAGCTGCTTTCACAGTGCTTAACGTAACTTTCTCCCTTGTCACACCCAGTGAGGACACTGAACCATAAACCTAGCCCAGATTTCTCCAAGGGCATCAGCACAGTGAAAGATAACTTCTGCCCCTAAACCCCCACTTACACAGCACTGCTGTGGTCACACAGGGATTCGGCTGCCATACGTGATCTTGGCAACCCTATGGCTCTGATGTCACTTGCAGAAATGGCTTTGGGCAGAGAAGCATTAGTGGATACCTTTTCGATCTCCAATACAAACTGGGATGGCCAGAGAGCCACCCCAGTTCTCCTGAAGGCTTTACACACCAAATGCCTTTGGTATCTTGAGATGTTTTGTTGTATTTGGGCACACTAGTCAATGAGCTAGAAATGCAAAATGACCTTTTCTTTTTGTGTGTTCATTCCTTGTGCACATTAGCAGGAAATTCTTTCCCCTCACTGCACTGCAGTCCTTCGCTGTCCCAACTGTCCTTTCTGCTTTCCTTTGCTGTGCTCTGGCAGTGCACAGGGGAGTGCTGCTATGAGGCAGCCTGATAAGCTGTCAGGTTTTTAATTTGTGCCTAAAAGTTGCAAGTGGAGGCTGGAAGTGTTATTCCCATCAGCTGAACTGAAATAGCACCACAACGATAAGTCCTTCCACAAGAAGGAGCAGGAAGGGGATTATTTTCAACCAGATTTCAGGCCTGACCTTCCACATGGCAAGCTGCAGAAGCCTTTGCCCGTGTGTTACTTGCCCTAGGATGTGTGCTTCTCAGTGTTGAAAGGACCCTCATAATGCAGCACCCAGTACTGTGCTCACACTGACTGGAGAGCCACAAAGAGCAGAAATAACAGATAGAGTTGAGAATCATAGAAACATAAAATCATAGAATGGGTTGAAAAGGACCACAATGATCATCTGGTTTCAACCCCCTGCTATGTGCAGGTCACCAAACAGCAGACCAGGCTGCCCAGAGCCACATCCAGCCTGGCCTTGAATGCCTCCAGGGATGGGGCATCCACAACCTCCTTGGGCAACCTGTTCCAGTGCCTCACCACCCTCTGAGTGAAAAACTTCCTCCTAATATACAACCTAAACCTCCCTAGTCTTAGTTTAAAACTATTTTCTCTTGTTTGGCTTATCTTCCTTCATCCATGGGCTGATTTTCACAGTGCCTGGAAGGGAGACCAATAGACAAATGGACAGATGGATGTACAGCTTTAAGAGGCTGAGTTTGCTGAGAGCTGAAATGAGACTTTCATTCCAAACCTCCAAAAATACGTTGAATTTACCTGGTAGCAGAGGGTGACAAAGCCTGAAATTTCAACACATCTGCACAATTCCAAGTGGAGCTCAGCAGTTTTGCTTACGTTTGAATTTGCATGGTTGGTGTTCATCCAACCCATGTGTCAATGTGAACCCATTGCTACAGTAGAGATCAGGAAAGTAAATTCACCAAACTCAGAAATGGAAGGAAAATGCCATTGAGAACATTTGGATGTGACTCAGAGGAAAGCTTTCACCTGATAAATGACATTCAAGTGCTCAGGATCTCCTTCATGGTTGGACAGAGATAGCAGGGATGCAGTAGATGCATTTGATACTGTCTGTCTTCAGAGGTGCACAACAGGACTTGTTGCTGTATTCATATCATCCCTGAATCTCAAAAACCTGCCTGGTCCTCATTTTCCTGCTTCCCTGTTGCACAGCTTTTGTTAATACTGTTTTCTGCTCTTTCCCTGGCACTGGGAACAACCTCTCCTTTTCCCTTTAGACGTAGCTTCTCTTTTGGTGTGTTTTTCTCCATTCTCATCATCACAAGATGTCTCAACTGATGGAGTCACCTGGGCCTGTCATTCAGTCCTGGCTGTGCTGAAGTCTTTCCTTTTGTTGTACACAACACAAACAATCTCTGTCTTCTGGGACTGAAATGTTCTGGTTTTATACTTGGTGCTGTGCTTAAAGGACACACAACGTTCAGGAGATTGATCTGGGTAACGCAGTGCATCCTCTCTTAATAATCCGGGAAACCAGAAGCATAGAATGATCACAGAATCATTAAGCTTGAAAAAGACCTCTAAAATCATCATGTCCAACTGTCAGCCCACCCCACCATGCCCACTGCCCACATCCCTCAGTGCCACATCCACATGTTCCTTGAACACCTCCAGGGACGATAACCCACCACCTCCCTGGGCAGCTGCCCCACTGCATCACCACTCTTTTGGAGAATAAATTTATCCTATATCCAACCTGAACCTCCCTTGGAGCAACTTAAAGCCATCACCTCTCATCTGATAGCTGTCATCTGGGCGAAGACACTGACCCCCACCTTAACGTTTTCATGCATATTCCTCCAAACTCAGTGTGTAGAAAGCTGGTTTTGAGTTCATGAACCAAGCTAGAGGCTTCTTTTTAAAACAGAATTCCTCTGGTGTGTTTAAAGTATTCTCAGTATGATCACAGAGCCAGACTGATCACCTCCTTCTTGCACAATCTACACTGGACATCTTCAACATCAATTCAGAAAACACTCCTCCAAAGCCAAAACAGCAACCAGGCATTGGGCACATGCTGCTCTGCTTCAGCTACTGGTTTCTGGCACATGAGTTGAAGTGAGAGGACTGGTACTTCTTCCTATTGCTGTTCTGGCCTGGGCTTTGTTCTTCCCATGTTTAGCTCTGCTGAACACAGTCAGTTTTTGAGTGTGTGCAATTCGGTATAGGTAGCACATAGACATGAGGGCAGGCTACCTGCCTTTACGGTGAAGGTAGCAGTTGTCAGTGCTAACACACATCCCTCTAATGCCTATAGGCAGAAAACACTATGGGAACAGACCCTGTGAGATGAGTTTCCCCACACAGCAGTGGGATTTGCCCAGAAGGATGAGAGAGGAACTGGGTTTATCTGCCCCTCCTTTACAGTGACACTACCAGAAAAACACTGCAGGACATACCTAGGGGTGGGAGGGAGACAAGGTAAGCCAGCAGTAGGGCTCAGCACGTATTCCCTGTGCACACATACACATCTACTACATGCATACATATATGTATACACCATATATATCTATACTTGTATACACAAGGCATCCGTGTGCATCAGCACAAACAGAAAACACAGCACTCACAAGTACAAACAGCTCCAGCCACCTCACTCTGTTCCTCCTCTTGCAAATCAGGGTGGAATTCTGCCAGTGCAATATGTATATACACACATATACACACAAATAGTGGAATATATATATATTTGTATATATAGTTAATGCAATACACACACACAGTGTGGATTCTTTCAGTAGCTGAGCTTAGTCACTTGGATTTTAATAGCTGGTTCTTGGAACCCAGCCTCCCATTGCTGACACCTGGTCCAGATCCATGGCCATCCCAAGGTTCTGTTGATTCAAATACTGGAGGGACTGGAGTGTCTGTAAGTCACCTCTTGGAGGACTGTAGATCTCAGCCAGTTGCTGGAGAGACCACTTGAATGTGTGTGGATGTGTGCACACCTGTTGGAAGTACACACTAAGCATCACAACTGGCTGAACCTGGGGATGGGGACATGCTGCCATCTCCCATCCATCCCCAAAGCACTTTGAGCTCTCCCTTTCCCTGTCTTTGGTACAGCTCCTAAACATCCCAAGATAAGTTGTGCACAATCCCAAGATGTTTTTTCCCTGCATCCCATAACGAACCCTGTGCTCCTCCAGGCAGAATCTCTTCTCTCTTGGTCTGACTGATGGTGACTGGTGTCATCCCCAAACAGTGGACTGAGCACCCTGTGATGGCACAGGAGCTCCCTAGCACTGATGGAGCAACTGGGGATCCTTTGGCTTCTTCTTACACAGCCTTTGTGTTTACGGTAGTTAACTCTTCATTGCACAACCAGACAATGAAGATCCAACATGGCCCCACACAGAATGGTTTGGTTGTGTGACCACAAACACACAGCCAGAAGTCAGTCCCAGAAAGATGCAGAGAATGTTAACTCAAGTTCAACAGCAAGGTCAAGAGCTACAAGATAACATCCCAGAACATCTCAGTTTGCTCCTCTAGTAGATGGACCTCCATTAGCCCCACAGATTTGGAGGAAGGTTAGTGGGGATGCATCAAGCTGTAGGCCTGTATGTAGTACTGCTTCTTCATTTGATAAATCATTGGTTTTGTTAAAAGACTTTCTTTTGTTTTTGCACGATTCTGGGCAGTCTTGATCTCAACACAACTAATGAAGTGTTATGACGACTGCTGTAAGACAGAATCATAGAATCATTGAGGACCAACCGTGTAGTCCAACATCACCCCATCACTGCCATACCCACTATGACCATGCTGCGATCAGTTGTTGCTAAAATAGAAGGCTGCTTCTCTCTCTTCTCCTAGGATCTCCTCCTCCTTGAGACACTGATTGAGAAGTATCCCCAGGAAGGAATTGGAACAGCACAGAAGCAAGGATTGTATCATGAATCCTCCTGAAAGCTGACTTTCAGTATGTGTGCCCTTTTCTTTGTAATCCATGCATACCTCAGCATTAGCTGTAACGTGAAGGAATGGGCACACTGGATAAAGCCACCAACACTTCAGTTGGTGAGTCTTTGTCTTTTGAGGCTCGGTTAGATAATAGGCACCTGGGACCTAAATCAATGTCATATGCTACCTTCCTCCTCAGCTTGGAGGAGGTGTTGCCGTCCGACCAATGCCTTGTTGCACAGCTGGGAATACCTCTGAGGACTGGCTTGGAGACTATGGGAGAGAGTTGCCTGCCTGGTTGTTGAAGGGCAAAGTCTTTTTATGCAATGTCATGTAGATCCCACCAGTAATCTATGGTCTCTTTTAATATCATGCAAATTAGACAGCTATTCATCCCTGGAGATGCCTCGGGCAAAGGCTGTTATTGCACTGGAAAGGTGAGAGAGAGCATTTGGCATTTATCTGGATGACATGATGTCACTGATACAGCACATTCCCCAGGGGCATTGGAAGAGCTTTCTTGACAAAAAGAAGAGAAGCAAGTGAAACTTTTGCAAACACCAGCTCTGTCACCAGCCTGCTGTCTGCCCTGCACCTACAGCACCATCCAACTCCTTATGCTGGCAGGGCACTGAGCTACAAGAAGGATGGAGCCCCTAAATTCACAGATCACCACTGTAAGGCTCCCCAGATCAGCGCATATGCATGAAGGCAGTCTGTCGTGTGCTCACCACTTGCTTCCAAGGATGGGGAAGAAGGATTGCCATAAGTGCCAGCAGCAAGGCAGTGTATATATCCTCCAGGCATTTGTCAGTTGTAAGGCTGCCAGAAACACCTCGCCGCTCCATCTGTCACCAAGAACATTTTAAGAATGTGACTGTGTCCCTCATCCCAAGAAGGATATTGGAGGAGAAAAAGGATTCTGAGGCAGAAAGGTCTTAAAAGCCGTGTTTTATACAAACACAGGAAGCACAACCAGCTCAGCACTTCATGCCTGGCTTCGTGCTTGAAAGCAGCCTGCTCCGGTAGTGAATTCATTCCGTACTGCCTATTCCTCATGGTTGATGTTTAGTTTTAGGGTTCATCAAGGCTTTTATTAATCCTCCATTTGCTTACTGTGCCAAATGCTGACAGTTCATTACAAATAGCTTGCCCATGTTGAGGACAGGGCATTTCAAGAAGTCATGAAGGCACCTTTGATAATAAACCCTCAGCACAGGAGATGCAAATTTCTTGCTCAGAAAGCACATGCTTGTAGAGCTCTCATTGCTGTGCTATATTGGAGGTCCTTGGTGTCTGCTGCATGTCTCTTCCTGGAACATGACTTGAGAACAGTGAAAAAGTGTTTAAATTATGTGTCAGCAGTCACACAGATGGTCTCTGTCAGACCAGGAGCTGCCTGCAGCCTATTTCCCTCTCACCTGCTCTGTGTCAGTGAGACAGCGATGCTGTGGCTATAAGAAGGATCTTGTTTTTAATTCAATGTAGCATATGAGCTCAGCCTCCTCACTGAACACAACGCAGATGGAAAAGGCTGGGCAGCATTCCTGCTCAGAGGGCTTTTCCAACCTAAGGACAGCATCCTAAGCACAGCTAGCACAACACATGTCTGCTAAGAGATATGGATCAGTTCTGTAATGTCAGCAAATAAAATAGATAGCATGGCAAGGAGAGGTGCCCAGCTCACACATAGTGTGGAATCACGGAACCATTAAGGTTGGAAAAGACTTCTAAGATCTAGTCCAACCATCCACGTACCACCAATATTGTCCATTATCCACGTCCCTCTGTGCAACATCCCCATGGTTCTGAAACATATCCACCACCTCCCTCAGCAGCCTGTGCCAATGCATTGCCAGACTTTCTGAGAAGAACTCGATCCTGATATCCAATCTGAGCCTCCCCTGGCACGACTTGAGACCATCACCTCCCACTCTACTTCTGTTACCTGGGAGCAGGTGTTGTCTGCAATCTTACTGAAGGTGTGCTCGATTTCCTCATCCAAGCCATCAACAACAACATAAAACAGGACATGCCCTTATACTGACCAAGTGACTGCATCACTTGTGACCAGAAATCCATTAAAGATGAACCTCCCAAACACGTATGAATGCAGTGTAGGTACAGTTGTAAGCAGCAAGAGGATACACAGCCACAAACCAGAGACTGAGAGAAGCTAATTCAATTTCTTCTTTGGTTTGCACCAAAGGCCTCTCACAAGGGCAATGCAGAAAGAGTGAGCAAAGCAATAGGATGGGCCCAACGTTGTGTCCATCTGGTTTGTGTTGTTCTGAAATGTGTTTGCAATCAGTGGTTGAGTAAGGGATGAGACACCAGCCAACTTCGGGGAGGCACACAAAGAGATCTGACTGACATGAGCACCAGCCCTCCACAAGTGAGCAGTCTAAGCACATTGCCATTCATGGGATTTTAGTGCATGCCTTTACCAGCAAAGCATCCAGCCTCTGGCTATAGATACTTAAGGCTCTGGGGACCTGATAACATGTGCAGAACAAGCTGCTAAGGCACTGAAGCAGAGAGATCAGTCATTGCCACTTTCAGCACTCGTTGTTGTTAAGTGGTCCCAAATGGCACCGTAGTCCTTGCATGAATCCACTGGAAGAGTCACTTTTGGGGAGGAATGGCTCTGGGAATTGCACAGATCCCTGTGTATATACATTGTTTTTGGTGGGAACAATGTGTTGTGAGAACAGTGATGTGATGTCAGCTCTCACTTGTGATGTTCCAGGCCCACTGCAGCCATCACGTGCAGCAGAGAGATCCATTTGTTGGCTTCGGCATGGAAACAGGAGAGGCAAGTATATGGCTGGTGGTAGTGGGCTGGGACAGCAATTAGCTCTATTTTGACATCAACAGTCTGCTGCCAAGTGGCAATACATTTTGCTGAGGTAATTTTCCAGTGTCATCCAAAGGCAGACCCACACTATTTCATCACTCTGGTACATCAGAGCTGCCTACAAATGCTGTCGTGAGCCTGAAGGGGAGAAAACACCAATATCCTCAAGAGTATAGATTCATAGAATCATAGATTCATTAAGGTTGGAAAAGACCTCTAAGGTCACTGTCTATGTACCACCAATACTGCCCATTGAACAGGCGTCTACTCAGAAGGCTGGGACTAAAATAATTCCAATGCTACAGGAAAAGCAAATTGCCCATGCTGCTGGCACCTAAAATAGTCTGAATTGGACTTTATGTAATATTATCAACAGCTTAAAAGTTTATGTTTGGTCACACACAACATATGCACACAACTGCACACAACATGATACTTTATGGGTGCATATATATATATTACTATATATACTTATAAAATGCTTGGAAAGCCTGTTGAGTTTTGGTTTTCTCGCGGTTGTTTTACACAACTAGAGCCAGGGGAACCTGTGTCCTTTTGAAAAAACCTGAGAAGCTCCGTGTCAGCTCCAGATGTTTTAAGTGCACCATTTAGCATGGGCTTCTAGGCTTCCCCGCAGTACCAAAGTGAGTGGTGGGGAACACATTTGCAGGCTAGACGTGCATCACCATCACACCCCACCCATTGCCAGCTGATTCTGAGACTGAAAGCAGTAACTTCAGCTTTAGATTTGTACAAATTTTAAAATCTGATTGCTGCAGATAAGTCTTTTGTTGTAAAGGACAGGATTTCTTAACTCGGAAGGTATTTCTTTTTCTTCCTTGAGTATATATAACCCTCAGTGACATTTTTATGATTTGGCATTTGCTGAAAGACAGTCAACAGACACAGTTACATGTATTCCGAAGGGTCTCGTTGGAACTCATTCGTTCTCTGTGCAGTTTTAATGAGGCTATAACCATGGTATCTATTGGCTAAATCTATGCAATCCAATATAGTAACAGGATTCTCTGACATCAGGAAGCTCACTGGGGACGTTTGTTGAAATTTCTCCTGTTTTATGGGATGGACAACAAGATAAACCTGACAGAGTGAGACTGGGAGCAACCAATCTGTTGAGAGAAGCTTTCAGTGTTGAATCTGGGTCAGGAGATGGATGGTCCCCATCCCCTTCTATCAAGACCTCTGCTGACTCCATGGCCATTCTCAGTGCTTATCAGTAGGAGATTATCATGGATAAAGTTTTCTTACAAAAACTTAAATGATCACATGCAGATGGAACTGGTAGATGCAATTCTATGCACACGCAGCACTTTTGGCTGTTATCATTTCACCAAAGCATTCTAAATGCTGCAGGTTCCCTCTCTAAAGCACAGGGAAGACAGGTGGGTCTGAGCGAGCAGCAAGGCAGGCAGCATCACCTCCAGCCCTCAGTGCCCCAGGGGTGGGTTATTCAGGCTAAGGTCTCCCTGCAGCCTGGAAATGATGACTGCCACACATGCCCAAGTGCCACTGAGATGCTACGCAGGGTCTCCCCAAGCCTTTAAGGTGGGCATAGCCCTCCTACCTCTGCCTCCACTGTTCCTAATGGGTGTTAGAAAAAGGTTCTGCACCAGAGGGTGATGGGCATGGAACGGGTTCCCCAGGGCAATAGGCACAGCTCAGGGAACACTGGGGCAATGCTCTCAGACATAGAGATGGGGCTTGGAGTGGTCCTATGCAGAGCGAGGAGTTGGATTCAGTGATCCTTGTGTGTCTCTTCCAGCTCCGGAGGAGATTCTTTGGACTACTCTGAACCCTAGATAGACCTATTTAACTTGGCAAATGTCCCCTACGGAGGTCTGCCCGAACAGCTCACAAGAGCTGTGCCTTTTTCTTTCACCATACATGGGAATCCATGCCAGATAGCCAGGAACAAGACTTCACACCCACCTCTCCTAGCAGGTGGGATGTGGAGAACCACCTGGAGCTGGTGTGATCACTGCCACAGCCTGACATGTCACTGAAGTGCCAGGAGCAGGCATGTTGCCCAAAGCATCATTAACTTTACAGCCAATTTGTTTTCAATACAATTCCTTCCTGCTGAACTGTAATTTACTTCTGATAACAACAACTTCATTTCACGAAATGGCTTTTTAATACTTCTGACTATAAAAAAAAAAGGGTTTTGCCACATGTCACTCCTCATTGTCAGCTCAGCAGTGGATTATCCTAATTTGGGTTTAAGCTTCCAGGGCATGAACCTCTAGGGCCTAAGTATGGATATGTGCTAATGACCTGCCAGTTTACTTGAACAATAGAGATTTGTGAGAATAAAGAAGAGAATTACATTTCTGTGTGCTCTCAGTAATCTGTAGGATTGAGGACTTTTTTTGCCACAGCATTCATCACTGACAAGCACTGGAAAGCTGGAAATTATGCATGCAGTAATAATAATCACAGTGTAATGGCCTCCTGGCTGAGCTGAACATCTGTTTTGCTTTCAGCTCAGCTAGTGACAACTTTCTGCTCTTAAACAGAAATTCATCTGACTAAATATAGGCATCTCTAAGGGAGCAGGGCCTCTGAGCTAGTCCTCCTGGGCTGCCTGGACTGTGGAGTACAGGGACTAGTCATGAATCTGTGCGTCCCACGGCTCAGATGCCTCTTGTCTGGCATTTTCCCATGTCTCCCATGGGTTTACCCTGTGGTGAAGCAGCTCATGGTCTGGCCTCAGGCAGGAGAACTGGGAGCTCCCCTGGGCTCCCATCCCAATCCAGATATCACAGATGGTCACACACTCTGGTATCACACGCATGGCCCATGAGAAAAGTCTTTATGCCAGAGCCCTCTTTCCCAACCAATCTGTGCAGTAGGTACTCAGCTCTTTCCCAAACTGACCCATTCGTGCCTTTTCCCCCAGACCCTCCCTCAGAATGCCTGGATGGGTTGTGGAGTCTTCATCCTTGTAGATATTCAAAAGCCATTCAAATACGTGGTGCTGGGACAAGCTCTCAGAGGCTGTTGGTTGAGCAAGGATGGAGTTGAACAAGATGACATCCAAATGTCCCTTCCAACCCCAACTATTCTGTCACTATCCCCTTGTCTCAGGCAAAAGAGAAGCTAATGGCCCAGGAGCTCTCTTCCTGTGGTTTCCAGTCCCTACTGTAGAGGAGAGGCAATGCCCACCCCTTGCTCTCACCCAAATTCCAGTTGAAGTACTCATGTTTTGAGGACCTCAGATCCCCTTTATCACGAGCATAGCTTGTTTTGTATTGATATACATCTAAAATAGGAAAGATAAACATTGCTCTAGAGATGTCTTCTATCCAATCCCTCTGAAAGGAGGATGGAGATTTGGTCTAGGTGTCTAAGGCTACGTGGATCAGACTGCAGTTTTCCTGCAAACCTGACATGAGACTTAGGTTCATGTGTGGTTGGTAAGAGTGCAAGGCTGCAAGGTGCATACAAGGATGGCACAAGTGAATGCCCCCTCCCTGGAAGCATTCAAGGCCAGGCTGGAGGGGACTGTGAGCAACCTGGTCTAGAGAGAGGTGTCCCTGCCTATAGCAAGGGTTTGGAACTACATGATCTTAAGAGTTCCTTCCAATCCAACCCATTCTATGATTGTATGATTTGGTGATAAGTCCTAGTTGCTACTCTTCCCTCTGGGATGTGGGAAAAAGTTTGTACTAAAACATAACATCCAAACTGCTTTTTCGCATGGGGTCAGATGGTTAAATGTGAGAGCAATCTGCCACAGCAAGGCTGGGCTCAGTTCTGCATGGGTTGAGCTGCATTGTTCAGCACCCCAGGACATCTCTCCTGTGAGCACTTTGACTCAAATATCTGCCAGAAATAAACACTCAGAAAAGTATGTTTAAAGCTGATTTGTAAGTGGCAAGTTAAGTTTTTTATTGCTATCCTGAAGTGTAGGATATTCCATTATTTTCAAGGAGGCTTTATACATTTTCCCTTTTTGATTATATTGAAATGTCGTGACTGCAGGGTGTGCTGAGATATAAAATGAAGTAGAATAAAGGCTGTCAGGCAGGTTTCTTAAATGCAGATCTACTTGAAATTGTGATTACTTCTCAATATTGCATAGTAAGATGAATACGAGAAGTGGAGCAGGAATAAATGGAAGCACTTTATCAGAATATTTGTGATCCACGTAATGGAGTTCTGAAAATGTCTTGATCCCAATCTTTTCATTGTGATCTGACAAAGCAACTGGAGGACTGTAAGAAAAGCCTTGACCACAAACAGGTCAAGGTTTAGCTGGTGCCTTGGGGCCATTTAAACACCGCATAATAAATGACTCTCTCCACCAGGCACAAACTGTAAAATCAGGCTGTAATAAGTAAGAGACTGTAATGGGGCAACCTACCACAACTTGTCTTGATCAAAACAGGAAGAGGCAACAAAACCTTGTGAATGCTTTTCCCTTCACTTTAACACATGTCTTTCATTGGTTTGTATCACACGTAGATTAAATTATCACTTGTTGTTGAGGAAGATGTTTTTGGGTCACTTAAGCATACTGGGAAATGGGATCCCACCAAGGAAGTTCTACCAAAGAGCTATGTAAGGGGACAACACTGAGATGTCTGCGAGCAGATTTATCAGTGTTTGGAATCTAGGGCTCAGATGTGCAAGACATCATACTGGGAAAAAAAGGACGAACTGCAGTCTGCTGTAAAGCTTGCTCCTTTTGGTGGCTGTCCTCCCCCTGCCCCAGATCCTGGCTGTTGGAATAGACAGAGAGTCGTTATCTCCCCTGGCATGATGTTCCCTGAAAGATAGAAGGAAACTGTGAAGGCAAATGGGGCATCATAAAGGCAGTATCAGGTAATGTCCTCTGATAGAGACGGCTATTGTTAGAACACTTAGAGCAATTTTGGAAGCAAGTATCTTGTCACCAAAGTGAGGAAAATGGGCTTTTTCTTAGGGAAACACAACTCAGTGTCTGCACAAAAAGCAGATCTGATGAAAGATGGTGAGTTAAAACAAAACCTGATCTCAGGACCGGTATTACAAGAAGAAAGTTGGGAATGTAGCTGAGAGCAGCACAGCTGGTTACCAAAACCACTGTAAAGGCAGAAACTCTGCAACACACTGGTCTGTGGCTCCTTTTATCCTTTTACATCATGATGTGCGCCGGGAGCAGAGCTCCATGCTTGGGGGAATGTCTGAGAGTGACGAAGTCAGAAGCTCACATGCGTGAGAAATGGAGGTAGAGATGCCTGCATGTGTACAGCTTGGCTGTGCCTCTGGAAATATGGCACTAGCCCGGACACAGAGGCAATGTTTAATCCAAAGGGGCAGGAAGGAATTATTATTGGGTATCACGAGTCAGAGAATAAAACTCAGAAAGGGAATTCAATGCTGAATGTCAAGAAACACAGTATGGGACCTTACTACAGCTGCTATTGGTAAGCCAACACTAACGTGAGGGCAAAGTCCTCATGCTCTTGCCCCAAAGCAAGGAGAATAGAGAATCCTTTGGGGCTCTGGTGGAGTGATGGTGAACTATATGGAAGGGACCAACTGACAGGTTTGAAACTTTTTTATTCTTTTATTCTTCTTCTGTGCATATTTTGTGAAAACACTTCTGCTACAGAGCAGTTAAAAATGGCAAAAAGCCTGAAAATGAGCAGGATATAGCAATCTGGAGCCCTAACCGCAGGCAATGACCACCAGCACTGGAATGGAAAATTAAGGGCATGGGAGAGACAAGCAGCAGTATTCACACTGGGCTCAGAAGAGGTTCCTGTGAGAACTGGGTGAAGGTGTTGGGACGTTTTCTGTGGGTTAAAATCTGCTTTTAGTTTACAACTTAGAAATTTCTTCTCTGTGAAAATGAACAACTTGACAATGAGGATGAGTAGAAGGCGCTGAGAACTCTTGTTGGTGATGATGATGGCTCTGCCACCAACTCATAGGAAGGAGAAAAACTTTCTGCCTGTACCGTAATGCCAAAAGAGCTCTTACAGAGAGAAGAGCAGGAGATGCCCATGGATTACATGAGAGCAGCACAGATCTGAACAGGAATTCTACAGGGGAGCAATGACTTAGTTAAAAGCACTGGGGAAGAAAGATGAGCAAAGTTATATGGACACTCTGCAGCTTACAGACAAAATCTTACATGGTTACTAGTAGGGAACACTGTGCAGACTCAGATGATCCCACCCACCATATGTCTACCCCAAAAAGCCCAGTTCTTCTCTTTCTTCTATGGGAAATGCTGTTCTGTCTCCCTCACCCACATTTTGCCAATACAGTTATCTGAGATATAATTAAAATCATAGTCAAGAACATAACCATCTTCTTAAAAATTCATTCCTTTCTTACATATTCCTATACATATATGTATACTTAATAGGAAAATGAGAAGCTCCTATAAATAATAGGTTTTTATTAGTCTTCATTCTGTGCTTTCTGACATCTTTCAGCAGATGTAAGTGGCTAAAAGTTAATTGTGCTTGTCTGGTCCAACAAATGACCTTTCATTTTGGCTCGAGGCACAGAGCCAGAGTATGATCAGTTCTGGAGGCTGCTTAGCCGAGATAAGTCATGCTTCCAAGTGGCAACATTTCAAAAGAAGTTATGTTTTATGAGACCTCAGATCAATTTTTTTCATTTGTGACTTAGAAACATAGATTGGAACATCAGTGGCACAAATGAGCCAGGTCCCAAAAACCTAGTGCTATCAGTAAGAGTCAAGACCTTTTGGAGACTGAGTCCTGTGAGTTTTGATATTCCAGGGCTTTGACCCACCAGCCAGACTCTGAACATCAGCTGCTCGACAGCAGCTGTCTGTATTCCTGGGCAAAGCACAACGTGGTAAACAGAAGGCAATTTATCCCTTGGGAAAATAGAAATCTTCTATTTGCTACTATCTTCTAAAAGATAAAAGGAAACACAGTTATTGAGCAGTTGGTGAACAATTGCATTTGCACGGGAGCTTTGAGGCTCAGTGCTGACATCATAATTAGAAATAAAGTCTTTCCTCTTCAAAGCTTTATCCAAGACTTAAATGCATGTATTTAATGGATTTGGTGTGAGTGGTCTTAAAATTCCTCACAAGTACTAGACGTCAGCTGTGGGAGAGATCCACTTCTGTGTTATGTCAATATATGTGTTTTTCAGCATACTTTCTGCATTGCCTTTTGTTTCAGTATTGCTTCTCTTCGGCCTGTTTGAGGAAATGAAATCACCTCTTTAAAATCTATAGAAAAGAAATGTACATCATGATTCACGATGGATTAATTCAAAAAAAACTTCACTGTGAAAAGGACCTGGTTCTGTAGGATTTAGAGGAGACTTGGGGAAAAAGCATCCACTTCAAAGAGATTTTGCAGCAGTTGCTATTTTGATTACTCCTGGGTGGAAAATGTGAACTGAAGATCATTGTTCTCCCTCTGCTTTGGATTGTATGGACTTCAGGTAGAAATTGTGATTCAGCACTGTTGTTTCCTTTTCCTTTCTCATCAGAAGAGATCAGTGACTTGGGAGGACCTCTTGGTTCGCTGGGAATAAACTACTGCTGAATCTCTATGCTCATCTGTGTGACTTATAACTTCTAAAGTTGTATGCAAGGACACGTGGCCAACGGCAGAATCACCAATCAGTGAGAGTTTGGATCCATGATGGGAAGAAGGAGTAGGTAATTCCACCTTATGGCCCAGATTTTCCCCTACGAGGCCCAAAAAAGTGCAATCCTCATTCCTTCTTTTCTTTACTTAGTTGGCAGA
The DNA here is from genome assembly GCF_905368555.1 of Meleagris gallopavo. Lineage (NCBI taxonomy): Eukaryota > Metazoa > Chordata > Aves > Galliformes > Phasianidae > Meleagris > Meleagris gallopavo. The sequence continues at coordinate 4,133,739 of NC_139409.1, read as the reverse complement.
ACTCGGATTATAAAGTTGCAAATTCATCTTGCTGATGTGAACAAAGAAGTCCCATCATATTTGATAGCTAAGACAATGAGTGGAAACCCTCAAGAGGCTACTGAGAATACAAGGATGCTGCAGTGGAAGTGCAGCGATGCCAAACTAGGGGTATGTATTGGCAGCAGATGACTTACACCAAGGTACTTGTACATTTTCCTCTAAGAGAGTGCTGGGATAATTGAGTATGACATTGGTACAAGTGTGAAAAACCACAGTAGTTCAGTGCTTTAGCCTCTTTTTAACTCCAGAAATAAGAGGTAGAGTGAGTCCTAACTTATTAACTGAGGGAGATTTTTGCAGGAATGTGTGCTTGGTATTGAATTTGTATAAGGTAATACCAGGAGGTTCATTGGCAGCCCTTTATCTTACAGCTAAGGATGCAAAGTTCTTGCAGCATTGGGCACAAAACACACTACCACTCAGCACAAGTATTCATCTGCAAACAAAGTCCTACATTATAGCAGCATTCAGCTGCTTGAACAGACAGTGCTGCTATAGAAGGGTTCAAGTCTCCCATAGGTCTTGTGACATCTCATAGAGTCACAGAATCATAGAATCATTGTGAGTTGGAAGGGACCTTTGAAAGTCACCTGCTCCAACTCCCCTGTAATGAGCAGGGACACCCACAGCTCCGTCAGCTGCTCAGAGCCCCATCCAGACTGACCTTGAGTGTCTCCAGTGTCTCCTCTCTGGGCATCCTGTGCCAGTGCCTCGCCACCCTTACTGTAAAAACCTTTTTCCTTATGCCCACTCTAAATAACCCCTCTTTCAGTTTGAAACCATTTCCTATCTGCTTGCTGCTCTGTAGATGTTTCAAATGTCTCAAACACAAGATGTCTTTTCAGAACTTCAGCTAGAGCCCTTGTTTCACATCCGTAGAAGACCATGGCTGAAGGTCTTTCACTTTCCATCTGAAAAAAAAACGTTAAAGATGTGGAACTCTCCAGCACATTGTTAACGTGAGCCATCTAGTCCATAACAGAAACAGACCACAAGAATAATGTGTACTGCTTTTCTCTGGAATACAACAGTTTAAATACAGATCCCCCTTTTATATCTTTCTTCAATGCTTTGCATTTGTTTTTAAAAACTAAGATGGAGCTTGTAAAATGTTTCTTTGTTGTCATGCCAGTACTTGCAAAACCAAGATCAATTCTACACGATGAATTGCAATTGTGATCTCAACTGGATAACAGATAGAGACATGTCCCTCCGAACACCTTCTTTTATACAATTACACCAGACACACTGAAAGATTGGTACTTTAAAATAATTTTCAATCTTGAATCCAACCAGAAGTACTTTGAGAAAAGCAAACAAAGCGTACTTCTCAAGGCAGGGACTGGAAAAATAGCTCCACTCCCATTCCTCTTCAAAACCACAAAGAAAGGCCCTAAGCTGAATATTTTGTTTGTTTGTTTGCTTTTACCTAAAAAGGAAAAGCCAGCGTGTCTCTGAGGTCCAATAAGATCTTTTATTCAGAGCAGATGAGAGCTGGAGCGTAGAGACGCAATGGAAGTTGGGCAAGTTATGGGTGGTGATGGTGGTCACCTCTGGTGACTTGCAAGGCAACTGCACGTGTGACTGCTCTGACCCTTCTGTTTTTCTATGAGATGACCACACAATGTAATCTGGAAGACTTTCTGTATGAACTAGAAGGCTTGCTTGTTTTCTAGATTACCATAGTTAAAGCCTGTGCTCCCAAGGCAGTTCCCGTAGGCTCCGTGATTTACTGCTTGGGATGACACTTGCCAGGTTGGGAAAAAAAGGTTTTTTTCCAAATCTCTGTGTGACTCCTGGTTTTATAGAGCTGAAGTTAAGTCGCTCCAGCTTCAGTTGCTTTGTGTTTTAGTTATCAGTGAGTTTTATGACTGCAGAATGTTTTCCCATTTATTAGCTGCTCTGCCTGGAATGCAGCATTGGGTGATTTATTACAACACCCCTCTGTAACTGCTGATGTGATGTTTGTCCAGAGATGAAAGACTGTGAGTGAGCAAAATGGGGTCCAGCTCTGTTGCAAGATCCAGAGCAGCCCCAGTCTTTGGAGGAGCAATTCTCTTTCCTGAAGTACACAGAACTATGGCAGTTTCTACCAACACCGGCTTCTGCCCTGTTTCTTCTCATACCTGGAAGAAGTACCCATTTCACGCTATGATCTTGGCAAATAGATAACAGGGCGATGGCTGAGCCATTCCCCAAACAGCATTAAACTGTCTGATGGCAACCCTGAGGGTTCAGCTTTCATCTACGACTCTCTGTTGTGCAGTGCGTGTCCTTAGCTACGCCTTGAGACTCTCAAAGCAACATTTTGGCATGCATTACTTGCAAAATCCAATTAATTTGGTCCGATGTTGAAGTACCTTCAGCCATATGACCAAGGGACATCTCACCCCCAGATGCACGTACAGCTGGCACTGACTGGCATGAAGATTTCCAGCTGAGGGATGAAGCTGGGCTGAGAGCAAGCCAGATCAATTCCCCCATTGCTTCTTCCAGTTGGCGTACGTAAGCTGCAATTCTAATGAGACCAAAGTTTCCTTTTGAGAAAAGGGCATTGATCTCAGCCAGTCCCACTATCGCTATTAATTTCTAAAAACCAGATGAAGCTGAGCTTCTTTTTTCAGCCGATCCTTTCACATTAACAGCAGCGTACGCACAGCCTTTGCTGTCTTGTTTTTTTTTTTTTTTTTTCCCTCTAATTGGCCTACCTAGGGGTTGAGTAATCTGTTGGTTTATATTTCCTGTGCTCATATTCTGCTGGGAGCAGCAGGCAACCATTTTACAGTGCGTTTTGTCTCTCTGCTGGAAGAACTGGGCAGCTTCTGACGGCCCTCCGACGCACTGGGGAGCCAGGTTACCTTGCTCGGTGGCAAAGAAACAGCAATTATCTGTGCTTTGAGCTGCAGGCAGAAATGATAAATAAATACAGAAAACTGAAAGCAGGCAAAAAAAACCCCTGTGGGCTTATGGAAAACTCTTTTTTAAATAGGAGCAGATTGGTAAAAGGCTGCCATCTTCCTTGAGTGCTAAAGGAAAAGACAGCAGAGCTTGGAGGTTGTAATTCCTTCTGAGAAAAAAAAAAACAACAACAACAAAAAAAAACCCCTTGTGATTGTGATAATGGAGTGTGTCACACAGTGAGTATTTAGTCTGTGAGTGCTGCATGAGAAATCAAGAAAGCCATTCACCTCTATGCCTGATCCCAGCACGCCCTCTCCTTGCACTGAGACTGGAGGAATAGGAAAACAGCATTGCATCTTTATAGGATGGAAACCCACCCAAGCATCACTGGGGCATGACTGAGTCTGACACCATTTCACTGACGACAACTTCATTGCCATTGGAGCAATTTGGGCTTTTCATAAGTACCAGTTCATCCACTGCAAAATTAAGGAGTTAATTTCCATACTGTCACTTAAGAGTAAGGACTTTTGTTATGGCACTGCTAAACTCAGCTCCTAGGATGGAGATTGTTGGTTTTTCCATGCTTTCTTTCCCAGCAGTGTAAGATAGCAGCAACACTCCCTCAGCGCGCAATTGTCCCAGGGTCCCTACAGAGCAGCATCCTGATGGCTTCGTTTCTTGGCACAGCTGCTTTCCTCCTGGCAGCTCTGTTGGGACCATGCTCCCTTTGGGGAGAATTGGCTCCCACCAGCCCTTCAAACACTGGGACACAAACAAAGGCCATAGCCCTGAAGAAGTTGGCTGTGGTATTAATACTCCTTCAGAAGGACATTAGAGCAGTTATTTCTCCAGGAAATTAGATGCGTCTACAAGGATATCCTATAATTTGGAGAGTATGGGCTCTTCACTTAAGGTCAGGCTGGATGGGGCTCTGAGCACCTGATGGAGCTGTGGGTGTCCCTGTTCATTGCAGGGGGATTGGACTATGTGGCCTTTCAGGATCCCTTCCAACTCAAACAATTCTATGATTCTATCCCCTGGTCTCCACTTCTCTCCTCACATGCTGATTAAATATGATGGATATCATTAAACATACATGGAAAATTCACACACCAGCCCCAGAGACTGGCTGTGATACAGCATTGCTCCAAGGGTACGCAGATCAGTAAGAGCTAAGAGCCAAGACGACTTGGGACTGCAAGGTAGCAGAGGGAAATTGTATCCCTTTAAGCAGTGTGCAGCCAGGTTTCCTGATTTAAGTTTCATACCCAGTGAGGTGAACCACAGATGGTGAGTCTGCGTCTCCCAGGGCGGATATAAATTATGACCTTTTGCCTCATTAAGATTGTCTGATAATTCTGCTGCTCTCTTAAACTGTGCCAAGGGAAGCTGAAGTTAGGGATGCAACAGTCTGCAGCTTTTCTGCAACAATTTCTGCAATTGCTGAACAATGAGTATTTTATCTACTGGAGGGGGAAAAAAAGATGGGGAGAAATCTGTGGAATTCTCGTTTTCATCAGCTAGTGCTCAGGCTTCAGAAAATTGTAAAATCACAGAAGTAATGTCCAATTATTTGGAAGATTTCTGAATGTTTCCTTTAAGCACAGGTGAGCTTGGAGAGAGTTAACATAGAGGGATGTATTTATTCTTGGGTATTCTCATTTGACAGCTGCCAAATGCTGTACACACTACCTGTGGGCAGGGATCCCAGATAACAGCAACCAGCCTAACTGGGAGCCAACAAAGAAAATGAAACCCATCAATTCACAGTGTGCTCTGAAGCAGATGCTGGTGAAGAGCAGAGCTATGTATATTGCTGTGTAAGTGCTCTGATTTAGTATTTAAGGCTGGTGATAATGGAGCAGTGATGTGAGCAGTTATCAGATCAGTGCTTCAGACAATGAAGAAGTATAGAAGTGTTTTACTGAAGAGGGAGATTTAACCCTGGGCCAATTCTTTCCAGCAGGAAAGGGCTTGATGGGCAGAGGTGTCCAGTGGTAAGAAGTCATGGATGCTCAGCAGCGTTAGAAGAGCTGCACTGTTGAGACAGAAGTGGCTCCTATATGTAGTGCAGGACGTTGACTGAATTTGCCATTTCCTGCAATGGAAAGAAGCTCTCTTTCTCAATATACCACTGAGAGAAGCTCAGCACGCTAATTTAATCAGAAGGGAAATTACAGGCAATATTAGGCCTAAAATGAAATCCTGGCCTCACTGAAGTCAGTGGAAATTTTGCCACTAATTGAAAAGGAGATTTTACTCCTTGCCTTTGCACAGAGCTGAGGGGAAAGTGAGAAACAGTGGAGAAACTCAGTAAAGTCTTGTGGGGTTTCATGTGAATTTAGCTAGTTAGGAAATACCATCAGCAGCAGGAGGTGATCATTCCTCTGCACTTAGCTCTGATGAGGCTGCACCTCAAGGCTGTGTTTGGTGTTGGGCCCCTCACTACAAGAAGACATTGAGTCCCGGGAGTTTGGAGAATAGGAGGCTCAGGGAGTCCTCAGTGCTCTTCACAGCTGCCTGAGAGAAGGTCCTGGAGAGGTGGGGTCAGCCCAGAATAGGATGAAACATGATGGCCTTAAGTTGCACCAAGGAAGCTTCTGGTTGGATATTAGGAAGAATTTCTCCTCCAAAAGAGTGGCCAGGCACTGGAACAGAAAAGATACCGATAAGACATTGGTACTTAGAATCATAGAATCATTAAGGTTGGAAAAAAAACACTAAGATTCCCAACTCCAAACCCAACCCACCCCCACCATGCCAACAGCCCACATCCCTCAGTGCCACATCTCCATGGTTCTGAACACCTCCAGGGATGGTGACCCCCAGCACCTCCCTGGGCAGCCTGTGCCATCCCCACTCTTTCAGAGAAGAAATTCTTCCTGACATCCAACCTGAACCCCTGAGGTGCAACATGAGGCCATCACTTCTCATCTTACCACAGCTACTGGTGAGAAGAGGTTGACCCTTACCTCACCACAACTCATCTGCAAGGAAAATCCTGCTTGGAAGGGGCCCCCTTGGCTCCCTGAGTAGTCTCACCCATGTCATCCTAAAAAGATGATTGAAACAAACCAGGATGTGACTGTGCTGAGACAGACCACAGGTCCATTTACCTCTCCTCTCATTTCTAACAGCTTATACTCAAGGAAAACGAAAGAACATGCAAATACATAGCCAGAGTCTCTACATCAGTTTTGCATTTCAGGAGTTCCCACATGAGGGATATATCTTAAAATGTAATAGCCCTTCATTTTTTTTCCACGAACTTTCCAGTCCTGTTTTAAATCTGTGTTAATTTTTAACAACCACCACACCCTGCAGCTTAAATACATATTTGCTGATGGAAAGCAATGCGTGAAGCTCTTGCGTTGTATACCAAAGTTCCTGCAGTGGCATTAGGCATCCAGTGCAGACACGAGAGGTGACAGATGCATCATTTTGCAAAGAGATCTCCCTTTGCACCAAAGTGAGCAGCTCTGCACAGAATTACTGCTGCTATGTCAGATCCTAGAGCAATAACATTACTTTGTGATGTGGTTCCTCACTTAGAGCCAACCCCAGGCTATGGGCACAAGGGTTCAGCTCATCCCAGCACAATGGGATCCCTATCCAAAGAGAAAAATTACCACAGAGATGGAGGAAATATGCATTTCCAGGAGATGGACAAGTCTGTTTAAGTCATAATTTGCCCTTGGGAGTTGTTTTCCTCGTTCCACTGATCAGACATGGAATTAAGGGTGACCCCAGTTCTACTTATATAATAAAATCTACAGTATGCAGCAGCCCACTGGCAGAAGTTTGTCTGACAGGAAGGGTTCCTAAGCCTTCTAACACTCCTCAAGAGAAAGAAATGTTATAAAATAGAACAGCTCCTCTTAATATTTTAGGTCTACAGAAAATCCTTCAAAACCCAAATTACGGCCCCACTGACCAAACAGCCTCAGTGTGTGGCAATTTTGGTGGTGCTCGGAGGGTCGCAGAAAGTCCCCCACTGCCAATGCTGTCTCTAAGGAGACAAGAAACAAGACTCCCTCTGCAATCTTTGTTCTTGCAACACATTAGAAAAAAAGATTTTATTTTTACTCCCCTGCAGAGAAGCTCTGATCTAAATAAATTATAGGTGTACATTAAAAGAAAGAACATCCCCTCCCTTCCTGCACCTACGTAAAATTTGCTTAAATGACAAATCTGCATCGAAATAGAAGATGCTGTCATGCCCGACAGATGATCATGGAGCAGCACAACTGCATTAGCAGGAAGACAGTAAACATCTTTGCTTTCCCTTTTAAAGCAAATTATGCCCCTTTAATGCTGCCGTAATAAGGCCAACAATGAAATTACTGGCCCTGCATTGCAAACATCAAAGCTAAACACATTAATTTTCTGTTGCAGCTGTTAGATGTGCCCAGCTCTTCAAACGTTACCGGGGACTTCGTGAGAGCCTCTTCATGGTAAGTCACCAAATGTATTTTGCCTTCCCTTGAGGAGAATGTCAGAAAGCAGAGTTCTGGGGAAGCTGCTGGGTTCAGGAGAGGTGTCACAGCTTTCTTATGGAACTACTGCTGCTATCCCCTCCAAGCTTCAAGCAAAGATGCACCACGGAGACCATGGGAAGCTGCAGCCACCCGACTGCTCTATGACCTTGCAGAGCTCAGGAATACTAAAGTCCTGGAAAATGAAGGGTCTGAGCAGTGACAGATTTTAATGGTGCCTTAGGACAGTGGGCCAAGCGTTTTCAATTTTTCTGCACACAGCCCAGCAACCCAAGGCTGAAGTGGAGCTTGCTGTGTAGAAAACTTGCAGTGGGAAATCCCAACACAAGCTCTCATCTACCTGCTGCATGGGTGACCAAAGAGTGCTTCTGAGGCTATGAAACCAACCTCTTTGGCAGCTATCTTAAAGCCAAGGCATAACAGTTCTTCAGCTCAGACACATACAGAGAGAAGAGTTTCTGAACATTTGAACCTCAGTGCTTATCATTAGGCAATGTTATCAGAGAGGATGGAGCTCAGAGTGCGTGTCCAGGAGAGGCCAGCTAAAACACTGCTCCCTTCTCATGGCAGCAGTGTGACAGCTCAAAAACACAAACCAGACTTCAGGGATGCTAACTCCTGTGGAAGAGCCACGTGGATGATGTCAGCTGGAATCAGCATCTTAATGATCACTTCGGTCTCTTCTCTAATAAGCAGACACACACGTAGATAAGGTGGTTTTGTGACTGAAGTCATCTCTAAAGAACTGGGAAGGATTTGTAGACCTCTGAACAAAAACTGCACTCATCGCCAAGCTGCAGTGCTGCTATGGGCTCATTCTCTGCAGTATTTGATGGCCTTTTGTGGTAACAAAGATCACAAAGATCCACTGACAGCAACAACCCTATGCAAAAGAATGCTGATCAATCCTTGAACGAGTAAGCAGTCTTGAATTGAGCTCTATGATACAGAAGGAACCTTGGATACTCAACACTGGAAATTAAAAGTAAATAAGTAAATTGGGAACCTCCATTCATTCCCTTGTGGTCCCCTTTGAATTTGCTTTACTAACAGAAGGGATGAGGGCAAGACCAAAGATAAAAATGAAGAACGATAATCCCTCCCCACTTCTCTGAGCCACACTGCTAAAATGACAGAAAGGAACCACTTATGACATTAAACCACAAGCCATTTGGATAACAGCACTGTGCTGCTGCAGGGCACCCCCTAAGTATTATGGTCCCAGTGGAACTCTAATTGTGATGGTCATCAGGTGGCATTTCACCCCTTTTAGACGCCTTTGATTGCATACTGCTCTGTGACTTCACAATAAATGTGAAATATGATTACAGAATGCCTTATTCATTGTCCGTGTGACATTTAAATGCACTGTAAGAGTAGATGGGGGTCTATGCATAAGCCCAGAGCAGCGGCAAGGAAAAGTGTCTTGCAGGGTCATTGCAAAAGACTGGAGGAACAACTTCAGGTGGATAGAGCCATGATTTGGCTTTATTTACCTACTACTCTAAGTTAATATTTTATAAATGTTACGGCTGCACCACTTAGCATTTTGCATTCAGTGGCATGGTTTGCTGATGCAATTAATTGTGCTGAAGTCGATGAAATAAACTGGCAATCATAAAATGGTTTCCGATCTTCAAAGGTCAGAAAGGACCTTAAAAATCACTGAGTTCCAACCCTCAGCCGTGGGCTGGTTGCCAGCCACTGGGTCAGGCTGCCCAGGTTTATCTCAGACAGGTGTTCAAGCCAGTGGCTCAGATTGGCCATATGCAGGAGTTGAGGCTGTTTTGAACTACAGATGATAGTGGCAGACAATTTCTAGACCTTTCTCCGTAGGATGACTAAGCATCACTAAAAAGTAAGGCTAATGGAAAGATATGGCTTCAAGCTCAGGTAGGGTAGAGTTAGGTTAGATATAAGGAAAAAATCTTTTACACAGAGAGCACGCAGAGGGCGGTGCAGCTCACTTCCTTCCCACTGACCACTTCTGGCTGTGAGCTGTTGCTGACTCTCCACCTACAGCATTTGCAAATGCAAGAGTGGTTCAAGGTGCTGTTGGCCCTGGGACAGCTGAACCCATGCCCTCAGACATCAGGAAGCAGTAAGGATGGTTATCTATGAACTGCCTTGTGAGATTTGCCCAGGAATGTATTTTAAACAGAAAAGGCATCATCTCCTCTAGAGAGTAATGCTTTCATTATCCAGTTTTATGCATCTTGACGCTCAAATGCAGCTAATAGCACAAGAGGAGCAAGCAGGACAGGGATCTTTCATCTCTGGGGTCAGGTTTTCAGCTGGTGTTTGACACTCAAAGCATGTAGGTAGTAATCAAGCTGTGCTATTTCCAGCAGATATAAAAATGTGACCTTAACAATGTCCTTTTAGGACTTTTTGCTGTTCCTCATAGGGACAGGACTTTTTGCCTGGAAGTGCACAAGCAGCAATCAGAATTTTTTTGCTTATAACTGCGATGAATTTGGACTGACATTATTTATATCTTGATTACAAACTGCACAAAGCTTCAGAGAAGGACTGTTCGGGAAAAAAAGTTTACCAAACGCCCTCCTCCTGGGCGGTGATAGGTGGATGGTTGGACTGGATGATCTGGGAGACTTTTTCCACCCTTTGTGATTCTGTTTTTCTATGAAAGGTGCTCAGGTGTTGGAATGAGCTGCTCAGGGAGGTGGTGGTGTTGTCATCCCTGGAGGTATCTAAGAGACATGTGGATGAGACACTAAGCGACACGGCTCAGTGATGGACTCAGTGATGGCACACTGAAGGTTGGAGCTGATAATCCTAAGGGTCTTTTCCAACCTAGAGTGATTCAATAATTCAGTGTTCCAGCAGGACCAAGTCACCCAGCCTGACCAACCAAACACATCACAATGGTTCCAAACATGTAAGTCATTTTGCAGTTGAGTTTGGAACTGTACAAGTGAAAGTGCACATCACAGGGTGCAAGATCCATCCACTAGCGTTGAGGTGGGCTCAGTGAGGGCCTGCCTGGGAAAACGGCAGCAAGTAATAAAAACAATCACTTTTCCTGCCCTGTAACTTTGATGAATCACCTTTGTGTTGACTCTTGTTTAACCACGTGTAATTAAGAATGGTGTGAATGTTAACTTTGAGTAATGAGGTGATAACTCTTTGTATTTAAGCTGAAGGAGTTAGCACAGCAGTGAATACAAGTGCATATATATATATATCTGTTAATCTCATTATCCAGAGAGTGTCTGACTATGACATGTGCTTTCTGAATTAGTGATGCATTTCATAATAACAGTAGGCTCCTTTACTCAATTACAACAATGGGCTCGATGAGTTTGTATTCGTATCTGTTAATTCTCCCATGGTAGGGTGTTTTGGAGAGTGCACATATATTTTTAATGAACTGAAGTTGCTTTCTATACAGCAAGTTATTGTTTCATCAGATAACGATATTAAAGTGAATCAAATGCAATTTCTGGAATTGAATTCAGCCTCCCTCAGTGTTTTGTAGCTGGCATGTTTTCATTTTATACATGTGGTATAAAATATTATATAAAATATATCCCGTATATTGGAACTAGATGATCTTTAAGGCCACTTCCAACCCACACTGTTCAATGTCTCTATATGATCCTTGTATGCTACACAAGTATATAAAAAGACAAGTCATCCGTGATTTTAACAGACAAGACTTACCATAGGAGTGATATTTCTAAGAGGCTTCTTCATGCCATACGTATTCATTAGGACATAAACTTCACTCCTTTCTCTGCCACTGACCCTCTCAGAAGCCCTGGGCTAGTCACTTGCAGGATATTCCCCTCCTTTAAGTTTAGCCTTGGGTCTACATGAACTTCCCAGGCAATGGAAAGTGTTATCTTCAGAGAGTGATTCAGTTGATGGCAAAATGGGAGAAGGGAAATTAATAACTCACTGGAAGAGCCTCTTTCCCTCTGATTAACATAGCAACAAATAAAAGAAATAAGACAAACTACCCAAGTGATCTGTAATAGGTGTCAGAGCTGCCATCTCGTTTGCTCATAACTCCAGAAAAAATATAGCTGAATTACACAGTTATGAGTGAAAACCAGAGTTGGCCATAAAATGTAATCAAGATATACCTTCACTGTGGGTTTGGTTTGGTCCTACAGATAATTTAAGAAAAGAAGAAAAGGGAAAAGAAGAAGAAAAAGAAATACAAGAAGAAGAAGGAAAAGGGAAAGAGAAAGGGAAAAAGGGAAAGGGAAAAAGGGAAAGGGAAAGGGAAAAGGAAAGGGAAAGGGAAAGGGAAAGGGAAAGGGAAAGGGAAAGGGAAAGGGAAAGGGAAAGGGAAAGGGAAAGGGAAAGGGAAAGGGAAAGGGAAAGGGAAAGAAAGAAAAAGGGGGAAAAAAGGAAAAGAAAGAGAAAAGAAAGAGAAAAAAGAGAAGGACAAAGAGAAAAAGAAAAAGAAAGAGGAAGGGAAAGAGAACAAGAACAAGAAAAAGAAAACCCTGAAAATCTTCAGTGTAAACTTGCTTCCAAATGTCCTTGTTCCCATCCAGATCTAGTTATAAGCTATGAAAATAGATCTTATTCTTACAGAATTCGTAAAGTAAAATTTGGCTGAGTGAGCTCTGCCTGATCACTGCATGAAGGGACAAGATGAGATGGGAGGGAAAAGGCCCCTTCCAAAATAGTTTTAAGGAGCAAATGTAACAAGAACAGCCACGTTCAGACCAATTCTATTCCCAGTTCATCTGCTTTCACATATTACCATGAGCAGTAGTGGCACCAGATGTCTGTGCTAAGGCAACTGAATCCTGCCCTCAATCCCTGGAGCTCAGGGAAAGCTGTTCTTTGGGTTAAGTGGGGACTATTTAAGGGCTATCTGGGGATGGGGACTTTGTGGGCAGTAATGGGCATTCTGGGATACTCAGATTCCTACAGACTTTGGGAAGTTGTGAGTATCTTTGGGAACGCAGTGAATAATTTAAGCAGTAAAAGGGATTCACGGTGCCAAACAGAGAGGGAAGCATCTGGGCCCTGAAGCAGACTGTGAAATCACATTCAAAGCTGAATTAAATCTGGCATTGAGGTGGTGCAAAACTCACAGCATTTTGTTCCAAAATGATGGAAATAAGCACTGAAAAACTATCCCTTATTGACACTCTGATAAACACTGAAATCCATCCCCAGGCTCAATGGCGTATAATGCAGTCCAGGTGGAATAGATCGAATTAGGTCAAAGACTCCAATTCTGTGCATCTCTCCAGCACGTTTAAGGCATTGCTCAGTCAAAGCACAGATACGCCTGTCGGCACCAACAGCAGTTGGCATTTATTACACTCTCTACAGTGTGATTAATGAAGTTAACTCCATCACGGCATTCAAATACATTCAAATCCGCCAGGTAACGAGATGTTGTATGTAAGGCTTGTTGCACTGTTATCACCTTCTTTCATGTCATCATTAAAAATATGAATGAGTGTACTGAATATTGGAGTTTTCATCCTAACAGAAAAGCCTCCAATTTTTTTTCAGCCTGCACCGCTGCCAAATATTTCACTCTGACAAAATTTAGTGCTATTGGTTTGATATTGTTATTACTGGGCAGGAAATATCAAGATGAGCTCCAAAGAAAAAACATTAATTTATTTTTGAAGTGCTGCATCAAGTAGATCATCAAGTCTGATTTTGGCGGCCCTGCCTGTGGCAGGGGGGTTGGAGCTTGATGATCCTTGAGGTCCCTTCCAACCCAAGCCATTCTATGATTCTATGATTCTATACTCAATACCACATTTTATTGAGTCTATTTTTCACTTAACCAATGCTGTCTCGGGTTTAAGACATATATATTACAAAGTTAAAAGCCACCTTCAGAAGAGCAGGAGCACTCACTGTTGCCTCTTAAGTTACTATAGTCTTCAAAACAGTTAGTGTGCATGTAATTAGTGATTTAAATTACAACAGGCTTTCTGTGTCCATATTTGGAATTAGGCAGGAAGCACTTATGACTACCAGGGGAGAAATTAAGTCACTCTCTCTAACTAGAATTACAGTCCAAGTTCCCCATGGCGACGTGGGACAGAGCAATCCTCCCACAGCATGGGTTCACAGTACCTCCCTCACGGGGAAACATATTATTTGTGAAGTTTTCCCCGTGGCATCATTTTCAGAGATGAGATTGAATATTTCCGAAGAGGTCATGCAGCAAGATGGCAATATAAAGGGATTTGCTGTGAGCCAACGAATGCCAGATTTCCAAGAAGTGATCAGTGACATACAAAATTGTACTTAGAAAGTGATGTTCATCTTCTTCCAATGAGTTTCAGAACCTGTCTGCTCATTACCACTTTTTTTCATTGTGCTTTTTGCATCAGAGGATGCAGCAAAATCATAGACTCATAGAATCATTAAGGTTGGAAAAGACCATTGAGATCCCCAAGTCCAACCCCAACCCACCCCACCATGATCACCGATCATGTCCTCAGTGCCACATCTCCATGGTTCTGGAACAACTCCAGGGATGGTGACCCCACCACCTCCCTGGGCAGCCTGTGCCACTGCATCACCACTCTATCTGAGTTGTTCAGCTTGTCTTGACTTTCCTGTTTTGATCTCTGCGTTGAGGCAGCTCTGAAGAAGTGCCTATGACCACCGCAGGAGCAGCGGATGGTCATGACAAAACCTCCACGTCAAGGACAACCTGTCTCTAAAGGTACCCAGTGATCCTTAGCAGCATGTGTCAGGATCTGTGGTCAATTCATAATTCCAGCAAAAGCAGATGTTAGGTATTTAACCTTTCTTCTCATTGTAACATTTCTGAAACAGGTGATAAGGCCAACAAAGAGAAAGGGAGTTCCAACATTAATACTGAAAATAGCAATTGCACTTTTCATAGACCTCTAATTTCCAATTCCATTCAAACTCCACCGTTACGTATTTGATAAGTAATTTCTTTTTGTGTCTTCTTGTAATATACCTGGAGTTTCTCCTTCGAGGGAGCAAACGTGAGATACTTTGTTCAAGCGTTTTGATCTCTGTGCTGGGTTTTGCATCGATAAAATGTGATTGCAACAAATTGACATGTGCAAAGCTCATAACTTCACAGTGGTCATAAGGCCAGAAGGAATCCATATGTTGTTTGTCTGTGTCTGTGCACTGCATAGACTTCAGGCATGATAGATGCCAGATGAAAGGAGTATTTGCATATCTCAGTCAGGCCAGTGGAACAACAAGAAGTAAAATAGCAAGCAGCATCAAGCCACTGTTGCATTGTGCTCTGCTGTCAGAAGGACAAGGTGGGAGGATCACAGGACTTCCAGCCTCAGCCTGGATGCTCTAATCTCTCAAGGCAATCCATTTATTTTTGAGTGCAAGCTCACTATTGCTCTGGCATGCAACCTGCAATTAAATCTCACTTACTCAAGTGGGAATTTCACTTGCCATAAGTTCCTGAAAACAACACGACTTCTTCCCCCTAAGGATGTCTTGCAGGAAAATAACATTTGTACTTAACTCATTTATCTTCATGAACCTCAAAAAAACGCCCTTGTCAGAATGAGCCAACAGTGCCTAGAAGCTGAATTTCTCATTTTGGCAGGACACATCACACAGCTCTTTGGAAAATGGAGAATGCTGTAAAAACACAACTTTGCCATAAAGTTACAAATGCCCCAACTCAAGTAGTACTTTTTATTCCTGCTTTGTCCTGAAGGTGTGTTACACTGCTACCCTAAGGGAAATAAGATGGTTGGAGGTCTATCAGACCTAAAAAATGCTTTGTAGATAAGACAGCTTAAACATAACGATGGTAGAAGGCATGGGATGTCAAGACTCAGCAGTGTGCACATGTACGACAACAAATGCAGTTCTCTCTTGTTAAGCTGTTGATCAAGGACAGATGTACACATTCTGGGACTGCACTTCCAGCACCTCACCTGTCCCAGATCTGCCTTTGTTACAGCGAAGAAAGGTTGAGGGAACTGGGCTTGTTTAGCTTGGAGAAGAGAAGGCTCCAGGGAGACCTCATTGTGGCCTTCCAGTATTTGAAGGGAACATATAAACAGGAGGGGGAAGGGCTGTTTACGAGGGTGGATAGTGACAGGACAAGGGGAGTGGTTTTAAACTGAGACAGAGAAGGTTTAAGTTAGATGTTAGGAGGAAGTTTTTCACCCAGAGGGTGGTGAGGCACTGGAACAGGTTGCCCAAGGAGGCTGTGGATGCCCCATCCCTGCAGGCATTCAAGGCCAGGCTGGATGTGGCTCTGGGCAGCCTGGTCTGCTGGTTGGTAACCCTGCACACAGCAGGGGGTTGGAACTGGATGAGCATTGTGGTCCTTTTCAACCCAAGCCATTCTATGAGTCTATGATTCTAAAGACATTACATTTCCCACTCCAGTATCATCAGTACTGTTGCTGAAATGACACAAAACCGGCCCAACAACGCAACAAAAGGAAAAGTATTTTGGAGAAAAACAGCTTTTAGAGCATGAATAAAACAGCACATAGCCTTACTGAAGCATAGTCTAGGGAGGTCTCCACCCTCAGCAAGTTTGCTGATGATACGAAGTTGGGAGGATTGGCTGACACGCCTGAAGGCTGTGCTGCCATTCAGCGAGACCTGGACAGGCTGGAGAGCTGGGCAGTAAGAAACCGGATGAGGTTCAACACAAGCAAGTGTAGGGTCTTACACCTAGGGAGGAATAATTGCATGCACCAATACAGGCTGGGGGATGAGCTGCTGGAGAGGAGCTCTGCAGAGAGGGACCTGGGCGTCCTGGTGGACGACAGGTTGGCCATGAGCCAGCAGTGTGCCCTCGTGGCCAACAAGGCCAATGGCATTCTGGGGTGCATTAAGAAAAGCGTGTCCAGCAGGTCGAGGGAGGTGATCCTCCCCCTCTACTCTGCCCTGGTAAGGCCTCATCTGGAGTACTGTGTCCAGTTCTGGGCTCCCCAGTACAAAAAAGACAGGGATCTCTTGGAAAGAGTCCAGCGGAGGGCCACAAAGATGGTGAAGGGCCTGGAGCATCTCCCCTATGAAGAAAGGCTAAGTGAACTGGGTCTGTTTAGCCTTGAGAAAAGACGACTGAGAGGGGACCTGATCCAGGTTTATAAATATCTGAGGTGTGGCGGCCATAGTGGTGAGGCCAGTCTCTTTTCAGTGGTACGTGGAGACAGGACGAGGGGAAACGGACATAAGCTGCAGCATAGGAAGTTTCGCACGAATGTGCGTAAGAACTTCTTCACGGTGAGGTGACGGAGCACTGGAACAGGCTGCCCAGGGAGGTTGTGGAGTCTCCTTCTCTGGAGATATTCAAGTCTCGCCTGGACGCCTACCTGTGCGACCTGGTGTAGGGAACCTGCTTTGGCAGGGGGGTTGGTCTCGATGATCTCTAGAGGTCCCTTCCAACCCCTACAATTCTGTGATTCTGTGATTCTGTGATTCTGTGATTCTGTGAAAAAATAGCATTATTGAAGATAACTGTTAGCATGATAGAATACAATACAGGGCACTGTAGAGCCTTTTCCCATACCCAGTGCTTTCACAATGTTCTGGCACACAGGTGCTAAGAAAAAGCAGAGCATCAATTTTTGTTTGTAGCGAGAGAGAGAGTGGAATTTGGGAGCAGCAGTGATGAGAAGCACGAGGAATCAATCAAGGAACTGAATGCAATTCAGCTCGCTGTAGCTTCTTGGGTGCTTGTGTTTTCACTTGGATGAGCACGGAGCTGCCTTGTTCACATCCGCAGGCAATGCCGTGAGAATGGCTGTTAAGGCAGAGCTGGCCCAGAAGCTCCCCAGAGAGTTCAGGCTTAAATTTACCATGTGCTGACCACATAAGTGCTAAAAGACATTCCAGACCCTCAAACAGCCCTTCTTCAGTCCTTTCCAATTCCAGCTCGAGGTAATCTTAGGCACCCAGATGAAGGAGAGGGGTTTGACTCAAATCTCTTTTGTCACTGCTTTGCTCCTGAAGATCTCACAGTGCCCATCAGGTCCCAGCATTACTCCTTTGGGATTTGTTGCACTGATTGTATTGGAGTTGCACTTGCTGAAGCCTGGAGACCCGTCCTGCTCATCATTAGACTTTTAGCTGAACTGCTGCTTGGGTTTCACGGATGTTATTTACTACATTTCCCTTGGCAACAAAGTCAGCTCATACATTCAAGAGCCCAAATCTTGAAATGAACTTCACCTTTAAAATCAAGTCATACCCATCTGGAGCTTGGGTTTGGTTTTCCAAAGCAGAAAGACAAGTAATGGTTTTGTATCACTCATAGAGGCAATGGAGAAGTGACCTGGATGGGTTAGGTATCCTCAGACTGTACCTAAGACTATACTGAATTGTCCAACATTCAACACAAATGCCCAATAGGATCAAGAATTCACATTCCTCATCTTCTTAGACTATTTCTTCCTAGAAATATTCTTGTCCATATCCATTCAAACAAATGGTGCAAGAGTAATTAATAATTAGCTTTTAAAAAAAGGTTCTTAGTGCCTTTTATATAAAACTCCACATTATTACTTGATTATTTCTTAGCAGTTTATGAGGTTCTTCTGTTGCTGCCTCCCAATCTGCTAACATGGCAGAGCTCTGTATGAAGAGGGGATATTGCTGCTCTCTTTCTCTGCCAGAGCTGAGCTTCCATGACAGAGGGAGGACAGCTGGGAAGAGGAGTACTACTGTTTAAAAATACAGTGCAAAACTGATTAAAGAGAAGAGCCAGCCCAACCCTAAAACATCCCTGACATGTTTGAAACTTGTCTGAGTGCTCTGATGGGTTCAGGCATTTTGCATTGCAGCATCCACTGCCAATGGCTGGCAGTGAAAATTGAACCATTACAGAAAAGATGCCTGAAGGTGGTATCCCACATGACATCTCGCTACTTTTGCTTTAGAATCATAGAATCATTAAGGCTGGAGAAGACCACTAAGATCATCAAATCCAACAACCCATCCAACCATGCCATTAACAGTGTACTTCAATGCCATATCTCCATGGTTCTTGAGCACTTCCAAGAACATCACCTCCCTGGGCAGCCTGTGCCAATGCATTACCATTGTTCCTCATATCCAAGCAGAACTTCCTCTGGTGCAACCTGGAGCTCCTGTCCTCTCACTAGATGATCTTAGAGGTCTTTCCCAGCCCTAATAATTCAATGACTCTATCTACATCAGGTGAGAATTATGCCCAATTCTTTCTGAAAATGCCAGATTTCCTGCACTGCACACAGTGACCCACGCACTGGGCTGCCTACAACCACCCAAGCAGATGGCAGCCAAGATGAGCCATTAACTCCCATCGGTATGGAAGGTTTCCTGTGAGACCCCTGTGAGGCCTCATTTCATCTTTGTGTGCTCTGTATCTCAGCTTTCTGTTGACTGAACTGTCTGAAAATCATTGCCATCTCTGCATTGCCCAGGATATAGTTTTCTTGAACTGCTGCACACATGTTACTGCAGTAGATTAAAGTGTAATAACACAAAATATTCAAACTTTGCAGGGCATTGAATTCAAAAGCAGGAAGTTTGGAGCGCGGAAGTTAAACTCACCTGGTTTTGGTGCTGATACTTTCTTTGATTTTTACAACAAAAAATGAGCAGAATTTTTTTTAGAGATAGGCTTGCCAAAAAAAAGTCACATTATTAAGAATCATGAACATTCTATTAAGCATAACTCCAGCTTTTTGCAGACCTGCTGAACAGTCCAGGTTGGCTTCAAATTGGATGCAGATTTCTCAGGAAAGTTCATGAACTTTGATAATACCTTTATAACCAGACCAGCTTCAGAAATATTTCTGGGGAAAATTAAGTGCCTAAAGGCTAAACTGCATCCTCTTTTAGAGCTCCCATGTTAAGGTCATATTTATAGGGCATAAATTACCTTTGTCTGTTATTAGCTCCCTGACCTTTAAGGCTTCAGTGTAAAACCCTGTAGCTTTTGACTTAAAGCAAACTCATAAAGACAAGCCAGGTAGTTAAATGGATAAAATGATACAGCAGCAGCAGCACACAGATGTTTCTGTGCTCCTGCAAATACTGTCTTTTGTAACTTTCAAGCTATCTGTTCCACTCATTCTCCAAAACCTGCTTTATATTTCATGCCAAAATGTGAGAGTGTAGTGATGGGCATCTTTGCCCATCTGTTTCTCCTCCAAAGTTCTCAGTACTTCAGGAGACCAATAAAAATAAGAATGATAGGAGCCAAAATTTTTTCAGAAGGGGTTGGTATTTTGAGAACTAAGAGAACTAGACTCTTCCCAACAAGGTGTATATAACAGTCCACCACGTGTTTGTTGGTGTGTAACAACATACAGCCTTGCCTGCAAGTCTATAGAGTCAATAAAGCTGCTGGAACATATTGCAAAGAGCTTGGGGTCAAAACTGTGCTTAATGTGCATCTCCTATATACTCCTCTTTGAAGTCTTTGCATTTGATGTGTCTCTAAAATTGCCTTTGGGTCTGATTCACTGAAATCACTCAAAGCTTCTTCCATTTCCTTCATCCTCTTCTTAGGCTGGAAACACATGCCCCAGAATCTCCTTGGGAAACAGAGGTAATAATTTGGCCTTTTTCTCTGCTCTCCTCGAAGGGAAGGGAAGGGAAGGGAAGGGAAGGGAAGGGAAGGGAAGGGAAGGGAAGGGAAGGGAAGGGAAGGGAAGGGAAGGGAAGGGAAGGGAAGGGAAGGGAAGGGAAGGGAAGGGAAGGGAAGGGAAGGGAAGGGAAGGGAAGGGAAGGGAAGGGAAGGGAAGGGAAGGGAAGGGAAGAAGACTCTCCTCCAAAAGGGAAGGGAAGGAAGGGAAGGGAAGGGAAGGGAAGGGAAGGGAAGGGAAGGGAAGGGAAGGGAAGGGAAGGGAAGGGAAGGGAAGGGAAGGGAAGGGAAGGGAAGGGAAGGGAAGGGAAGGGAAGGGAAGGGAAGGGAAGGGAAGGGAAGGGAAGGGAAGGGAAGGGAAGGGAAGGGAAGGGAAGGGAAGGAAGGGAAGGGAAGGGAAGGGAAGAAGACTCTCCTCCAAAAAAAAAAAAAAAAAATTAAAGAAAAACTGAGGACTTCATCTCACTCCTCAGTATTCTGCACACTTCCATGAGCTACATCATGTGTCACAAGGCTCTTTCATGGCATTATTTGAAACCAGAAACTTGTTTTAAAAGAGCAATTCTTAACCTTTTTTTTTTGTTAACAGAGCAGAAGTGGTCTCTCAGAAGAGATGTAATTGGAAATCTAGGACTTAGCCACAAAGCACAGCCTAAGAACCTTCAGTTTCAACGCAGAGAAATAACTAGGTGCCAGACTAAAAGCAGTGAACATGTGTGGGGAACCAGCCTCCAGGGGAGAATATCTAACCAGGTATATCAAATAGCTTTAGACAATTCAGCAGGGCTTTGTCTTTCTGACTGTTTCGGTTCCATGCGTTACTGGAACTTATAACTGAACACAACCCTGTGGCAATAGCAGGTTGTGTGCTACCATTCAAAACCTGGAAGCTGCTACAGCCAGTTGAACCTTCACATTCCAGCAAACACCGCATTCCCTACTTCAGTAGATGGGTCACCAGCTACTGCCAGCAAAAAAAAGAGAGCAGACACTTTAGGCTCCATGACCTGAAATCTGTTACTTTTGACATAAGTTGGTTCTAATGGTCCTTCAGGGGAGCAGAAGTGCCTTTCAATGGGTGGCTCTGAATACATGATTTACCTGCCAGAGTTCGGGAATGGAACCTCAGCACAAAGAACTTTATCCGGAGGTCACTGGAGTCACTGAAAAGACTCTGAGTCACCACTGTTAGAAGCTGGGCAAAAGAGAGTGCCACAGCACTCAGGACTGCTGGCTCGTACTCCTGACAAGCTCCTGTCTTGCTGTTTCCATTAACATTTTTTTCTGTTCTCTTTCCCTGCTCCTTCCTGCTAGACAATACGTTCACAAGTTAACACAGCGCAACAGACTGCAACGACATTAAGAGCAACTAACAGGAAGGTTTTATATCTAAGCTCCAGGGAAGGAGTAATGAAATAGTAGCATAGAGATCTCCACTGCTGTGAAGCGGAGCAGCTTCAGCTATAAAAAGAACCCCTTTATACAGATATATAAAATGAAATACAGTCTGAAAGCCTGTCTACTCGGAGAGAGGCATTAAGCAGCTCATAAGCACCATGCTGATGGGAGAGCAACTGGATTGGAAGTGTCTGGGAGAAAGGTGTTTTACAGGTCCTCATCATGCCTCCCTAAACCACTTCTGTAGTTGGTGCACACAGGTACAATGGAGAAGAGGTTTATCTTGGCAAGGATGGTGCCTGGTCTGGCTTTCTGTATGTGGTCAACCCCAATGGTTTGGAAGATCTTTTAGAATAACACAGGAAGAAATGCAGTAGATAATCATTACTGCACTCTTTTAAGCAATTTTAAGAAGGTTCTCTGTATAGGCTACAGTGAGAACATTTACCAAAATACTTGTGTTGCCTTAGAATCCTGGGTCCAAAAGTAGGGATCTGGAAGTGTGAATGGCAGAAAAGGTTTGTCACTTGTCAACAAAGGTTGTGATTGCACAGGAAACTGCTGCATGGTGGGCTGCTGAATTCTGCATGCATTTAAATTTCTTCTCAGAAAGAGTGGTGATGCAGTGGCACAGGCTGCCCAGGGAGGTGGTGGGGTCACCATCCCCAGACGTGTTCAAGAACTGTGCTGTGGCACTGAGGGAAGTGGTCAGTAAGCATGGTGGGGATTGGTTGGGGTTGGATTTGGGATCTCAGTGGTCTTTTCCAACCTGAATGATTCTGTGATTCTATGATTCTATGATCAGTATCTGTATAATTTTGCTACTGCCCTTGAGGAAAGCCCAGTAAATTCTGGTAAGAGCATTTCTCAATGAGACAATTTGGAGTTTGTTCTTTGGTTAAAAACAGAGGTCTACTTGCGTGCGTTCTCCTCTGCAAACCAGCACTGGTTCTTTCTACATTGCCCACAGATTGGAGAGCCTCTTAACTACTTTGCTGTTTCTTTCAGAGAAAGTGCTTCTAGGCTGTAATCACGCCACCTCTCAATCATCTATCTGAAGAGACTGAAGCTCATTAAATGACTAATCAAAAGTGCTTTCCCCAGCCCTCAAATCATTTTATGTGTTGTTTCTATTGCCTGATTAGTTTACCCACATCCTGACACTAAAACACTCCGGGGTGGGTCTGCCCAATGCCTATAGCTATATTGGTTTTTCACACCAGCTGCTTCTCTCCCAGTGCATCTGCAGGGTCAACCAGTGCACACCCCTTGCTCCTTCCCTCAGCAGCCAGTCTGAAACAACCAGCACAGACTGCTCAGAACTACATCCACATGATCTTCTTCAGAGTCAGTGCTTTTTAAAATACTGTCATCTATCCCTCAAGAACTACCTGACTTACAAAAGGCAGCAGATTGCATTTGTCTGTAATAAAAAGACCATTAGCACAGGCCAAGCTGACAAGCAGTCAAAATTGCCCTCTCTAAATGTCTTGTCTTCATTATTATTTATAGGTGCTTCATCATCTTGACACCCACAAATTTTATCAGCTGTGATTGCATATTTACGTTTGGATCATTAATGGCACTGTTGACTGGTGCTGGGCTGGGTGCCAATCTTGTAAAATGTCAGTCGAGTATCTCAAAAAGTAGTTTCATTAGCTGCTATTTTCCTTGCTCTTAATCGCTTGAGAGTGTTTCTGTGGAAAATAATATCTACACATAAGATCTCATTATTGCCCCAAATATTATTCAATCCAAATTAAAAACATCTCAAAAATGCTTTAAGATATTTAGGTACGAAGATTTCTAATTTCCCTTTATCAAGTGTCCAACAAGACCCATGTTCAATAAAGCCATGATGACAAACCTAATTGCGTTGCTATCCCCTGAATCTTCACTAATCAAATCCCACATCATCTTCTCCATAATTCTGCCCAGGGCTCAAAATCCAATAAACCAACATGTAGCTAACTGGATTATCTGATACTTAGACCTCTAAAATTAGTTCCTTGCTGAGTTTTCAAAAGCACCATGACACGTGGCATTGAATCCATGTAAGATGAAATGGTGAAATGTTTCCAATTGTTTGGGCTCAATCCTCTTTCAAAAATGCAACGTAGAGCAGAAACAGGGCAGCCTTGGCAGATTCAGCTGCAATGAAGCCAACGAGGTTGAACAGAAGGTGCTCCCAGCCACATAGGCACCTTTACACAGACCTAACTTGGTTTAGCTCCCTATGTAATTATATTGCCTGCTCATTGTCATAGTGACCAAAATACTGTAAGAATAAGATTATGACTTCAGTAACTGCATTTGGGATTAATCTTCCATCTATAAAAGTCTCTGCTTAGCTCTGCATTAATCCCCACAGCTGCTCACTTCACACTATAATTGCAAACTCAAGCAAGCACCAATGTGTGATCTTGTAACCACAAAGGAGCTTCAAGAAATATCTGAAGCTTGCTGCCTGAGTTTATGGATGAGTTAGTCTGCTTCTTTCACTGTGAACAGTGTGTCTCACTGCTTTGGGGAGCTCTGCTCACAGCTTGAGCCTTACATTCTGTCTCTTATGAGAGCAGGAGCACTTCTCAGACAATTAAATGTATTTGTGACCTTCTTTCTCTTTCTCTCTTCCCCCTCTCTGACTTTTAAAAACGAAGTAATGTTAAAACAAAATAAAACAAGAAATTATCGTAGATTGCCACATACCCAAGAATATATGTCCAAAATATAAGAACTGGCGAGACTTTCTCTTGAAGACCCAGATGAAAACAAAGAGCTGCCCAAATCCTACCACAAGACTTAGGGAAAAATCAGCAGAATAATCTGTGAAAGATTTTTTCTTTTTTTTTTTTTTTCAAATTCCCTAATGCAAATTAAAGTTAATGGAGTTCTTAATATGGCCTCTGAGTAATTAAAGAGCAAAGTGAAAATCAAGAGTAGATAATGTTGAAGAAGCTTTAAGGAAAGGCAGCTCCTGAGAGCAGGCAGCATACACATCACTGCATGCAGAGCAAGGATGTGCATCTCAGCTGCGTTCTAGTCAAGAAACAACGGCCCACACACATCCAGCAAAAGGAGAAGAGAAATCCTTAACCCAGCCAAGATAGCATTTCATTGCGAGTTCTCAGTCAAGGCACTTCATGGTAGAGAGAAAGTGCTTGAAACTCGATTTCTGGTATCTCTAAAATGTGGATAAAGAGACTTAGGCACTGCATAACAAAGCTCAGAGGGTTAGGTAAGCTTTGTATCATGCCCTGGAGACACCACATTCTATATTCTAAAGCTTATTTTGTATAGCCTTTGATCCTGTTGTTATTACCATTCCATCTAGCAGTCAGTAAATAAATGTCAAGCTACCAACTGCATAATTGTATAGAGGAGGAAGAAAACACAGAAGCCTTTAATACAGGGAACAGACGTGGTAAATATGTTCTATCACCTTGAGAGCAGGGAAATATTAAGCCAGAGGAGAAGCCCCTTAAATAATGTATCATAGAAGCATAGAATCCTAGCATGGTTTGGGTTGGAAGGGACCTTTAAAATCACCTAGTTCCCCCCTGCTATAGGCAGGGACACCTCCCTCTATAAAATGTCCCTCCCCAGCTTTCCTGTAGGCCCTGTCAGGTACTGGAAGGCTGCTAGAGGTCTCCTGGGAGCCTTCACTTCTCCAGGCTGAAGAGCCCCAGCTCCCTCAGCCTGTCCCTGTAGGAGAGGTTCTCCAACTCTCTGATCATCTTCATGGCCCTCCTCTGGACCTGCTCCAACAGCTCCACGTCCTTCTTGTACTGGGGACTCCAGAAGTGAATGCAGTACTGCAGGAGGGGGCACACAAGAGCAGAGGGGCAGAATCACCTCCCTCAACCTGCTGGTCACGCTTCTCTTGATGCAACCCAGGATACAGTTGGCCTTCTGAGCTACAAGCTCATGTTGGCAGCTCATATTGAATCTTTCATCAACCTACACACATCAACCAGGCCCTTCTCCTCACGGCTGCCATTCACTGCCCATCCTACATCTTTGCTTGGGATCGTCCTGACCCACATTCAGGACTTTGCACTTGGCCTTACTGAGCTCCAAGAGGTTGGTATGGACTCACCTCTCAAGCCTGTCAAGGTCCCTCTGGAGAGCATCCCTTCCCTCTAGCATGTCAGCTGCACACTCAGCTTGGTGTTGTCTGCAAACTTGCTGAGGATGCACTCGATCCCATTGTCCATGTCACCTACAAAGAGGTTAAATAACCTGATGCCAGAACTGATCCCTAACGAGTGCCACTCGTCACCAGCCTCCATTTGGACATTGAGCCACTGACCACAACTCCAAGGGGCTGACCATCCACCCAATTCCTTATTCATCCATCAAATCCATTTTTTCTCCAATTTGAGACAAGG
Source organism: Meleagris gallopavo (assembly GCF_905368555.1). Classification (NCBI taxonomy): domain Eukaryota; kingdom Metazoa; phylum Chordata; class Aves; order Galliformes; family Phasianidae; genus Meleagris; species Meleagris gallopavo. The sequence continues at coordinate 4,107,943 of NC_139409.1, read as the reverse complement.
ATGTCCTGTGGGACAGCGTCAAATGCCTCACACAAGCCCAGGTAGATGATGTCAATTGTTCTTCCTTCATCTACTGGCACTATAACTCCTTCATAAAGGGCCACCAAGTTTGTCAGGTGTGACTTGCCTTTGGTGAAGCCATCTGCATGTAATCTGGCCCTAGCAGAGATGGTAAAGAATAAGAGTTGCACTTGGTGTGTGAGCAGAACCACGAGAAAGATTAAATAGATTCTGAAGTGGAAGTAGCTAGAAAATATGTGTGTGTAGCATGCTTTTCATAGAGGAAGGTCTTGAGAGGAATGATGAATTCACAGGGACAGGTATCAAGACAGAGTGTTATTTCTTTGCATCAGCCCCTGTGACTGCATACACTGTGGATCTTGATCTGGATTTTGATTTCTGGGCAAACTGCTGGCTCTACAACTCTTCCAAATCCAACCTGCCAAAGGTTGGCCTGAAAAATCTGCCTGTCTCAGAACCAGAAAGCCTTGGAGAACAGCGGATATTCCTGCAGTTCAAAAACTAAGATTAAAAGATAGTTAAAATCCTGTATTGAATGTTCAAAACCATTGTAAATATAGTCCAAACAAGACATCCAGAAGCTTCAGTCATCTATAGTTCTTCAGGTTGAATAGACAACAACTCTGACTCTTTTATCTTGAACTTGGAAGGAGATTTCCATAATGGTTATATTGTGAATGCATGTTGTCCAGTGTATGTTTTTCCCCAACAACATGTGATAAGTCACTGTTACAACAGGGTAATACAATTTGTACAGCACTACAAAGAACCACAACAGTTTGGAATAGGGGAAAAACAACATGACAACATACAATAATGATTGCATCATAACAAATAAAGTCCATGTGAGATACCCACAGAGAAGAGAGGATAAGCTGAGGGGAGGTAGTCAGAAGCTCAACTTAATGAATAGTGACACAAGATCAGCACTAAAAAACACTGTCTAACAAAAGAGGATTGGGCACCCATTTTTTTTTTTTTTCTTCATCTGTTCATTCCCATCAGCAGGACACTTTGTGTGCCGAAGTTTATTTCCACAGTGGAAAAAAAGACCTATCTAACAAGAGATGTGCATCACCACCATCGACAGAGCTCCCTTCCTGCATCCATTCCAGTCCAAGCCACAATTAGAGCCTGTTTCACTGTGATCACATATCAATACCAACCCCAAGAGTCCTCCCTGCAATACTACTTCCACCCCAAACAGTGCCTGTTGTTCTGCCAGCAGTGCTTTCACATCATCCTACCTCCAACAGCAGCTGATGGCTCATTTCTCTCCCTTCTGGCAGATAGCTAATAACAGAATAGCCATCAATTAAAAATAGCACATAGCTCATTGATGACAGCATGTGGGGTTGGCAGCAGAGACACTTCATGGCCGTCCTTCGAAGCTGATGGCCATTGTCCACTCCCACAAACCTTGCTCTTCCAGACAGACACCATGGTTCAAAACGTTGCCCAGGCAGTTCCAATGCTGTCATTGTCAGAGCTGTTGTGTCATGTGTATTTAGGATAGAAGCACCTCATCTCCCCATCGCTATCTGTGGAGCAATGGTAGACTCTATTCTGTTTCTTTCTTGGCTTCAGTCCTTCCATTTGTTATGTTTGGCTCTGTTCCACGCACAGCTAAAGAGCCAAACAGCCAAGGGCAGAGGGCTGCTATTTCACCTTTGATAGATGGGAATTGAAGTTACTCTTGGCAGCCAACGTGAAGTTCCTCTAAAGAAACTGGGGGCTCAGTCACAAAAGGGCCATGCTCTGCAGACACCAATGACAGGTTTAGTTAGGGTTATTTGAGCTTGGCTTTAAATGGACTTGAGGAACATACTGCTTTCAGTCTTATTTTGCTGAAGTGCACACAGAAATGTCATGGTGGGCTTTAATAGATTACGGTAACAGCGGCTACAGGCCCACAAACAAACAAACAAAAATCCAACAGCAACAAAATGAACAAATCCCCCTCATTTGACCCCTTTAATATCAGCTCCATTTTGCACTGTCAGACAATGAAGAACCCCACAAAATACAGACAGCACCATCTCTTTATGTGGAACCTGAATACTTAGGAAAACGTGGGAATCATAGAGTCATAGAACCACCGAGGTTGGAAGAGACCTCCAAGATCATCCAGTCCAACTGTCCACCTACCACAAATATTTCCCACAACTGTGTCCCTCAGTACAACATCTAGACGTTTCTCCTGCCTTGCCCTCGGTACAGCCAAGCACATGCTGGCTACAAACACTGTGTCCACCTCTGTCACACCTTATTTGGGGCTTAGCTGGTGGAAGTGCAGGCTGTTCCACAACACCCAGTGGAGCCAAATCCAGGTTCAGTAGCTGAAGTCACTACATTTCTCGTTACTGTATCTATGCAAGATGTTATCTTTAAGCATTTTTCAGTCTTTTATTATTCCTATGTCAAGTATGACAGAAGTTGCTAGCTTTATATAATTTAGGCACCTGAGAACACATTCCCTCTTTCTAATAGATCAGTGTATAAAACCATCCTTAAACCAGTTAGCCTTGCTTTTCAAGGACAGTCATGGCACATGTCTATTTTTTTCAGATCTGCAGAATAAAAAAGGCTCACTTACAGTGCGTGCATTGATCTGCCAGCCTTTACCACCACGTTTTCCCTTCACCTTGCTGCTGATTACAAAACATACTGTGGGTTTAGTCAATGGACCCAACCCAATGTTGCCCTTGTGCGGCAAGTAGCAGAAGAAAGTCTATGTTTGTTTACTTGTTGCTGCAGAAGCTCAGCAGCTATTTCCAGCTTGAAACATCTGACTTGCTTCTATTTCCCATTCTGAAATACCAGAATGGATATAATGGCAAGCTTTGGTTTTTCAAATCCAGTTATTTCCCCCTTTCAGGTTTTCCCTGTCTTTCACATTCGCCTTCGTGCAATAGGACCAGAAAGAAGAACCCAGAAAGCAGTTGGCAGATGAACACTGATGCTATCACAGGGCAGCAGCAGGATTTCACTTCTGAAGTTTGGCTGTCTGTTTAAACATTTAAACACTGCACACCCAGAAGGGTGCACAAGTGATTAAGGAAGAACCGGCCCAGGACAGCATCAATCATTCCCCTCAAGTTGTAGATGGAAATTCATTTCACTTCTCTTCATCTGTCTTTGACTATTTGACTGTTGACCAAGATTTGACAGCTGTGCTGACAGCAGAAGGACATTGAGGTACAATACTGATTCTCCATGGTCACATCCAGAATTCTGTCTAGTTCAGGGCACAAGCAAGACTCTAAAGAACTGAAATGAGCCCAGTGGGCTCAGTGACATTGTTTGGGGTCTGAAAACCAGGGCATGTAATGCATGAGGAAAGCACAAATGAGCTATTATGGAAGGAAGAGCGGGGGGGAACGTAATACATTTTCTATCTCTCAAATAGAAGTCAACAGCAAAGAGGAGCCATAGAGCAAGAGGTGGTGATTAGAAGCAGCAGAGGGGTTAGTGAAGGCATGATGGCCAGAACCAAGCCCAGCTGTTCAATGTTCAACCACATCTTTGCAATGAAAGATGGGTTTTCTTGTGTTTACATGGAATTTCCTACATTTTAATTCATGCCCATTGCTTCCTGCACTGTCAGTGGGAAACAATGAAAAAAAGTCATGCTCAATTTTCTGTGGACCTTCACACCAGTTGGGAAGATACTGGGCACTGCTTTATGAATGAACAAGTACATTAGAAAAGACAGACTCCAGCTAAAAGAAGGCAAGTGCTTTTTATTGCTATGAGGTACACAGAATGCAGAGTTAGGTAATTTTAATGTACTCATTCCTGACAGTGAAAACAATTAGTTTGCAATAAAAACAAACAATAACAATGTTTCCCAAATTGGATTCCAGCAAATTCCCCGTTTTCATCCAGATTCTTCACTTTCCTTCCTACTTTCTGTATTAAAGTTCATGAACTCCAACTGTACATACACTTTTGGTGATGAGCTCTAAGAGCACAGTATTATTTTTTAAAAAGAGAAATGGATGAGAAACGTGCAAAATAAAAGAGTAACAGGAACAACAGGCGTTCAAGAGCCTACATCTGACATAAATGTCACATTGTGAGGAAACATCTGGAGGTGTACATGGGCTCAAATTTGGGTACAGAATTAGGGTAAGATTAAGTGAACATCTGCATATGGACTAAAGATGACCCAAAAATACTGACAACCATAGCTAGGACATGTGAATGTACACAAATACTCACAAGAAGTGAGTTTGTTCCTTTTACCAGGGAAGAAGCACATGCCAGGAAGATGACAAATGTCTGAAGGATAAGCAAGCTGAGCCATTCTAGGCAAGTGTCTAGAACATCTGGATCCTAGTTGAAATCTGCCAATTTTGTACCCACTTAGGCCCATATCTGCCTCTTAGTTTGCTTAAACACCAGTGCACTTCTGTAGCAACACTGAAAAACTACCTGGTTTGGCAGTTTTGTTTTGTTTAAAGTGGGAGGGAATTAATTTCTTCTCTCGGAGTAATTTTGCAATGAGGACAATACATTGCACTGGCCCCATGTGCTTGGGAAAGGCATGAAACTCAAAGAGCAGTACCATGTACACTTGCAAGTAAGGCAAAACTACACGCGTCCACTGAAGACATCAAGTCAGTGCATTGATTCTTATCACAATGCCTAGGCTTTCAGCAACTTTTATCTTCCTTTCCTGTATAATCTTATCTGTAATTTGCATTACTTCTTCTGCGGCTGACCGTTCTTGTTAAAAGCTGGCTCTGGGAACATAGAGGTTTATGATGGTCCTTCAGAGAGTGCTTCAATAAGTGCTGTTAGGGCTGCTCAGAAATTTCCAGGTGACAAACATTTTCCCTTAGAGGCAAATATTCCCCATTCCCATGCTCACTCAGAGGAAACCTGAATGTTTTAGACCCAAGCAGTACTAGTGCCTCATGTTACATAGATTGACAAAATGTTTTCTGAATGGAAAAAATTGGTCACAATAAAAACTACAAGAAGCAGCAGTATAGGAACCACCTCTGTCATTGTCTGAAGGTTCCTTCCTAAGTGAAATTATGCACTTCCAGGTGTGGAATTGGTACAGTGATTGCTCATCACATTTTTTATTATCTCTATGAAATGTGTTTGCATCAGGTGTCCCAGTGAGAGGCAGCCTTGGTGGTCTAACTGCTGTGGCATTGCTTCAAGAGCAGTTTTGTGCCAAAAGCTTGAATCTAAGGAGAGAAGAGTAAAGCAGAGAGAGAAAGGAACAGTTATTCTGGTTGTGTATTGAAAGACCAGAGGGGCAAAATGATTGAAGGTCTTCTATAATGATTGACAAGGCATACATCTTCAACTCGAGAGCAGAGTTCAAGTCTAAGTGCTGGTCTCTCTGAAGCACAGCCACAGACTATTTGTCCACAGTACCAATGTGGTAAATCCTTTCAGAGCTTTTGTTCCAATCAGAAAGAAAACTCTCCCTCCCACCCCTGCACCGCAGGCCAGAGCCTTCATAACATCACATGAAATTATCCAAAAACCATGCTTCAGCCACAACATGTGGGCTGCTCACCATCCAGGCACAACATTTTTGCACCAGCCTAACTGCTGTGCCATCAGCAGCTCCATCTAAAAGCCTTTTGCAGAAAGGAATGGCTAACCACCCATTGACTGACCCCCTGTTTGGGAGGGCTGCAGTAGCAAAGGAGGAGTAGATAACAGATTTGGTGTTACTCCCTCCAGTAGATGTGAACAGCAATGGAATTAGTACCCATGGTTTTGTCTCCTCTTTACAGTCATTGTTCCCAGGGCAGCCTGAAATTTGAGATGCAAAATTTTGCTGACATCTGAGTCGTAGCTGCCTATTTCTACAGAACCTCAGGAAAAATTGGTTTCTTTTCTCTCCTATTAGAATGCTTCAAGGAATCATTGTCAGGGCCTCCATCGAACACCTAATTTTCCCCCTGATGCAAATCCAGTCATTCATTTTCTACACCTGCCTTATCTACATCTACACAGAAGTAATATACAAGCCCTACAGCAATAACAAGAGAAGTTTGCTTGACCAAATATCAACACCTCGCTTGACCTCAACCCAACATAAACATAATTAAAGCTTCTTTTTGTTTTAAACTAATATCATCAGTAGTTTATTACATCTGTCTCTTCTCAAATCAGTGTACACAATATGCAGGAAACATACATTCTATGAACAGCAGTGGCACACTTGTTGATGAAAGCATTTACTGCCAGCAGCTGAAAGGAGTCACTTCCCTCCCCAGTGTCATTAGGTCTCCTACACTAATGGTGCCTTAATTGAATGATGACATGCTTTGCTTTACAAGAGAGTCATGCCCTTGGCAACAGACAGACATGCTCTGGGCTTTTAAAAACTTGTGGTCTTTCTGTGGTGTTTGGTTTTTTTTTTAAAGAATCAGACCCTATTTTGAAGATGCAACTACCTCCCATAAAGAAGTACAACAGGTAGAATTCACTGAAGTCAGTGGAGTGAAACCAATGACCAGGTAATGGAATAAACAGAAAGCAGAAGTAGCCAATGCATTTTGCACTGATAGAAACATCAAGTGATAGAAATCATTTCTCCAAGAGCTAATGTTTCAAGTCGGGGAGATGATCAAAGGATGAAAGAGGAAATGTAAAACCAAAGAGGGAACAATCCAGACTGAACTCAGATTGGCACCATAGCCTTAACTAGGAACATCATCTCTCCTTTTACTTGAAGGAGAGGTACTGGCATCTCATGAGGGCTAATCTAGCCTTCTGTTGACCACACAGGCCCACCTTAGGTTTCCAGCTTAGACACCTATGTCAACAACCAGAAAATCGAACCGAAAAATTTCTCCATATGTGTAAAAAGAAGCCACCAGAGGGATGATAGGAACCTCAGTCCAGTGGATGGGAAATGGCCTGATCCATTAAACCTCTCCGTTATCTAAAAGGCCTTTTTACCCCTCAAAAAGGAGCGTACACCATTGTACATGAATGGGATTGATGGCCAAACTTTACAGCAAAAGAAAATTGCTGCAAATGCAATGAAATCTGATGTTCCAAAACATTAAAAATGTAATTTCAATGATTCATGTGTTCTGAGGAACAAGAATTTATGTTTATGACTAAGCTGGTGGTAGTCACGACTCACCAGAGAAATAATTGACAGGATGAAAGGGTTTTACCCCAAGTCTTTGCTTTCAGCGGAATGCTTGAAAATGCAAGGAGATCCACTGAGACAAAAAAAATCATTACACTGCAATAAAAATGTACCTATGTGGTTATTAACTGTTAAAAGCTTCAATATTAAATAGGGAATGAAAAAGTTCAGAGCCAGTGAGTGGGTCTTACTGCATTCTAGAATGAAAATCAACAGGGCAGTGAGGCACTGGCACAGGTTGCCCAGAGATGTGGTGGATGCTCCATCCCTGGAAGCAGTCAAAGTCAGGCCATATGGGGCTCTGAACACCTGATGGAGCTGTGGGTGTCCCTGTTCATTGCAGGGGGATTGGGCCAGATGGTCTTTAAGGGTCCTTTCCAACTCAAACAATTCTATGATTCTATGATTCTATGACCTTTCCACATCTTGCACAAGCTCTAGGGGTAGTGACAGTGCTGCATCCATCCTGCTGTGCTTCACAAAGCTGCAAGCTAGCAGAAATTTCATCTAATGGAAGTTTGTTTCTGCGCAGTTTTTTACCTCTTCGGTCCCACTAAAAAGTCGTGGGAAGGGCAAGTGAGCACAAGGCATGGCTGGGCTGCCTCATGCCAGCCTGAGAACTGTTCCACCACTGAAACCTCATCTTGCAATTTCCAGTCCACTGTGCCATATCGCAGTTTGAGAGAGTGATAAACAAGAGCATGTCTCAAGGAGAGAGAATTTTATCTAAGATGGTGCATCTGAGGGTATCTTATTCTTGCCTTTATGTATTTGTTCCAATTCACTTGCTTTCACCTCCTCCAGCTCCCATTGCGATCGGCGTGCTCAGCTGCCCGCTCTACAGGGCAGGTTTTCACACCAAATCACAAAACACTGAGAATGAGAACACAGCTCCTAAGGCAGCAGTGGTTTTCTATGTCAGGCCCTCCTAGAGCCTCTCAACAGGGCAGAGATTGGAAATTCTCCTTCATCCCAGTCCCAGTTGTTATTAAAAAGTGCTGGAGAGAGGAAGGCCGGTTCTGATAACTGAGTCAGAAGAGAAGAAAATATTAGCTGCTCTGAGCAATTTATTTTGCACCACCGGTATAATCCCTTCCAAATTCAATTACAGCTAATTAAAAATAATTCTCCCTTCTGAGCTGATCGCTTACAGCTCCAAATAACAGCTAAATCCTGCTGTAATACTGACTGAGGAAACTGCTTAAAGACAGACAGACGATGCAAGGTGTGAATCTGATGTAACAGTAAGGCTATAGCACAAAATACTTTATTACTAGCCCTGTGGCACACTGCTTGGTTTAGAGTGAAATGTGTATGGGTGACAGTCCTGAGCATCCTCATCCCTCTCCTGCTTTGCCTGACCCCCTTTGTTGACCTCGGATTGCTTGGGAGAAGCAGTGCTTGAGACACTGCTGCTGCGTTTCAAATGCATCTTCCCTTGGAATTGCATTATCTCATTGGTAAAGAAGTGATGCTCTGGCTCCCACCCATTGATTTTCTGGTCCAGTACCAGCAGGCATGCAAATGTGTTATTATTAGCAGGCAGTCAGTCCAAGGTCAAGATCTTTCAGCCTTTGGTCTGGATAAAAATGCTTCCTCTGACATTTGGGATGCATGTAAAGCATGTTAGTAAAGCAATAATAATAATAAAAAGAAAAGGAGTGACTCAGAGCCATTGGCACACTTCTGGAAAGGGTTCTGATAGCCAAACTTCTCCCTTTCTCCAAAAGCATCCAGTAGGACTGGATCTCCTCAGTTGTCAGGAGTTGGACGTTTGTGCTCTTCCATCACTCGCTGTAAAACAAGGGCTCACAAAGCAGCTACAGGACATAAAACACCTCCTTCATTATAGCAATAAGTGCTCAGCTCCTGGGATTCTCCATTAGCAATTCCTTTATCACGTTAGCTGGCTAATAAGCCAACTGCTTACACAGCGCTTACCGAGATCAACCACGGGATTTGCAGGAGCAGAACTAAGTTGCTGTTTGCTTTCAAGCTGCCAAGGTCAACACAAGACAGAACACCCCTCAGAGCAAAGATCTCACACAAGAAAGACATGGTTCAGGAGGAAGAACAACTTTCTGGTGCTTCCACCCTCAACCAAAGGAAGGCTGGCCAACAATTGACCCTATCACAGTATTGGAAGAAAGGATTCTTCCTCACACAGGCTTCAGAGCAGAGGCTGGGGATCATTTCCAGAGTGCATCATGCCCACGGTGCTCACCAGCACTCAGAAATACCTGTCCAAGAGGATTCAGTGCTCGCTGATACGTTGGCTCCTATAGAGAGCAGAATATCTAACAGACCTCCCATGAAAGAAAACCATGCTTCATAGGGGAAAAAATTCCTCTGGCTCTCGCAGAGAAGAGCTAAGCCATGTTGCACATGATGTAATTATCCACGTTTTTATTACCTTTTGTGTTTTAATTACTGTTACAGTACGCTTGGTGTACTGTTATTTAACAGCTTACAATCACAGTCTATGACTGCATTATTTCATTCATTAGATTATAAAAGCATCCGAAAAAAAAAAGATGCTGTAACACAGATGCTGGTTTCTGTCCAGCTCCAGACTACACAGCTGACAACATGGGCGGATCTGTTTGCTCCATTTAAATGAATTGCCCATCAATTTGGCTGCACTGTGTCTTTTTGGCACGTTTCTACAGCAGCTGAGAAGCTGCAAGTATCAGCTGGTTAGGTATTGCTCTCCCAAAAGTAATGGAGCTGATCTTCAGCTCCAGCACTGGGGATGGTAACCAACGTGGGCTCTGTCCATTCTATTCATTGATTTCACAACAGCTGTAGAAACAATGAGGAGTGCTCAGATTTCTGACCTTGGGATCCAAGTTGTCAAATCCCATTGGGGAGGATTAGCAGATGGGAAAATGGGGGGAAAAAGCCCTTCCAAAAAGACCAAAAATGACCTTTCCCAAATTATATACAAATTGTTGTCATACAAATTGCTGCTTCTGCACTGAAAGGAGGCATAATCTTTTTGAAACACTTGACAATGGCACATATGTTCAGATGAGCTCTTCCGGAATCATGCTTATTCATCCATCCTCCAATTACTGCTGGTTATCCTCCAATTACAGCTCCAGCAGCACTGATGTTAGATAATCGAGAGAAGGAGATGGGATCAGAACTTTGCAACGTGCGAATTCTCTTCACTCTCCACCCCTCTCTGAAACAAGGTTGTGGTGAGGTAGGGATCAGCATCTTCTCCGAGGTTGCACAGTAGGTCGAGAAGTGATGGCCTTAAGTTGTGTCAAAGGAGATTCTGATTGGATGTTAGGAACGACTGGGGCTCAGAAATAGTGGTGATGCAGCGGCACAGGCTGCCCAGCGAGGTGGTGGGGTCACCATCCCTGGAGGTGTTCAAGGAGTGTGGAGATGTGGCATTTGTGGACGTGGTCAGTGGGCATGATGGGATGGGTTGGGGTTGGACTTGGGGATCTTATAAGTCTTTTCCAACCTTCATGATGCTATGATTCTCTGAAGACACGGATAGAAAAAGGAGGGAAGGTCAGCAGGAGAGTGCCTGAAGAGCAGCAGAAAGGAATGCCGGCCACTACAGCCAGCAGAACAATTTCATGAGGGGCCCAACTTCAGTGCCTCTGTACAAACAATTATAGATGGGAAAAAAGGGGGAGCTGGAATTATTATCCCAGTCTCAGAGGTATGAGAGCAAATGCCAGTACTCACAGGTTAGCAAATGGCTAATGGATGATGGCAGTGGCTACTGGACACCATTACTGAGAAATGTGCCTCATGCTTTCTAGGAGCACAACATGCTGGGATGCCCCTCTTAAGTGCCTGAACATTAACGTGAGCAGCATGAGAAATAAAGAAGGTGAATTAGAGATGTGCAGTGCCTACGGGTCTACGGTCTTATTGGGCATCACAGAGACACCACGACTGGAGTGCTGCAATGGAATGATACTTACTCCTCAAGAAGGATAAGCAGGGAGACAAGGAGGGGGTGTCACCCTCCATGTCAGCGTATTTCAAAAGAGAAAAATATCTGCAGTTGCTGCTCTGTTCACTCGCTGCAAGTGATTGATGATGGGCTTGTGATGATGGTAGTTCATTTTAAGAGTTCTTATGGAGACACAAATCACTATTAATTAAATGATGATATGAAAAATCACTCGTTGAGAGATGAGTTTGTTAATAAAACAATGATGAATTACGTGGTGGATTTAATAAGAGAGGAAGTGCTTTATTCTTAATTCTGTTCTGTTAATTTTCATATGGAAGGCTTACACCTTTTGGTAAGCTATTCTTTTAAACGCACATTTACCAGCATTTATCCATACCTCTGCTACAACTATCTAAGGAAACAGAAGCATCAGTTTGTGATTTACTATTGCCATTTGGACAATGTGGGGTGATCCAAAGGAGTTAAGGTAGTGCTGATGAAGAGCACACAGCTGTGCATTTTGGAGGCTTATCACAGAATTCTTCGCTTTTAAAGGCACACAGGGCAGGGCGCAAACCAAAGCTCTCAGAGAAGCTCCTGCTTAATGGGTGGGTGCACTTCAGCAGCATTTGACTACATTCTGGGCAGAAAGACCCAACAGGGAGCTTTGCAGCCACCACTCGTGCAGCACAGAGTGGAGGAGCAGCCAAGAAGCTGTGTCTGTGTGCATCTGTGTGTGCTGCACATGGCTTTGCCAAAAGGTGAAATCCTCTTTGAGCTCAGTCTCTGGTGATGGTGCCAGTGCCTTCTTTGGCTGTGTCTGCTGACATCCCTCTGGATGCTTCTCTGAGAATGTCATCTGCTTTGGCACATAGCAGGGGAATGACCATGGAATCATGGAATGGCTTGGGTTGGAAGGGACCTTGAAGATATCTGAAGTGTCCCTTTCAGTATCTAAAGGGGAGCTACAGCAAAGAAGAGGACAAACTCTTTAACAGAGTCTGTTGTGATAGGATAAGAGGAAATGGTTTCAAGCTTAAAGAGGGAAGATTTAGGTTAGATATAAAGACGTCTTCTACAGTGAGGGCAGACTTTCAAGGTCAGACTGGACGAGGCTCTGAGCACCTGATGGAGCTGTGACTGTCACTGTTCATTGCAGAGGACGTGGACTAGATGGCCTTTAATGGTGCTTTCCAACTCTAAGGATCCTATGATTCAGTGATGATAATGGACTTATGCTACAGCCAACCAGATGCCTCTAAGATGTAAATGGAAGGGCACCTGATGCATGGTTGATAGTGCAGAGCTTTCTGGTGCAGCACAAGAGGACACAAGGAGCCAAATCTAGCTTATACTTGTCTCTACTGCCCACACAAACCCTGGAATGAACCAATCCCAAGCCTCTCTCCAGAAATAACTAATTTTTCACTCCTATAAGGGGCCTGGGAATTAACTAACATAGAAAATCACAGACCCAAGGAAGGAAGGAGCCAAGTTAGCTGACACAGTAGACTTGCCTTATATTAGTACAGCAGAATCTGCAGAAATGTATTTTCCCTAAAAGTAAATGAGCTCACCAGGGCCTGGCAGTCCTGTTATCACTAGAATGATCTTTGGTTTCTAAATGAAGAACACCCACTTGCTTCAAGCCAGTCCCCCCAGGAGAACCGGGCATCTAGGATCTGTCTCTTCGTCAGGCACATTTTTCATTACAAATGCAATATTGTTCCGTTCATTCTGTCCTGAGACCGATACCCCAAAAATATTCATGAGAAAGTATGCAGTCGAATTAATGTGGGTAAATAAACCTTCATGTGTTTAGGAGGGCTTGTTTTTGTGCTGGGTTTCTATTGCCATAGCAATCTGCAGCGGGATGGTTGGTGCTGAATTAAAGAAATGGTTCAGTGGGGGAACTGCAACAGGAAGCACTACTAAATGAGCAGCAGCATTAATGCTTCTGCAACAGGCTCACATTCTTCTTCTAACCTTCAGTGCAATGTACTATTTGTTTAATTATGTGATCTGACCAGAATTTTCTAAATAAGTCAAAACGAGGCGCAAGCAGAAGTAATTTCATTGAATTTCACATCTCTTAAGCATCACTAATGCTGGACACTAAGCACCACCTGCACATCTGCTGTCCTGAGCCTGGCTGCTGAGTCCCAGCTAGTTTTTTAGACTTAGAATGGCCTGGGTTGAAAAGGACTTCAAAGATCATCTAGTTTCAACAACATTTCTACTGGCAGATGGAGACATGGGCACCTTCAAGAGATAGCTCATTCTACCTATTTGAGATACTTCTCTGAAAGACATGGCTCAGATCATTCACTCCATCATGCATTGGCAAGGCAACCTAGCTCAGCTACCCAGGGGTCAGCGCACATCCCAAGTTACAAGAAGAAACCTATCCAGCTCCTTAATTACCTAGTATATAGTGGGGTCCTCATTCCATTAGATCTCTTTGCAGAGTCTGCAGCACTGTTAGAATAACGACACGCTCTCACCTTTGAGGTAGAAGCTCTTCATATGAAAGTCCCATCTAATTTTGGAGGCAGGTTGTTTTCTGTGCACATTTAGTGGATGTGCAGAACAGTCCATTAAAAGTTCTCCCAGCTGCATGTAACATTAAAAAGTATATCTAAAGTCAGTTAAACACAATGAAATCATGGTAATATGGACTCAAAGTTAAAACCTCCTGGTTACTGAATCCATTTGAGCAAACAATACTAAAAAAGTGCTGTAGGACACAAACCTGACAGGCACTGACCAGTACTTTTGGTAGGAAGAAAAGAGGATCCTCCTGCTCCACATCTTGCCTCTCAGGATGCAGGTGTTAAACCAGATCTTTGTGTTATGTTGATGTATGCAGTTCTTCCCTCAGGTCAGCTCTGCAATACCAAAGACAAAAAAAATCTAGCTGGTTATCTGTATGGTTTAGCAGTGCAAGGGGGAGAATTGCACATGTAGGGTGCAGTTTTTACATCTAACTTGCACATCAGGAAGGGATCTATAAAAATGCCATTTGATTTCCATCTGCTGGGATGACCTTGTGAGATGAGGAGAGTCAGAAAAAATGCTTAAGCAGAGTGATAATGACAAGAGAAACGCTTCCCAAAGCTTTGCGATTTGTTTTCTTTTTCCAGCAGAACTCTCCTTCTAAAGAACCTTAACACTTTAACAGTCCAGAAGTGCTGCCAGTCAGCATGAGAGGGGACAGAATGTCTTGCACAAGCTACAGCAGATCAAATTCACCTCGGGGTCGATACTGCTCTTGTTTTGAATGACTGAAAGCAGAGAAAAAACACAAACAAAGAAAAAGATTTAAATTGAACTCAGCTTGCTGAATGGCATGAAGAATTCATTAAGGCCTTCTAAAGCCTCTTCTCTTCCCCCATCTTCTTCTTGGGCTCATGCATCTCCTGCTCCTCTGTGCATCTCACCAGGAGCTGGTGCACCAGATGTGACGCTGTGGTTCTCAGCTGGCTTCTCCTCAGCCACTGGCTGGCCTTCAGGGGGTGCATTTCTCGGCTGTTATTCAACCACAGTCAGCAAGACGTTCTTTTTCAAGACATGATTTAGACCAAGTAATCTATGTTTTCAGTAGTGCTGCATCATAAAATTAGGTAATTACTTTTGTAAATCTGTCAGGGCGCTGAGTAATTATCTAATTTAGAACACTTAAAATAAAAGGCAGGAAAATTCTATTCTCTCTTCCATGTGTTGCTTCAAACAATTAAACCAGGGGATAGAGACATACTAATAAATTCTATTGTATTAGGTGAGCTGGGCCAGCATTCAGAAATGTCTGTGAGCATCAAACTGTGAATTTTCTTTTGACTGCATTCATTCCTTTTTTCTGTTCCAGCTGTACACAGTAAGGAAGTTTATTGCAAGGAATCGGATTTCTGCCTTTCAGCTATCTAATGGGAGGCTGCAGGGAAGAAGAAACCAGACTTCCTACGAGGTGCGCACTAAAAAGACAAGAGGCAAAGAATACAGGCTGCAGCAAGGGAAATCTCAGGAGAAGAGGTTGTCCAGAGGTGTGGTGCATGCCCCATACCTGGACTGTGCTCTGAGAACATCATGGAGCTGTAGATGTCCATTTTGGTTGCAGGGGAGTCGGACCAGATGGCCTTTAAAGGTCTCTTCCAAATCAAACAGTTCTGTGATAAAGGAAAATCTTTTTCCAGCATGAGACTGGGGACAGGTTCCTGTAGTGTATGGAATCTGTTCAAGGGCATTTTCAGCAGCTTATCAGCTGGTGATAACCTCAAGCTACAGGACTGGATGTGAATCCCACTAGGGTCAGAGGTTGGAATAGAGAATTCCAAAGATCCCTTCCAACCCAACTTGGTGTCATAAAGTCGTAGTATCATTCAGGTTGGAAAAGACCTCTAAGACTGAGGTCCACCAACACTGTCCACTGACCACATCCCTCAGTGCCACATCTCCACAGTTCTGGAACATTCCCAGGGATGGTGATCCCATCGCCTCCCTGGGCAGTCTGTGCCCACGTGTGACCACTCCTTCTGAGAAGATGTGTTTCCTAATATCCAACCCAAACCTCCCTGGTGCAACTTGAGGCCATTCCCTCTCATCCTATCGAATTCAGAGTTATAAATCTATAATTTGGCATTTCTCACAAGACTGTCAAATGGAAACAACTTTGATCCAAGCAAGATCATGTTGCCCAAGCTAAAACCAGGTGAACAGGGTCTTTTCAGAACCAGGATCACATAAGCTCCCTTCAGCATCAAGTGGGTACAACTGAGCCGAAGCCAACATTGAAATGGAATTGATTATAAGGCAGGAAATGACAGGGCAAGGCAGCTCTCCAGAGCAATTTCAGGCTGAAAGGCAGTGTCCTCTTACATTGCCAGCAAATGGCATCACTGGGAGGGGAAAACACCCAGACTCCACGCGGTGCCATCAGCACTGGGGCCTGCTGTTGGAGGAAGCCTGCTCCCTCTCCCAGTCCGCCACTAAAGCTTCACAACCCACTCTACACGAACACCCACACGTATTTCAGAGCCTCCTCGTTCTTCGTGAAGCAGATGCCTGGTATCCCAGCCAGTTCTATTGCGAGAGGCCCCACACCTCCCTCCATCTGCTCCTTAAGCCTACGCAGACAACGAGCCGTGCAGCTTCGCGGTGATGATTTGGCCTCGTGCCTCCACAAAAAACACAGCCCTCCACTTCAGCTGGTTTCTTTTTGGTGTCTATAATTATCTTTCTTCAAAAACACGAACGTAAGACTGTCGATATTTTTGATAAAGTTCGAGCCATTACCCTAGAGAGAGGAGGGGAATATTGCAGAGCCACGGAACGTCTTGGAGATGCCTTATGGGTGTTTGTAATTTATAACAAGACTCAACATGCCTTCAGAAAGGATGGAAATGGAATGACAAATGCTTGCTAGGCCTGCCGGAAAGGCAGGATACAATTTCCATTGGAATTTTATCTTTTCCTTCCCCCAATGAAAAATTTTAATGTTTCTCCAAAACAGCAAATTCCAATACCTTTGACGGCTGGACAGACCTCAAGGTCTTCATTCAAATGAGATGAACATGTGAAGCGGGAGCAGCCCTCGGGCACAAAGCATTTTAAATCCAAATTTCAAATACCTCTGAATTTTGAAGGAGATTCAGGGACTGCTGCAACGGGGGGAAGAATAAAACTGATGTAGAATCACAGGATCACAGAATCAATAAGGTGAGAAAAGACCTCTAAGGTCACCTATTCCAACCTACCACCAATATTGTCCACTAACCCGTGTCACTCAGTGCCACATCTCCACCTTTCTTGAACACTTTGACTCCATCACCTCCTATCAGATTCAAAATGCAAGTTTTGCAAGTTCATGGAAGATGAACAAACTTAACAACTAAAATTTTTAATTGCATGTTAATGCTAAACTACATACTGAAGTGGAAATATTTGGCCTTACTTTTACTAAAGAATCTCAGTTAAAAATCCTTTTTACCTCCCTCAAGCTCTCCTGAATTTCACGATGACTGATTTCAACTGAATGTTCTTGTTTTAATCAATTATTTAATACCTCCCCCACCTTTCCAATCCAATGTCACTTCTATAAAGGTTTTCATTAAAAAAAAAAAAAACCTGTAACACAGACAAAACATCCCAACACACCTGGACAAATGCTAGGCAGAGGCCCTAACAATTAGACATTATTGTTAAACCATCCAACGGTTGTTCAACAAAGGAAAAGCACTGTTAGAGGGAAAAAATACCCTGAAAAACAGAGCAATCAAAAGAACATATATTCAGATGCACATTAGAAACAACTGTAACCTTATTGCCTCTTCTCCATGCTGGAATAAATAGATAATTGCTTGTGCATAAACATAGGAAGGGCTTAGGTCTCCATAAACAATGGATTAGTTTCTGAGAACATGCACAAGCACCAGGACAAAACAAAAGGACTAGAAACACGCCTTTCTGAAGGGAGCACACTGCATCACGCTCTGAGCTCTGCACTCAGCCCAGAACCACAGAGCTTTCTCTCTCAGTCTGATTTTAAAGATGGGGAAATTCTCAAATAAAGTCCCAAATCATGGCTTTTTGGCACTCACTAGGATGGCAAGGCCTGCCCAGGCTGATGCACATGAGATGCAGAAGGGCTGTAACACATTCCTTCCCCTAAATCCCTGTGCACGTTCTGACTCCAAACACCACTCACGGACATCACCAAACTCACCCCTCACTCCTTTTCTCTGACTGTTTTTTCTAAACTCTCTTAGGCATGGATAGATTTCTCCATCATTAGAGCTATTGCAAACACAAGAGCCCAATCCAATGGAGATCTGCTGCTTGTATCTGATGGTGACCATGCTGGGGACTGGAGAAATGGCCAAGATAGCAGCCAACATATTGCTGTTCTTAACATAGGCACATACGCATGGATGGAAGTACATGCCTGCAAACCTGTTTCCAATTGCAGCCTGGTTCTCCTATTAAATCATTAACCATTTTCAAGCATCGTGCTGTTTCTGCTGATCTCAAATAAACTTAATTTTTCACACTGTCTGGGTACCAAGCCCAATCAGGTCTGTAACTGTATTGCAGTGTAACACACATAACGAGGCTTGAATTCCTGCAGGGCCTTCAGGCAGCCAGAGCCTTCTGCATTGGCTCTCAGTAAATATCCAAGCATTCCTTTTTTAGCAGAAATGCTCATAAGAAATTACTTTCAAGATCTCATGGGTGCATATTTGAGACTCCAAAGGCTGTATCCATACACACACAAGCATGTTATTCATGCCAGAACTGCTCATCCAATCAAGGAACGGAAATGCTACTACTGTTTGTGGTTCATTTACCCAAATGCTCCAGAATACCACAACGGAAATTTAGAATAGTTGGGACCACTACGGCAGCGAAAATATTTGAGAAATGCATGATAAAAAATTCTAACATTACACTAAAAATCCCATGCTGCTTTCATAGGGAAAATGGGGGGGAAAAAAAAGAGAAAATTAAAGCAATTATAAAACAATCGGAAAGCAGAAGTGGATGAAGATCTGTAGAAATTATAGCTTTGCTAATACATTTATTCAAGTCCTGCGTTTAATTACACTTCAGCTTCAGTTAAGCAGGGAAAATTGCTGCAATATGGAGCAAAAGGCAGCGTTTTGGTTCGGGTGTCTTTCATTTATGCTCAGCGGGATGTGAGGGGGTTTGGCTCTCGAGCTGATGGGGAAAAAAAAAGAAACCGTGAATCATGAGCACACCCTCGTGTTTTACAGTAAAACTACAGTTAGGGACTAAAAATTCCTCGATGTCACACTTCACGTGTTCATAAATAATCCTACTTGTCCACTTTTTTAATTAGAACCATGACTTCCTCAGTGTGCGTAGGACTTAAAAATCCTTTCTCATCTGGATGTCCCATTTGGAACAAATTGAACATATCCCAGTATTTCAATTTGCATTTTAAAGCCAATTCACCAGGTGAGGTCAAAGAAGCCAACTACTCTTTATTTTGCAGACTATATTATAGTCTTTATTTTGCAGACTATAAGCTACGCAGCTTTTGTTAAGGAGAATTCCTATCAGATTTTTGCTGTTGAGATTCTTTTCTATCGCTTCGGCTTAAGGCGTAACACAGAAGAAAGATAAGAAAGAAAAGCAGTAATTAAAATTCTGAAGCATTTCACTTAGAATTTATAAGAAATTCCCAATTCATTCATGTTCTTGTTTTCTAGAAACAGGCATAGAATCATAGAACCCTTAAGGTTGGAAAAGACACCTAAGGTCATCAAGTTCAACCGTCTTCCTACATGAATTTACACGACTGCAGCCCACATGCAGCTACATAGCACCTCTCCAATCTTTCCTGAAAAGACTTCTCTTCAGTCTGCCTTTAAACAGGAGGATGGCAGATATCAAGAGGAGAGGGATGGCGGGCACTTCACATTTAACAGAATTGTGCAGTGGGCCGCAAACTGTGGGAGGAAAGGAAAGGAAGGAGGCATCAAGCCTTTGACAGGGACAAAACAAGCCTTTGAAAACCACATTTGGAGTGATTTTTGTGTAAGGATGAGAAACATTTTACAATTTATAAGCAAGTAAGTATGTCGCTCACAGCAAGCAAATTCAAGAGTTAAAGATGGTTGTACATTTTGTGGGAAGATAAGAGTCTCGTTTTCCAGCAGCTCCTGCAGAGATGGATGGGGAGAACCACTGAAATTATCCTGAGATGTAAATGTGCCCCAGAAATATGCAGTTATTTACATCATATTGAAGGCAATGTTGGATGGGGCCTTGGGCAGCCTGATCTGGTGGCTGGAAACCCTGTTCATGTTGGAACTGGATGATCTTTAAGGTCCTTCCAACCCAAGCCATTCTACGATTCTCAGTTTTCCTCGAGAAAAAGGGACAAGGGGATGATGCCAAGAAGAAAACTAGCTGATCATGAAGCTTCATCAGTGTGATTGTGTATAAAAAGAAGGAGAACAGCAATGATTTGGTATGAGATGGTGATGATCAATTCACACCTGAAGTCAAAACCACTGCAAATACACAGCAAAAGAAACGAGTTGGACTGAGGAATACAGAGGGGAAAGGAAAGGAAAGGAAAGGAAAGGAAAGGAAAGGAAAGGAAAGGAAAGGAAAGGAAAGGAAAGGAAAGGAAAGGAAAGGAAAGGAAAGGAAAGGAAAGGAAAGGAAAGGAAAGGAAAGGAAAGGAAAGGAAAGGAAAGGAAAGGAAAGGAAAGGAAAGGAAAGGAAAGGAAAGGAAAGGAAAGGAAAGGAAAGGAAAGGAAAGGAAGAGGAGAGGAGAGGAGAGGAGAGGAGAGGAGAGGAGAGGAGAGGAGAGGAGAGGAGAGGAGAGGAGAGGAGAGGAGAGGAGAGGAGAGGAGAGGAGAGGAGAGGAGAGGAGAGGAGAGGAGAGGAGAGGAGAGGAGAGGAGAGGAGAGGAGAGGAGAGGAGAGGAGAGGAGAGGAGAGGAGAGGAGGGAGGAGGAGAGGGAGGGAGGGGAGGGGAGGGGAGGGAGGGGAGGGGAGGAGAGGGGAGGGGAGGGGAGGGAGGAGGGGAGGGGAGGGGAGGGGAGGGGAGGGGAGGGGAGGGGAGCGGAGGGGAGGAAGGGGAGGGGAGGGGAGGGGAGGGGGGGAGGGGAGGGGAGGGGAGGGGAGGGGAGGGGAGGGGAGGGGAGGGGAGGGGGAGGGGAGGGGAGGGGAGGGGAGGGGAGGGGAGGGGAGGGAGAAACCTGTGTTCTTCAAATAGAAGTGACTGCTTGAGGGCAATGGTCTTGGAAAAGAGGTGTAAGAGCACAGTTAGCCTGGAGAGGAAACCCTACAGAATATGCAGAAGAAAAGCAAAATTTTGGTTAATATTCTTGCATTAAGCACTTGTTGTATCTAAAGGGGAAAAATGTATTGAAAGGGGAAAAAGGATGCTTGAAGAGTCACTTAACAGTCAGAGCATGTATTCTGCTTCTGTGATTTTATTTACAGATACTGCATTTTATTTCTCAGTCTATGTGCTAATGCATAGTATTGCTTACTACTGGACATGAGTTAATTATTTTCCTGACCACATGTCAATTACCATTTAAACAAGAAAATATGCTTTCAATTTTCCACACTGTCACATCGTGGTTACTGGAGATAATTCATAAATTGTGAAATCTTCCAACCAGCTGCTCCAATTTCTTGGGATATTTCAGCTGCGAAACACTGATAACGAAAACAACTTGGAGCGCTGCCATGGCAGGAGCTTTGGGCAAGGCCTGCAGGTTGCTGCATGGGTGCTGCTCTGAAGCTTAGCTAATGGGACAGACCATACAGGCCACAGCATCAGGGTTTGCTGACCATACAAAACAGTGAAAATCTGGAAATATTTATACGTAGCACTGCAAGGGATGACTGGATTTCACACATAATAAAGAGAAAGTTATGGGGCCACTTCCCATGAGATGTGAGTACTGGTGACCATTTCAGGACTGAGGTCACAAGGCCAACAGGACCCAGATAATGTGATGTCCCATGAGGACCAGTAATAAGATCAGTGATACCAAATGGCATTACACATGGTAAGGTCCATGGGCAAAGTGCTGGTACAGATCTTAGATGAAATTATAACCTGCCCATGTGGCATACTTGCAGCCCCACAACTCCTGTCTACAACAAATACCAGCAACTCCACTTAGAGCACTGCATCAACTGCTAGGAGAGGAGTCATCTGCTCCTTCTGGACACACAGCATTACCCTCTGTAGATTATCTGACTTTGGGAATGCTGGCAGGTGACCTCAGCTAATGAAGAAAAGTCATTAGCAAAGCATTTCTAGGCAGAAGGCTTGCAAGGAGTTGAGAAAAATGCATTCCCCAGGAGTGTAGCATCCACCTAGATGAATACTCTTTATGTTGAACAGATGAATTGCTATCTTTATGTGTGCTTTCTTACACAGCCAAGAGAAATGGGCAATAACACTTCATAAAGGGTGCTCACAAATAGAGCACAAGAGCTCCATGCTTTCAGGATCCCAAACAAACCATCTAAGTTGCCACAGTGTCAAGCCAATGGAGCTTGTTTCCATGGCAGTATGAGCCTACGAGTACTTGTCTGCCCACACAACTGCTCTGAGCAAGCAAAAATGTATATCAAATAAAGAAGAGGAGAAAAAAAAGACTGGCGTATAATCACATAACCCAGAATACAGTGACCAGAGGTTGGCTGATATGAAACGTTCGTTCTCTGCATTCTCTCCTCCAGCTTTGTTAACTGTGGGATAAGAGAGTTCTCAGAGACATCAGGATAGTTATGCAGTAGGACGGGATGAGATAAAATGGGGGAAAACAAAAGAAGTGGGTTGCCAGCTACCACGTAAGAGTTGCACAAAGGAAGAACAAAGCCAAGTGTTACTGAATGCTGTATAAATATTCCAGATACACTCCTGCTGTTAAGTTGTATTGCTTCCATATTTCCAACAGGATAATGATGAACACTTCTTTACAATTAATTTCCAAGCATTTCTGACACCTTAACATCTTGCATTAGCAAATAGTCCCAGAGATTTTGATTAAAGTAGTTTTTAACTGTTTAAAATGTAATATTCAGAGGAGTATGACAACCTGATATTAGGGAACTGTCATCATGAACATCATGCCCAAAAGATACACACGACATTACATATGTGTGCGGATAGTTAATAGTGACATATCTTCAAGATATCTTTTTAAAGCAGAGCATCCATCACATTTCTGTATAAAAACCTACCATATTGAAAATGACACAGCTGCTTATTCTCAAAGAGGAAATTGCAAAACTCAGCAGTAGGAGAGTACATGTGGTTTGCTTCCATTGGTGTTGTATTCACTTCTAAAAAATGTAATTCTTGCCAACGTTTCATGTCTTTTCCATAATGTGAAGCTGAGGTTCCCATTAAACCAGCGCTCCTTTTTCAGAGGAGCAAGGCAATAGGACAGATTGAAACACTACCAGCATAACTCATGCTTTATGAGTTATGGAGAGGATTACTGTCTGCCATCATCTCTTGGTCCAGAGCAGACCAGACGTATTCTGTTTCAGTCAGTGGAATATCAGAAAGCTACCTTGATAAAGAACTGTTCAGAGGGTCAGCACATCCTTTCTGAAGAGTGCATTCTTCGTGCATCACCACCGGCTCCCTCATGGCGGCCTGCAGCTCCTCGTTGCCTTCGCAGCTCCTTGTTGGCCCCACAGCTCCCCAGAGGGATCAGAGGGACGGCACTGATCTCTGCTCTCTGTTAACAGCTATAGGGCCCAAGGGAATGTCAGGAGTCAGGTGGGGGAGAGGGAAAGGCTCTGCCCCACAGGGCAGTGGGCATGGCACAGCTCCCCAGGGCACGGCCCTGAGCTGCTGGAGCTCAGGGAGTGGTGGGGCATCACTCACAGACACGGGGTTTGGGTTTGGGTTTGGTGGCGCTGCGTGCAGCCAGGATTTGTGTCCCGGTGGGTCCTTTTCAAGTCTGGATATTGTGTGATTCTCTGGAGAAGAGGGCTTGGATGTCCTGTCTGTGTGTGCTATAACCACTGGGGGCACTGAGCAGTGCCCAGAGCCAGCACACACAGCGATAGGCACAACTGAAGCCACAGGAACTCCCAGGGAGAGCTCAGGAAGTTCTTTCCCATCCGTGCGGGTGAGAAAGCAAAGCACTGGCTGCCCATTGAGGATGTCTTCAACCCAATGGGACACAGCCCTGGGCAGTGATGGAGTGGGCGATCTCCAGAGGTACCCACAGCCCCAAGCATTGAGCAGTTCGGGGTCTGGGGGATTGTGGAACTCTTCCATGAAGATCACACCAACAGCAAGGAGAATTATACCACCGTTCTGGAGACCTGTTCTGTTTGACACAGAGCTGAAAACCTCCCTTCTTTCCTTGCCAGCTCCGTACAACCCCGTGTGATCCCCCACACGGGGTTCTGTTAAATGGGGCTCGGGGGGGATGGGGTGTACAGGGACTGCATACAGCCGTGGGGTGTGCAGTTGCTCTGGTGGATGGCAGGTGTGCAAGGGAAAGCTATCTTTGGCGCAAGAGCCAGTGCTATCTCTCCTCGTTGTTCTTTGTTTCGTTTTCTGTGCTTCTTAGAACTTAGAGTGCGTTTACAGGAAAAGCTTGTTTGTGATATCTTTGGCCTCACCCGATATGTGCAGTTGGGGCAGGGCACCGCCTGGCTGGGGGCAGGGTTGAGCTGCAGCCCTCAGGCACAGCTTACCGCCCTCTCCCCCCCCCCTCCCCTCCCCCCTCCGTTCCCTGCTGGCAGCTCAGCACCACCACGGCATTCACCACCTTCATCTGCCAGCGTGGGGCAGGGAAAGGGTTGGAGTGGGAACAGGGTGAGAACTCTTGGGTTGGGATAAAGACAGTTTAATGGGTAAAGCAAAAGCCACACGCGCAAGCACAGCAAAACAAGGAATGCATGGAGTACTTCCCATCAGCAAACACTTGTTCAACCACTCCCAGGAAAGCCAGGCTCTTCATGTGTCTCATTTGTCATGAAGACAAACATCAGTAGTCTCAATGTCCCCCTTCCTTCTTTCCCCAGTTTTATCACCGAGCACGACACCATATGGCATAGGACATCCCTTAGGTCTGTCCCCTCAGCTCCCTCACCCCCAGCCCTCACCAGCAGGGCAGCATGAGGATGGCAGAGCCCTGAGCTCTGTGTGAGTACCACTTGATGGCGACCAGAACACTGCTATCACCATGCATTCCATCACAAATCCAGAATACAGCAATGCATGAGCCTCAATGAAGAAAATTAACTCTCCCCCAGGCAGCAACATCTCTTTCCCTGGAGATGTTCAACACACAGTGGGACACAACCGAGGGCAGTGGGTGATGGGAGACCCCAAAGGGCGGGGGTGAAGCCGGTGCCCTCCAGAGATGTCTGCAGCCCCAAGTGCTCTGTGATTCTGCCATTTGGGAATTCATGGCTTCTCTGGGGTAAGGAAAAATGAGAGAACCGCAACCACGAGAACGACACCCCCCCCAACAACGGCGAGACATTTCCAGTATTTCCTCCAGCAGGTCTGCTCTTTGCTTTTCCTAGCTTCTCTGTACTTCTTCACATGATACTTCACCTTGTCTTCCATTAAATGGGGATCCAGGTACATCTCATTGCTGTAGAACTTGCCCTCATTCTCCTGCACCATTTGCTGGATCTTCTCCATCAGCTGCTGGACCTGCTGGTCCTGCTCAGCCCCTCTGGCCCGGTTGTTGATGCCGCAGTATCTGTACTCACAGCTCTGGATCACATCACGCAGAGCTTTGTTGTCAGTGTATTTCACGTAGTCATCCAGGGACCCCGCCACCAGCTCTTCTCCACGGGTGAACACGACAATCGTGTATCTGAGGACGTCGGATCCAAAGATGTCTTGCACACTCTGCACAGCCTCCTGGTCCTCCTGGGTGAAGCGGCCCAGCTGGGTGACCAGCAGCACTGCGTGGGGGCCCGGAGAGGACAGCTTGATGCAGTGCAAGATTTCTTTGTGCACCTGAGCGTTGTCATCCCACAAATAGAAGATGTTGGCCGTGTCGATCACCGTGATGTCGTGGCCATTCCAATGCCCGTCTGCCTTCTGGCAGCTCAGGGTCACCGGCTTGGTGGCCAGCTTGGACTCGAAGGCACATCGTCCCAGAAGGGTGTTCCCTGTAGCACTTCGTCCCCCCCAGTCTTCCCAACCAGGAGCAGCCGCATCGCTGAGTCCCTGTTGTCCCTGTGCAGCATGGGAGCACGCCGGGTGGATGCGGTTATGCTGCGGGGACAAAAGCAGAGGCACAGAGCTTCAGTTAGGCAGTGGGGAAGTGGTATGGTGACAGGAACCCATATCGGTGATGTGAGTGCGGCTGGGGCTCAGCTTGGGGCTGAATGTGGGACTGGGGGCTCCCCGTGACAGTGCCGACAGATGGGGTCTGTGCTGTGCCCGTGTGGGCATGAGGAGTGGGGAAGGGGCATAGGGGAAAATAGAGAGAGGAAAAAGGAGACGGGGAGAAGGGACAAGGGGAAATGGGGAGGGGGGGAATGGGGAAATGAAGGGAAGGGTAATGGGGAAAATGGGAAGAGGGAAAAATAGAAAAGGGGAAAGTGGAAATGGGGAGGGCACAAGAGGAAAAGGAAGAAGGGAAGAGTGATAAATAGGGGGAGGAGAAAAAGAAAAATGGGGCAGTGGGGTTAAAGTGGAAGAGGGGGAGAGTGGACACTGGGAAAGTCGCCAGAGGGGACAAGGGGACAAGGGACAGAGCCAATTCCCTGCCACAGTCCTCCTTCACCAGATTCCCAGGTACCTGCAGTTCCTTCCCAGCTGCAGTTTCCGGCAGCACTGGAGCAGGGTGTGCAAAGCTGGGGGCCTCCCACCAGAGCTGCACGAGTTGGATCTCACCCTATGGGTGCTGCTCCCCTTTACCTGGACATGCACCGTGTGTGCTTCAGCCTCCGGAGACTCAAAGGAGCACGGCTTGTCAGTCAGCAGCCTGCAGCTGCTGGGTGCACCGTCTGCGTCAGCTCCTGCAGCAGTGGGTGTGACTTCAACACTGCCTGCCCCAGGACATAGTTCTGTGTCACATTTCCTCCAGCAAGCACAGCTGCAGCCCTTCCTGATCTGTATGATTGAATCATAGAATGGGCTGGGTTGGAAGGGAGCTCAAAGATCATCTAGTTCCAACTGCTGCTGTGCACTGGTTGCCACCTACTGGATAAGGTTGACCAGGGCGTCATCTGTGGCCTTGAACACCTCCAGGGATGGGGTACCCACATTTCTCTGGGCAGCAGTGTCAGGACCTCACTGCACTTTGTGTGAAAAATTTCCCCAGTATCTGACCTAAATCTCTCCTCTTTTGGTAGATCACACTCCACCTCCATCCACACCATCCCCACAACCTCCCCACTCCATCCCTTTTGCATCCATACCCCACTTCATCTGCAACCCCTTCCCATCCATTCCTGTGCTCCTGCAGCCAGTTTTAGCCTCTGCCTTGGGCTATCACAGCCCCTAGCTGTGGGGCAGAGTTCCATGGTACCCCAACCCCACAGGGGGACCGAAGGGATATGGCCACACTTGGAGAGGCTGCAGGGTGCTGAGTAGGAAGGGGACACAACATGCTGCCAGACATTGCCACCAGCTCTTTATTCTCAGTGCACACAAAGGTTTCAGCATTACCTTGGAAATGGGGATGGGGGGATGCTGGGCTGGGGGTGAGGCCAGCCCTGGGGCTGCTGTGGGGCTGCAGTGGATACACCCAGGCAGAGTCCTGGGCAGACCCAGAGGGGCAGGGCATGGGGCAGGGATGCAGGACACAGCTGTCCCCTGTCACCACAGCACTGGTGGCAGCAGTGGGGGACACGATGTCCACCCCCTCAGTTCCCAGGCCAGTAGAGCACAAAACCATCGCGACTCTTGCGGAAATCGGGAGCAGCCACATCAGGCTGAGTTTCCACAGTCAGCAATCTCTTGCGCCCTCGCAGGCTCAGCTGGATGCGGTCGGAGACATGGACTTGCAGCTCCCGTTTGGTCCTGCAAGGACACAGCTTCAGCACGGGGCTGTGGTCACCCCGGGGGGCTGCACTGCCCCCGCTGGGTGCCCCTTGGGGTAGGACTCAGCCCCACTCACGTTCTGCAGTGCTCCAGCAGGACGCCAACCAGCTCGCCCACCCGCTCATCCCCCCGAGGCTGTGTCTTGTGTAGGCAGACAGCCAGGTCATCATGGTTCTGCGTGTGGAAGACCACCAGCTGTGCCCGGCAGCTCGTTACACTCAGCCCTGTCACCTGCAAGGGTCACGAGGGGGTGTCACAGTGTGGGGACACTGAGACACCTCCGTCCCAGGGAGCTTTGCTGTGCCAACGCAGGCAGCTTTACAGCATGGACATGGGGACGATGGAGGAGTCTTCGTGCTGGAGAGGGGCAATTGGGCCTCATGGCATGGACACTGAGACCACCAAGGGTTCTTCACACTGGACAGGGGCAGCTAGACTCAATTGCATGACCATGGGGAGCACCAAGGGCTTCATGCTGGACAGGGGAGCTAGATCTTGTCAGGTGGTGATGGGGAGCATGGAGGAGTCTTTCTGTTGGGTCACCAGGTCCCCAAGGCAGGTCACTCCCGCTGCCACACGGGTGTGAGGCCACTGACCATGCTGAGAGGCAGCTCCCGCATCACTCGGTACTGCTTCCGGGGCTCCAACTTGTAGAGGTGCTGGTCAGTGATCAGGATGGCACGGTCCCGGCTCTTGTTGAAGCGGTTGATCTGTAGGGCAGAGCTGAGTGAAGAGGCAGAGCCAGGGGATGCCAATGGAGACACACCGGCTGTGCTGAGACCCTCACCTTGCGGACATGGCTGGAAAAGAGGACAGTGCCAAAGTGCACCTTGTCACGTAGAGCCTGCACGCGGTGGGCGAAGGGCAGCGCCAAGCCTGGGTTCTCGCTGGCCTGTGGGGAACATGGGGTGAGATGGGGGCAGTGAAGGGTGCTTGGGGTCCTGCCATCAGCTCCGTGCCCTTACCAAGGACAGGTAGTCGCGCACCCAGCCCCGCTGGCACCCCCAGTCCTTCCGCAGCCCATGCAGAACCCCCATGGCGGCCACCTTGGCCCGGATCTGTGCCATGTCAGAGGGAGGGATGTTCTTGACGATCTGCCGCGCTCGCCACCTGCGGGATGAGGGCGTGAGGCATTTGGGAATCACTGCCATCGTGGACCCTCACGGGCTGCTGACCCTCTGGCTGTGCTCACACCTGCGGAAGAGCTGCTGGCTGTTCTCCTGGAAGCGGCTCAGCACAGCTGGCGGCTCTGGCCACGCCAAGCTCTTGCCAAAGTCGGGCATGGAGCGCACGCCCTGGAAGCGCCGTATCAGCTCCAGCAGGTATGCCTTCACCTTGTGCCGCTTGTAGTAGCCCATGATGGCGTAGGCGGCACGCAGGTACCGGCACCGTCGCCGGGCCAGGGCTCCACGCCAAGCCTGCAAGACACCAGCAGTCATATGGCCCCCAAAATGCCGACCCTGCCTCAAAATGAGCTTGTGGGACTGGGTGTGTGTCCCACTACCTCCATGTCCTGCTCCACACCCTGCTCTGGGCCCATGCCCTGATCTGAAGAAACATCCCATGTGGTGCCCTGGGTTCAAACTCTGCACCCATGTTGTCACATCCATGCCATGCTCCATGTCACCCTCATGTCACATTCCATACCATGTTCTGCATCAGCTCCATGTCATCCCCATACCATGAACCAAGACACCTCCATGTCACACCCATGTGATGCCCCAAAACACCCCCATATAACCCCCGTGTCACTCCCACGCCATCCTCATGTCACCCCTATGCTATGTCCCTGGCAGTGCTTTGCCCATGCTCTGCACCATGCTATGCCCCACTGTGTTGCCCCATTCCCAGACTGGTGCCAGTCCCCGCACCATGCCCACAGCGTCCTGCTGCCCCACTCTCCTCTACTGAGCCCTGGTTGGGGCTGAAACCTACAGCACCCACCTTTTGCAGCAGCAGGACAATAATGGGGATGAGCTGCGCCCGCTCCTGCTCAAGGCAGAAGAGAGTGCGGGGCGTGCGGATGAAGACTTTGGTGTGGCCATAAGCCACATCATCCTGGAAGCCATGCTGCTCCATAAGGGTCTGCGTGGCCTCACGGTCAGTGGCCATCAGGTGGTTGGGCCACGTGTATTCACACGTCATCTTGTACCTGGAGACAACGAGAGTCAACACAATGGGGTGCAAGGGCTGGGGAACCATCGGGGATCCCAGGGCCATACCTCTGCAGGAAGCGGTCGTAGGGCTGGCGGTAGGCAAAGCCGGCACGGCGCACACGCACGTTCTCTAACAGCCCCAGGTAGGCGACCTGGTGCCGGCACCGCTCCTCGTCGAACAGCACTGGAGACTTCTGGTCATTAGGCTTGATGCAGCGCACATAGTATGGCTCCTGTGGGCACACAGTGGGGATGTCAATGTGGGGACACATGGTGGCCCCACCGAGTGGTCCCAAGCCCACAAGTGTCCTGGGCTGAGGACTCCTGGGGCTTGGATGCACTGGGCATGGCTGGCATGGGGACGGGGCAATTTGGTGGCTTGGGGATAAAGCCATGTGGCTCATGGACAAACCTGGATGGATTTGGGACATGCTCAACTGGCTTGGGGGACAACAAGACTGGCATGGAGACATGTCTAGCTAGCATAGGGACATCTCTGCTGCATGAGGACATGCCTGACCATCTTGGGGACATACATGGCCAGTTAAGGAGCATGCCCATTTGGCTTGGGAACACATCTCGTTAATACTGGGTCACACCAGAATGGTTTGGGGACATGCAGGACTGCCCTAGGCTCAGTACCTTGGAGGCAAGGTTTTCCACCAGGGCCACAATGGAGTTCTTGAAGAGCGTGGCGGCGGTCAGTGGGCGTTTGGTGACCTCTGTGATGCTCTGCTCACCATCGGGCCACATGGTATGCAGCACAGGGTCCGTGCTGGGGACAGAGCTGGTGTGAGACTGGCAGTGCTGGGCACTGCCCCACTTCCCCATTGCCCCAAGTTTTGCCACCCCATACGCCATAGCAGTGTCTCCCTGGCCATGCCCTCAGGCCCCCCGCTGTATCCCCTGTCCCTGGATGTTCCCAACCTGTTGTAGAGGAGCCGTTTGAAGTCCTGGAATAGTGTATCCTTGTTCTTGTCCAGGAAACCCTCCACGGAGTACCTGAGGTGGGGGAACACCTTGCTGGGGGCTCCTCCAGCTACCATTTGGTGCTGGGGGACAGGTTTTGGCATGAAGGCTGATGGAGGCATCAGTGCCATGCCCCTGACTGTCTCCACAGAGGTGATTTGTCCCATGGACCCCATCACCCCATACGGATATCCATAGCTCTTGATGGGTGCTCATATCCCCATGACCTCAAACAATCTCCCCATAGACCCTCATGGTCCCCAAAGCTCTGTGGTCCACTACAACCCCAGTCTCCTCCAGTTCCTCATGAACCTCCACAGTCCCATGGCTTCCCCATGCTCCCATAATGCTCCCCATTGTTCTCCAAGATCCAGTGGTCAATCATACACAAACTAAGACCCTTCACAGTTCTCCGAGGCCTCTTAGTTAACCATAGACTCCTCTAGACTTCCAAGAAACACTATTACCCTTGGTCATGCCAGATGGTCCTCTGTGCTTGCCTAAAGTTCTCCATGGTCCCAAGGCCACCCATGGATGCCCATAGTCCCCCTCACACTCCTAAAGGTCTAAATGACACCACCGCTCCTCAGTACACCCCCACAGTTCCAATGGTTCTCCAAGGACCCATGGTCAACCATAAACCCCTAAGAGCCACTATAGCCCCATGGTCAACCATAAACCCCAAAAAGACCCCCTACAGCATCATGTCCTCCATGATCCCAAATGGTCCCTCATAGCCTTCCTAAGTCCTCCACGGCCATAAGACGGCCTGTGTTCTCCCATGGCTCCCCATGGCTCCTCACGTGACATCTCCGGCGTAGTGCTTGATGCGGAAGTCACGGTCAAACTCCATGGTCTTGTCGGTGGGGCAGAGCTGGGGAGTGGAGGGTGTCAGGCCCAGCTCCTGGCACCGCCCC
Source organism: Meleagris gallopavo (assembly GCF_905368555.1). Taxonomy (NCBI): domain Eukaryota; kingdom Metazoa; phylum Chordata; class Aves; order Galliformes; family Phasianidae; genus Meleagris; species Meleagris gallopavo. The sequence continues at coordinate 4,076,281 of NC_139409.1, read as the reverse complement.
CACCTCAATCCCCATTGTTGTCCCAGAAATCACCTTGCGGCTGCTGTAGTGTGGGTGATGGCCCAGGCGGGCATCCATGTTGGCCAGGAAGAGGGCATCAGTGACGGTCCCCACAGCCAAGCAGGCCTCATCCAGCAGCGCCAGGATGCCACGGTGCGGCTGCTCCACCAGCTCCACGATAGGCTCGTTGCTGAAGTACTCAATCTAGGAGGGCAGGGGGCACCCCAGGTTGCCCCCCATGCACCCTCATTTGCCCCCTGGCACCTCAAATCTCACCCTGCCAGAAGGTGTTCTCCATGTCCCCTCGTGTTCCTATGTGCCCCCCACGCTGTGTCAGGTGGTGACACCTGTGTCCCCCCAGGTCCCCCCCATGTTTTTGCCGTATCCCCATTTCCTCCTCACGTTCTGCCAGGTGATGCCCTCGCGCTGGTACTCCGCCTGCTCCTGCCTGAGGATGAGCTCGATGAAAAGCTGCTGTAGCTTCTCGTTGCAGTAGTTGATGCAGAACTGTTCGAAGCTGGGGCCAGGGGTCAGGTTGGCCACTGTCACCTGGCCCCACACCATGCTCCCTGGCCACCATGCCACTCTGGTCCCATTTTTCCATATGCCCTTCTCACATCATCCCCTCCAGTTGTGCCACCCAAGCCTTGTCCCCTTCATGTGTCCCCTCTATATTTCCTTCCCAAGCCATCTCTTTGTGTCACTCCTAGGTGTCCCTCTCTCTTCCCCATGTCCTTCCCAACCCCAATCCCTTCCACATGTCTTTCCAAGCTCTGTCCCACCCATGTGTCCCTCCCAAGTGTCCCCCATCCCTTTCACATGTCCTTCCCATCCCCAACATCTTCCATATGTCCCTCCCAAACTCTGTTCCTTCCATATGTCCCTCCCAGGCGTCCCCCTGTCCTTTCTACTTGTTCCTCTTGGATCCCATCCCCTGTATGTATCCTTCCCATGCTATCTCCTCCATGTTTTACTCCCAAGCCCTGTCCCCTCCACATGCCCCTCCCAGGTGTCCCCTTGTCTCAACCGCATCCAACCCATCCCCAGTCCTCTCATGTCCCCTCCAAGTCTCATCTCCATGTGTCTTTCCCATCCCATATCTTCTTTACATATACATTCCATCTTATCCACCTGTACCTCCATCCCCATCACGTGTCCCCATTCCCCATCCCCTTCCAGCGTGGAGTCCTTGTCACCTGTTGGTATCAAAGATCTCGAAGCCATAGATGTCAAGGACTCCGATGACGGTGCTCTTGCCATGCTGCCGGACATCGTAGCCACGTGCAGTGATGCTGGCATTGATGCGCCCTACAATCCATCCGAAGAGCCGCTCGTAGATGGCCTGGGGACAGGGGAACCATGGTCACCTCGGGGACACGGTGTGGGATGGTGGGACCCCGTTGCCCTCTCCTCACCTTGGCACAGGCATCCCTGCCATAGGCTGCCTCGGTGGGGCTGTGACCCTTCGTGATGAGCTCCCCACCTCCCGTGGCCACGGTGCGGGCCAGCAGTGCTTGGCGGAGCTGCTCCAGTGTTGTTCCTGTCAGCTGGGCCAGCACAGCCAGCTGCTCCTCTGCCTCCAGCACTGCCACCTCACCGTCTGCCACGAACCGCACGTTGCCCTGGGGACATCGTAGTGATTGCAGGAGATGGGGATGCCACCGTGCCTGCTGACAGGGGATGGATCGGCAGCCCTGCTATGGGTTGGGGTCCCAAATCACACTCGAGGTGTCCTGGCATCATCACTTTGGTTGGGCTCAGACATATGGGGTCATACTGGTTTGCTTGGAGCCGTACCAGTTTGCATTGGGCTGTGCTGGGCCATGATGAATTGTGTTGAGTTGTGCTGCTTCACCACCAGGTTAAATTGCTTTTACTGGGCTGTACTGGTTTGCCTTGGGCTGTGCTGCAGTGCACGGAGCTGTACTGGCTTCTGTGGGGCTTACTAGTGCTGGGTTGCATGGAACCATACTGGTGCCCAGAGCTATACTGGTCTGCCTGTGGTAATACTGGTGGGGCCATATTGGCCTGCATGGAGCCATACTGGTCTATCTGCGGTCATACTGGTGGGACCATACTGGTCGGCATGGGAACATACTGGTGGGGCCATGTTGGTGAGGCTGGGACTGTTCAGGTCTGCCTATGGCCATATTGGTGGGGCCATACTGGTGCCCATGAGGCTTCCCTGGAACTCTCACCAGGTGTAGGATGGCTGCCAGGATGCGTCGCACAGCGCCCACCTCCTCTGGGGTGAAGCCAATGACTGCCATCGCCTCCTCCACCGCCCAGTAGCCACGCGCATCATCACTGTCAGCCTGGGAGAGGCAGGTGAGGGATGGGACTCCCAAGACCCCCACCCTCCCAGCCATCCCTGCCCCACTCACGCTGTCCTGGGTGCCCTGCTGGGTGTAGCAGTACACACTGGGATCCCGCTGGAGGTGCAGTGAGGCCAGCAGTGCCTCAGGGGCTCCCAGCAGCAGCTATGGAACAGGGGGATGTCAGCACCCTGGGCACCAGGACTCCTTGTTCCATCTCAGCTGGCCAAGTATCCCCTGGCACATCCCAACCTACCCCATTTGGTTGCCATTCTGTACTTACTCTGTCCCACCCCATCCCATTCACTCTCATCCCATCCATCATGTCCCATCCCGTAGATTCCATACATCCCGTTCCCATCCCATCCATCCCCTCTTATCCTACCTGTCCCATCCCATCACACCCTATCCCATCCCATTGCAAATTATCCCATTCCATCCCAACACATCCCATTTCCATCTTATCCCATCATAACACATCCCATTTCCATCCCATCCCAACATAACACACCCCAACCCATTGCATCCCATCATAGTGCTTCCATCCCAATCCACTGCATCCCATTCCATCATATTCCATCCCATCACAACCCATCCCATTCTACTGCAATCCATCCCATTTCATCCCACCCCACTGTAACCCATCCCATCCCACCTCTACCCACCTGGTAGAAGGAGTGGAAGTTCCTCTCTCCTGGCTGCTGCTGGAGGACTCGGGACTGGAAGAGGTGGCAGTGGGTGGGTGCCAGGCAGTGCCATGGGCCAGCCCCCACACAGCAGTGCCCTCACACCCCATGCCCCCTGCACCTTCTCCAGGAGGTAATTGTAGATGTGGCCACCGGTGGGGTCTCCCTTGAAGTCAAAGTTGATGTCCATGTACTTGCCGAAGCGACTCGAGTTGTCATTGCGGTTGGTCTTGGCGTTGCCGAAGGCCTCCAGGACGCAGTTGGACTTCAGCAGCACATTCTTCACCCTGCCCAGCACAGCATGGTGTGCCATGGCATGAAGGTGTGGCACAGCACCAGTGCAGCACCCCAGCTCTGAAGTCAATGGATGCAGGATGCGACACCTCTGTGTCCATGGGTTTCCCCAGGTCCCCATATCATCCCCTATGGGCACGATGCCCCCCTGGGGCCACCCCGAATGACAGATCTGTGCCCAATCACCCAATTCTCCATTGGGTTGGACCCACCTCTCCACCTCGGCACGCTGCGTTGGATTGGTGATGGCTGCGATGTACTGCATGATGTACTTGCTGGCCTCCGTCTTGCCAGCCCCGCTCTCACCTGGCAGAGGCAGGAAGTGGGCAAGGTGTGCGCCCATTGGCACCCTGCTCCCAAGGGTGCCCTTCACTTGTCCCCTACCTGAGATGACGATGCAGGTGTCCTTGGCACGGCGCTTCATGGCCTTGTAGGCAGCATCAGCCAATGCAAAGAGGTGCGGTGGGCGCTCGTAGAGCTCACGGCCCCGGTACTGCTCCACCGCAGAGGGGCCGTACAGCTCCAGAGCCTGGTATGGGTTCATGGCCACCACCACCTCCCCGATGTAGGTGTAGATACGGCCTTTTGAGAACCTGCACAAAGGGGTGGCAGTGGGACAAGGTGTGCCCCCGTGCTTTATGCTGTGCGGCTATACAGGGCACAAGGAGAGCAGCTCTTCCTGTAGGCAGCACCCATGGGTGCAAGCAGGAAGTGCAGGGCACCAGGGTGGCACACACACCAGGACAGACAGACACACACATGCACATTGTAGTGCACGGTCATGCACACGCAACCCCAGTGCCCTCTTGGACACCCCCACTCAGCTCCAGGGCCGTGCCTCCCTTTCCCTCAGCCAGCAGCAGGGTGCTGCCCAGCACAGACATTTCCTTTTGGATCAGGGTTTGCACCCCAGCACCACTCCCTGACCTACACAAAGGATTTAGGGTCCCCAGGGCTGGTGGTATCCCCGTCACCATGATGCTGAGCACTGCATCCTGGCTGCATCACCCTGCCTCGGCCTCACCCATCCCAACCTCACCCATCCTGCCTCGCCCTGCATCCCCTTACCGCAGGCGCAGGTTCTCCATGAAGTGCTCCATGGTGACTTCATCCAGCAGGACAAAGTCAGCCTTGCCGAACTCGGGGCCCTCCAGCTCCGCCATGCTGCGCCCACCACCCACAAGCACCACTTCCCCCCTCTGTGCTGCTTCCTGCACCTCTGACCGCCCAAGCAGCAGCGCAGGCGCGTAGGACGCGGGGCCCAGCCCTACTGTCACCTCCCATGGGGAACGGCACAGTGGTGACAGAGCAGGAGACACACAGAAGTGCAGGGTGGGGAATTTGTCCCCACGCTCCAAAGCGCTTGGGCATCAGTCCTACAGAGGAGGGTCTGCACCTCCATGTGCCCACTGTGGGATCCAACCATTGGGTCCATCCACAGGCGCGTGGGACACGAGCCAGGACACACACAGCGCTGTGCTTGCAGCAACGTTACAGTCATTCTGGTGCCCGGATGCATCCGGCCCCACACCGCAGCACCCTGAAAGCTGCAAGTCTGTGGGTCGGCACCTCCACCCACACAGTGACTGATGAGACAGTACAGTGACAGTTGTGACAGCCACTGCGTGCACCAAACACGGTGCTGCTCAGGATGCTGAGCATGGTGCAGCCAGGCTGAACTGCTGACACCACGCCCTGGACACAGAGCCCAGTAAGGACCAGAGCGCATGGGTGGAGCCCAGGGCAGGTTCCCTGAGGACATATCCCTGCCTCACAGGCACCAAAACCCAATGTCCTCTCCGTGGGATGCACCTTTCCCACCATCAGCCCTCAGGGCACAGCACTGCGGTGCTGAGGGGCTCACAGAAACCTCATGAGGTGCAGCAGCACAGATGCTTGGGGACAGCCTCAAGCCCATGTTTCCTTATCCAGGAGCAACAACAAGAGCCTACAGCTGTGAAAATACCAGAGATTTTTATTTATTGATGTGACACGCACTTGTACAGCAGTAAATACAAGCAACTGTACCCCAAAATATCAGTATGCAGTCACTACTCCTCATCAGCACTGGGTGCTCCAGAGAGCAGAAGCCCCCACTGCTGAGCCCTGTTCCAAGCGTGGGGAAATGCACCCAAATCCTCTCCTCTTCCTCAGGAAACTGCTTGTGGGCCCCATCCTGCACTGAGCAGCTCCTCACCGCACAGCAGAGCACACAGGCAAGTTGGGGACCTCAGCTGTGGCTGTTCACCCAGGGTTCCCAGCTGCACTGGGCTTGCACACTTCATGCTGGGCACTCAGCACCATTTCACCTGAAGATAAAGCACAAATAGCTGCACTGATCACAAAAACAAGTAGGTTTCATTGCCCACAGCCCTACTCAGGTGGCTTTCACTCTTGTCTGGTGTACACCCTATTTGCAGAGCGATCTGCAAGCACTCAGGAAGCTCCTAGGCTTGTCTTACCTTCATGTGATCCAGCAGAGCAACACCCGCGAGCTCAGATTTCTTCCAATGCAGCTTCAGATGCAGCTTCATGGCTTCAGCACAAAGAACTGAGTGGCAGCTGCAGGCAGCTCTGTGGGGGCCCAGTAGAAACCTCAAGAAAGGGCTGGAACCATCAGAGGTAGCACTCATTTCAACCAGGATTTAAAGACCTGTGGCAGAAGTATCAGCGAGTGAGAGAGCAGGCAGGCTGAGTGCTGCCCTGAGGGTCCACAATCCTTTTGGCCTCCCTGAGGTGTAGGGGAAGACCCTGAAGATCTAGAGCTGCAGAAATAGCCATGCTATGCTGGGAGGTTTATGGCAATGAGAGACCTGCAGTGTGGTGAGTAAGTCTTGCTGGAGAAGGGCTGAGGGGAAGCCCTGCAGCCATCTGCACTCACTGCATCTAGCAACAGAGCAGGCAGAGCAAAGAGTGAGTAACAGTGCAAACGGAGAAGAGCTTCAGAGCACATGGCCTCACCACATCACTGCCCTGTTAGCTGCAGGAAAGGAAGTAGCCCAACTGCATCCCCGTGCTGCAGCTCTCAGCCCCAAGGGCCTCATGAGTGCCAAAGAGGAAACAAGGCACTGAAGCTATTTGATTATGCCAAGTATGACTAATTGTGGCAGAATGAAAAAAACCCTGCAGAGCCACCCAGTGAACATACCTTCCTGCTCCCTGCAGCATCAAGTGTTCGTCTCGACCATCAGACAGGGGAACTGCAAGCTGAGAAGAATCGTGCTGTTACAAAATAGAAGATCTGAGGAAGGAAGGAAGCAGCTCTGCAAGTCCAGGAGAGAAGCAGGAGCTGGGGGACAGAGTGTATGGAGTTTCTATAACCTCCCCCTGAGAGACAGGAGGAGGCCTCAAACCACCCCAGGGCTGCTCTGGCAAGCGCTACAGGAATGGATGGGGCCACAGCAGGCCCCACCATGCTGGAAGCCTTGCGGGGCGCAGCTGAAGGCAAGCGTTCCAATGTTCCCCTTTCATACCTTTAGGGCCAAGGCACACAGGACAGGAAAAAGAAGAGAAGAAGTGATGGATGCTGTGGGGAGAAAAGAGCGTGAGTCAGGAGGAGCAGCTCTAATGCACACTTGCTTTCTCTAAGGACTGGGATTGTTTAGCAATCGCTAACAATCGTGCAGACACTCGGTGCCGCCGTAGGATCCACGCGGGCTCCCTCGCACGTGCTTGGATTCAGCCGCATCACCCCTCGGGCACGGCTGACCCGCCAGGCCGTGGTCCCCAGGACCGGGCCTAAGAACACACCCAGGCCCCAAGGTGCAGACCCGACAGCCTGAGCCCGCCCTTCCTAGCGCGTATCGCACCCCAGGTGACTAAGGTAGCACCGTTCGGAGAAATCCACGTCTCGTACACCTCCACCGCGCCTCCCAGACCCGCCAGACCGCGGATGGCGGCGGATGGCGGCAGACCACACCGCACCGCACACCTACCCCCCATCGCCACCATGTCCGAAAGGGCCGTCGCCGGTGAATGACGTCAGCACTCCTCGCGGCGGCGGCAGCGTCCCCTTGCGCTGAGGCGGGAAGCAGACAACGCGCATGCGCGGGGGCGAGATCAGCACCCCCTCTCGAGTGGGCGTGGTTATGCAGATAAGCGGTGGGGTGAGCGCGGGGCCGAGTCGCACATGCGCAGTACCTCTCCCGAGGAGGAGGACTGACGTCAGTCCTCCGAGTGCCGCGCGCGGCACGCCGGGAAGCCGCCGCCCAAGATGGCGGCAGGATTGAAAAGTGGTCGGCGGAGCTGAGGCGGCCCGGGATCCGACCGCCTCCCGGTGCCGCTCTGCCGCTTTCCGGCCCCGCGCAGCCTCACCCCGCCGCCCCAGGGCCGCTGCGGGGATGCCCCGGAGGGGGCCGGGGCCGCCGTTGCAGCCGCCGCTCCCGGAGCCATGGAGGAGGAGGGCAAGAAAGGCAAAAAGGTGAGAGCGGGGCTGGGGGTGCGGCCTGCACAGGCGGCTGGGCCGCTCCTTTGAGCCTTTCGTGTCGTCGTTGTGAGGTGGAATCGCTGCTCCACCTTATCGATTTACGTCTGTGTTTCTTTCCCTGCTGCCCAGAGCCGTTTTATGGTGTTATTTACGTAGGGGGAACAAAGCCTGAGCCTCTGTGTGAAGAATGAATCTTTCCTGCGGTTCTGGTGACATAAGTGTGGGGGAATGCACTATTTTTGGTGCTGTCTCAGTTGGGGATGCTGCAGTAAGTGGGGCCTCGGGAGGTGGCAGCAGAGCTTCCAGATGGAGGCTGTGGGATGCTGCAGGAGTTGGGGCCTGTCATGGTTTTCCCTTTAATTACACAGAGTGCTTAATATGGGGTTAAATCAGAAGGGTTCTGTTCAGTGCTCTGTGCAGGGAAGGAAACGTGGCTCCTGGTCCTCCCTGGAGGGCTTTGTAAAGGCTGTGCTGCCTATGAGCTGTGTGCAGTGTGATGGGATCAGTGGTGTGGGTGGTACTCAGTACTCTATGTTTCCTTGCTCAGAAATCCCTTTCTGCTCTAAGAACTTTCACTCTCAAGGGTGCAAATGATTGCAGAGCAATTTCAGCTCTAATGTAGGAACGAGCTGTAAGGATGGTGCTTGGCTGGAATATCTTGTGAGGAGCGATCCCTTCTGAAGTAGCTCTCATCTCCACTGCCTGCCAGGCTTCTGTTATTTTGCAAAAAACAAATCAGCTTTAAATTCTACAGTGCAAAACTGTGTTCTCTGAGCATGTGTGTCTGCTACTGTGAGTGGGGGGAGAGCTCTGCTGTACTGTCTGCTGTCATCTGGAGCTGGGGAGAGCTGAAGGAGGAATTACAGTGTAGGTATAGCCTGAGCAAAGGGGAGGACAGCTTCTGGGAAGACAGAGTTCTTGGATCTGGTGGGAGGGAGCTCTTCCTATCTGCCTCACTACAGGGAGTGAGGAGGCAGCTGGCTCCTGTGGAGAAGTGACTTCTCCAGGGCCAGCAGAGCAGACTGCTCCCATTGGGTCTGGTGATCTTTACAGGTGGAAGTCGTAGAACTGTAAGGGTTGGAAGGGAGCTTTGGAATCCATCCAGTTCAAATCCTGCAGTCTTTTCAACCTCATGCTATACAAAGCGTTTGAGTAGAATTTGCTGTGGTTTGGTTTGTGCCCCACTGAGAAGGGGCTGGATTCTTCTCTGTCACCACTGGTGTACAGGCTGGTATAATCCCATTGAGCCTTCTCTTCTTGTGGCTGACCTTCTTCCCTTCTCCCAGTCTCCCCTCTTGTGCCAGCTGCCCCACTCTCTTTGTCACTTCCACAACCCAGTCCCTGTCCCAGCACATCCCATCCTCACACCGGTGACACCAAACTGGACGTGGTGCTGGCATCACAGTGCCATCAGTGATCCTAATGCTCAAGGAGTGTGCTGAGACACTGTGAAAGCAGCTCAGTGCCAAAGCATGTCTCTGGTTAACAGATGTGTGCAGAGGTCTGGCACGTTGCAGATTTGGTCCCCAGATTCAAGCATCTGTGGCTTCATTTCAGCGCTGTGGAACTTCTGAAGTCAGGGCATGGCTGCAGTCTTCTCAGCACTGATTTTCCATCTCTATGAAGTTAAATGACCCTCAAGCATATCCCTGCAGCTTTTTTGAGCTTGAATTGCTGTCGAAGATAGCTAATTTGGGTGTGTGCATTCACTTGCCTTTGTGGTTCCCAGCATTGGGAGCTTTAGGGAAAGCTCTTCCTTATGCTTTACATACAACATGGATCTTCCCAGGATGCAGGTGGCTGGCCCTCAGCCAGTGACCTTCTGGGTTGAAGCACAGCAACTGAGTTTCTTTAGCCCTATTAATAAGTAGAATTAGGACAGTTTTGGTCAGGATTAGGAAGAAAATCCCACTCTGGGGAGGAGCAGGCTTACGCAGATGAGGTCTTGGCTGAAATTGGAACTCTATAAATCTTACAAATACCCGTGTATCAGATGTTAGTGTAATATTTCTGACTTCACTGCTCGAGTAAACCTCAGGTCTTTGGTGTCTGCTTGCTTCCCCTGTTTCTGAGATGAGTTGATCTGTACAGGGCTGCTTTGTCAGTTGCCAGATCTGCTTGTAGAGCTGATCCATGGAGCTAAATTCTTTGTGCCTTTCAATACTGGTTTGTATTCAGGATGTTGGCAATTCCTTCTCATGCAGATCATTGGAAAATGTCTGCCAAAAGTAAGGGGGCTGGTTCTTGTTAACATTGGATGCTGCAGTATGAGTTCCCTGCCCTAATATAAAAAAAATACAAAGGGACTGGGATGGAGGCTCCATCTCTTCAGAGTTTCTGGTACAAGACAGGGTTCTGCTGGGTAAGGAGCTACAGGATGGTTGCTTGCTGTCTTGAGCATGCAGTGTTTGTGCTGGAAGCACTGCTTTCAGAAGGCAGCATTCCTGTCTGGGAATCTGTGGCTGTGGGGTGGCTGTTCCATGACTTCACTGTGAGATTATGCAGGCCACTTCAGTGATACTAGATCATTATTTTTTTTTTTAGCTCCATTTGGATATTTTCACACTAATGGAAGCACACAACTACTTGGGCTCTGTGTGGTTTTGAGCATGGAGGGCTTACCCTGGGTGTGCATTTCCAGCTGCAGCAAACCATATGGAGAGCATTCCTGCAGGCTAGCTCTGTCACCAATTACTCTTTTTCCTGTTCCAAGACCACTGCAGCAGCCACCATCTGATCCCCAGCTCTTCCAAGGGCATTGTGCAGTTTGCTGGATGGGCTGGGATGCTTTGTGAGAGCTCAGGCTTCAGCTGCTTAATGTGTCTCCTCCTCGGGTGCTTTGTGTCTCACGGCTGTGCTGTGGATCACTGCAGCATGCAGGAGGTTGCACTGAGGGTGTGAGTAGTATGTACCTTCTTTCTCATCTCTGCACATGCACAATCTAGGAAATATTGAATAACTATGGAGGACAAGCTGCTCTGTTCCTGGTGTGTCCCTTTTAGAGGTGCTTGATGCCCTACTTGTGAGGGTCATGCCTGGTCCCATGGCAGGCTTAAAGCACATGCTCTGTCTTCTCACCTTTTCTTGCTGACAGTTAAATCTTGTAGGTGAGAACAACCAAAGGAGCCTGGTGTGGCTCTGTGGGAGCTGCTTGTCTTCACTGCTGTCCTGCTAAACTTATCTGTGGCTGCAAACATTGGTGCTGCCTACGTCAGCTGAAGCTTGGGAAAACCCCAAGTGCAAATCAGCATTTCCTTAATCTTGCTCAGAATCTCTGCCTTCATTCAGAAGCTCAATGGTGAGTAAATCTGTTCTTGGCTGCTTTTGATCTCAGCCTGTTTGCTAGAATGGAATGGGAGCCTCTTTTTGTGGAAGACAATCAGGATCTTTGATAATACAAGGAGCAGAGGCTGAGAGAAGATGGGGGGTGTCTTGACTTGAGGCTTGGAGTGGGGAAATGTGGGGTGAAGGCAGGGATAAGTAGCTAGAGAGAGTGGAAAGCTGAGGAATTGTAGGGTGTGAGAGTGGGGCTGGTTTGCTGTGTGCAGCAGGTGGCCTTCCAGCACTGCTCAGGTACCTCACATGAAATGCAGATCCCTGAAATAGGGCTGCCAGAATCTCAAGATCCACAGCTTGTCTAAACCAAAGGATTTTTGGTGCTCCTCCAGCCCCAGCTGCTTACTTGGCTGCAGGGAGAGTATTGGTCTGAGCTAGGCACCTGTGGTAGCCCTTGCCCTCAGCATCTTCCCAGTAATGTCATCCCCAAAAGATGGCATCAGGGTGGTGATACCAAGAAACCTGGTGTCTTCCTGGATGGAAATAAGCAGGAGGAAGCACTCAGTGTTCATGTGTGTTGCTTCTGCCCTATTCCAGCACTGCTGCAGGCAGAGCTGCCTTGTCCTTGTCCTCATTTCTACCAGTATGTGTGGTGTGCTTAGTAAATGCTGCCTCATCTGTGTCCTTCTTCCAGAGAATAAGGGCAGAACAGGCCTGTGCGTGGCCTCCTGGGTTCTGTACCAGCACAGAGATGGACTTTCAGATTCTGGCCAGCTCTGGCTCTGCAGGAGCTCTCTCCCTTTCCTCTGGTGCTGGTTGGGTATGAAGAGCAGCTGTGGCTGTGGGCAGGCACAACAACTTGGATGTTGATGATGGGGCAGACCAGCTTCTCCAGGACAGGTGACAGCCTTGGGGTGTCACGTACAGATAGTGGGGATGAGGTGATCTGTGGAAATAGGAGCAAGACATCACATCCCAGCTCTGGCAGGGTGCATCCTGCTGTTGTGAGTGTGAGCAGCAGGATGGTGAATGGTTGGGAAGCAGACCCTGCCTCAAGGAGGGTGTCACTGGGCACCAGTGCTGCTTTGCTGTGAGATGTGGGGAAGGGCACACCCTGCAGCAGTGCTTCATGCAATGCACATTTTCTCTGGGCTTGCACTGCCTTCTTTGGAGTAGTTTTCACTGTTGTGGCTTTTGCTCTGTGCAAAATAACCACCGTGTAATTTGGTAAATTCTTGCTTTGTTGTTTGGTGAAGGCTGGCAGACAAAGTCAGAGCATACAGAGCTCACAAATAGTTGGGGCAATTATACCGACTTCTGAAAATGCAACTTGCACTCAGCTAAACTTTCCATTATGCAAGCACTGTATTCTGGTTTCCAGTCCCAGGAAAAAAGCATGAGGCATCCCTCACCTCATTCCTCTTTCCATTATAGAGCAATATGGAACACTCTGGTTCTCATCCTGTCTCCTGTGTGTTTGCGTAACATTCATAAAGCGGGTCACTGTTTTGTCCCTCTGAAACATCTGGCTCTGTGCTGGTGAAGCCACATGAAGTGTTGTGGTACAAGATGGTTCCTGATGAGACTGGAGGACTCCATGGACTTCAACAGCTGCTGCATCTGCAGGGATATGATGAGGAAGCCCCCAGGTTTGCTTGGGACCCCTGGAATCACAACTACAACATGAAGTGCAAAACCCTGGAGTTGAGCACTGGCTCAGAGCTGTGCTTTGGGGTGTGGAGATGTATCTCTTTGCAGTTGCTTAACAGGTATTGCTGTAGTGTGCAGCAATTGCTGTCTGTACCAGCGTATGTATTCCCTACCCACTGCCACAAAGGAACCTGCAGCTCAGCCCACACAACACGATAAAAATACAGCAGGAAATACTTGGTCCTTGGAAGGCAGACTGCCTGGAGAGCTGCCACAGTGGCAAGCCCTCCAGAATCAGGTTTCAGCAGGTCTTTGCTAGAAGCAAAAGTCTGCTTGTTGCTTTCATGCACAGCTGAGAACTGTTCTGGTGCTGCCAGTTGCTCTTGCTGGGTGGGTTATCCTGGTCTCTGGTGAACAGGTAGCTGTGGTGGTTGTATGATGCGTGAAGTTGTACTGTAACTGAAGTTATGGTTGGAATGAGATGCTCTTCTGAAGAAGTGTCTCAAGAGCTTACTGTGACCAAGGTGCTGCTGAGATCTGTGGGTGTAAATCAGAATGGGAGCCATCTTCTGTATGCCTCGCAAAGGTGAGCAGGATAAAGCACTTGGAAATGATCTACACATCCACATCAGGTTGTAAACCTCCTTTTAGGTTTTAAATGACTTTGTTCCACTTCCATTCTTACGACAAAGCCTCATAACACAGATCCTGGTCTCCCGTGTCCCAGGACTTTCATTATGTGATTATTGGATGTATATTCCTCATGCTCAGAGTTGGCTGGGACCACCAGTGGGAAGCCCCAGGATGCAGATGTCTGTGAGCAGCCTGGCACTGACAGAGAGGTGATGACAGCCTGAGAGCATCTTGGGCACAGAACAGGAAAAGTCTGGGTCTGGCGAAGCTTTGGAGCTGCTAAATGGTGTCTGCCAGTAATAGGATCAAGACCAGAAGTCTCAGGTGAGGGAGAGGAGTTCTTGAGATGAACTCATGGCACAGAAACCTTGTAGCTGCCCTACTGAGAAAAGGAAGGAGAACTGGATGCTGCGCTTTGCTCGATAAGCAGCTCACTTCTGCAAGGTGCTCACTGAGGGAGGACAGTGTTGAGTTGCTCTCCTTCTTAGAATCAGAGAATCAGCAAGGCTGGAAAAGACCTCCAAGATCATCCAGTCCAACAATCTGCCTATCACCAATAGTTCCCACTCAGTACCACATCTAAGTGTTTCCAGAGTTGGTGATTCCACCACCTCCTTAGGCAGCCCATTGCAGTGCTTCTCCACTCTTCTGGAGAAAAGGAGTATTTCCTAATGTCCAACCTGAACCTCCCCTTGTGCAACTTGGGGCCATTCCCTCTTGTCCTGTTGCTAGTTATATGGGAGAAAGGGCCAACACCCACCTCACTACAGTCTTTCTTTAGGTAGTTGTAGAGAGCACTGAGGTCTCCCTTGAGTCTCCTCCAGACTGAACCCCAGCTCCTTCAGCCACTCCTCATCACACTTGTGCTCCAGACCTCTCAGCAGCTCTGTCACCAGTTTCTGAACACACTCCAGGGCCTCAATGCCTTTCTTGTAGCAAGGGGCCCAAAACTGAACAGGATAGGAGAACAAATTCAGCATGTCAGCACTAACCCTGTGTTCAAGGTTAGGGCAGGTAATGCAGAATGTGGGGATGAAATGTAGGTTGAATTATGTTGCAACCTTACTGTGAGTGGATGGAAGAGAATTTGTGTGGTTTCTTTGATGTAACCCTTATTTCTGGTGGCTGAGCTGAACAAAACAGGAGGACTATGGATATGACCCATAGCAGTGCACTGAACTCCAGGCCTTGGCAGGTGGGTCAGACTGCATTCAGTGCAGAGAGCTTGTGGAAATAGCCTGAAATAAGTGAGCTTTGGCAGCAAGCACAGGGAAGCAAATGGATTTATGGAAACCAATGGAACTGCCAAGATAATGGCAGTAACCAGAGTACACAGAGCACAAAGGTCAGAGCCCAGCTGACCCATTTGCAAACTATATGTAATGAGAGATCCTATTTTCCCTCTGCAATTGAATTCCTCTGGGCAGAAATATCTGTGGTAAAAGGGTTCTTAAATTGCTGCTTTATCCACCCCTTGGCAGAACTTGGAGTAAATAAATATTCCTGGTTGGCTTGTAGCGATGTCAGAAATCAGGCTGAGCTGTGGCTAAAGCAGCCTTTAGGCCTTGGCCAGCTCAGACACGTGCTTCATTTTGCCTGGGGTTGCAAAGCCTGCCTCCAAACAGTTGTTATAATTTCAGTATTGCTTTCAGTGCCTTCTAGAGAGGGCTGAGCAATCCTGGGTCCATCCTGAGGCTCCTGGTGTGCTCGCTCTGCTTCCTAACCTGGGTCAGTGTGGAGTCATGCTGAAAGCAAGAAGCTCCAGGTACTTGTGCCAGCTGCATTTCTCTGTGCTTATTGAGTGGCTGAGGCTAGGTGAGAATACAGGTAAGAGCTAGGAAGCCTGGACCTTCAGAAGAGCTCTGTGCATGTGTAAGTTGATTTGATAAAACTGTGTTGTATTTACCTACCAGAAGCACACACACAAAGTTCATTTCGTGCTACAAAGGGCAAGCAGGAGGCAAAGTGAACTTCAGGGTTTCCCTGCCTTTGTTTTGTCATTTCTTACTGGGTCAGTGAAATACTTCTGTAATGAGAAGAGGAAATAGCCACCTTTCCTGCTTTAATTTCTCCTGAGTGTCATACACTGTAGACCCTCTTAGAAGGGCAGCTTGAATGAGAGACAGGGAATGTGGAAAACATCTGCAGCATGGCTGAGCTCACGTGAGGAGCTGCAGCAGTGGGATGCAGCCATCATGCCCACCAAGCAACAAGCTGGAGAGCTGTGTTTCTGTGGAGCTGCTGTCCCCCCACCTTCCTCAGGGAGCAGAGGAGCAACAGCTCTGGGTGGCAAGAGGTAGGTGATTAAATCCATCCCTGTTCACACCCACACATGGCACTGAGCCCTTTCTCCCAGGTGCTGCTTTCAGGGATGCAGGGGCCCTGCTGTTAGGGCAGATGTTGGGCTTTGTTTTTTAAAGCACGCTTCCTGCGACCTCTCCTTGGGAGTGTTTTCCAGCTCTGATTACTCATGTTGCTCTTGGGTGGGAACGCTCAGGACTCCACATCCTTTTCTTGCAGGAATCAACAGCTGAGGCCTCACTGGCTCTGCAGCAGCATTATTAACATCAACAGAATACATGTGTAGGGCACAGATCACTTTGTGCAGAAAAAAGTCTTTATTACCCCTGCTTCTTAGTGTACAGGTAGCCAGCATGAAGATACTGGGTGATCTGGGTGGTGCCCATGATATCAGGGCAGCGTGGTGGCTCATCTCATATCACCTAAAAATTGACAGTGTGCAAAAAGTGGTTAATCTCATAAGGCAGCAGCTTGAAGTGTTGGCGGGCTCTGCCTCCCTGAGTATTCAGCACAGCAGAAGGATCTGCTATGTATTAGCTGGAGGAGGAAGAACTTGAACCATGAGACGTGGATTTGCCAAGCCCTCTTGCAAGATGTTGGAGCCCCAGAATGTCACGACATGACTGTGGAGTGGCTGTGGTGCCTGCCTGCAGCTGAGGGCTTCTTGATGCTTACTGCTGAGAGGGATGCAGCCTGTCTGAATGGTCTAACACAGACAAGCCTGGCTGTGTGGGTTTGAATGTCCTGCAAGCAGCTTCTGGGAGGCTTTAAATAAAGCTAGAGCTGCACTTGAAGCTGGAGCAGGTCTGCCCTCTGCTCCCAGGATGTCACTGTGGGAGATGTTCCTTGCAGGAACTGCATAGAACCAGTGTTCAGTGACAGTAGTGGCAGTGGCTCAGCTTATGAAGAACAGCTGGCTAAGGTCTGTGTGCTCAGGGGGAGATGGCTTTTGGGAGAAGGTGGTTTTTGGGTGTCCTAAATAACTCAGTGATGACTTCCTAAGTAGTGATGCAAAATCAAATTGTAGAACACATTCCCCCAAGTCTTTTGGTGGGGCTGAAGGGACAGCTATCTGACTAGTGATCTGGAGAGCTTTTTCTCAAATGAGCTGGCCAAAATAATGACCCTTGGGTGGCTGCTGGAAGAATGCAGGCATTAATTCCTGGCCTTTTATTGTGCTGTTCATCAGGAGCATCAGGCTTCCCATGAGAAGCTCAGGAGTTGCCACACATCCAACTGCAGATCTGGCATTGCTCCATGCATGTGTGGCCAGCCAGGTAATGGATGTCCCAGTGCAGAGGCTGTCAGAGGGCTCCTCTTTTAGGACTCCTGGAGGAGCTGGCATCACTGCTGTGTGCTTTAAGGGAAAGGAGAAGGTGATCCTTAGTGCCCCCAGCACTGCAGTCTGAGCACGTAGAGGAAAAGAAATGCTCAGAGCTGCAAACATGTTTTAATGCGTGGGGTTTGGTGACTATCCCAAAATACTGGAGCCCCAGAGAATGTGCTAAAACAAGCCAGAGCTTATTTCTTGCTGCCAGAAGGTTCCTCAGACCTTCACCTGTTAGCCCACATAAAAACCTGTCAGCCAGCACACATCTGCATTGGTTCATACAACCATTACATTTGAAGGGACTTTGAAAGGCCATCTAGTCCAACCCCCCTGCGGTGAACAGGGACACCTACAACTAGCTCAAGGTGCTCAGAGCAACCTGAGGTTCAGAGGTTCCCTTTAAGACCTGCACTGTTGCAGGTCTGGGTGTTTCACCTTTCCTTGCTTTGCATGCAGTGGACAGAGCAATTTTCTGCAAGGTATCATCAAGGATGTTCTTGTGGCTGCAGCCTTTCCTTCCCAACTCCTGTATCTCTGGACTTGGGGTGTTTGGTGTTCCCAAATGCTTTCTGCTCTGTGTTCAGGCTGAGCAATCCTCTGGTTGCCCTGAGGAAGAGCTGTGTGTTCCTGGTATTGCATGCAGCCATGCAGTTTGTGACTCTTTCTTCCATGGTGGCTCTGCTGTCAGATGAGATTCATTGGAAGAGAGACATGTTTATGCCCACCTGTGTCTAGCCATGGTTGGATTTGATGACTTTTGAAATCCTTTTTCAACCTAAACAGCTGCATGGTTCCTGAGGAGGGCATGCAGGAACTGAGGTTACCTACTGCTAAAACAAAGTCCTGTGTTAATGTCCAGCTCAAACCTGGGGAGGTGGAAGGAGACTGGGAGAGGTGAACCCTCCTCCTCCTTTTGCTTCTCACTTGTGTGTTACTCTTCCTTGGGAGATGGGACAAAGATACAACATCATCAGGATCTGCCCTGGAGCCAGCCAAGCTGCTGAAATAGAAAGCACAGTAATAGAAAATACAGTTCTATGAGGAAATTAGTGGGCTTGCTTGTGGCCAGGCAGCTTCAGCACTTCCTAGTTCTTAGAAGTCTGCTTTTCCTGGTCTCAAGCACTCCAGCGGTTTCTCAGGAACCCTTTTGATCTCTGAGTATTAGCAGAACCCCATGGAATCTGTGGAACTATAATATAGTAGCTCTAAGAGCATGCTCCAAGCACATATTCCTGAATGGCTGCATACAAACCAGTCTCACTGCATTTTTTTCCCCCCCCCTCACGATTGTTGCTGAAGGATATAGATGAAAGGTTCACAACTCATGGAGACCCAGCAGGCCATGTGCTGGAGGTGCTAGTGATGGGGAAGGCTGTTTCCCCACCCTGATCCCTCCAGCATCAATGCGTTCCAGATTCACTGCATGCAAAGGTAAGCTGTGTGGACAAGGGATGAAGAGCCCGTACCTCTGCCCAGTCCCATCTCAACTTGGGAAGTGGGCAAGGAGGCAGCTACAGATAAACCCAAGTCCAGGAGCTGATATTTCACAAGATCAGAGCTATGAGCTGCTCTTGCTGCACTGTGGGACAGCAGGAGCTGAAAGCTGGCTTAGGAAGCACTGCTGCTTTTCAGAGAAGCAAATTCACTCAGAGGCTGTAATGATGCCTTTGGAATGTTGGGCACAACATTCTTGCTTGCTTGGAGGGTCAGAGCTGCACTGAGGGAAGCCTGTGTGTTCCTGCAGTGACCCAACAGCATGGATGAGCCTCGCTCATGGATGCACTCTGGGAGGTGAAAGCAGTGGGAGGAGGAGGCCTGGAGGAATCTTTGGGAGGAGGAACAAGGCTCTGCTAAAAATAGCCAGGGAAAATTCCTTTCCTCCTGCCTTAAAGGAAAGCCCTGTCTATGAGGCTGGAGGCCTGGCTGGCAAGGCAGTCCCAAACATGAAAACACAGCGCTGTGCCTTGTTCTGTGAGTGGTTTTTGTATGACTGATGTCTTAGGCTCAAGCTTTTTCACTGTTTATTTTTTCTTTAGGCTGACTTGGGCACTAGCTCTCTGTTTTCAAGGGAACCGTGTTTCTGCATTACTTAAATTTAATCATGCTGTTGTTTGAAGGAGCACCTTTGAAACTGAATACAGTGTTTCTGGCTGAGCTAGGAATCTTAATTTTTTTTTTTCCCCTAACTTGCTGTGCTGGTGATGCTGCAGCTGGTCCAGTCTCTATCACAGGCCTCCCAGCCCCAAGGAAATGACAGCAGATTCCCTGGAGCCCAGCAGAAATGACTGAACAGGGCAATGAGATCCCCTCCAGAGGCTTTAGGTGGGATTTATGGCGACCAGGAGGGGCTGGGTGACTAATGGAACTGGGAAGCAGCCTCATCAGCCTACAGTGAGTTCTATTCCTTATGCTGGAGAAGCTGCTTGAAACAGAGATGCAGGATTTTATTGTGCCAAGCTGGGTATTGATCTTGCTGCTGCACTGTTTCAAGCCAGGTACATAAGAAGCACAGAGAGAAAGGCACTTACACCAGGTGCATTTAATGGGTGGTTTTTGCTCTCAGTCCCGCACAGCTTTGAGTGACTTCTTGTCACTCCATCCATACTGCTGTAGTTCTTCCCAACCACAGAGTGCCCAAGAGCCCTTTTGGGCTTGGTTTGGTTTCCATGCTCTGCTGTTGCCTTATCACATTTTCGGCCTGACCAAAGTGATCCCTGACACCATTGCTGGGTCTGGGACTCGTTTCTGACCTGCTCAGATCTGCTGCCCAGCCTGGTGTGCTGTCAGATCCCCTAATCCCCATGCAGATGTGCTGTGGGAGAATTAGCTGTACCGGTCTGCATTGGAGATAATCCACTCAAGTGGATTAAGAAGCTGTTTCTGCTGCTAATAGGAGGGATGCTTTTTCTCCTTTGTGTTCAGCTCAAAAAGCTGAACGTACTTAAAGGGGCTGTTCAGAGCATCAGTGAGGTTTTGGATGGAAACAAAGAGCCAGGCTGGGGCCTGGGTGAAAGCAGCCTCCATCTCTGTACTGGTGACCAGCAAGCCCTCTGCTACAACCACCTTCATCCCCAGTGCCCTGACCCTGGGCACAACTGAGCAGAGTCTGGCTCTGTCCACCTCAGTCCCTGCAGGGGTTTATGGCCATGGTTGGGATCCCCCTGAATCTCCATTTCTTCAGGCACTGGGCAGGAACTGGAGCTCACCCTGCCCAGCAGAAAGCGTCCCTGTGCTGTGCCAGTGCCCTGCACAAGGATCCAGAGGCTGTGGAGTCTCCCTGTTGGAGATCTTCAGTCCCAGCTGGATGCGAGGCTGGGCACCCTGTTCTGCATGGCCCTGCTGAAGCAGAGGGGGATCAGAGTGACCTCCAGCTCCAGCCACGCCACACTTCAGCACTGTGCAGCATCAGGTATCATAACTTCAAGGGGATGCAGCTGTGCTTATCAAGAAGCTCTGAGTTGTTCAGTGCCCACCAGTGAGCTCTTCCTGATTCTATCTCCTTAATTTACCTCTTGAGTCCCACCACCATAAACATGCCTATGGGACGCCAAATAAAGTATAGGAACCTGAGGAGGAGGTCTGGGAGCATCCCTGGACCCCCCTCCCCCCCCCCCCCCCCCCCTAAGACCCTGTGGGACTCAGCTACAGCACTGGGATAGCAATTTGGGGCAAAAGAGGCAAGCAAGCTGACTTTGATTGCATTGATTTTAAGGAATGTATCCGCACCCAACCTCCTTCCTACCTCTGCTCTGTGTGACTCTCTCTGGGGAAATCACTCAGTGTGGCACTTTAATTGATTCTCTCTCTGCAAAATTAGTGACTTGTTTTTGTTACTCCTCTGGGCCCGGCTTGAAGCCAGGCTCACTCCACACTCCTCTCCTTTCCAACGTGCTCTCTGGGAGCTGCTTGTAACCTCATTTTCAAGGAGCCAGCAGCCGCCTTCTTGCAAATGTAAGGGCTGGAAATGCACATCCTGATAAAGCAATGCAGCTTTCGGGCTCACAGGTGGAGACAAAACTCAGAAGATGAAGTTGTGTGAAAATAGGCAAAGCTTGGGAATATCACCCTCGTATCACCCTCCTGCCACACAAACCCCTTTGGTTCCATGAGTGTGGGAGTGTGGGAACCCACCCACAGAGTGTCTGAGCATCGGCCCCCATAAGCAGCTCAGTTTTGCCCTGCAAACCAGTTGAGCCCTCACAGACATACAGATGCCTCCCCTTCACCACTTCTCCTTTTTTTCCTCCTGTTTTAAAACTTGCTATCACCAATGACAGCATGTTTTGGCTGTTGCAGCGTGTGACAGAAGGAAGCTGTGGTTATCGCGCTTCCGGGACACGAGCGGCCAGGCGAATGAGCACACATAGGTTTGCCGGTGCTTTGGCACAGAGCACGGGGCTTGGGGTCCCTGGAACCAGTGGGGCATCCCATCTCAGCAAGGACAAGCTTTTGGGAACCAGCAGCCCCTGCGCATCTCCTCCGGAGCCGGGCGCTCCATGGAGAGTGAGGTAGGTGTTGGGTAAATGGCTCCGAGACGCCGTGGTCGTTCCATGTTGTGCCACACTCCATCACGCCTCCGGTCTTGGGCAGCGACATCTGGGCTGTTTCCTACTTTGAGGAGGTGTTGGATCTCCTGTAGGGCTTGGGAGCTTCCCCGTGCAGGGTTCTGTGATTGGGTGGTGGGAATTTCTTTGGGTTGGATCCGTGGGTTGGGTGGTACAGTCCCAGTTCTGGTGGCAGGTTTTGCCGTCACTCCGGTTTCTAAAAGTTATTGTTGTAATGAGATCCTTACAGGATGGCAGCTGAGCTCAGGGTTGGATGCCCTCATACTGAGCTCTTTTAGCGTGGTGTGGGGTTTCTTTCCATGCTACTGAGGGCTGAGGAAACCCATTGCTGCCCATTGGGCTCCAGTAGCCAAGCCCCATTTCTCCCCATCGTGTGGGAGCTTCTTGTTTGGGGATTTCTTCTGCCCAGAGCAGTTACCTTTGTCCCATCCCTTTGGCAGGAGCCAGCTGGGTTTTGTGGCACAGGAAGATAACATTCCTTGCTCAGAGCCCTCTGTAACCATGCTGCTGTGTTATCTGCAGGCACGGCTGCAGCATCAGGCAATCCACAGTACCATCAAGCTGTCTGCAGTCCCATTTGCCCTACTAACTCCTCTATTTTTGTCTCTCTGGCACGCCCTGCTCAAAGGGAAGTGTTGCAGGGCTGGGCTGTCCCTGACATCCTTGCGGTGCCTGGTGCAGCCTGGTAAATACTCCTCAACTAGGAGCTTTCCTCTGCTCCTAGCATAATGGCTTCAAGTTATTTAGGCCTCACTTTGATCTCACTTGTTCCTGTAGAGCTCTTGTGCTTGTCTAAACTTAGAAAAACAGCTCAATGAGACCAAGCTGTGGGTTTCGACAAAGTCTCTGCAGCAGTTCTTCATGGTGCTTTGCTCTTTCATCTCTATTGCTCTCTAAAGTTGCCAAAGTTTGCAGTTTTTGTTAAGGTCTCTTTATGATTGATGAACTCACTTCTAAAGCATCTTCCTTTGCAGACCATAGATCCATCTCCCATGCCCTAGCTCAGCCCTGCTGCCTCTCAGGTTTCTAGGATTTCCCAGCTCAGAGCATTTCCCAAAGTGGTGGTGGTGATGCTCCCTCTATGGGAAGCCATGCAGCATGCTGGGTGAGCAGCAGCTCTGAAATCCAGCTCTTGGCTGCAAATCGGCTCCAGCTCTTCCAAAAGGACTTCTGAATGGTTTGGGACCATAGAGGCTTGTGTCTGTGGGTCTGTCTTCATGCTCCTGGGTGTTCCCCTGCCCCTGCAACACGTTCAGCCTGAATCTGGAGGATCTTGCAGGATCTGGAGGGGCTCAGGTGTGGACAGGGTGAGCTCCTGAGACCCAAGCATTGCTTACAGAATCTGCCAGCACCTCTGGCTTTGCTCTTATTCCAGATCTGAACCGACTCCAGCATCTCATTTATGGTACCTCTTCACACAAAGACCTCGTAAGCATTGCCCAAGGAACCCTTGATGGGAAGATGGATGGAAAGCAAGCATCACCCAATCCCAGTCCCATGAGTTGTTTCCTTGTGTACTGTTGCTGACCACCAGAAGACAATGCAATTCGTAGCTCTAAAACCTGACCCAGTCCGACTCTGGGCTGGTTTGGGTTCATACATCAGTGTGAGCAGAAATGCACTGGTCATTCTGTTTCTGGGCACTGCAGAGCTGCTCTCTGCTGTCCCTTTCCAACACCAGTGCCATGCAGTGCCAGAAGGGTTTGGGAGCCCATGGCACAGCCCAGCTGCTCGTTTGCTGTAATTTAATGCACGAACACTTCACCCTAACAGCCCGCTGTCTCCTTTTCTTCCCGCAGCCTGGAATCGTGTCCCCTTTCAAGCGAGTCTTCCTGAAGGGTGAAAAAGGACGAGATAAAAAGGCCCAGGAGAAGGTTACAGAGAGACGACCTCTCCATACCGTTGTGGTGTCGCTGCCTGACCGTGTTGAGCCAGACATCCTGCTGAATGACTACATCGAGAAGGAAGTGAAGGTACTCTCTACCTGCCTCTACCCCGAGCTCCCCTCTTGCAGACCCCATGGCTGGCTGCATTTCCCCCAGCACGGCTCTTTCACTTTCTTTATCCCCTTGTGTTGCTGTAGCTTCTTCTGCCTTTGAGGAGGTGCAGAACCTCAGCGCGCTGCCACGTTGCTTTCCTCTGCACTTTCAGAGGGTTTTGGGGTGGGTTCTCACTGCTGAAATGCAGAAATTGCCTTTTTTCCTTCCTGGCTTCCGGGCTGATCACATCTTTTTTTTGTAGCTCCTGTGAAATATTTGGTGTTGCAGTCCACAGAGAAGATGCTCCCTCTGATCTCAGGGGTCAAACCCAAAGGAAGCAAATGCTTGCTGCTAACTGCAGGGGCTGAAGGGAGAGAGACATCATCTGTGTGTGAGCTCCCTGCAGCTACAGGAAGGAGTAGATCCACATAGCTATTAAACATTAAGATTACTTAAAAACACAAGAGATCTTGCAAATGTATGGGTGCTATCTAGCAGCTTATATGGGGGCTGCACGTCAGGCATTTGGCAATGCCCTTTGCATTGAGTCAGAGTCTTCTTTCCTAGGGTTCTGGGGGCTCATTTGGTGTGTGTATGAGATATGATGACATTTTGTTCTTTTTTCTTTTGCAGTATTTAGGCCAACTCACATCTGTCCCAGGGTACCTGAATCCTTCCAGCCGCACTGAAATACTGCATCTGATAGATAATGCGAAGGTAAGCGCTCAGCCCTGCAGAAGGCTGCTAACGACCTGCTCTAGTTCCTGTCTTTATCAGCTCAAACAAACGTGTGCAGTGTGATTATAAGGCCTGTGGGGCTTCTCTGGGGGTGAGTCCCAGTCTGACTGGGGCTCTCTTTCCCTAGGTTACAAGTGTGGGAAGCCTTGGACAAAAAATAGCAGCCACACAACACTGGAGCTGGGAAAGGAAGCGTGGGATTCAGAGGGAATTGTGGGGTGACTGAGGAAAGAAGGGGCATCTCTCTCCTCCAGGTTGTAGGAAGGTTTGGGGATCTGGAATAGCTTTGTGTGAAGACAGCTTTGTTTGGGATTATGGACTTTGCAGCCACCCCTTTGCCTTCAAGAGTTGGCAGAAGGCTATCGGATTTTACTGTTAGCAGGAAGGCCCAGCAAACAAGTCCTACAGATAGATGAGGGGAAAGGTGAAGGACCTCCATCCAGATATGGGACAGTTCACCAAAAGGAAAACAATTCAGTTTTTTGATGGAAATGCATTTGTTGCAGAGAGCACATCAGCTTCCGGGGCAGCTGACCCAAGAGCATGATGCTGTGATCAGTCTGTCTGCCTACAACATCAAGCTGGTGTGGAGGGATGGAGAAGATCTCATCCTCAGGGTCCCCATCCATGACATTGCATCCGTGTCCTACATTCGAGATGACTCTGCTCATTTGGTTGTGCTGAAAACAGGTAGACTGGGGCTGACACGATCACCCAGATGTTGGTTGTAGAGTTGTGGGAATAAGAAAAGAAGCCCTGCTCTCATTGACTGTGAGTCTGAGCAGTAGTTCTGAGAGCCAAAAGGGCAAGAGAACAGTACTTCTTGTGGGTCTTGTAATCATGGAATCACAGAATGTCCTGAGTTGAAAGGGACCTGCAAGGATCACTAAAGCCAACTCTTGACTCCACACAGTGCCACCCGAAACCCAAACCCTGTGTCTGAGAGTGGCATCCAAATGTTTCTTCAGCTCTGGCAGCTTGGGGCTGCTATCAGTCCCCTGGAGACCCTGTTCCATGCCCACCACTCTTTGGTGCAGAATATTTTCCTGACGTCCAGTCTGCACTGAGAAGGGCCTGGGAATCTGTCCCCAGCAGTTCTGTCTCTATTAAACCTGCATGGTTTGGAGCTGAAGTGTTTGGGGAAGGCTGAGCTACTTAAAAGATGTAATGACAGAGACTTACTGGATTACAAACCCTGTGACAGCAAAGGACAGTCTAGAGAATGAACGAATAACTGACTTACAAGGCTGTAATTCTGCTGTTGGATTCCTGAGGCTGACTGAGCCACGGAAAATAAGCCAGCGATTCATGGAGTTGTCAGGAACCTGCTTTAAATTACAGGTTCTTCATTCAAATGCTTTGAACACATGCATCTCTCTATCTCAGGTGGATCTCCTATGAGCTTGCTCCTCTGGAGTGTTTTCTGCTGACTGTGGGATCCTGTGCTCCCCTGTTCTGTAGGATTTGCTGTCCCTACAGGGTTAGAGACCAGACTGGTGTGCAGAACCTCTCTAAAGCTTTTCTGTAGTTTGTGTTCTCACTGCATAGAAACCTCTGTGCCCAGCGCCAGCCCACAGAGGGGTAATACCACATCATCATGTCAGCCTGATAAGGCTACTCCTCTGCTGGGCAGGTACAAAAGCAGCTCTGTGCACACTGGTCGTGAGCTGCTCAGAAGACAGCCTGGCTTGCAAGGACTGATTGTTTGCTTACTGCCTTGGCCTTTCTGTGATGATTTCTGTGTTTCTCAGCTCAGGACCCTGGGATCTCTCCAAGCCAGAGCCTCAGTGCTGAGAGCTCCAAAGCTCTCACCTCGGGCTCGCTGTCAGAGAGTGGTGTGGTACCCGTGGAAGCTTGCTGCTTGGTGGTGCTGGCTACGGAGAACAAAGTAAGGCTCAAACCACTCAGTTCACATTGTTCCATGGTGTGGTTGTTTCCAGAGTCACTCTGGAATTGCACTGGGAATGGGATTGCAGACATAGATGCTATCAGAAGATGCTTTTCCTTTGTTTGTGGTGCCTGCTGCCCGAAGCTTTCTCTGGCAGCAGGAAATCTATGAACACAATTGAATCTATCCCACAATAGGATGTGCTAGCTGGGGCATTTTTGTGATGCTGACCTGGAAATTTGTTTTATCCAGCACCCAAACCCAGAGATTTTGATCCGGCCTGTGTGCTTCTCCAAGCAGAAACCTTTTGCCTTGAGGCTGGGGTTTTGCACTCCTTTTCAGCTGCATTTTCTGTACTGTTCCCCAGGGCAACTGCACCTATTTGGGATGTAGGTCATGTAGCCACAGTCCCAGGCAGCAGGAGAATTGGGCAGGGCATTAGCACAAAGTGTGGATGTTATCTAACAGCTGTGAGCTGATTGTTCAGGTGATGGAGCTTCTGATCATCTATTGCCTCAGACTGGTTGGTGGAATAGAGCTGGAGTTCTTGCCTGGCATCATGGAAGGGTGATGAGAAGTCATATGTGTAGCACCAAGGCAAACCTCTTGAGACATTGTAGGGGCTAAGAGAAGAGCCACTGCATTATCTCACCACTGCATCTTGCTCCCTTCTCAGGTGACTGCAGAGGAGCTGTGCTCACTTCTCAGCCAAGTCTTCCAGATTGTTTACACTGAGTCCACAATAGACTTCTTAGATAGAGCAATATTTGATGGTGCATCCACGCCAACACGGCACATGTCCCTGCACAGTGGTAAGTCCCTGCCCTCTCTGCTTGCTCTGCCCCCTCTGCAAGTCATTCCCATCCTCACCAATGTCTGTTTCCTCTCTTCAAATTGCCAGCCAGCCTGGCACTTCCTCTCCTACAGGGTCACCTCTGTGTTGAGAATTAAACTGTGGATGCACCTGGAGGTGTTCAAGGCCAGGGTGGATGGGGCCCAGGGCAGCCTGGTCTAGTATTAAATGGGGAGGTTGGTGGCCGTGCCTGTGGCAGGGGGGTTGGAGATTCGTGATCCTTGAGGTCCCTTCCAACCCTGGCCATTCTGTGATTCTGTAATAAGTCCCTTTCTTTTAATTGCTTAGGGGATAGAGTGGCACGAGGGCTGTCTCCTGCCTGGAGATATCTCCAGGCTATATGAAGCCAGAAGGCATCAGCCTTGGTGTGTCCTTTTCATGTTGGGTGGAGGTAGTTAATAAAGCTGTGCCTTGTGCTACTGCAGTTCTGCATCTCTGCTGGGTCTGCCTGTAACCAGCCTGGCACAGCACTGTTCCCCTCCAACGCCATCTGTGTGTCCCTGTCACAAATCAGCGTGTAGGGCAGTGGCTGGGAAAAGCACTAAGCTTTTGCCTCACTAGCACCACCACATCATGAATGTCTCTCTTGCAGATGACTCTTCTACAAAAGTGGATGTTAAAGAATCATACGAAACAGAAGCAAGCACTGTGTAAGTGGAAAGTGAACATGGTGAAACGTGATAGCTCAGCACTGGGGACAGTGCCTCATTTATGCAGCCCTGCTGTCTGTCAGGTTTAAGCCCAAAAGCAGGAAGTGCTGCAGTTGGAAAGTTTCTGATCCCCCTGGCTGGAACATTTGATAGCATTTTTGCTGTCTCTGTGCAGGACTGTGGTCCTGCCTCCTCAGCATCCTTGGCTGTATTCTTCTGTTACTGCAGTTTTCTGGGGAAGGTCGTGTGTGCAAAGCAGAGCTGTTTTGTCTGCTTTGCCATGTTTCTTCCTCCTGAATCAGTGACCACTGAAAATGGTAGCAGCGTTTGTGGGCTGAAAACCTGACACACAAACCAGTTGTTCCGTGTTGAGTATCTGAGAATTTCAAATTGAACACTATGGAATAAGGCGTTTGGGGACCTCTTTCCCCGTTGGTCTGAAATGAGAAAGCAATTGGAGGAGATCTCTTCCCCTGCAGGGTTATCTATTCAGCAGATCAGAGAGACAACCCCTCTGTGCTGTGCATGACCACTCCCCCAGGTTCTCCCATGCTGTGCTCAACAGGAGGTGCCTAAAGAGCTCTGGATAGCTCACAAGCCATTTGTGTTTCAGTTCCTTTGCAGAAACCTTGGATGCAGGTGACAACTCTCCCTCTTCCTTCTTGACACAACAGTCTCCACACATCAAAACCATCAGCGAAAGCGAGCTGAGCACTACAGCCACAGAGCTGCTCCAGGACTACATGATGACGGTAGGGTGCCCTCAAGGCAGCGTCTGCCCATGGGGAAGGGTGGGAGGGTTTTCTTCCCTTTGGATGCCCTTGGCATCGTCTGAGCTCCTCCCTGTTGGCTCCAGCATTGTCTGGGCCCTGCAGGTAATGTGATTTTTTTCCATGCTGGTGTAGAAACGCATCATCCTTTCGGAAAACTCAGGCCTGGAGACCAGTGCAGGCTCTCACCTTTCTCATGTTAAAGCACCTGCACTCGATTGTCCCCTCTCACTGTGGCGGAACACAGTGTTCCCATGTCCATCATTTCATGAGCTGCACTTTTGCAGTGTGCTCACAGCTTTTCTTAGTTAAAAAGCTGGACAGCTGACAACTCAGAGCAGTTTGCACCATCCCATCCTGCTGGGTTCACCACCGCAGCTCAGTGGCTCTCATCAGAATAGAAGCAAACCCCATTCCCAGGCTTCCCACGATTTCTTCTCCCTCCCATCTCATCAGAGCTGAAAGAGTGCTCCAAAAAAATCAGCACCATTTGTGGCGTTCTTATGTCCTCAGCTACGAACAAAGCTCTCTTCCCAAGAGATCCAGCAGTTTGCAATGCTCCTGCACGAATATCGCAACGGAGCCTCGATACACGAGTTCTGCATCAACTTGAAGCAGCTCTATGGGGACAGTAGGAAGTTCCTGCTCTTGGGTGAGTATCTTCCCTTTGTGTCTGGCTTTGTTTGTGCCCGCTGCTAGTTATCTTCTGGTTTCCAGATAAGCTCCTTGACTCCTGAAACACCTTGGTTTGGTGGCTTAGTGGTAGCACTCAACGTTCCTGTGTCCCTGGAGCAGATGCTGGGTGCCGGCCAAGTTCAACACAGTACAGTTTGGGTGTTCAGCCTGTTGAGGGTGCCTCGAAGACCTGCACTCTCACAGCGTGACCTTACAGTCGTGGAGGGAAAGTGTGTATCGAGCACAGTGCCAGCAGGCACATGCTGACACCATTATGTGGGAAGCAGGCAGGACCATTTCCTTTCCCTTCACTATAGGGAGACCAACTGCCTCAGAGGCTCTCAGAGTCCCTCAACTCAAGCTCCTCGCTTTGATTTTAGCTCTAATAATCTGAAATAGTGTTAATAGCAGGGAGCAAAGGAACCTTGGGGCTGAGCTCAGAGCCCTGCCCCAGCTCTCACTCGGATGCCTGGTGCTACTGCGTGCAGTGCCTTGTTTTTTTTGCTCTCATTTAGATGGAGAGCTGCTGAAAGCAGCCAGAGTGACTCAACAGCACAGGGAGGGGGGGCAGCATGGCCTCCACTCCCTTTGTCCTGGGCACTCAGAAGTGTAGTCAGGCATCTGCACCAGCACAAAAGCATTTTCTTTCATCCCTGTGCACGCAGCCTGCTTGCTTTTCATGTCACCGTTACCAAAGCCAAGCACAACACGAGCCCTGTGCTGGGAGGCTGATTTTATATTGACCACACTGCTGAAAAGCAGCTTGGACTTGGCTTTCCTTTAAAGAATCATAGAATGGCTTAAGTTGGATGGGATCTTAAAAATCACAGATCTCTAACTCCCTCCTGCAGCCCCCGCCAGAGGTCTTGCAAGTGTGCAATTTCCTTGGTGGTGGGGATCACTATGGCCCTAAAGGTGGGGTTGGGAGAGGGGAGAGTCAGCAGCACACCCAGAAGCTGCCTGAGACAGAGCTGCAGTGCAGCCACTCATTCCATAACCCCATGCTGTGACCCCAGCTTGTGATGCCGGCCCACAGCAGGGCGCAGAGATGGGGACAGATGGCCCCCAAGTGCTCTGCATGCACTCTGTCAGGGGCCTTAATCTCATGCTGATGCTGTTACACTAACGAGATGAGCAAAGCCCAGCAATATGGCTCGGTGATGAAGTCACAAACAATCCTTTGGAGCTGGGAAATCCCACTTCAGCTCCAGGAATTGTCCTTGGCCCATACACATCTGCCTTTCTGGGGCTGTCAACATGACACACAGCCACGAGGTGGGAGCACCAGCAACTCCAAGAGCACTGCCCAGAGCCTGAACCCCAAAACGAGCTCCTCCAGCAAACCCTACCCCTGTGAAACGCTGCAGCTCATGTTTTCCTCCTTGTGTTTTCTTCCCTGGGAAAGGCCTACGGCCCTTTATTCCTGAGAAAGACAGCCAACACTTTGAGAACTTCCTGGAAACCATCGGAGTGAAGGACGGCCGCGGCATCATCACGGACAGCTTTGGGAGGTACAGGCGGACGCTGAGCACCACCTCCAACTCCACCACCAACGGCAACGGCGCGGCTGGCAGCTCGGACGACCAGTCTGTACCCTCAGAGGAGGACGAGTGGGACCGCATGATCTCACACATCAGCAACGACATCGAGGCGCTGGGCTGCAGCATGGACCGCGACTCCTCCTGAGAGCCAGCAGGCTTTGGCAGCACCTGCCCAACAGACCCTCGTTTCCAAAGAGGTTTTCAGGGTGGAGAAGGATGTAGTTACTCTCCCATCTGCATCAACAGCTGTCTGTGCCCTCTTACTGTGAAGGTGTGCTTTGCCACAGGCACGCTGCAAAGGAGGAGCCGGGTAGGAGCCCATCCTCCAGCCTTCCCTGGTTCCGTCACCGCGCAGGGAGCGATGCTGGGAGAGCCCTGTGTGGAGACAGGTTGCCTACAGCCCTCTCCCTCCCTGGTTTACAGTTTTGCACATGGTATCCTTCTTGTAACTGCTCTCCTCCTCCCCTCTTTTGAATGAAGTTTACCACAATGTGAATTATTTAAGCCTAGCCTTGCGGTTGGCACAGCATTTCGCATCCAGACCTGCAGGTGCTCTGCTTCCCCCCCTCCCCTCCGTCCTCCTGCAGCATGCTCCCAGCTGGGCTCCCAAATTTTGGGCTTTTGCTTCTGTCCTGCAGGGAACCTGGATTACAAACCCCATCTGACCGCTCCTTGCCTTTGCTCCAGCAGTGGCAGGAAGGAGGCAGCACCTGCCCCATGTTCACAGTGGTGGGAGGTAGCACAAAGCCTCTGCTGGCTCCTGAGGTCCCAAAGGACGTTATCACACGCCCATGGAGTGAGAGCTGCTCCTGGACAAACACAGTGGGGTCTCCAGCACACGGTGTACATATTGTAAATATTTTACATGCGGTTATAAATACACACTTATTTTTTTAATCTGTATCCCTTGCCCAGGAAGCAATCCTGCTTGAAGGGAGGTGCTGGCAGAACCCACGGGCACCCAGCTGCTTGCTGGATGCACAGGAGCTGGGGTAGTGAGGTAGGAGCAACCCAGTCAGTGCAAAAACACAAGCAGCAGGAAGAAAGCACAGGCTTGGGCAAGCTGTGCTGAGCAGGGAGCCCACACAAGGGGAAGCACAGGCTGCAGCCCCTTTAGAAAAGGCCTGTCCCTGTTTTGTTTCATACTCAGGAGTGCTGCTGTGCTCAGCACTGTACCCCCTTAAGCCCTGCCCTTGCCCAAAGCAGCTCCTGTACCCCCCCGTGAAGGTGCTGGGATGGAAGAAGGACCAAATGCAGCGAGGAGTAGGGGAGGCTCTGGTGTATATAGCACAAGGATGCAGAGGTATCCCCATGCCCTTGCTTGGAGCTGGCTGGCCTCTGCAGGACCCAAGCCCAGACACTTGCTCAGCACTTTGCAGGGGAATTCAGCCCCTCCAGCACATTCCTCTGTGCTTTGTCCTGCTGCACTGCTTCCACTGCAGTAACACATCCCAGAGCTCCCACTGCCCTTTAATGTTGCTTATCCTTTGCAGCCCCATACAGAAGCTTGCCACCATCATCCCAGTGCCCAGGCTGCTCCCTCATTAACCAAATGCAGTTCTCTGCCATCCCACCGTGGATCCACCACTTTGGTGCCATCCTGCCACGCTCCCTTTGCGGCTGGGACAGAGCCCACCAGAGCTAAGCCTTCATCCCTGCGTCCTCCCCCCTCTCTCAGCTCTGCCCCTTGGGGTACCTCTTACCCTGCTCCTGCAGGCACAGCGGTCCAGGATTGCAGCCCCAATGACCCCACAGCTCAGTGCTTCATCTTTAAAAGGTGCACACTTGTGTCCTGCTATGGGGCACTTCCTTTTAAGGCAGCTCCGCACTGCAACTCATGGCCATAAAACTCTTCCCTTTGCCATTGAGGCTGCTCTGTCAACAGATGGACCACAAGCAGGAGAGCAAGGAAAGCTGCAGCCCCTGCACCAGCAGGGTTCGAAAAAGTAAAACAACAACGACGAAAAGAAACCAAAACTCACAAGTCAGGAGTACAGGCATTGAGCTCCCACTGAGCATGGGAGCATTGCTCCAGAGCCCTGGCTATGCTGAGTCCTCAGTGCCTTCTTACACACATGCAGATTTATAAAGAAAAACCACAAATGACACAAACTGACGCTTGAGTCACTGACAGCTTAAGGAAATCTGGAAAAACCCTATTTTTGAAAAGATTGTATACAGAGATGCATTTAGCAGAAGCTGTAGCAGCTCATGGTATTTTTTTATACTTCATTCACCGGGAAATGTGATTTAGTTCTGGAGAGAACTGTTTGTCAGAACTCTGTTGAGGTGACCGAGTGCTTCCCCCACAAAACCCCACTGCTGCTCCCCACCACGACAAGCCCCCGTGCTGCCCAAGACCCCGAGCACCACAGGGGAGCCGGGGACGCCCCGGGGGTGTTTTGTATGTATGCTTTCTGTATGGAGTATTTGTTACAGGTAAATATAACTCTGCACCTGGCTGTGGTCTGTCTCCTTGTTAAAACCCTCACCTGCCTCTCCACCGTGCCCCAAAGTATGTCATATAATTTAACATGAGGCATGCAAAGCCTCAAGGTTCGAGGTTTGGGGAACTCTGAGCTCCACCAGCCACTGCTCATCCCCCAGGAGAGCCCCCTGCCCGTTGCACCCCATCAGGATAAGGATGAAAGTTCAGCCCCATCCCAGGGGCAGATGCCATCGCCTGCAGCCTCCATCCCAGCGCCCCACGTATCTCCAAGCCATTTGTCCCATCAAACACCACATCCCCAATTACCTGGTTCCCACCTTGTGGGCCGCACACCCCAGGAGCTTTAGGAGCCTTCCAAGCCCTGGGGAGAGGACCCCAATCACCACACAGGGAGGCAGGATGCGATTCAAGTGATACATGAGGCCATTTATTGAGCATTAGGAGGCGGGCAAGGCAGAGGCATGGGGCTCAAGGAGGGACATCAGGGCAAGGAGAACTGTGCACCTATACAGGGGGCCGGGGCCGGCCGCTACATGGTCAGCTCCTGCAGGAGAGAGCACAGCGTCAATGCAGGGCTGGACTGTACCCCCAAAAACATGAAGGATGAGGACACCCCTACTCACCATGATGGCATTGACGATGTCGTTATTGTTGTGCCTGAGTGCCCGCACAGCTTTGGGGCGTGAGACATTGGCCTGGGCCATGACCAACTCTATGTCCCGCACTTCCAATCCTGTCTCATCCACCTGTGGGAGCAGGAACAGTGCTGTCATCCATCCCCTGGGCAGTCACCCAAGCCAAAACCCCAACCCTATCAGTAGCCTCCCACCACCCAACCCAACACCCCTAAGCCAACCCTGTCGACAGCCACCCAGTGCCAACCTAATTGCCTCCCATCACCCAATCCAACCTCAACAGCAGCCTCCCACCAACCTCTTCTTCCTCCTCGCTCTCCTCCTTGATGGTGAGCGCAGGCGCTGTCTCTGTGATCAGTGGGGAGTGTTCCATGGGCACCTTGAACTTCTCAGCCGCAGCCTTGTGCACCTGCTGCGACAGGTCCTCGATCTGCAGGGACAGGAAAGGTCACTGGATGGTCCCCACAGGTCATCTGACCCCAGGATGCACCCACAGCCCTGCCTCACCTTGGCTTCCCCAAAGACGATGTAGATATCAGACGCGGGGCTCTTGAAGACATCAGGCTTGGTGATGACAAAGAGGATGTTCTTGGACTTGCGAATAGTGATGCGGGTGACACCGTGGATCTGCCTCAGTCCCAGCTTGGACATGGCCTGGGGAAGGAGACACGAGGGTGAGCTCCATATATTATGTCCAACATCACCAGGGTCCCCAGCCCTCCAGCAATGGGAGGAGGCAGAATAGGGACAGCGCTGTCCCTAAGGGTAACAAGGAAGAGG
Organism: Meleagris gallopavo; assembly: GCF_905368555.1. Lineage (NCBI taxonomy): Eukaryota > Metazoa > Chordata > Aves > Galliformes > Phasianidae > Meleagris > Meleagris gallopavo. The sequence goes on along the minus strand of NC_139409.1, from coordinate 4,041,847 downwards.
CCACCCCCCAGCACAGAGACACCCTGATGGCAGCCACCTATGACCTCAGGGACACATGCCCCCTGCCAAGCTAACCCCCAGCCCACGTCCCCATCCCAATGGCATGGGCAGGAAGGAGACATCACCCCAGTGCCACCGCCCCAAAGCCGCGGGACAACCAGCACCCATCCCACCTTCCTGGCCTTCTTCTCACTGCGGCTCTGCTTGGCTTTACTGATGCTCTCCTCCCCGGTGCCCAGCGAGTGGGTGAGCGGCGCCTGTGGGGCACAGCATTGGGTGATGGGATGTCATGGTCTCCCAGGTGCCCGGGGACAGAGTTCCCAAGCTTGCAGCCCTACCTGAGTCTGCATCGGCCGTGGCTCTGCGCCCTCAGGCTCCTCCAGCTCCGGGATGGACTCATCGTTGCTCTCAGACTCATTGCATGATCCTACACAAGACATAGGGGTCGCAGTGAAGGCGACATTCACCTCAACGCCCCAAAGCCCCTCCTGTACCCCACCCCTCACCTTTATGGTTGGCCTCACCGTGCCGCGGTGCCGCTTTGTCCTCAAGCAGAGCGATGGCAGGAAGGTGCTCAGCAGGGCTGGGGACACGGTAGGGCAACTCTGCCTCACTGGAGGAGCTCGATTCGGACTGCACTGAGCCCCGGGGCGCACGGCGGGGTCCCCCCTCTACCTCCAGCCCTCGTGCACCCTTGCTGCCAGCCGGTGCCTTCCTGCCCCTCGTCTTCTCCTTCTGTGGGGATGGCTCCGGGGCTGCGGGGAAGACGGGAGATGCTGAGGTACAAGATGGACACCTTCATGGTGAATGGGAACCCAGTGTGCTTAATTGAATATCTTCCCAAAACAGGACTTGGTTGGGACTGCAGGGATCCCATGTACCGTTCCATGCCCACCCTGATCCCAGTACTGCCCAGCCCCATGCCTCTTAGGACCCTGAGAGGGCACACACAGCAATGGAAACAAGCAGTTCTTACCCTCCAGCAGCTTCCTGGAGGCCGGCAGGACAGATGGACGTTCCTCTGGTCGCATGGCCTCGCTGAGCCCTGAGGTGTCCTCCAAGCATGGCAGTGGCGAGGAGGAGAGAGGAGGCACTTGGATGAGTTTGGAGAGCTGTGGGCAGGGAGCAGGCAGCGGGGTGGCAACAGGTGCCACAACCTTGGGAATGGGCTCTGCAAGCTCAGGAGTGGGCACTGCAGCTTCGGTGGGCTCTTGGGGCATGGGGTCCTTTGGAGAGCTGGGTTCTGGAGGGGGTTCCAAGGGCAGAACAGCCGCTGAGAGGCTGGGAGTGGCTTCTGTGCCTTCATGGTCATCCTCAAGGCTAGGTGGGGAGCTGGATCCTACCACCATCACCGCCTCCTCTTCCTCCTCCTTGGGGCTGGATCCTACCACCATCACCGCCTCCTCTTCCTCCTCCTTGGGGCTGGATCCTACCACCATCACCGCCTCCTCTTCCTCCTCCTTGAGGCTGGATCCTGCCACCATCACCGCCTCCTCTTCCTCCTCCTTGGGGCTGGATCCTGCCTCCATCACCGCCTCCTCTTCCTCCTCCTTGGGGCTGGATCCTGCCACCATCACCGCCTCCTCTTCCTCCTCCTGAGGGCTGGATCCTGCCATCATCACCGCCTCCTCTTCCTCCTCCTGAGGGATGGATCCTGCCACCATCACCGCCTCCTCCTCCTCCTTCTTGGGGCTGAATCCTGCCACCATCACCGCCTCCTCTTCCTCCTCCTCCTGAGAGATGGATCCTGCCACCATCACCGCCTCCTCTTCCTCCTCCTCCTGAGAGATGGATCCTGCCACCATCACCGCCTCCTCTTCCTCCTTCTTGGGGCTGAATCCTGCCACCATCACCGCCTCCTCTTCCTCCTCCTCCTGAGAGATGGATCCTGCCACCATCACCGCCTCCTCTTCCTCCTCCTCCTGAGAGATGGATCCTGCCACCATCACCGCCTCCTCTTCCTCCTCCTGAGGGATGGATCCTGCCACCATCACCATCTCCTCTTCCTGAGGGATGGATCCTGCCACCATCACCGCCTCCTCTTCCTCTTTCTTGGGGCTGGACCCTGCCTCCATCACCGCCTCCTCTTCCTCCTTCTTGGGGCTGGACCCTGCCTCCATCACCGCCTCCTCTTCCTCCTCCTGAGGGATGGATCCTGCCACCATCACTGCCTCCTCCTCCTCCTTCTTGGGGCTGGATCCTGCCACCATCACTGCCTCCTCTTCCTCCTCCTGAGGGATGGATCCTGCCACCATCACTGCCTCCTCTTCCTCCTCCATGGGACTAGATCCTGCCGCTGTCACCATCACCTCCTCTTCTTCCTCTTGCAGAATGGATCCTGCCACCATTATCACCTCCTCCTCCTGAGGGATGGATCCTGCCACCACTACCACCTCTTCCTCCTCCTTCACAGGGCTGGACTCTGCCTTCACTGCCTCCTTCTCCACTTCCTCAGGGAGGGGCAGGGAATGCTCCCTCTCCACCGTGACTTTGGCATTGGGGTCTACACTGAGTAGGAGCAGGGACTCCTTGCTGGGGGGCTCCTGGCCCTGCATAGGGGCTGGGTCTGGCTGCAAAGAGGCTGGGGGAGAACAGTGGACGCTCCCTGCATCGGTGGGCTCTGGGGTCTCTTTGGGTTCAGATGCAGCAGCTTCATCCTCAGCACAGGGAGGATATGGCAGCTCCACAGGGGCTTGGCTGGGGCTCCCTGGGGCAGGCAGGTCCCCAAAGACCCCCTGCAGCATGGAGGCCACTTGCCGGCGGTCCTCCGCACTTTCCAACAAGGCACCAGGTGGTGGGAGCAGTTCAAGGGGGTCTGGAGGGGTCCCCACATACACTTCTTGCTCTGAAGCGGTGAAGTGCAGTGGTGGGGGTGCAGGGGCTGGGGGCAGCACGCAGAGGGCCAGGCAAGGCTGTGGGGCCGGAGAGGGGACCCCAGGGGCAGCCACTTCCCCCACACTGTCCTGGGGCGTGTTGAAGAAGCTGGAGTCGCTGTGGGAGCACAAGGTGTCCAGCAGTTCTGGGGATGAGTCCTCGGAGGCAGCTGTGGCATCCCACTCACCAGGGATGGGCTCTGGGCTCTGGCCTTGTTCCACATCCTTGCTGGAGGCTTCATCCTCAGAGGCAGCATGTGGCTCATCCATATCCCCCAGTGCAGGTCTGAGAGGTTCCTCCACACCCTGCATCACCTCGCTGCCACCATCACTCAGTGCCACTAGTGGGGACTCACTGCCTGAGGCCACTCCATCCTCACAGAGGGATGTGTCCTCCTCAAGGGGCTGCTCAATGACATCATCCTGCACATCCCCACCGAGGGTGGGGGTCCCCATTGGTGCAAGTATGACATCTGTCCTGCTGTCCCCATGGCCACCCACATCCTCCTGGGGTTCCCCACTGTCATCTCCTTGCTCAGGTGGACACAGAGGCTCAGGGCTCTCCACTGGGACAGCATCGAGCTCATGGTCACCATTGGCAGTGGGCAGGGATGGGGTGTCCCACCCCAGCCCATTGGGTTGGGGGTCTTTGGTTTCCCCAGCACAGGGGGGCTGCAGGGTACTGGCTTCAGCCTCCAGCTGGGCCTCCATCATGGCAGCCAGTGGCACTTCCTCCTCCAGCAGGATCTCCTCCTCCAGGAGCGCCGGCTCTGTGGGGACAGGGGGCTCTGGTGCAAGACATTCCTCTGGGATGGGGTCCAGCTCCTGCGTGGTATCAGGCTCCAGGGTAGAGGCCTCCTCCATCTCTGAGGAGGAGGAGCTGAGGGTCTCATCCATCCGTTCCACGTTGACTTCTGCAGAGAGGGCCTCAACAGGGACCTCATCCACCAGTTCTACATCAGTTTCTGTGGGGAGGGCCTCAGTGGAGGTCTCATCTGCAGGCTCCATGTTGCCTTCCACATCGAGGGCCTCAGTGGGGGCTTTGTCCATCAGCTCCATGCTGACTTCCACGAGTGCCTCCATGGAGGTCTCACCCACTGGCTTTGGGCTGAGGGACTCAGTGGAGGCTTCAACCACCGGCTCTACACTGACTTCTGCAGCAAGGTCCTTGATAGATGCCTCATCCGATGGTTCCACGTTGACTTCTGTGGTAAGGGTCTCAATGGGGGCCTCACCCGTCAGCTCTATGTCAGCTTCCATGGCGAGGGCCTCAATGGGGACCTCCTCCTCCTCTGGGCGGGCAGCATGCTGCTCCATGCCCACCTCCATGCATGCCTCCTCCTCGCTGCCATGAGCGGGCTCCAGAACCGAGGGGCTCAGGGCCACCTCATGCTGTGGGGACCCCCCCAGAGACACCCGCTCATGCTCCCCAGTCCCATCCAGCTGTGCTGTGTCACCACGCAGGTGCAGCTCGATGTCCCCAGAGGCTTCTGAGGAGGGCTCGGTGTCCCCAGGGGTGGCGGCGGCCATTTGAGGTCCCCCCAGTGCGTGGCGCTCAGTGCCATAGAGCCGCTCGTCCTCCTCACCATCATAGGAGGCCGAGTCAGAGGAGGCTGAGGTGTCATCATGGAAGGCAAAGGACTCATCCACCCCTTCATTGATGGAGGTTTCAGAGAGCGAGCGCAGGAAGGAGGCTGAGGTGCTAGCGTCCTCCTCTTCCTCCTCCTCCTCATCTTCATCCTCCTCATCCTCACCCGAGAGTGGCTCGGCCGCTGCCTGGGCTGGCACCAGGGTGATCTCCACAGCCTCAGCCTCAAAGAGCAGGCTGCCACGGAAGGGCAGCAGTGCAGCAGGGATGAGCCCAGGAGCAGCCATGTGGGAGTGGGGCAGCCTGAAGCCTTCCTCCTGCCCACTGCCTTCATCATCATCATCCTCCTCCTCCTCTTCATCCTCCTCCTCCTGCCCTATGGAGGTCACAGCCACATCCTCATCCTCGGAGGAGGAAGAGGAGGATGAGGAGCGGCGGATGAAGGCTGCAGGACCAGGCTCACCATCAGGGACCTCTGCCAGCAGGTTGGGCGAGCAGGAGGGCGATGTGCTGGCCGTGCCCGAGGACCCCCAGCTGCCCCCTTCGGCCGTCATGTAGGAGCCAGATGGGGAGGTGGGGGGAGAGCCCAGCCCCTCACTCTCTGCATCCCCTCCATCCTCCTCAGGCTTCAAGCGGGGTCCCCCCGTCCTCACCGGGGTGGAGGGAGCTGTGAAGAATAGGTCAGGGTCCAGGCGGGTAGGGGGCAGCTCAGGATGCCGGGGGGGTGTTTTAGGGGGCAGCTCAGGGGGGCAGTGCGTCTCCTCGCCCATCACGATGCGAGTGTCCAGGGGGTCGGCAGGGAGCAACGATGGAGGTGGCGGTGGTGGGGGGCAGCCCTTGGAGGGGGGGCTGCGCTCAGCTGCATCATAACTGGCCCCCTCAGGCTGCGGGCGGGCTTCCTCTTTGGCAGGCATGGGGGCAGCGGGGTCCCCTGGGGGGGCTGCAGAGAGAGAGAGGAGGTTAGAGCATCCCTGGGACCCCCCCCCAAACCAGCTTTCCTCTTCTCCCCCATGGGGACACCAGAGACACTTGTCACGTGGATTTGGCCCTAATCAAATGGAGGGTACAGAGATGTACAGTTTGCAATGACACCCCTCTGCTCCTCCCCAAACAAAACCACCATCAGTGAGCCGAGGACCCCCTCCCCCACTCCATGCCCTCATACCAAGGAGGTGATGGCAGCCATCCCTAGGGCAGGATTATAGGTGCCCCCCCTGCTGTAAGGGAGTATTAAGGAAGGCTGAGCTGGGGGAGGGGGGGCACTGCAGGGTTAGGGGACTGTGCCAGAAGAATAAGTAGGAACAATTATTAAACCCCCCACCCCCCACCTTTCCCACCCTCCCTCAACCCCACCTAGGGCATAATGACATTGAGTGCCCCAGGGTCCCCCTAAAGCATTAAGACCCTCCTATAGGGACAGGGTACAGTACTGCCAACCCCCCAAACCCCAGAAACCAATACATACCCCCCCCCTCCACTGCTCAATAGGGCGCTGAGCTCAGAAGGGCTCAGCCCCATCAGCCCTAAGCAACATGGATATAACCTGCTTCTCAAACCCGTAGGACTCCCAGAACTCTAAGGAACCCCAAAACCACAACAGCAACCCCAAAATCATCCCCTTCAACCCCCATTACCTGGGGTCCATTCAGGTACCTCCATGGGGCAGAGGAGGGACTCTAGAAGCACCCAGAACCCCACCAGCAACACCCAAAGCACCAACCCTACTACTGCCCCATATGTGCCCTATGGGGTTTATATAGGGGTAAGGGGGGTGTGGTCAGGGTACAGGGGCTGCTGGGAAGAGGGCAGGGCCTCCCCAGGTGTTTAAGGGGAGGGGGGTGGATTGGATGGGGCTTTTAGGGTGGGTTCTGCCCTGTAAGTGCTGAGTTGGGACCAAAGGTTGGAGCTCTTTTCTATAGGGTTGTGGGGGAACATAGGGTCCCTTAAAGCTGTGTATGCTACAAGGATAATATGAGGACATCCCTGTACCCCAGGATATAGCTTGGGGGGGGGGGGCTGTGCCCTAAATCTGAGCCCTTCGAGTGGGGGTGGGGATTTTAGGGCCCATTCTCATTCTGTCCTAGTGCCCTTATGGGGGGGATGTCCAAATACTTACCATGGGGACACCCCAATACAGGACTCCCCCCCATTGCTGAGCCCTCTCTGTGTTGCCCCTCCCCCCTGCCCTCCTCAACTCAAAACGATCCCCTTTAAACCCCAACCTGCCTGGGGAGGGGACGATGGAAGCCCTGAGTCCCGCATCCCCTCCTGCACCCCCCCAATCCCCTTTTACAAAGTGTCCCCCACCCCATTGTCATGGGGACACCCAGCAGGATGGCAGCACCAGCTTGGGGCCCCCCCAGGGCACGTTGCTGCAGGGTGACCTTGGGCCAAAGTCCCTGGGGATGGGGGGGCAGACTGGGGGGGAAAAGCAGTGGGATAGGGGCGAGGGAAGACGCGCTGCTGTCACCCCTGAGTGACATGGGGATGGGGCACAGTGGGGTCTCAGGGTCCTGGGAGGGGGGTGGTGGCCCCAGCATCTCCCCAAGGGTGAAGGAAAGCTTCTGCCTGAGCAACGCCGCTGTGTCCTCCATCCCTGTATCTCCCGTTCCCATATCCCCCATCCTCCAGCTCTGTCCCTGCAGCCTCCATCCCCCATTCCTATATCCCCCATCTCCATATCCCTGCATCCCCCATCCCCACATCCCCCATCCCCACATCCCCACATCCCCCATCCCCACATTCCCCATCCCCACATCCCCCATCCCCACATCCCTCACCCCCATATCCCCCATCCCATTATCCCCCATCCCCGTATCTCCCATCCCCGTATCCCATCCCCACACCCCCCTCCCACCCCCCTCATCCTCACCTCCCTCCAGCTGCAGCCCCTGACTCGTGGCCGTTTCTCCAGGCATAGCGGTGGGGTTGGGGGACCCCAAATCCGGGGGGGGACCCCAACCCCAACCCCAATCCCAAGCCGGCCCAGCGCGGCGCGGCTCTGCGGGGTGAAGGCGGCTGCGCCGGGCGAGGCAGAGCTTGGCGGGGGGGCTCAGCCCGGATGATGTCAGCAGGTTCTGTGTGTGGGGTTGGTTTTTTTTTTTTTTTTTTTTTTTTTTTCCCTTTCCCCTCTCTCCTTTCCCTGCCTTTTTTTTTTTTTTTTTTTTTTTAATTATTATTTTTTCCTGCCCGGGATGAGAGCAGGGTGTGTGCCAGGCACTGCGGCGGTGCAGCGCAGCCGGGTGTGCGGTGGAGGTGTGTGTGTGTGTGTGTGTGTGTATATTGGGGGGGGGGGTGGTCCCTCAGTTTGCCCCATCCCTGCAGTGATTTGGGGGACGTTGGGGTGCTCCTTACACACCCCAATATGATTCCCACAGAGGACTCAGAGCCCCCCCCGCACCCCGAAGCGATGCTGCACACATTGGGGTCCCCCACGCCGAGGGAAGCAGGATGGGGCCCGTGTGCTGTTGCCATGGGAACAGCCCTTCTCCCATCTCCATGGCGATGGGGATGGGTTCCCTGGCAACCTTTACCCCCCTTCCTCCCCCCCCCCACAACGCCATGAGGTTGGGAGACCCCCGGATGGATGGATGGGCAGACAGCCCTTTGGACTGGGGGACAAAGGGGATGCTCAGCACCCACAGATCACTTTATCCTGGTTGGGGACCCTTCCCCCTATAGGGCCAGCCCCCCCCCATGGCACACCCCGTGCTGCTGCCTCCCACCCGGGCACGCAGCACTGCCAGCCCTGGCGTGATGCCGGTGCCAGGAACAGCGCTGAGCCGTGACTCAGCACCCGGCTGCGTCCCCAAATGGCGCTGATTGGGCACCGGCCAGAGGGGCAGAAAGGGATGCAGTGGGGGTAAGCGATGCCCCCACAGCCCAAACCCGTTTGCTCGTAGCCCAGATGGCCGCTTAATCCGCCCCCAAAGCCTTTCCTGGCAGCCAGCTCCGTGCGTCACGGCGAGAGGGCTTTCCTGTGCCCTCGTGCCCGGCTTCAGGGACAAGGGGGAGACTGGATGGAGGCTGTCCCCCATCCCCAGACTTAAAACCCATCACGGGGGGGCATCTGTGCCACCCTTGTCCACCCACCCCAGGAACACCGCCAACAAAAGCCCCGTTAAGAACAACAAAACCCCACTGCCCACCAGCACAGCCCCTCTCCACCCCACTCCCACAGGTTGGGGACACACAAGGGACACGGTACAGCAGAGGGTGGCTTTATTGAAACACAGCTTGGCACTAACTGGCCAGCTCCTTGGCCACCACCTTGTGGAGTTTGTCACGGAGGTACGCTGCCCGCTGCCGCTCCAGCTTCAGCTCCAGGAACTCATAGTGGGGGACCTGGGGAGGAGAGGAGAGGCAGTGAGCAACGGGGACATCGCCACAGGGACATCACGACGGGGACAACACCAAGGGGACGTGCTCAGTTCCCAACCATGTACGTGGCACGTTTTTATCCCCGCCATCCCACAGCAGGGATGTGGGGCCCATGAAGCACAGGTGATGCTGTGGCAGCCCTTGGGCCGGCGCACACCATGGCAGAGGTGGCACCGAATTTGACGAGGCTGCAAGGAGGGCATCATTCCCTTATCACAGCCTTGGTGGCATTGGGATGTTTCCTCAAACCACAAAGCATTGCTACGGGGCATTTCCTCAAATTGGGATGGCATAAAGCACTGCTATGGGGACTGCTTGCAGCCACCCCAGGGAAGAGAACGGATCCTTCCAGTTCTCAGTGATCTCAGAACTCTGAAACCCACTGAATTTTTCATCCCAGCTGCAGAGTACGTGCAGGGCTTCATGGTCTGCTTCCTCACATTTGCGCATCCCGGCCTCCCTGCCCAGCAGCACAGCAACCCCTGCCTGGTGAGGATGCATCACTTCTTCAGAGAGAAGCTGCAGCCAACCAGGAGGAGGGAACAGCACTGGGGTAGGCAATGAATGCTGTTTGCACAGCACTCACTTGTTCTGATGGCTCCAACCCCCCGGAGGGAGCAGACGGGGGGATCCCACCGCCCACCACCGCTATATTTAGCACAAGGCTTGAGCTGAAGGAAGCAGTTCCCTCCTCCTCCTCCTGTCTCCCCACCTGAATCTCTCCAGCCAGCGAGCGCACGAGCTGCACGGGCTTCACTTTGTATCAGCATCAAAGAGCAGCAGCTCCGTGCGAGGGGATGCAAATTTGGGCTGCTTGCAGGGAATGGAGCTTGATGTGGGGTGACAGTGCTGGAGGACACGTGGCACGCCGCCCTCCTGCCCCAATGGAGCCATCCCTGCCGGCTGCACAGCTCTGCCAGCACAGCTATAATTACCTCCGGGGGCTGAATAATGCATGGCCCCAATGGAGCGCAGCGCTGCGGCACAGGGATCAGCGTGTTAAGACCTTGTCTGCTGTCCTCCTCCATTACTGATCCCCTCTCTGCCCTGGGGCTGCCTGACAGGTGGCCCGGAGGGGATCACGGTGGCTAATCCCAGCACGGGGCCGCGGTCAGCACCGGGTGCAGAGGGCTGGATACTCACATCCACAACAAGGAAGCCGGCTGCCTGGATGTGACGCCGAGCCATGGCACAACGGCCCAGCAGCTCCTTGCTCCTGTTGCTGAAATTTGGGAATTCCCACCTGAGGAAGGCGACCCTGCAAGAGGGGTGGAAGGGAGCAGTGAGATTGGTGCTGGGCAACCTCAGCCTCAGAGCAGCTTTGAGCACTGATGGCTCAAACTTAGTTGATCCGCAGCCCACGCTGGATGGCAGACATTGCCTTTCCCAGTCAGGAAGGAGTCAGCTTGGCCCCTGGGCTCTGCGGGCAGCCAGGAACGGTGGCAGACAGTTGGCACAGGCTCTCTGTGGAGGACGTGCCAGACAGGGGAGGCTGCTGCCACAGCCGGCATCCTGCCCTGCTCCTTGCAACGTGACCCACGGCAGCTTGGCATGGTCCTACCCCCTTTTCTGTCCAGACAAGTGGACACAGCTGGGCACAGTGACCTTGGCACGCTGGCATCCCCACAGCACTGTCCCCTGCTGCCTGCAGTCAGCCACGGGGACAGCAAAGCCTTGTTTCTCCCACTGTGCCTGGTGCAGCTGAGCCCAAACCCACCTCCTGGCACCCGGCGGCAGCGGCTTTGTCCCTTCTGAGTGGGGCAGATGGGGAGCAGCAAAGTCCTTCAAGGGGAGAGGTTTATTTTCGCTGTTCAGTACCACTTCAGCATCTGCAGAGAGGAGGAAAAGGAAGGAGTCCTGAGGATGCTGTTCCATGGAGGCTGGGGATGCCCTCACAGTGGGGCTGACATGGGACACGGCATCCATCAGGCAGGGCCCCAACCACCTCCAGCACAATGCCTGTCTGTGGCACCATTTTGTCCCCAGGGTCCCACAGGAAGGGACGTGGGGCACATGGACTACAGCTCTGCTGTGGCAGCCGGATGGCCGGCCCTTGCCACGGAGGGGGAAGGGACTGAATTTGACAGGACTGCTTTGGTGAGGCAGAGGGATGTGAGGGTAAAGAACGAGAGGATAACCTCAGGCACAAAGCCTTAATGTTGATCCCCCTGCAGCATGCAGACCCCAGTGAGGCCCTGCTGCTCCAAGGAGAGGCTGTGCTCACCGATCTGCCAGCCGTAGATGGTGTGCACATCCCAGCGCCCGTTGTCCTGGCTGCCCAGCACGCCTGCCAGGGCCTCCCGCAAGCTGCTCTGCAGCAGGGTGACCTTCTCTGCTGCTGGCTCTGCAGCACTCAGCATCCCAGCCGGCAGGAACGGCCCCTGGTACTCAGGGCTCTCCAGCTTGGCAGCAGCATTGATTTGGATGAGCTTCATCCGCAAGTTCTGAGCCCTGGGGGACAGATCGCCTGGCAGGAGGAGAAAAACAAAGAGCTGATCCTGCGGCTTGCTCAGCTCATCCAATCAGGATTTCTGGTTCCAATCCCACTGCTGCTGCTCAAACAGGGCCTGATAATCCACCAGGATGGATCTCTAACTGCTGGCATCAAGATGCAGATCGCCACATACGTGCTGCATGGGCAGAAGGGGCAGCACTGCCTGAGCACAGGGCGAGACCCGGCTGAGCCCCTGCTTGGAGGGCACAGCCCCAGTGTCTGTGGCACGATTTTATCCCCGGGGTCCCATGGGAGGGGACGTGGGGCCCATGGACTACAGACGTTGCTGTGGCAGCCGGATGGCCAGTGCTCGCCATGGAGGAGGCAGAGACTGAATTTGACTGGGCTGCACCTCCCCCATGTGTGGCTAAGAAATACCAAGCCTTCCCCTCACGTCCAAGTGCTTGGGGAAAATGTGCAGGCAGCACTGGAGCCAAGAACAAAGCTGAGCCTTGGGGCATAAGAAAGCTGAGTGGCACCCTGCTGGGCTCAACCCCACAGGCACACTGCAGGGTAGACCAACCCCTCCAAGCTCAACAGCTGATCTCACAGCCTGTGCTGGCCAGAATGTAGATGCACCAGACCCAGTACTCCCACTCCCTGAGCTCTGGCTCCATGTCCCACCTTACCTTGGATCGCAGCGAGGAAGTTGGGTGCCAGCACATGCTGCAGGTAGGGAGGCTTGGCTTGCTGCAGCACACAGAGTGACCAGACCAGGTCGGTCAGCAGCTGGGGCTCCAGGCTGTCCAGCTGGCCCTGCAGCTCCTCATGGGCCTGCCAGAGCCAAAGCCACAGCTCAGCACATCTCTGCAGATGGCCCTGCTTCTGCAGTGCTTCTACTGGGCTATTTGCTGATAGAATTCAGGACTTCTCTACAGCTGCTTTGCTGCAGGTTCACAGTTCCAGGTGCTGGTGTTGGTTTTTTGTGTGTTTTGGTTGTTTTTTTTTTTGCAATGCCTCAAAAATCAATAGTTTTGCACTTGCTACAAAATCTCCCTTCATGCTGACTGTGATTAATGTTGGCAAAGAGTCCAGACCCCACTGCCAACCAGGGATGCTAACCCTTATCTCTGTGGCATGAAGGTCTCCCTCCACTTGGTCTCATCTCTTCACCCTGGGCTGCAGAAATCTCCCTGCAAAGCTCCCAGGCAGGGCAGCAGTGAACAGCTTTATAGATGGCAGCCTCCATCCTTCTCAACAGCACTGCCACACCCAGGGTTTGGATGGGCTGGGAGACCTCTGATCTGCTGAGAATGTGTAATCTTATGGCTTTGTTATGGAGCTAATTGCAGCAATCAGAGTTCAGGAAGGCACCTGAACAACCACGTGCTGCTTATGTCTGCTGGAAGAGCTAGCCTACAGGGAGTTGATGCTAGCCAGGGGCAAAACAGTTTGGTTGTCAGCCAGCACACAGCCACAGGGCATCAGTATGGGTTTTTCAGCCCGGCCTGAGCTCTGGGCTCCCCATTTCCATTTCCTGCACCCACTTGTGCTCCAGGTTATGCCAGGATATGTGCAGCCCTCCCACCGACTCCAGGGAGGAGGAAAGTTGACACAGAGGGGAAAAGGAGGCAGGTTACCATGTTAAAGAAGTCCTCGCTTCCGCTGGGCTGGAAGTTAAGGCGGGCAAAAGACAGGATGATACTGCACAGGTGGGCAGTGGACAGCTGCTTGGCATTGTCCAGGGCATACTGGAAGACAGAGAGAGCAAAACCAGAGGTTGAGAAATGAGTACTGACAGAAAAAGATTGCAATCATCCAAGGAGATGCCCAGACCCATGACAAGATGGGAACAAGAAGGAGAGGATCTTTCAGTGCCTCCCTAGGATTTTATCTTGGCACAGGGGAAAGCTGTGAGTGGAAGCAGAGCTCTGTAATATCCCCATTTGCCTGGTGCAGGCACAGGTGCAGCATCAGAATGGAACAGAGACTGGGAGCTGCCTGGGGAACGCAGCACTCTGGAGCAGAGGCTCAGAAAGAGCTGAAGCTGACCCCAGAGCCGTGTGGATTCTGACTGCTGACTGCAGTGGAGCATCTCTAGAAAGAGAAGAATTGTTCTGGGTGTCACAGTCATACTGGTACCAGCAGTACCAGCAGCTACCCAGGCCCTTTGCCTCCTCACCTGAGAGATGGCCTCAAACAGGGGCAGGCTGAGCCACTTGAGGAGGGCGAAGGAGCGGATGCAGCGCGTCACCTCGACGGGTGTCATTGCAGAAACGTGGGGCTGCAGGTCAGTGGCTATCTTCTGGAAGACCTGGGGCTGGTGGAAATTCAGTTTTCCTTAAAGGAGCAAAAGAAAGTGGCAGCCACTGACACAGAGCCGGTATGGGAGCTGTGATTCATGGCCCTGCCCTTTCTCACCCAGCCAGGTCCTGCTGCTCCCACCAGCTCTCAATCCAGCATTCCCAACACTGAGCTGCTACAGCCCTGAGCCTGCAAGAGACAGTACTGCTCCCAAACTACTGGACCACCACCTTGGGGATATTATGGGGGCTGCTGGGCCTCCTGTGTCACAGAAGGACATCCAGCAGGGATCTGGAGGCTGTGATGTGGAACATCCACCCCTTACTTCCCTTTAAACTCATTCCAGATTTATCAACTGAATAGCAAGATGGTAACATCAACACAATAAGCATGAGCTCCTTCCAAGGCCAGGCCTAGCAGGTTGATTTCTTTTTATTAAAGAACATCCAACCCATGACAACCACACTGCCCCAGTGTTGGACAGATCTGTTCCCACCACCAGAAACCAGACAGTGAAATGAAGAGCAGCTTCATCCCAATTTCTGGACAGGAACACATGGAAACACATAGAAAGAAGGGAAGAAAAACCAAAGCACCAAGGATGACAACACACATTATCAGTTAGTGGTGGCCAGTGGCTAACAGAGCTGATTTGCACCAGGTCTGTCACCACCCATATCTGAAGGCTTTGGTCTACCCTGTGGCCAGGAACGCAATAAAGGTGGCTGTCACAGTGCTGGCTGTCTGCAGCACTTGTACCTAAGGCACCATGCCACTTCTCAAATATTAATCATGTTGCCACTGGGACACCTTGGGTGAAAAGAAACCAATTATTTTAATGCCACTGCCCTGTGTGCTGGAAGGAAAACCAGGGCAAAGGGGGCTCGGGGGTGAGAGCAGCGAGGAACAGAGCCACACTAAGCACAGTGCTGCCACACAGAGGGCTCTCTCTGACTTATGCAAGCACAGTAATGCCCAACTCAAAGGGTCACCATACAACCAAGCCGCTTACCATAGGCGAAAATCAGGTCCATCAGGATGCTGAGGTTGAGCTCTGAGTGCTTCTGAATCAGGTGGTACGACATGGCACGGAGCAGAGGCACGCTGCGCCGGTTCTGGTACGCCAGAGCCAGTGTGATTTTCCTTATGTCCTCAGGGCTGAACTGCTCAGCAAGCTCCAGAGCCTGGTAAGAAACACTGAGACATAGAGAGGCAGGCACAAAGCAAACTCCGCTATGTGGAGCGGGACGTGCCGTCCTCCGGGAGGCTGCTGGCAGAGCCCCTCCAAGGACTGCAGGGTTTTCATACATCCTAACGCTGGCATGCAACAACTGATGCAGGAAACGTTGCTGAATCACTGCCTTGCTTCCCACTGTAACTCCTGTTTTCATCTGCCCAACACAGAATGGTCTGGGTTGAAAAGGACCACAATGACCATCTAGTTTCAACTCCCCTGCTATCTGCAGGGTCACCAACCAGCAGACCAGGCTGCCCAGAGCCACATCCAGCCTGGCCTTGAATGCCTGCAGGGATGGGGCATCCACAACCTCCTTGGGCAACCTGTTCCAGTGCCTCACCACCCTCTGAGTGAAAAACTTCCTCCTAATATCTAACCTAAGCCTTCTCTGTCTCAGTTTAAAACCATTCCCCCTTGTCATGTCACTGTGCACCCTCGTAAACAGCCGTTCCCCCTCCTGTTTATACGCTCCCTTCAAGTACTGGAAGGCTACAATGAGGTCTCCCCAGAGCCTTCTCTTCTCCAAGCTAAAAAAAGCCCAGTTCCCTCAACCTCTCCTCATAGGAGAGGTGCTCCAGCCTCTGATCATCTTAGTGCCCCTCCTCTGGACCCGCTCTAAGAGCTCCACATACTTCAGCCATCTGGAGTTCCAGCTCTGCATAAGCTGACAACCCCACAACAGCGTCCTGCTTTGGCACGTGCAATGTCTGCAGCATTTATTTATCCCCAGGGTTGAGGGAGAACAACAGTGGGGCCCATGAGCTGCAGGGGTTGTTGCTGTGGCAGCTGTTTGGCCGGTCCCCAGCGTGGGGCTGGACAAGGACCGAATTTGACGCAGCTGCAGTCATGGCCCCGCGGCAGTTTCAACCCAAAAGACATTTCCCTACTCCTGGAAGTGACAGAAAGAGGGACCCACTGGAGTGCAGACCTCCCTGCAGACTCTTTGCTCACAGCCTGACTTTCACGGAGGACGATGCTTTTGGCAGTGACTTTGTGCTGCCTCTGCAAGTTACCGCCTGCCAGCTGAGCTAAGGTAATTCTACCACAAAGCTAAGGTAATTCTAGCTGCAAGGCAAAGCACATCAGCCCAGTCCACCTCTGAGCAGCTCAGACCAGCGCAGCTCTGAGAGCTCCCACGTGTGAGCTCCCCATCTGTGTGGCTCCAAAGAGGAAAACGTTTCTTTTAAGCACCTTTGCACATGGGAAGCAACCTGCATCCTCTGCAAGACAGGCTGTCAGGAACGTGCTGGTGGAGCAGTGCCCACAGAGGACTTCCCTCACACTGTCATACCCCCAGGAGACATCCCACCCAAAGGGAACGGAGCACCCAAGCCCATACCTTGTCCTCTAAACGGTCCATCAGCACTGAGGAGATGTGCCCAACCTTGGCAATCAGCATCACCACGGTTCTGGTGCCCTCTAGTTCTGTCCACCGCAGCTCCAGCTTCTTGATGACCTCGTTGAGCAGTTTGCTCTCCTTGCCCTGCTTGACAGCCAAGAACTCTGCCAAGGAGGCGAGCTGACGGAAGGTGAGCCGCCGCAACCGCCACAGCACCTCGTGCTCCACAGACTGCATCTCCCTGCTGCTGCTCCCCATCCCCAGCGAATACAGGCTCTTCAGGAGGCCCACCAAGGTGTTATTCCACACCTGAGATATCTGGGAGGCAAGTAAAAATATCTAAGTAGATTTTTACCCTTCTCTGGAGGTGCACGCACCTAAATTTCCCCGTGGCATGGCTGGAATATGACCTCGGTGAGCAGTGAAACAAACGAGGCAGAATCACAGCCAGTGATGCTCAGGGCAGGATGGACCAGGTGGCCTCCAGCAAACAGATTCTTTAACTGCCCTGCCTGCCCCAACTCCAGCACTGCAACATCCTAAAACTCAGGGATGGCTCAGTGCTTGGCTACAAGAACGACTTGAATGCTCTCAGGGTAATCCTGAAGTGGAAATCCCAAAGCAGGATGCAGCTGAGAAAGCAAGCAGAGCTTCTGGTGTCCAAACCACGCAGACTGCTCTCCCTGGTCTGACCTTGTGTGCTGCGTCAGCCCAGACCCTAATGTTCAAAGCCTCCAATTTGGTGACACGGGGATGTTGCAAGGCGATTAATTTTAGTCACAGAATCACAGAATGGCTTTGGTTGGAAGGGCTCTCAAGGATCACGAATCTCCAATCCCCTTGCCACAGGCGGAGCCACCAACCTCCCAGTTTAATACCAGACCAGGCTGCCCAGGGCCCCATCCAACCTGGCCTTGAACACTTCCAGTCCCTGTGCATCTACACAATGACTTCTTACATCAAGTTAGCTGCATATTGCAGGAAGAGCTCTTTGGAGAGAAACAATTGTGTTCGCAGTGACTTTGTTTGATTATATCCCAGCTAGATGTGTTCCTATCCACTTCCCTTTTGGAAGCAAGGCCATGCTGCTCAGCTTCTTGCTCTCCCAGCACAGCAGCTTGGCTTTCCTAGCTCTGGGGTCCACCCTCTCTGCTGAACCACAGACACCTGCATCCTTTTTTTTTCTGTGTGACCTGATGCTGATACATCTCTGCCACCAAGTGTAGAGAAGGTACCAGCTGTGAAAATTCACAAGGGAAAGGTAAAGGCAGCACTTGCTGCTCCAGGCCAGCCTTCCCAGACCCATTCTTTCTCCAAACTGCCTCCATCACAAGAAGGGAACTCACCTGAGAATCCACGATCTCAGTAAGCTGCTGAAATCGTTCATCTTGCAGAATGTCCCCTGTTTCCAGGTTCTTTTCCACTGCAAGCCGAGAAAGTCGAGTAACCACCAGCGAAGCTTGGTTGCTATTTAGAGAGTGAAGTTCAGCTAGCTGGAAGAGTTCCTGAGGACTTGTGGCTGCCTCAATGAGATTCAGGATTGCTCTGTGCTCTGAGTTACTGTTTTCTTCCACCTGCTCTTTGACAGAGAATCTGTCTGCGTTCCAGGCGGAGGGGACGGAGGTGTGGATGGAGGCAAGAGGCGTGTGTGGCAGGGCTCTGGCTGCTGGCAGCTTCCCATTGGGCAGCAGCAGAGTGGCCGGGGCAGCAGCAGGAGCGCAGGTGAAGGTGATGAGGTGCCGCCAGCAGCAGCGCTGCACCAGCCGGGCTGCCATGGCGGGGATCTGAGGGGCTCAGCACTGCATCTTGGGGAGGCTGGAGGAGGGAAAGAAAGGCTTTAGGAAGGGGAAGGTTCAGGGAGAACGAGGAGAGGTAAGAGGTTTAAAGCTGCAGTCACAGAAGCATAGAGCATCCCTATGAAAACCCCCATGGAATAAAATTGAAAGGGACCCACGTGGACAGACCCACGGTATCACTTTGGTTGGGAGATGCCTCCAGGGTCACCAAGTGCATCCATTAACTCAGCACTGCCAAGCCTATCAGTAAACGACGTCCCTCAGCACCACATCCACACGTCCTTTAAATATCCCCAGGGACGGGACTCCCCTACTTCCCGGGGCAGCCTGTTCCGATGCTCCACAACGCTAGATCCTTCACAACGCCCCACCCAAACCTCCCCCGGCGCAACCTGAGACCTGGGCCTCCCCGCCCCGTCAGCCGAACCGGCCGAGCTCCCGGCCCGGAGGCTGCGCCGAACCCGCAGCGCCTCAGAGGCCGTAGCCCTTCGGAAACCCCGATCCTGGCCTGCACGCAGCTCCCCGAGAACTCGAACCCGCTCCCGATCACCCCGAGTCGCGGAACCACAGCCATCCGCGCTGACCTCGCCCGGCCCCGCCGCACGCCGGCCCGGCAATGAGACGAAGTGCGCATGCGCTCCGGCGCAGCATGATGACATCATCACAGCGCAGCCATTTTCTATTGGCTGAACTCCCCTTGTTCCCCGACAGAATCGAGCGCGAAAGAGGAAGCACTTCCGGTTCGCGGCTGACGGGCGCCGCCATTTTGTGACGGGTGCTGTGCACGGGGTCGGGTCTGTGCACGCGGCTCTGGCCGGGTTCGGTCCGGTCAGGTCAGCCAGGCCACAGCCCCGAGCCCGGCTGTGGGAACGGAGAAACCAAACAGAGCTCGGGGAGGTACACTGGCAGGCGGAAGGCAAATAAAAGGAGATTTATTACTGGGCACGCCCCGGTGCTGTTTGCTCAACCGAGCAGTGACAGGACAAAGGGAAGAGCTTTAAATGAAAAGAGAAGAAATTGAGGTTCGGCATCAGGAGTGTGTGCGGCCGTCACAGCCCTGCAGAGCTCAGCGCCGGGCTGGATGTGGGCACGGGGCTGTGGGAGGAGATCCCTGCACAGCTGGGCTGTGAGGGCTCTTCCAACCATTGAGGGGAGGCCTTGCTGCTCGCTGCAGCTCCCTGAATGGAGACCGAACTGTGGTGGGGGTCGGCCTCTCCTCACAGGTGACAGTGATAGGATGAGAGGGAATGGCCTCATGTTGTGTTAGGGGAGGGTCAGGTTGGGTAATGGGAGAAAATTCTTCTCTGAACGAGCAGAGATGCAGTGGCACAGGCTGCCCAGGGTGGTGGTGGGGTCACCATCCCTGGAGGTGTTCCAGAAACATGGAGATGTGGCACTGAGGGATGTGGGCAGTGAGGTGAGCTGGGGTTGGAATTGGGGATCTCAGGGGTCTTTTCGAGCCTTAATGATTCTTTAATTTGTGATCTTTGTGAGGGCTCATTTTTGCTACGGGTGGCAGCTATGAAACAGGAGACCGGGCTGCAACCTCTGTGGGAACCTGACCCTTTGCTGAACTATCTCAATAAAATGTTTAAGAGAATTTCCCGTGTTGGGTCATGACTGGCTTCCAGCCACCATTCTTATTCTCTTTCTTGTGAGAACACAGTGGTGATGAGCTTGGAGATGACCCCCAGCAAAATGCTGGCTGCCATGATGCATCCCTTCAGCCTCACTACTCAGAGCTGAACAAACCCCAGCGCCCTCAGCTGCACCTCACCAATCCTGCCCTCCAGACCCTTCACCATCCATACTCTGCAGCACAGGCAGGGATGTGGGATGTAGCCTGGAGTGGGACAGGGCCCCACAGCCCATGGGCACAGCCACATCCCCACCACAGCTTTTCCTCCACAGATAACTGCCACGTTGTGGCTGCTCCTCCTAGGCCCACGTTTCCGCGTTGCCCAACTTCAGGGCCAATAAAAGGCATTGGGAGCAGTGAGTGGGCACGGGGCGAGGATGCTGAGCTGCTGGGTGCTGGTGCTGGCGCTGCTGGGGGGGGCCTGCGCCCTCCCGGCCCCCCTGGGCTACTCCCAGGCTCTGACCCAGGCTGTGGACTCCTACAACCAACGGCCTGAGGTGCAGAATGCCTTCCGGCTGCTCAGCGCCGACCCCGAGCCCGGCCCGGTGAGTGCGTGTGGGGACAGCGTGGGGACAGCATGGGGATATCAGGGAACAGCATGGGGAAACCTTGAGGACACTATGGGAGATACTGGGGACATCCTGGGGATGGTGTGCAGACATTATGGGGACAGTGTGGGGACACTGGAGAACGGAACATCATGGGAACATCTTGGGAACGGCATGGGGACATGGGAGGGACACCATGAGCAGAGTGTGGGGATAGTATGGGAACATCGTGGGGACAGCATAGGGACAACTTGGGGATAGGATGGAGACACAGTGTGAACAAGTTGGGGACACTCTGGGGAATAACATGAAGGTATCCTGGGGGCATCATGAGGACAACATGGGGTCAGCATGGGGATGGCATGGGGACATCAGGGAGACACAGTGGGGACACTTATGGGGACACTGTGGGAATGTCGTGGGAATGTTCTGGAGGCATCCTGGGAAAATCCTGGGGCCACCTTTGGACATCAATGGGACATCATGGGGAAACCCTGAGGAAGGCGTGGGGTCAGCATGAGGACATCATGGGGACAGCCAGGGGACACGAAGAGCGGAACGCAGAGCTGCTCCCCCCCGCCGGCACTGAGCCGTGCCCGGAGCAGCCGGGGGTGCCGGGTGGCTGCCACCACGCTGTCCCCTGCCCCACAGAACGTCCAGCTCAGCTCCCTGCGCAACCTCAACTTCACCATCATGGAGACGCGGTGCCAGGCGCGCTCGGGCGCCCAGCTCGACAGCTGCGAGTTCAAGGAGGACGGGGTGAGCACCGTGCTGGGCTGGTGGGTGCTGGGGGGCTCCCGGGGGGAGGGACAGCCCCGTGTTCAGTGTCCCCACTGCTCACAGCTCGTCAAGGACTGTGCTGCGCCCGTGGTGCTGCAAGGCGGCCGCGCCGTGTCCGATGTCACCTGCGTGGACTCCATGGCTGATGTGAGTGGGGACACAATGGGGGGTGGTCCCAGGGGTGTTTGGGACCCCCTACACCCCTATATCCCCTGTTGATGACAACACTTCTCCCCACAGCCTGTCCGTGTCAAGCGCGTCTGGCCGCTGGTCATCAGGACTGTGGTTGCGGGATACAACCTCTACCGGGCAATCAAGAAGAAATGAACTGTCCCAGACCCACTGCCACCACTGTCCCCTTGCTGCCTTCCATCCAATAAAGGTGTTTCCCGGCCACTCTCTTTTCTGTGTCTCTTCTGAGTGACACTGATGGGGATGGTTCTTGGGATATCTAGGGGAAGTCCCGTGTTGCCCAAATGGTGCCAACTGCTCCCCACTGTATTCCTGAACATGATCTGGGGTCTGGGGACTGCCAAGAGGACCTCAGATGTGGATGTGGCAGCTGGGAGTCCGCATTTGGAACCTCATACTGGGAACCCCACATCTGGGACCCTGCGCATGTCCAAGACCCCCTCTCGTCCCTTTATTCATCATCTATGGTGTCACCTCATGCTCCCCAGCTGCCCCCTACCATGGCCCCTTCATCCTCACCCTGTTCTCCTCTTGGTGTCCCCAGAGTCTCCCCAGAGTGTTCCCATGATGTCCATGAGGTGTCCCCACCGTGTCTGCACTGTGTCCCCACGAAGTCCACACAGTGTTCCCATGATGTCTTTATGGTGTCTCCAGGATACTCCCAGGATGTCCTCTCAATATCCCCAAGATGTCCCCAGCGTGTTTCCATGGTGCCTCCATTAATCTCCATGCTACCCCATGCCTTCCCCAGCATGTCCCCATTACGTCTCCATTCTATCACCAGGCTGTCCCCGTGCTGTCCTCTAGACATCCCAAAAATGTCCCCAGGATGTCCCTCATCTGTCCACCTGTTGTCCCCATTATGTCTCCATGCTGTCACTGAGCTGTCCGCACACTGTCCTCAATACATCCAATAGTGTCCCCATGATGTACCCAGGCTGTTCCCATACCATGCATTGGGCCTGGTGCCAGAGGCGCCGTGCTGCAGGGTGGCTCCTGCAGAGCTGTGGACAGATTTATGGCCTTCAGTGGAACTTCCCAGGTGTGCCACCACCCAATGTGACTGGCGTGGACCCAGTAGGCTTGATGCAAGACTTGGCCATCCTCTCCTATGCCGCAAACATCCTCATGTACTGGAAATCCCCGGTGCCATCGTGGAGATGGGGGGGTTTGTTGACCCTCTTAGAGGCTGGGCTGCCCCCAGGTGCAGGGTGCGGGGATTCCTGGGAACGCCCCAAGATGTTGGGATGGCCATAAAGGGGCTCCAGCAGCACCAGCACAGCGCTCATCATCGCAGAGGAGGAGGTTGCGGGTGGTCATGAGCAGGATGTGGCCCTCCGAGGTGCTGCTGCTGCTGCTGCTGCTGCTGGGGTCATCCAGAGCTGTCACACCGGGGCTGGACGTGTCTGCTGTACCGGGGCTGGATGGATCGATCCCACCAGGGTTGGATGGATCTGTCCCATCAGGGTTGGATGGATCTGTCCCATCAGGTTTGGATGGATCTGTCCCACCAGGGTTGGATGGATCAATCCCACCAGGGTTGGATGGATCAATCCCACCAGGGTTGGATGGTTCTATTACACCCAAGCTGGATGGTTCTATTACACCCAAGCTGGATGGACCCATCACCCCAAAGCAGTATGGATCCATCTCACCATCCTGGCCCTGGCGCTGGTCCACCTACCTGGATGCCATCCTGGCAGCCGTGCGGTTGCTCAACCAGAGGATCTCAGGTCCATGCACCCTACGGCTGCGGGCAGCACAACCCCAACCCGGCTGGGTGAGTGCTGGGGTGTTGGATCTCAAGGCTGAGGGCTGGTTTGGAGGGTCTGTGGGCCTCGGGGTCTCATCCCATCCCTTTGGTTCTTGTCCCCTTGCAGGTGGGAACCCTGAAACGTCGGCGGGAGGTGAGCTTCGTTGTGGAGGATGCCCCGTGCCCACCTGGGGTCGACTGCAGGAGCTGCGAGCTGGGGGTGAGGACCCATCCCATGGGGGCTGAGGGTTGGTGGGTGGCCAAGAGAGAAACTGAAGTCATGGTGGGGTCTGCCCCACACAACCCTTCGCTCCCCACAGGCCCTGCAGCGCTGCGTGGGCACCGTATCCATGGAGCAGCAGCCCACTGCTGAGCTGCGCTGCGGACCACTGAGGGTGCAGGTGAGAGACCTCATCCCCCACCATGGGGCCACCAAGGTTCCCTCATCGCCCCGAGGGTCACAAAACCTCTTCTCCCTGCAGCCCATCCGCAACTGGTGGACCCGCATCCGGGAGTGGTGGGATGGCATCAGGAAGCGCCTGCGGCAGCGCAGTCCCTTCTACGTCCGTGGACGTCTGAACATCACCAGCACGCCCCAGCCATGAGCAGCCCCAGCGTGGCTGTCACCAAGTGTCCCCAATAAAGGTCCTTTCAGCCTGCTGTGGCCGTGTGTGTGTGTCCCTGTGGTTGTGCCGTGAGCTTGTCCCCGTAGCCATGACCCAAAGGGAGAGGGGCACGGAGCAAAGCAGGGGATGTGCCCCGTGCCTTATGCGGACAGCCACGTCCCCACTGCAGATAACGGCCGCATTGTGGCTTCTCCTTCCTTCTTGCCCAACTTTGGGGCTGATAAAAGGCACTGGGGGCACGGGATGGGCACAGGGTGAGGATGGCGAGCTGCTGGGTGCTGGTGCTGGCACTGCTTGGAGGGGTCTGCGCCCTCCCGGCCCCACTGAGCTACCCTCAGGCACTGACCCAGGCTGTGGACTCCTACAACCAACGGCCTGAGGTGCAGAATGCCTTCCGGCTGCTCAGCGCCGACCCCGAGCCCGGCCCGGTGAGTGCGTGTGGGGACAGCGTGGGGACAGCATGGGGAGATTGGGAGGACAGCACGGGGATAGAATGGGGATAGAACGGAGACACAATGGGGACACTGTAGGAGCACCTTGGCAAATATCCTGGTGACAACGTGAGGACAGTAGGGGAACCATGGGGACAACTGTGGGACAGCATGGAGATATCATGGGGACACCCTGAGGACCCGATGGGGAGATATTGAGGACGTCTTGGGGAACTCATGGAGATAGCGTGGAGACACGATGGGGACGGCATGGTGACACTTTGGGGAACATCATGGGTTGGAAATCCTGAGGTCAGCCTGGAGACGTCCTGAGGACATCCTAGGAGCAGCATGGAGACATAATGAGCACATCTTGGGGAACATCTTGGGGTCAGCATGGGGACAGCGTGGGGATAGCATGGGGTTATCAGGAGGACACAGTGGGAACATCTTGGGGACCCCTTGGGGACACTGTTGGAATACTGTGCAAACACTCTGGGGACATCATGGGGACACTATTGGGATGACAAGGGGACAACTGTAGTACACACTGGGGACATCCTGAGAGTACCATGGAGATATCACAGGGAGATCATAGAGAAACTATGGGAGCACCTTGGAGATTTCATGGGGACACCATGGGGAGGTCATGGGAATATTGTGAGGACGCTTTGGGGACACCAAGGGGGTGGTTGGAGGGGGCTTTGCTCTATAGGGAGGACGTGACCCCTTGGTGACCCCTTGGTGACCACTCCTCACAGGGTGTCGATCTGAGCACGCTGCGGGCGCTCAACTTCACCATCATGGAGACAGAGTGCCTCCCAAGGGCACCGATGCCCATCAATGACTGCGACTTCAAGGAGAATGGGGTGAGGATGGGAGGGCTGTGGTGGGGAGGGCAGCTGGGGAGCGTGAGGTGACACAGTGCGTGTCCTCAGGTCATCAGGGACTGCTCGGGGCCGGTGACCATCCTGCAGGACACCCCCGAGATCAATCTACGCTGCAGAGATGCCTCATCAGATGTGAGTGTGGGGTCCATGGGGTGGGATGCTGATGCTGGCACCTTTAATCCTGCCCCACACTCTGAGGGGTCCCTGTTCTCAGAAAGCTTTGGGGTTGCTCTGATGTCTCCGTGATAGGGATGATAGAGAAAGGGATGAAGGGTCCCGGGCATGTGCACGGTCCA
Organism: Meleagris gallopavo; assembly: GCF_905368555.1. Lineage (NCBI taxonomy): Eukaryota > Metazoa > Chordata > Aves > Galliformes > Phasianidae > Meleagris > Meleagris gallopavo. Next base: position 4,016,741 of record NC_139409.1, on the reverse strand, counting down.
GACTGTGGGGCTCCAGATGCGGGGTCCCAGGTATGGGGCTCCAGATGTGGGGTCTCAGAGGCGGGCTTCCACTGCCTCAGTGACACCAGCCTTCACCCCACAGCCCGTTCTCGTCCAGCGGGGCAGATTTGGCCGCTTCCTGAGCAAGTTCCGGCGTTTCCGCCCTAGGGTCACCATCACCATCCAGGGCAGCGCGCGCTTTGGCTGAATGAATAAATGGGGCCACGTGTGGCCACCGAGTGTCATCTGGGCTCTCCTCTCACTGCCTGATGGGGAAACTGAGGCACGGGGTTGGAGGTCACCACAGTCACCATGCACGGCCCCAAGCGCCATGAGGACATTTCCTATCAGGGGGATGATGCCATTAGGGCCCCATTCTTGTCCTCTGTAACAAGGGTTGTTGAGCCTCTCGGCCCTGATGAGCATTTTCCCATCCAACCCATCACTGTCTCGTGGTGTTTTGTCCTCAAACACTGGGGCTCTGAACCCAAGGCCACCCTCATGCTGCAGACCCATCCAGGGGCATCCAGTGTTGTCCCCAGCCTTGCCACCGAGGCTGTCAGCAGCATTTTAGGATGGGGACGTAGGGATGCATGGGGATCTCATGCCATGGGAGCTGGAGGGCTGTGGCTGCAGCAGGGCCCTGAGGACATCCTCCTCATGTCCCCTCTTTTCCCCTTACATCCCCTACAAAGGCCTCATGGACTCATGCAGCCCTGTGCACACCCCCAAGCACTGCATACTGCAGTCTCCCGATGCCCAGCCCACATCTGGAATCTCCTTGGGTGTCCCCAGGTCCCAACCCCATGCTGTGGGACAGGATGGGCAGCAGGTGGCACCGTGGGGACAGCATGGGGACTGTCCCCATCAGCATCACTCACAGGAGAGACACAAAGCAAAGACACAGCATGGCCAGAAAACAGCTTTATTGGGTGGGGGGCTGTGGAGGGACAGGGGTGACAGTGGCTCTGAGGACAGCTCATTTCCTCTTGATGGCTTTGTAGAGGTTGATACCCGCAGCCACTGTGTTGATGGCCACCGGCACCAGCGGCCAGAAGCGCTTGACACGAACGGGCTGTGGGGAGAAGTGTTGTCATCAACAGGGGAATGGGATCCTGGCCGTAGGGGGTCCCAAACACCCCTGGGACCACCCCCCATTGTGTCCCCACTCACATCAGCCATGGAGTCCACGCAGGTGACATCGGACACGGCGCGGCCACCTTGCAGCACCACGGGCGCAGCACAGTCCTTGACGAGCTGTGAGCAGTGGGGACACTGAACACGGGGCTGTCCCTCCCCCCGGGAGCCCCCCAGCACCCACCAGCCCAGCACGGTGCTCACCCCGTCCTCCTTGAACTCGCAGCTGTCGAGCTGGGCGCCCGAGCGCGCCTGGCACCGCGTCTCCATGATGGTGAAGTTGAGGTTGCGCAGGGAGCTGAGCTGGACGTTCTGTGGGGCAGGGGACAGCGTGGTGGCAGCCACCCGGCACCCCCGGCTGCTCCGGGCACGGCTCAGTGCCGGGCGGGGGGGAGCAGCTCTGCGTTCCGCTCTTCGTGTCCCCTGGCTGTCCCCATGATGTCCTCATGCTGACCCCACGCCTTCCTCAGGGTTTCCCCATGATGTCCCATTGATGTCCAAAGGTGGCCCCAGGATTTTCCCAGGATGCCTCCAGAACATTCCCACGACATTCCCACAGTGTCCCCAAAAGTGTCCCCACTGTGTCTCCCTGATGTCCCCATGCCATCCCCATGCTGACCCCATGCTGTCCTCATGATGCCCCCAGGATACCTTCATGTTATTCCCCAGAGTGTCCCCAACTTGTTCACACAGTGTCTCCATCCTATCCCCAAGTTGTCCCTATGCTGTCCCCACGATGTTCCCATACTATCCCCACACTCTCCTCATGGTGTCCCTCCCATGTCCCCATGCCGTTCCCAGGATGTTCCCATGATGTTCCGTTCTCCAGTGTCCCCACGCTGTCCCCATAATGTCTGCACACCATCCCCAGGATGTCCCCAGTATCTCCCCATAGCGTCCTCACGGTTTCCCCATGCTGTTCCCTGATATCCCCATGCTGTCCCCACGCTGTCCCCACACGCACTCACCGGGCCGGGCTCGGGGTCGGCGCTGAGCAGCCGGAAGGCATTCTGCACCTCAGGCCGTTGGTTGTAGGAGTCCACAGCCTGGGTCAGAGCCTGGGAGTAGCCCAGGGGGGCCGGGAGGGCGCAGGCCCCCCCCAGCAGCGCCAGCACCAGCACCCAGCAGCTCAGCATCCTCGCCCCGTGCCCACTCACTGCTCCCAATGCCTTTTATTGGCCCTGAAGTTGGGCAACGCGGAAACGTGGGCCCAGGAGGAGCAGCCACAACGTGGCAGTTATCTGTGGGGGAAAAGCTGTGGTGGGGATGTGGCTGTGCCCATGGGCTGTGGGGCCCTGTCCCACTCCAGGCTACATCCCACATCCCTGCCTGTGCTGCAGGGCATGGGGTGCTCTGGTTGAGAGGCCACATGGCCACAAAATGGCCCCCAGGGAACAGACGGCAGTGACAGAGCTGGGATGGAGGGATGGATCAGACTCCGTCCCATTACAGTCTGGATCCCAGGGACAGAGGAGGTTCCTGGCACCCCCAGACCCATGGGACAGCTGCCATTGGGTTCAAGAACTCCTTCCCATCCCTGTCCCCACTTCCTCGTGAAGGCTTTTTGACCCACCCACTCCCACAAGCCATTTCCCGTGCAACTCCCCACCATCTCCACAGCATTCTGTCCCCAAACCACAGGGGCTGTGCTCCCAGGTACCTCCCATGCAGCAGCCACGGTCCGTTCCTGTTCCCTGCAACAGCCCCCCAGGCTCTGAGCCAGACGTGTGCAGCAGCCCCGTATGCTGCCATCTGTTATCAGCCCAAGGGTTGGCCAACGTGGCATTGGCAGTTGGGATGGAGATGCTGCACGTGGGGCTGCAGCCACCCCACCGTGACCCAAAAGCTGCGGGTTTATGCAACCTCATTTCCATTCTACTGCAGGATGGCGGGATGGGGGCGAGGCATCACACACACAGCACAGCCCTGGAACATCTTTATTTCAATCTCCGGGTCTATGGGATGGGGTCCATGGATGAGGTCTGCATGGCCCCTGCTGCAGGACGGATGCGCTCGTGGGCTTCAGGATGGCACCAGCTCCCTGAGGCCAACGGCTCGTGGGGTGGCAGGACTGTGCCGGCTTCTGGAGCGGGGCTGCCCTGAGCTGCTGGCCTGAAGGATAAGAAATGGGGGTGGGCTTCAGCCCCAAAGTGCAGGGGATGCAGGGAGGAGGAATTCACGCAGCCCTCACCGTCTGCTGGCTGCACTCCAGCAGCGACAGCGGCACGTCAGGCAGGAAGGCAAAGACGGAGATCTGGGCCACGCAGTGCTGGACCTGCTGCAGGATGGGGGGATCAGGAGGGAGCAGTGCTGGGAGGGGGTCCCACACCGTGCCCCACACCCACCTGGCCCGGCCGGGCTCTGCATGCAGCACCGCGTGGCGCAGTGGGGCCGGCAGGGCAGGCGGTCTCACGGGCAGTGAGATTGATGGTGAAGTGCGTGCCCCAGTCAAACTTCTGCAAGGAAACGACGTTTGCTGGGCATTTGGCCCAACAAGAAGGCTCCCTCTTCCCCAAAACCCAGCGGGGAACCCGAGCGAGGCTCCTACCGTCCTGGTGACTCCTTGCAGCTTGAGCAGCCTCAGCCCGCTGCCCGCATCGCGCCCGTGTGCCTCCAGCACGCTGCGGGCCAGCTCGCGTGGTGTGGGGGGCAGTGGGGCGGTGGATAACGGGGCGGTGGGCAGCAGCACACCCAGCAGCAGCACACCCAGCAGCAGCACATCCATGGGGCTTCGCTTCCAGGATAAACACAGGGCTGGGCGGCACGCACGGGAAGGGATCGGGTTGCTGCTGTTTTTCTTGGAGAGCCGCAGCAAAGAGAAGCTTTGTGGGGTTTGTTCCCATCCTCCTCCCTCGGCAGCTGGAGAGGCGGTGGGAATTAGAAGGGCTTTGCTTTAGGGCTGCACGTTTTGCCACGCGTGGGGTGCAGAATCCCAGAAGCACAGGGGTTGGAATGGACTTCTATAGAACTTCTGGTCCTACTCCCCCTAAAGCAGGTTCCCTGGGCAGGTCGCACAGGAAAGCACCCAGGTGGGTTTTGAACATCTCCAGAGGAAATAACATCCCCCCTGTCTTCTCCAGGCTGAACAGACCCGGGGCTCTCAGCCTTTCCCCATCAGTTTCCTGTCTGCCTGGAACCGGGGAGCTCAGCAATGGGCCCAGTGCTCCAGATGTGGCTTCACCCGGGCAGAGCAGAGGGCAGGAGAACCTCCGTTGCCCTGCTGGCCACGCTGTGTGCAGTGCACCCCCCAGAGTCCCACTGCAACGCACTCAGGGTGACCATGAGCCGGGGACAACAGTTGTGGTCAATGGTTGGCCAACTGCTGGTCAACCACAACACCCAGCTCCTTCCCCACAGAGCTCCTTTCCAGCTCACCCCAACCTATTCTGATGCGTGCAGTTATTCCCCCCCAGCCGTAGGACCCCACACTCGCCCTTGCTGAACCTCACCATCCTCCTCTCTTCCCAACTCTCAGCCTCCCCATGTCTCACTTTCCCAAATGCAGAGAGCACAACCCCACATGGAGCCCCAGAGTTATTCCGAGTCCCTCTCGCTCTGCTCAGAGCTAGGAGCTGATGCTTGCACAAACAAACGTCTGTTCCCTGCCAGAGCCTGCAGCCAGGCAGCTCCCAGCTGGAAGCCTTCCCACTTCCTTCCAAGCCTCCTGGCAGGGAGGGGATCATGCAGATCCAGGGCTAAAGCTGCTGCCCAAAGCTCCCCCGTCTTCTCTCCTCCCACCCAGGAGCAAGGTGAGGATGCCAAAGCAGCTTCATTTCCATTGCAATACTCATGTTTTGTTTTGTTTTTCCTTTTTAAAGTGTCTTAGCAGCACGGAAACCTCACAATGAATTCACCAAGTGAACCCATCCACTGACGTACGTATACAGAGGAAATACATACTGACAAACCACATTTATAGCCAGATATGCTCATTATATATACCTAAAATATACACAGTACCTGAATATATAGACATCCACATATACACCCAAAGTTAAAATCCCGAGCTGGGAGTCAGCTATGAAGGAGAAGCATGGGTTTGGGTGGGGGGGCACCAAAGCTCCTGGAAACACAGGGCAGCAGTGAGCCCCCCACTGCCTGCAGCGGGCGTAGTGTTGAGGGGCTCCCTGCCCTGTGGCTGTGCTGGTGGGCAGGGAGCCGTGGCTCTCACCATTCACATTCATGCAGGGGAATGCTGGAGGGCTGATGCAGGCAAGTGGTGCTTGGTGGGTTTGGTTCTGGGGAGGACCAAGCCAGCAGCAGCAGCTCCCTTTGGCTGCAGTGAAAATAGGGTTGAAACTAGCAAAGGGAGGGCTGGAAGTGGTGCTGAGCCCAACAGGACAAGCAGGGACATGGGGCAGCACCCGCAGCCCTGCCACGGTTTGGCCACAGGAAGTTTCCTTGCGTGGCTGCCATGAAATAAGCACATTGCCAAGACCTTTCCCAGCACAAAAACCCCAAGACGTTGATCTCACACATGCTGAGGAAGTGTGGTTTCCCACCAGCGCCTTGCAGGGATGCTGCTGCAGGTTTCTCTGCTCCCCAGAGCTGAATTGCAGCTGCCCCAACACAGCCACAGATCTCCAGTGCTGTCAGAAACAGAGGCAGTGATCCCTCTCCTCCTTAAAGATCCCGGCCACTCTGTGTCAGCTGCCTCACATACTAACGTAGAAAAGCCAAAGCTTATTTTTGGTGACATCTATTGACCATTACGGGGTATCCTGCCAATTAACACCTTGGTTTGCCTCCTCTGTTGAAATCCTAAGGCTGTTGCTTAGTGTGGTTGACATTTGGCATTCTTCCTCCAACGTTTGCTAAAATGCTCCGATGGTTTAACCGACTTTTCCTCCTCCCAGTTTCTCCATCGTGTGGCTCTTGTGGAGAAATTTTCCCCATCTAAGCCGAAGAAAGCATTTGGAGAAGCCAGCAGTGGCTTGTGCAAGAAGCACCCGAACTTGCAGAGCCTGGATATGGTCTTACGGGCCTACTTTGGTAGGCCTGCTTTGGTAGACTGGGTAAGATCTCCACGTGGCCAGCATTAAGCTGAAACAACCCAAAAAAGACCACTGCTGATCAAACTTTTGGGATACCGGGGTCCTTGCTGCTGACAGAAGGTGTACAGGTGTTCTTCAAGCCACAGAAGCAGCAGTGTCAAAATGAGGACTGTTCCCTCCCAACCCACAACACCACTTCCCAGCGTAGGCCAAAGAACAGCCAACAAGGCTCGGTGCTGTTGGGGAGAGGAAGGATTTGCTCAGCTGTGGGTCTGTGCAGAGGCAAAAGCGGGAGGAGGGCAGCTCCTTGCTCCTAGCAGCACGTTCACACTCGCATCGTAGTTCAAAAAAACGTCGATCCTTCTGGAGCCTCAGCCCTAGAGCCAAGGGTGGGGGTGGTCGTGTCAAGTTTTGTGTGTGTTTGAGCACCTGGAGATGGATCTCTGGCTATCAGGGCGGGAAACGCCGGCTGGAGCTCTCCCACGATTGTCGGTTACAAGACAGCTCCTCACTGCCGCCTCCTCAGATGGTCAGCAGAGGGATGCAGCCCACGCCAACCCCCCCCTCGTGGCAAACCATCGGGGCCATGAACGTCCAACGGTTGGTCTCCGGGTCGTACATCTCGACCGAGCTGAGGTTGGACTGTCCGTCGTAACCCCCAACGGCGTAGAGGCGGCCACAGTTTGCAACCAGGGACACTCGGCTCCGCCGGGTGTTCATGGGGACAATCAGATACCACTGATCTGCCACAGAGCTGTACACTTCAGCTATGCTGAGGAAGGCAGAGCCGTCGTAACCCCCGCAGACAAACATCTTGCTTCCCAGCGAGGCCGCCCCGTGGCGGCAGCGTTTGTTGAGCATGCTGGCCACCGGGTGCCAGGTGGCCGTGTGTTGGTTGTAGTACTCCACCTACAGACACAGGGATGGCACAGCATCAAGGGGAAGCTCAAGGCAGACATCCAACAGCATACAGAGACATCAGACGCTTCCGTCAGCCAACGGCAAGCTCTGGTGAAAATGGTGGTACCGGAGAATCGTGGAATCACTTGAGTTGGAAGGGAACTCTAAAGGCCACCTAGTCCTGCTCCTCTGCACTGAGCAGGGACACCCACAGCTCCATCAGGTGCTCACAGCCCCATCCAGCCTGACCTTGTTTCTTGATTTCATATATTCCAATTCCATAATGCTACTCAGCTTTTTTAATGAGTTGGGTGCCGCCAGCCACTGCTGTACAAACCACAGAAAATGCAGCTCCCTTTGCCTCCTTCCCCATTCATCAGCTTCTGGGTTGTGTTTTAAAGAGGTACAGGAACCTCAAGCTGCACCAGGGGAGTTTCGTGTTGGCTCTTAGGGAAATTTTCTTCTCCAGAAGAGTTGTAATGCAGTGGCACAGGCTGTCCAGGGGGCTGATAGAGTCACCATCCCAAGCGTTCAAGAAATCTGGGATTGGCAGTGAGGGTCAGTGGGCACAGTGAGGTGGTTTGGTGCTGGACTTAAATTATCTTACAGGTCTTTTCCAACTCAACGATTCGATGATTTCTAGGTAGCAAAAGGAAAATTTACCATTTTCCTCCTGCGTGCAAAATTATGTGGGTGCCCCAAAACAGAAACAACCGAAGCTGTGAGACCAAAGGGTGTGTGCCCAAGCTGTCCTCAAAGATCTCTCTAAGTGAGACTCCCTGCTTTCTTGCAGCACATTGCAGTGGTTACACGAGGAGACAAAAGGAAAGAAGAGAGGAGCGGAGTGGAGCAGAAACCCCCAACTGCCCCCCAGATCAACACCATTTTGTATCCCCTGTGGTTCTGGAGAGACCATTAGATGGACCCCTCCTGCAAGAACTTCAGCACTGCTCCAAACTCATCCAATTCAGGAATGAGCTGAGACAAGCAGATTTGCAGATCTTGGCTCTGCTTTACTTCAGGCTGCAGACAATCATCTGCACTTGATCTGCTGGGCGAGGTGGAAATAGTTATTGCTGCTCCCTGCAAATCCCTTAATTACAACTTTCTGAGGGCAGCACATGAATGAAAAGCCAGTTCAGATACTGCTTCCTGCATTCTCACTCCTAAGCAGATGAATGAGCCTTGTCTGTCCCACACTAAATCCTGCTTCAGGGGATACACAGGGAAGAAGCACTCACTGCATGAACAGGGAACGGCTGTTTACGAGGGTGGATAGTGATAGGACAAGGGGGAATGGTTTAGGTTAGATATTAAGAGGCAGTTTTTCACTCAGAGGGTGGTGAGGCACTGGAACAGGTTGCCCAAGGAGGTTGTGGATGCCCCATCCCTGCAGGCATTCAAGGCCAGGCTGGATGTGGCTCTGGGCAGCCTGGTCTGATGGCTGGTGACCCTGCACATAGCAGGGGGGTTGAAACTAGATGATCACTGTGGTCGTTTTCAACACAGGCCATTCTATCATTCTATGGACTTACACTGTTGAAGATCTGGAGGCCGTCGTGCCCTCCTGACACGTAGATCCTGCCCTCAAACACAGTGACACCAGCAGCGCTGCGGTTGGAGCTCATGGGGGTCACCACTGTCCACCTTGCCAAGAGAGGAGAGAGGTTAGCACAGCAAGCAGCTGCTCCACAGGCTGTCACAGCTCTGCAGGCCTTTCCAGAGCTGGCTTTCAGTACCTCTCCCTTCACTTCTTACTGTCTATAAATCATTGCTTTAGTCTGCTTGCACCTCCTGCTGGGAGGGACATCCTACAGAATACTTTCCACCTAACTTCACGACGTTTCTTTTATTGACAGGGCTCTATTACATCGTGCGTGGCACACCCCTGGCAGCAGCAAGAGGATAAGCTGTATGGCACACAGAGCTCTTACTTGTTTGTTTCTGGAGAATAGGATTCCACGGAGTTGAGTGACGAGTTTCCATCGTATCCGCCGCAAACGTAGATCTGCCCGTCCAGCACCACCGTTCCCATCGCACTGCAACAAGCAGCAGAACCACCAGATGCTTTGGCATGGCCTTACAGTCTACAGTGTGCCAAATCCACCCAGTCTGCCTCATCTGTTGTCTACAAACACCAGCTTTACAACGCTGGGTCTCCTGAGGGTACTGATTTGGGGCTCGAACTAAATGAGGCTTAAGGTCTCTGTCCCTGGAGGCGCACAAGAACAGTGGAGATGTGGTCAGTGGGCATGGTGGGGTTAGGTTGGGGGGTGGACTTGGTGTTATCAGTGATCTGTTCCAACATTAATGACTCTTTTCTACAGCCAGAGGCACTGCCACACAGCTTCAGGACACACAGGAGGTGCTGTCAGATGTACAGCTGGTTCAGTGAAGGTGCCTGACCCCGTTGAAACACCATCACACAACACCTTCTAAGTTGCCTATTTGGGTCCAAAAGGCTACCAAATGGGATGCTTCAAGTAAGAGACTAGAATCCCACTTTTGAAAGCGAACTCAAAAAACCTCTTTCTAGAACCTTGGCAACACAATTCTCAAGGGCAGAACCTCAGCACTACTTCAAGAGTCAAGGGATTTATACAGAAGCTGAGATTTTCCAGGCTGGATGTGGCTCTGGGCAGCCTGGTCTAGTGGCTGGCGACCCTGCACACAGCAGGGAGCTTGAAACTAGATGAGCATTGTGGTCCTTTTCAACCCAGGCCATTCTAAGATTCTATGATTTTCCCCTACACAAGGGCATCTGACACCCGTTCTGCTTGGCTTTGGCATGGACAAACACAAACATGGAAGAGCATCTGCCTCTCATTGTGGGAAAAGCTCCCAGGAGCCTCAATGCTATGGAAAAACTGAGCTTTCCTGCTACAAATTATAAATGTGGGTGATCTCACAGGATGGAAACGGTTCTAGGAATTTAGATGTACCGTGCCTATGAGCCAGACATGAAGCTTTGGCTAAGAACCACAACAGCCAGGACTTGTCCCTGTGACACGTTCCTGTGAAGCAGTGTGGCACCAGCAGTCACAGGGATGCCACCACTGAGAGCCTCGTGCCTCAGATTTCCCATAGTCAACCTCTTGCAGTGCAATCCATGTCTCAAACCACAACAAACAAACCAGACCAACCATGATGATAAATAAGCACTGCAAAGCTTGCAGAACAGCGAGCAATTTAGCAGCTCTCAGTGACCAGGCATGAGTGTGAAGAAAACCACAGCAAAACCTATTGAAGCCAGGAGGATGTTTAAACATGGCAGCAGCCACCGTGTTGTGGTTGGGAGGACAATAATCACACAGCTTAGTAGGTGGGTTATCAAAATAACACAGGCTGTGCTCCCAAACCCAACCACAAAACGCTCCCTAGGGTGGTCATGTACTGTGGCAGCTCTGGTCAAAGCCAAACACCTTTTGCTTAGCTATAAATGTCTCTGTCTGGGCTATCAAAATCTTTCTCTCTTTTTCAGCTACGATTCTCCTGCGCTTTCTGGTAGGGAAAGACAATCCTAGCAGTGGCCAGAGATAGAAAAACGGGTTTGTTCTTCCTCTTAGCAGTGGAGAATTTCCTACACTGTGCTCACCAGTGCTTTACCTACCATCTAGTATCACAGTACGAAGAAATGGAGCTCTGACTCCTTTCCTTGGGACTTGAGTTCAAATCCTTACACAATGTTAACACGCGCTTTTAATTTGACTTTACTCCTATATGTCATCAGAACTAAAGACCTCTGTAGTTAACAGCTCACACTAATTACTGCTCAGCTGCTTTTTACTTGCCGATCAATTTCCCTGTAAATCAATGCTGTATTGCTGAGTTGATGAAAGTTGTCCCCTCTTACCAGCAAGAATCAGCACAAGTGCCCCGGGAAGGAAACCTCTCCTTCTTCCATATCACTCCATTCCTCTACTCCCCTTTTATTTTTTTGCTGTCCCATGCAAGGACCCCTCATTTGGCATCCACCGTCACCCCCCAGCCTCCCTACAACCTCACTTTTATCCCTCCAGCTGCAATGCTATACATTCAGTGAGCCTGTATACCTTCGTTTGCTGTTCATGCTTTCCACTTTGGACCAGGAATCCGTCTCAGGGTTGTACACCTCCACAGTGCTCAGCCTCAGCTGCCCGTCGTACCCCCCGATGGCGTAGAGCAGCCCATTCACCACAGCCACACCAACGCGGCTCCGTGCCGTCGTCATCGGCTGGCACTTCTCCCAACGGTTGGCAATGGGGTCAAAGACTTCCACCACGTTCAGGGAGTCACCTGCATAAAAATTTGCTACTCACATTAAAAGGGGGAGACCCGTTCTTCAGCCTCTGCAGCACGGTGGTAACGGGCTGCTGTGGAAAATTCAGCTGTGCTCTGCGATGCTAAAAGGACTGCAGTGGTGCAAACCCTGCCTGCTCTGTGCAACAAGGCTTGATGAGTCCTGGGCTGAGCAAGTGGGGCCTTCTGTAGCCTCGAAGGGGCAGCAGAGACCTACACTATGCCACATCCGTTGGTGTTTCTGCTTTCTGGAGATACAGCTTCTCTTTAAGTCACCCACGTTGTGGTGTGAAGGAAGAACAGCCATCCCATAAGGCAGTGCCCAGCATGGAGCCATTACAGAGATCCTACCTCAGCGAGCCATTCTTTGGCAGATCTTTAAAACCCCAGTGGACATTTCCCAAGCAGACTGTTTAATATTTTTTTGCCCCCTATCATAATTGGAGTGGTGTCATACAAGTGCACTGCGTCTGCAGCTGTGATCCTGCAATTCCATCAGCTTCAGCCTAGTATTTCCAAGTTCTACAAGATGTTATGGGCATGGACAACCTTCTCAATACATTGGTTTTTGAGATACAACAGAACAGCTGTCCTCAGCCTGACAAAGACAGAATTTCTAGAGGGAAGATGTTAAACTATAGGTACAGCCATCTTGAGCATTACAGGCCAGAGACCTGCACAGCAAGGAGAAAACTCTCCAATGCTTCACGTGAGGTTGGATATTAGGAAAAAATTCTTCTCCAAAAGAGTGGACAGGCATTGGAACAGACTGGCCAGGGAAGTGGTGGGGTTTCCATCCCTGGAGGTGTTCCAGAGCTGTGAAGATGTGGCACTGAGAGATGTGGCCAGTGGGCATGGTGGGGATGGGCTGGGGTTGCACTTGGAGATATTAGTGATCATTTCCAGCGTTAACAATTCTATCTTTGTATGAGGGCGAAATGGGATCTTCATGATTCCATAGTCCTACTCAGCAAACTACATAACTCTCTTCACAGTGGGGAGAGGATGTGCAAGGTACCTGCTGAGTTAAGTCCTCCAACAGCATAAATCAGCCCTGCAATCGACGTACAGCACCGAGGACGGGTCTTGAATGCTGGGAGGTGGGGTCGACGTTCTGGCATGAGGTGATAATCTTTTGCTTCATCCACTAGATCTCTGAAACCAAAGTGAGATATTTAAAGAGTTTGGTGGATCCTGGTTCCCCCTGTGATGAAAACCGACTGTCTTAACTCAGGTTTAGGCAACTGATTTTCTGCTACCACAGCCAATTCTTTCAGAGTACAACACAGTCCTGCTGCCAGGTTAAAAACGGGGAGAGTGCTTTGCATTTTGCTATGTGAGGTAGGTATTCTGTCTCACATTAGCAAATTTCTTCTCTAAAAGAGTGGTAATGCAGTGGCACAGGCTGCCCAGGGACAGTAGGTGCCCAGTGGTGTAGTCACTGTCCCTGGAGGTTCAAGAACTGTGGACATGTGGAGATGTATTCCAGTGGACATGGTGGGGATGCGTCAATGGTTGGACTTGGGGATCTCAAAGGTCTTTTCCAACCTACGTGATTCTACAGAGAGAATTTCAGACTCCAAGACTGCTAAAGCACACTCCTGCCACTATCCACCCTAAGGTCCTCAAACCTCATGTCCAGGCCTCACCTGCATTTGTGGCAGCAGCGCACCAGGTCGTCTTGTTGCACTCTGTCAGTGAGAAACTGAGGCCTACAAAGGGGCAGACGGATTTTGGAGAGGAGCTCAGGCAGGAACAGCTCTCTCTGGTCTCGTTCATAGCGTATCCATGCTAGTGCAGCTTCAAACACCTGCCAGAATAGAGGCAAGGGAAGTTGAAGTTGGTTTTGTTTGTTGCTTTTTTCTCAAGTTTCTCCTGCTGTCAGTTGTCTGATGGAAAAGAAACCATGTATTGATAGTGATCTTCTCCTCATCTCAGACAACAATTTAAAGAGAGAACAGTGATGCTCTTAAGCTGCACCAGAGAACTCTCCTGCAGCATGGTTTTGGCAGTGCCAGCCTTGCCTTGACTTAGTCTGCAGTAACAGCTATCTACCCCTGTGAAACACTGAGCTGGTCTCTCTAGGCTCCTTCCACAATCACTGGAGACACAGATCTCATCCTAATACCATTCATCTGCCCTGTTTTGGAAGGCTACTTTGCAGTAAGATGCATTGTGTTCCTGACTTGAGTCTACAAAGGGAGCCTGGTTTCCTGGAGACACACACTCTTGAATCACAGGACTCTCCCAGTTAAAACCTAAACTGGGTTGTCTGCTGGGCAACTTCAAACAGATCCATGAAAGAAGCCCTCTCTTATCCTACAGGGAGGCAGTGGTAGAACTGCTTTGTAGTCACCTCCTCAGAAGGAGCAGGACAGGTTTTCTGGCTCAAGAACAGGCTCTGTTTCTCCTACACTGACAAATTCACAACGATGCTGAAACATCCCAGAGTGGCTCAGCCTGTCCAGAGGAGCTTCTTGATGGCAAATTCAGTGGAATATTCACTATAAAATGCTCCAGAGAAGTCCTGGGCTGGAAGGAGGCTCTTTTTGCTTATACCCTCAGCCTCATCCTCCAAGGAAACAAGCAGCTCTGCTGAGAGCTGTACCCACACACATACCTGCTCTTCAGACTTCACATTGAGCTCATCCCGAGAAACGAGCTCCAGGACGTCCTCAAAAGGCAGAGCCAGGAACTCCTCAGACATGGACACCTCCACGAAGTGCTGGTGAATGAAGCTGTTGGCAGCATCGTAGAGCACTGCGCACATCATCGTCTCCGCAAACTGCCGCACACCCAGGCAGTTCTTTGGGTGAAGCCTGGCAAGGGGAGGGAGAGCAAAAGTAATGTCAGTTTAACAGAACGATGACAAAATAGCAGATGGGTTCAGGGCAGCATTGCAAGCAGACCCAAAGGATAGAAACCACGACCTAAAATCTCCCCTGGGAAAGCACTGGGGAGGCTGCTGGCTCTGCTCTAAGGCCATGGGTTGTCAGTTTGGGGGAAGCGTGAGGCCATGCCCAGCAATCCCTCCCCCACATCTCTGCCTCCTAGGCTGTGTACCTCTGTAACTGCTGGACAAAGCAGCATTCGAGCACAAAAAGTGTAACCAGGTATTGATTGTAGGTATGCATACAACAGAACAGCACCTGTTACATCCTCTTAAAGCCATTTCCTGATGTGAAGGAGGTTTTCTCACCAGAGATGCCTTAGCAGCTGGAGATTACATGGTGAGAAGCACTGCTAGAGTTTGGAGCAAAAACAGCTCCATAGAGCTGTTCAGCAGCATAAACAACTGGAGAAGGTGATACTCACCACAAGCAGGTGCTCTACAGAGGCAGCAATGTGACTTGGACACTTCTATCCCAACGAGGAGCCCTGCCCAGCACTGGCATGTCATTGCTCAAGAAGAGCCACCAGTTGTGATGCTTTGTGGCACTGATCGACAGATACTGAAGCACGTGCTGTTCACATGGGGAAACATTTGGGCCCAGCTATTGGCAGTGGTGTCCAGATGCAGGCAAGGATGTGAAACCACTTGTACTCGCTCTGGGGCAAATGCCCTGATTTAAATTAGTGCCCTAAAAGCAATGCACAGTGCTGATGGAGGGGAACTTTCACACTAGGATGACCCTCAAAGCTCACACAGCTACTCTACAAAGCTCTGCCTCTTGCATTCCCATGAACTCCAATCTATGCGGGTCCAAAGCTCACGCTTTTGCATTCCTCTTTGACACTTTAATTACTCTGGACCCAGATTACACTTACGCAGACCCTCAGGCTGAGCTCACACAGTTTTTATGTGGGGGGCAGAATGCATCTCACAGCAGTGTTCATTCTAGCTCTGCCCCTGGGAACTGAGACAACAGCCAGAGAGGGCCTGCTTACAGCACAGTGCACGTGAAATATCCCAGTCATGTTCCCACATAAGAAAGAGAGCGTGGTGTGCATGCTCCAGCTCTTCTGAATGGACAGAGTACATCAGTTTTCCTGTTACTGAGTGACAGCCAAGCACTCAAAGCCAGGACTTAACTCAGAATACTCCATTGCTCCAGATCTGGGAGAAGTGTGGCAGCCAAACTTCCGGCAAACCAAACAACCTTGATTAGCTTAGATCTTGATCTAAAGCTAGCAGAGGCTCCCAAATCAACACTACCCACCTCTTTCCAACTTTGTCACATCCACAACCCCATGTAAAATGGTTTCGAAAGAAAAATGAATACTCTACAATCTCATATAACCTCATTTTCAACAAACAAAAACTCGGGATTCACATGGAACAGTAAATTGGAACATCCTGAAACAGAGGAAACAGTTTTTTCTCCTCAATCCATAGTTTTCATTCTATTTAAAAGTGATGTAACAACTAGAGGAGACACTGCATTCAGTACGTGTGTTTAATCTCCCACCATGGAATACAAAGAGCAGCTGCAGAGAAATCAGGCTGAGGAGCGAAGGGGAAGCAAAGCACATCAGGTTCCTGGCACAGCCTGAAGCTATGTGGTATGTTTCCAAGGAATAACCCTGCTTTTTGCTTTCCAGATCATGCTGCTGGAATGATCTTACAGCCAAACATCAGCTAGAGGACTGGAAAAACTGGAATCAATTAACTCTGCCACTGCTTCCTATCCAACTCTGGGTCTGTTTGTTCCTCCCCTCCCATACAGTCAGCAGCACGAAGGGGAACTGCTGGGAGGATGGGTTTGTTAATGGAGAGGCAGCATTGTGCTGGGTACCTGGCTAATCCTGAACAAGGGAAATGTTCACTCAGTTTTGCTGTAGATAATAATTCCCACAGCTGGCCAAGGCCTTATACTGCCCCCAGATGCAGCATCTTGCAAACAATGTATTTAAAAGACAAGGAGAACAGCGAGCCTCAGGGGATGGAGACCTTCTTATCATGTTGGCTTAACCCAAGCCACAGAAGTGAGTTCTACTGCAGAAGACAAGCAGTGAGCACGTTAACTGGCAGCCCCTTACCTCTCTCTGAGGAAGGTGCAGCAGGCATCCTTGATGTTCTGCAGCTGCAGGAAGCTGGCTCCCATCAGCAAAGACTGCACGTTCTGCTGATCAATCGCCAGGTGTCCGTTGTAGGCAAAGTTGATCAGAGCCTCAAGTGCGCTGAACAACGGGGAGAAAGAGTGGGAAATCTACTGAATTCAATTAACCTGAAACAGGGCACTACTAACGGAATCATAAAATGGCCTGGGTTGAAAAGGACCACAGTGATCATCTAGTTCCAACCCCCTGCTATGTGCAGGGTCACCAACCAGCAGCCCAGGCTGCCCAGAGCCACATCCAGCCTGGCCTTGAATGCCTGCAGGGATGGGGCATCCACAACCTCCTTGAAAATCCCTCCAGAAAACCCTTCCTAGTGCAGTTCATGGAGGGCAGGCTTTCAAGCCTTGCACACACAACACTAAGTCCTGCAAAGGACTCGTTATCCCGCACAGGTGCCTGGGGAATTTACCTGGGGTCCATCCCCTGCATGACGATCTCATCCTGCTTGCACTCCATCATGTCGTTGGTGAACATGGCATGGAAGTAGGGGATGGAAGCTGCCAGAACGATCCGGTGAGCGCTGAATTTATGGTCCCCCACCTAAAAGGAGAGGAAAAAAAGTAGAAGGGCAGGTCAGCACCATCCACCACCAATCACACAGTCCAGATGATTCCCTGTTGCACAGCTCTGCCAGCCTGAGGGCTGAAAGACAATTTCAGTCTGCAAAGAACACTCTATGTCTTTTGAACTTGTGAATTTGGTTTTCAGCCTCCTAATAACCACTGTGATGGCATTACAGTTCCATATGCAGAAAGCCAGTCACCTGTACCAAAACTTCATCTCCTTTCACCCTACATAGGATCTGCTGCACCAGCTCATATTTATATCTTCTAAAAGCCTTCATGGAGGGAGGTTTGGAAGGAAGGAGAGGTTCTTGCAACTCCAATTCCATTTCTCACCGCAGATGCTGAAAAGATTTTACTCTCTGCAAAATTACACCAATCTTTGCTCTGATGACTCCTCTTCACTAGGTCAGAGTTGTTGTTTTTCTCAGTTTCCACACTAACCTGACTCAGGCTATTCTACACCTATCTGAGCTTGTACAGAACTGCCTTTTTCTCCCACTTCAGCAAGATTTTCCCTTTTGAGCTTTGTTTCAGCACGACAAACAAGCTGGCGCAGCGGGTGCTCTGCTCTCCAGGTCAGCCAAGAATCCTTCTGTTCTCTTATGCACCTCCCTGCAAAAAGCTTCGTTGCCCTTTCATGTCCAGGCAGCTTATTAGCAGAAATGTTACTTGCTTGTTTTCTGCTTAAATCAAACCCAGTGCCTTGTGTATTCCTTTAAGCCCAGATCTACTGCACTCTGTACATATGACTTCCTGGGAGTTTAGAAAGCAAAATCCCCAGCATTCAGAAAAAAGAAAGAGGAACTGAGCACTGCACAACACGTGTTATCAAGAGATGGGACTTTCCCCTTCTCTCCCTGCTCTGCTAATTTTACCCTACAGGAGATGACTGTGACAACTGACTACGATGCAGAAAGAGGCAGGAATGAGATGGGTTTTTTGCTTGGCAGATGAGGATGGTGTTCCTTAGGATGGAGGAAGGAAACAGCTCTAATAGAGCTACAGCAGCAAGTGCTGCACTACAGCACGGCTCCAAGCCCAACTGCAGCACTGATGTTGGGTTAGCAGGTACCAAATGGGTTTGGATGAGAGTTCCCAGCTGGGCAGTGCAGAATGTGCCTGAGCAACCACTGAAGGGTGCAAGAAGAACATCTGAATTGAATCTCACTTCTACACAAACACAATTTGTGAAAACCTTTATCCTCCAGGTGCAATTACAACAGACTGTAGCAATGCTTGAGCATTTGTGCAGAGCTGTGCTCTCCAAGCAAATCCCTGCACTCCGATCCCAAGGGTGGCACAACTTCAGGGATGCGTAGCCACAGTTCCACCCCACGATGCAATGCCTCCCTAGAAATAATGCACCTGGTTATTGCAGAAGTCATCACTTACAGTCACACAGCAAGATTCCAGCTGGGTTAATGAGAGCTGTATCATCACAGGGAAGAAATACCTCGTCCTGGGCAGCACCACCCAGCTGCTCGGCAGCTCCCAGGGACAGGCGTGTTCCCTGCTTGGGTTTCACCCATCTTTAAGGAAAGGGTTTCACCCTATGGAATGCCCCATTTAACGGAGTGAGAACACTGAGATGATCCTGCATCAGCAAGGAGGGCTGTGAGCTCATCAGAGCTGGTTCTAATTGCTGCAAGAGAAACCTTGCGTCCCCAGACGGAGCTGAGCCCTGCATCCCCATCACACTTCCCTCGTGCTGACCTTGCGGGTCAGGGAAATAAAACAGAAACAAGCTGTGTGAAAAAGGGAATCATTTTTGCTGTCTTAGCAGGGAAAAGGGAGGATGGGAGCTCTGTGGCTGCATCAGCAAACAGCTGGGCCAGCTGCATGCTGCCATCGCCACCAGCCAAGAGGTGCTGTGCAAGATAAGACTTGCAATCCTGTTTTATTTATTCTTTTTTTTAACTTGTTCACGCAATGATAGAAGGCCCTCGAGAAGATTTATGAGCAGGGATCTCCAGTCCAGAGTCCATCATTATGTTTGTACCATCAGTGCTTAATGACAAGTCCTGAAGGAACAACTCAACTTCTCGCTGCAGGCAAATGGCAATACCTGTTTTTCCTGTACGAGGTGAAATATTCTTCTGAGGATGAACACAGCACAAGCCCTCTGAATTCATGCTTGCCTCTTATGATTCAAAAACTGCTTCCCATCTCCAAAGACAAGCCATCTCCTTCCCCTCTGAACACAGAAGCTCTCCCACACGTGTTGTCCACCCAACGGAGTCACAGTGCAGTGCGATGACAATTTGTGCTCTCCTTGCCTCTTCCTTTCATAGAATCACAAAATAACCCAAATTGGAAGGGGTACATATGGATCATCAAGTCCAACTTCTGTCCACCAGCAGGTTTCCACTTGCTCCAAATCCATCACAGCCCTGCCTGCTAATTCCAGAAGCACCAGCAGAACATTTGAAAAAAGGCAAAAAAGGCTCTCTTGGGTTGAGTAACCCCATTCCTGTCATTGCCAAGCACTCGTGCAGCAGAGGGATCGTCTGTTCAGTTCTTGTTTTGATTTTACAGAGCAGCTCTCACTCGGCTGACTGCCCTTTCTGTTCAAAGGAATGGTTTTCCTTTTAGTTTTGTGTGTTTCCATACAGCTGTACACGCTCCAGAGGACAACAAACCCTTTCCAAAAGGCAGCTTGGTGCCAAGGCACAGCTGGCACCTCCTGCAGCAGCACTCCCTTCTGCTAACAGGGTCTCTTTGCCTACCTAATGGCACAGACCAACCACTGAGACACTTCTGTACACCAGGCTGGCACTCAGCATTCAGCTTCCCTCACTCCGCAGCATCACAGGACGGGCATCTAAAGCAGGATCTCAGCGGGGAGCTTCAGCTCTGAGCTGAATGGGAAAGCTCTCATTGGCAGTAACAGATCATTTTGTGGCAGCACCTGTGATGGGGTTGGGAATGGAGCATTCCTGTTGAAGTAATCACAAAACACTGCATTTGTCTGTTGGCTTTTTAGTGCTGGCAGTCGACCAAGGAAAAGCAAGTCTACCTGGACTTCTGCAAGGCTTTTGACATAGTCCCACACAATTAAATTGGAGAGAGATGAGTTGGAAGTATGGACTAGTCAGTGGATAAAGAGTTGCCATGGTTGCAGCCATAGAGCTGTGGTCAGTGGTTGTTTCCAGATGGAGGGCAGTCACAAGTGGTGTCCCCCAGGGGTTTGTCTTGGGATTGGTCATCTTCAGCATCTTTGTCAATGACACAGATGATGGGATCGAGTGCATCCTCAGCAAGTTTGCAGACAATACCAAGCTGAGTGGTGCGGTTGAGGCAATAAGAAGGGAGGGATGCCATCCAGAGGGACCTGCACAGCCTTGAGAAGCGGATGCACATCAACTTCATCAAGTTCAACAAGTGCAAAGGTGTTGGGTCAGAGCAATCCTAGCTACGAGTACAGACTGGGAGAAGAACTTCTTGAGTTGTGAGCACTGAGAGTGCTGCATCCAGGCTAACCAGAGAGCTGTGGGTGCTCCATCCCTGGAGGTGCTCAGGGCCAGGCTGGATGGAGCCCTGAGCTGGTGTGAGGCAACCAGCCCACAACATGGGTTGGAATGAGATGATCTTTAAGGTCCCTTCCAACCCAAGCCACTCTGCCATCCCACGATATGCTCTCTCTCCTACAATACAAAAGAACCAGGGCCTGTCTTTTAAGGCAAAATGCACTGCCTTATGTATTGGCAGTGTATAGCTCTGTTGAACAGAACTGCTGCTTGCAAAGCATCCTTCTAACCACAGATACGACAGAATTCCCTTTCTCTAGCTGATTAACAGAAGGCATGTTCTCCCTTACATTCCCACGAAATCCTAATTAGTTCCAGGGCACAATGAAGCTTTCTCCATTGAAAAATGGTGTAGGTGTACTAAAAGCATCTATTGTTTTTTGTGACAATACGCTGCAGGGCTGAGATGTCTCCTGAGCCCTCTGCTGCAAAGATCATTTTAAAAACACACTTCTTTCCTGAGCTGGCATGGCACTGGCACTCCAGACTGAGGGAGGACATTGTAGGAATTAAGCTGGTGGCTTTCTGTTAGGGGAAGTAAATAAAAGCAGTGCAAGCAGGCTGTGAAATCAGCTTGCTTGCTGTGCACAAGGAAGCCAAGCACAAAGCTCAGTGCAGAAACGCGTGGTTTCTGCTAATGCTTCAGGTTTAATGTCTACACGGAGTGCTAAAAATATTTGTCTTCATATAAGGGAATAAAGCCCAGAGCAGCTGAGACGTGGGGACAGAAGAGAGAAAACGACTCCAGCTGTGATCCAAAGCAGCTCCTTACTTCTGCAGAGCAAGATTTCCTTAAGATCCTTACTGTGAAGGTCTCACGTGCATAAAAGATTATCTGGTTTTAAACTGAGCAGCTCCTATAAGAGAGCTACTCTCTGCCCCTGGGCTCGTTCTGCTTGGTGATCCCAGCAGTGTGCCTGCACATGTGCAGAGCAACAAGGGCTCTTTGGGACCTGTTGGAACCCAAACCTTTAATGCAGGGCTCTGATAAAACAGCTGCCTTAGTAAAAAGCTCATTGATTTCTCCCAGTAAGATAAAACCAATGGAAATAACACTCAAAGCTCAAAGCCTTGCGTTGTGGGGAAAAAAAAATGATACTAAGTGTGAAATGCTTTGGGTGTAAAGAGCTCCAGAGAGAACCTGAATGGCAGCACAGTCTGAAAATAACCCCAAGATCTCCTGAGAAACTGCTTTGTATTTACCTCCAGGGGCAAAAAACGGATAGGGACAGAAATCCAAGCTCCTCAGATGCACCCAAAAACCCACAGTCGCATCCAGCTCAGCAGGTGACACCTGGAGATGTCCCCATGGCAGAGATGGCATGCCAAGCCTTACCCCATCTGTAAAGGTGGGCAAGTGCTGTCACCTCCAGATGACAAAGCCTGAGGACCCAGGATGATGCAGGAGGGAAGCTTCCATTCTGCATGTGCTAGGAGCGCTTCGTGCTTGGCACTTCTTCATCACCAGCACACCCACAATCAGCTCTGCAGTAACAGCAATATAGGATGAGGACAGACACAAATCCCATGTGCACAGTAGAGGATTTTCAGCAGTCTTACCAGCACAACCTGCCAAAAGCTGTGTTGAGACAGAGGCCAGGAGTCCCCAGACCTGGATCCCAAAAGAATGGAACAATAGCAGAAATTTGGCCTTAGTAAGCAAAGCCCTGCTTCCACCAAAGGAAAATTAACAGTGACCACAGCATAAGGTGTGCCTCTGTTTTCTCCCTCCGTTTGTTTCTTCCAAATCATCCTAAAATTATCCTTTATGTAAACACTTGAGCTGCTTCAGGGTGCTGCCAAAGAGAGACTGAAAGGGCAGATGTTTGCACGGAGCATCTGTAGAAGGAGCTGACTTGCAGCTACTGAGAAGGCAGGAAAGAGAAAGGCTTCTCCAGTCTGTAATCTCAGCCATCCACACGGGGTAGGAGCTTTGGCTCTGGGTGGTGCACTCTTCCTAAGCCTTGAGGAAGACACGTGGCTCAGTTACTGCCCAGGGACGCTTTGCTTTCACATGGGCAACCAGGAGCAGATTTCCCAAGGCTGACCTGGAATAATCAGAGATCTGACAGAGCCAGGCACATCAGCACTTCTTCTTCGTAATCACACCTAAACCACACAGCCTGATGCTGCTGAGGCTCCCACAGAGCAACACAAACAGTGGCAGTGTAGTTTCTGAGAAAGGAGAACCAATTCCACACCTCCATCTGGATGAACGAATGCTCATCTTGCTTAACAAGTGGAAATGATTACAACGAAGAAGCAGGAGCACCAGTGATTCCTAATAATGTTAAACCCATTTGTACAGCAAACACTTCTCTTGCTGAAAGAATGGTCGAGCCCACGCTGATAGCAGTAAAGAGGCCACCAAAAAACAGAGCCATGCCACAAAAGCACTGCTGGTTCCTGTTTCAGCTGTGAGCTGGGACGGCAGTGACACCCTGAATCCAGTTGCTGGCCCACAGCAGTGCTGGGCAGGTGTTTTTCTTTCTTAAGCCAATGGTTTAGAAGAAGCAGAGTGAAATTAAGGCAACAGACCCACTGCAGTGCTGCAACGTGCAATGGGATCCACTGCAGGCTCTTCCAGGTACCGACTCGAAATGCTGCTGCATCCTATCCCTGTTTGGGTTCAGTACTCTGCCCCTGCCAGATGATTCCCTTTGCAGGCTTCTATGCAGGATTCAGCTTCCTCATCCGATGCAGAACGCGTTCCTGAGCAAGGTCAAGGCAAAGCAGCTTTTACGTCAGCTGCACCCAGCAAACTGATTCTAAGACACTTCCGAAGTTCAGCTAAGAATAATTACCCTCCCAACACGCAACAGTGCGTGCTGAGCAAGCTGGAAGAGACACCTTGTACTGAGGGATGGCTTGGCTCTCATACAGCAGCACTAATTCAATTGCAATGGGACGCACTGGCCAGGGCTGAGCAATCTGATTGAAAGAGAGAGAGAGGCAGAGAATTCTGACATGATGCCTCAGAACAGCCCGAGCCATCCAACTAATGGAGGATACCACGTACAGGGTACAGGGAAAGCTGGACTGGTATTCAAGCCAATGTGGAAATACACCGCCAGCCCTCTGTCAAACACATCGCGTGTTGTTGGGATGCCTCCTGGGTATAATTACAAATCATCCTGGTGGTGGAAAAAATTAAGACTCATTTTAAGGAAGACAGAGGCATGCTGTTAAATACATTTTAAGCTTTTGCAGAAATGAAAGGCTTCACACCCTGCCCAGACAACGACAGTTGATGTGAGAGAATATAATATGAAAAAAAGAGTGGGGTCCAATCCTGACAGCTGCACTGGAGATCTCTTTAAGCCAGATTTTAATTTTTCTTTACATTTTAAAAGCTTTCCCACTCTGCAAGAGAAGGCATAAAGATAAGACAAACCAAAAGAAGTACTTCTGAGATGGTAAACCTACTGATATGAAAACTATTTCCAGTGACTTTTGCAGAACAACACTGGGGTGTTATCTGAGATATGCCAGGACCATGACACTGTTTCTTGTCCACCTCTGGATGAAGCAAAACAGATCAGCTGAGCGAGAGAAACCTGCTCTGGGGCAGCCATAGCCTCACCATGCTG
The DNA here is from genome assembly GCF_905368555.1 of Meleagris gallopavo. Taxonomy (NCBI): domain Eukaryota; kingdom Metazoa; phylum Chordata; class Aves; order Galliformes; family Phasianidae; genus Meleagris; species Meleagris gallopavo. Next base: position 3,992,688 of record NC_139409.1, on the reverse strand, counting down.
CTGTGGAGAATCACAGAATCATGAAGGTTGGAAAAGGCCACTGAGATCCACTCCACCATGCCCACTGACCATGTCCTTCAGTGCCACATCTCCACTGTTCTGGAATACCTCCAGGGACAGTGACTCCACCACCTCCCTGGGCAGCCTGTGCCAGTGCCAAACCACTCCTTCTGAGAAGTGCTTCCTAATAACCAACCTGACCATCTCGAGTCCATCTTGATGCCATCACCTCTCATCCTATCCTAGCTCTCACCTACCCCCCTTCCTGGTTCCAAAAATGATGGGGAATGGGGATCATTGCTTCCATACTCTCAACACCAAAACAGACCTGCAGCTGCCTGTCTTCCCCAGAATGGGGGCTCTCAGCTCCTCCTTCTTCCCACCAAAGAGTACTGGGGGAGAAGGGTGAGTCCCAACTTTCTTTTGCTTAAAGAAGGGGACCCTCATCTTCCCCTTCTCCCCAGCAAAGAGATGTGGGAGGCCCCTCAGCTCCGCCTTCTTCTCACCTCAAGGGGGGACACTCAGCTCCCCTCTTCACCCCCCTAAAATTCAGGCCTCCAGCTCCTTCCTTCCTTGTTCCAAAAGGGATGGGAAAGGGATATCCCTAATCGTAATACTTCTCACCACCAAAATAGCCAGAGAGGCCGCACAGCTCCCCCATAAACAGAGTCCCTCAGCATCCCCCCTTAACCCTCCAAGCTTCTTCCCCCTTACTGGAGTCCTCAGCTCCCCCCCTTCCTAGTTCCAAAAGGGATGGGGAGGAGGGAACCCTCCTCCCACACTTCTCAATGCCAAAATAGCTGAAGGGGAGCACTCAGCTCCCACCTTCTCCCCCTAAAATGGGGACACTCGTCTCCCTCACTCTCTCCCCAAAACGAGGGCTCTTAGTTGCCCTCTTTTTCCCCCCAGAATGGGGCCCTCGGCTCCTCCTTCTCTTCACTGAAAGGACCTGGGTGGGGGCCCTCAGCCCCCCTTTTCCTCCCGCAAAATGGGGGTTCTCTCCCCAAAACGGGGCGCTCAGCTCTCCCTTCTCCTCACCAAAGGGATTTGGGGTGGCCTCACCTCCTCCTTTCTCCTCCCTTAAGGGAGCAGCGAGGCTTTCATCTCTCCTCTTCCTCCCCAAACGGGGACCCCCAGCTCCCCCTGCTTCCCCCTCAGAGGAGCGCAGGGACCCCCGCACTCCTCCAACCCCACGCAAACCCCTCACCCCCCACCGGAGCTCCCCATGCCCACACCTTCAGGGTCACATCGCACAGCTTGCCCTGCCTCCGGATCTCGCCCATCACGCCGTAGCCGCGGCTGGGCAGGTCGCCAACCGAGAAATGCACCAGGTCCTCGGGGTCCAACTCGGGCTCGGCTGCGGCCGCCGCCTCCAGCATCGTCCCAACCGCCGCACCGCGCTTCCCTACCCAGCTCCTATCCGCTTCGCTTCGCCTCCCCCGCACGTTGATCCTTCCCGGCCGCCGTAGCGCGGCCTCGGCCCCGCGGGAGGAAACGCTCCGCCTCCTGCTTCCGCCTTGCTCGGCCACTTCCGGTGCGGCGGCCGGAAGTGCGTGTTGCCATGGGAACGCTGCACGCGGCTCCGCTCCGCCGTAGGGGTGTCGCTGCGGTTTGGCCTTGTTGAGGGGGTGCAGGTAGGTGCCGTGTCACCTCGTCCTCTGGGCCTTGCCCTGCTCCTCAAGGCCGTGTCCTGCTCACAGCTCTGTCACCCCCTCCTCAGGGCCACGTCTCATCCCCAAGGCCCTGTGACTTCCAATGGTCCGTGTCGTCTCCTTGCCCCGGCTATCTTAATGGCCGTGTCACCCCCTCCTCAGGGCCCCATCCACTTCCTCAGGGCCATATCGCCCTGTCAGTGCCCCGTCACCCTCTGAGTGAAAAATTTCCTAATATCTAATGTAATCTCTCCTCTTTTAGTTTAAAGTCTTTCCCGTGTCCTATCACTACCTATTCATGTAAAAACTTAGTCTCCTTCCTGCTTATAAACCCTCTTTGAGTACTAGAATGCAACGGTGAACTCTTCTCTTCAGGGAGCCTACATGAACAGGAGGGGAATCAACTCTTTGAAAGGATAGATAACTGTAGGATAAGGGGAAATGGTTTTAAGTTGAGGGAGGGAAGATTTAGGTTGGACATTGGGGAAGTTCTTTATTATGAGAGGTGCTGGAACAGCTGCCCAGAGAGGCTGTGGATGCCCCATCCCTAGAGGTGTTCAAGGCCAGGTTGGATGGGGCCCTGGGCAGCCTGGTCTGGTATTAAATGGGGATGTTGGTGGCCCTGCCTGTGGCAGGGGAATTGGAGCTTGATGATCCTTGAGGTCCCTTCCAACCCTGGCCATTCTGTGATTCTGTGATTCCGAGAGCCTTCTCTCCTCCAAACTGAACACTCCCAACTCTCATCCTGTCCCTGTAGGAGAGGTGAGCATCCCTATGCCCTGCTCTGGATGTGCTCCCACAGCTTCATCCCTGCTGTGCTGCTGTACATGCGGGGGCCCACGAGGCAGTCACAGAATCACAGAACAGAATATTTATACAGCCCCCTCTCCGTCCCCGCTGCCACCCCTCTGTTGATGCAGCCCAGGTTGCTGTTGGCCTCCCAGGCTGCAGGCTCACACTGCTGGCTCACGTGCAGTTTTTCGTCCATCAGTCCTTCTCCACAGTGCTGTTCTCAGTGAGTTCTTCCCCCAGTCTGTACTCACAGCTAGGACTGCCCCGACCCAACACCTTGCACTTGTTGAACCTCATGAAGTTGATGTGCATCCGCTTCTCAAGGCTGTGCAGGTCCCTCTGGATGGCATCCCTCCCTTCTTATTGCCTCAACCGCACCACTCAGCTTGGTATTGTCTGCAAACTTGCTGAGGGTTCACTCGATCCCATCATTTATGTAATTGACAAAGATGCTGAAGATGACCAATCCCAAGACAAAACCCCTGGGGGACACCACTTGTGACTGCCCTCCATCTGGAAATAGAGCTGTTGACCTTCTGGCAGCCCTTCTCCTTTGAGTATTTATTGTTCAAAGGGGGAGGGAGTTTAGAGTGGTGAAGCAGCCACAAACATGGCTAGCTGACCAACAAATTTGCAGTTTGCTTCATAGTGCTTCAATAAAAGTTCCTCTGCAGGCAAAAGCCAATTAAAAATCAGACTGGTTATTCCTAATGAGCTGCAGGATATTGTGTTTTTACTCTGTTGGCTAAGAGTATGCCAGAGAGCTGTTGGGCTGTTTCCTTCCCATCTTCCAAAGGAAGTAAATATTTCCAGGAGTAATGGCTTTCTCCAAACACTGAACAATAGGCACTGCATTGTTGCAGCAAGGAAAATTCCCCTCTTCTGAATCTGTTTTCTCCCTCTCTGGTTTACGTCGATCGCATCAACCCCATGCAATGCTACAGGTGTTGGTCAGGCAGTGGCACAGCTGCCCAGGGAGGTGGTGGGGTCACCATCCCTGGAGGTGTTCAACTGTGGAGATGTGGCATTGAGGGATGTGGTCAGAGAGCATTATTGGTGATGGGCTGGAGTTGAACTTGGTGATCTTAGTGGTCTTTTCCAACCTTCATGATTCTATACACAAGATTTTCACCATGAGTTGTCAGACATGTGTGTTTTTTCTGGAAACCTGAAGTCCAGGTGCTCGCTAGGAACTAAGAAATTCCATCTTGTGTTCCTGCACTGATTTTGGTCTGCAGAGCTAAGGGGAGGACAAGCTTGAGTTGCTGGATGTTAATAGGACTGATGCACAAGAGGAAACTGTGCTCAGTTCTCTGAACAGAACAATGCTGGAAGTAATTTCCTGCAATCGTTTGCCCACAGTTGCTCCTCATGAAGGATAGAAACTGCAGCTGAACATTTGTCAAGACTTTATTCTAGAGCTCTACTACTCTGTAGCTCCTTCTTTGGTAACCAATAATACTACCTTTCATTTTAGGGAAAGCAACACTTTTGATTATTCTTTTTTCTTCTCCTCTGTTCAGAATGCATGCAGCTGAAAAGAAAGTCCGTGCCTTCGTGCGAGTCAAGCCAACAGCTCATTTTGCTCAAGATGTGATCAAGTTTGGGCCAGACAACAAGGTAGATAGAAACGGATTGCAAGTGCAAAATGCTTGAAATTTGATTTCATTTTTTTCCCAAAGAAATTCTTCCATTCTGTGAAGTCATACATAATTTTTTGGCTAATTACCTCCTGAGTTTGCAAACGTGGCAGTGGTTTACATGCCTCCTGTGATACAATCACTGATAGAAACCCTGCAGAGGGCAGTGACTGATCCTTGAGGAGTGCCCTGTGGTAACCACCATTTCATCCTAAGAGGTTTCCCTACAGTGCAGTCTGTTTCTGGTCCCCATGTGCAAGTTCCTGCCTTTACCTTCCTTGTTAATACAAACCTTTGTTTGCTCAACTAAGGATTTCCCTGGCACCCCAATTCAGACACATCACTGAAAGATGAGCCTAGCCACATTTCCTTTTTTTTTTCTTCAGAATATCTATTACTAGAGTATGCCATAAGGGTCAGTAAAAAGACATTATTTGTGCTCTATTTTCTGCTCGCTTTCAGCTCTTCAGTGGGTGATATTTTTTGGACAATATCTCCTGAATCTTTTCATGGCTGTTGAAGTTACCTTTATTTCCTTTTTGGGTTTCAGAGCATAGATATATACATCAAAAAAGATGCCAAGAAGGGAGTTGTGAATAACAAACAGACTGACTGGTCCTTCAAACTGGATGGTGTCCTTCACAATACCTCCCAGGAACTGACGTATGAGACTGTAGCTAAGAAATTGGTGTCTGAAGCTTTAACTGGCTATAATGGTGATTTGCAGCTCTTTTTGTTATTTGGTGTGGTGTTTGAGAAATGCAGAGATTCCCTCCTGGGTTTATTCTTTTGCTTTGAATCTTTTTTAGGTACAATAATGTGCTATGGGCAAACAGGGGCTGGTAAAACTTACACAATGACGGGAGCAACTGCAGAGTACAAGCATCGAGGAATCATACCCCGAGCTGTCCAGCAGGTACAGAGTATCTGAATGGGGAAAGAGACTGAAAGAAATGCTAACAACTCACTTGTATCAATTATTGCTGATACTCATAGCAGTGCTTTAACACGGTGAATACGTTTCATTTGATCTCCACCACTCCTTTTTGCTTTGTTTTATCTCAACGATGATCATTAAGGAGAGAAAGGATCCCGTAAAACACTGTTACTTTGTACCTTCATTTTACTATGCTGTGACCTTATGCACTGATAATGGTGATATTTCAGAGCAGGATGGAGTGATAAATCAGTGTGGGGGTGTTATGGATATAGCCTGAAACAAAAATGGGAGGAATCATGTATGCTGTATTGTCATTTACAGAGGTTGTTCCTGTTTGATTCTTCTAGTTCACACAATGGGTTGCTTCCCAAATGTAGGAAGGTTTTCAGAAGTGTTGTTTTCAAGAACATTGTTCTGAGAAACTAAACTAAAGTCAATGAAAAATGTTGACTTACTCTGTCAGCCCTCGGGCAACCACAGTTCTGAATTAGCTCTGCACACAAAGATGAGCTTCTAGCTGTTCATAAAGCCATAAACAGCTTCTCTGTAAAGCCATAAATAGCTTATAGCTCTGTTTGTGAGCTAGCCCTGCCACTGACTACTTCTTCATCCTTGTACAGGTCTTCAAAGCAATCGCATGTTCTGTTGATTCATTCATCACCGTCCGGATATCCTACTTGGAAATCTACAACGAGACACTGTGTGACCTTCTGTCCACCATGACAAGCAGTGGGGCCAGTGACGTGCAGATGGCTGTAGTGGATTGCCCACAGGGTGTTTATGTGAAAGGCTTATCTATACATTCTGTTAGCGGCGAGGAGGATGCTCTCAATCTCCTTTTTGAGGCATGGAGCAACTAATGTTACGCTTCATCTGTTGGTTGTGTTTCTTGGCTTAGCTGAGGGAGGTCTGTGATGCAGGGGGTGGGTGGTCAGGACTGCTGGAGGGAGGTTCACAGAGTCACACAGAATCACAGAATGGCCAGGGTTGGAAGGGACCTCAAGGATCACGAAGCTCCAACCCCCTGCCACATCCAGGGCCACCAACCTCCCCATTCAATACCAGACCAGGCTGCCCATGGCCCCATCCAACCTGGCCTTGAACACCTCCAGAGATGGGGCAAAGGTTCAGCCCTTTCTGTTCTCTTACAAGGGGTAGAAGAACTGGTAACGCTTTGTAGTCCATGTTCTTGCAAGGAAAATGTCCCTTGTGCAGAGATTCTGAAAGATCTCTATAGAGGAACCCTGGTTTTAGTGTATTCCAGGGTAAGTCGAGTGCTGGAGGAAATATGTTAGAGGTGAGGCCATGAAAAGTAGCTTTGGAGATTTCAGGCAGCACCAAAATGGTTCAAGTAGCCAGAGACTGCCTCCATGTCATAAGACTTGTCTGCCAGTCACTTCTAGCCCTCACCAGATAGACTAGCAGTCCTATCAAGCAGTTGCAACATAATTTTCAGTGTTGTTTTTTTTTTTTCCTTTTCTGTAAGCATTATACAAACCTGTGGCTAGCATATATGTGGTTTTCTGTGACATTTAAAGCTTGGGGAGCTCTTTGGTTCTCATCAAGAAACTGAAACAGCGAAGGAGGTGTTGAGTCTCCACAAGGCTTACTGACTCTTCTTTACAAAGCCACACATCTGTGAACTAAGCCATAAAAGTGGAAATAGAGACAACGTGGTTTCTGGTAAAAGGCACAGTTACAGTGAACTGACCCTTAGCAATGTTGCAGAAATGCTTTCAGAAGCCTTTGAATAAGAAAGTGAAGCAAATACCAACTCTAACCAACTGAATATCAGTCTGCAGAACAAAGACTGAACCATTCCTATTTCTAATTTCCCTTTATTCTACTGGTGCAGAAGCTTGAAAATACCATCTTCAATTCTGCCTTCATTTGCAGGGTGAGACCAACAGAGTAATAGCAGAACACTCGCTGAATAAAAATTCATCCAGATCTCATTGCATCTTTACTATCTATATTGAGGTAAGAGCTCCAGCAGCTTTTTCTAGGGACTCTAATGGTTGAGGATCTTTACGTGTCTGGCTTTTGCTGTGTGTCAGTTTTGCCTGCTATTAAGTACACTTTATTTTCTTTTCTCCTTCAGTCTCGTGTCAGAGTTCTCTCAGATATCAGATGCATTAATTCTAAAATCAACTTAATAGATTTGGCAGGCTCCGAGAGACTGAGCAAGACCGGAGTAAGTAGTGGAAGAAATGTTTCAGTCCATGGTGGGCAGTCCAGTAATCAACAAGTTGGAGGTGAAATTGCAGGGCTTTCCACAACAGGATTCAGCCTGTAATCCAGGCTCTGTTAGTTTACCTGGTTTTTATCATTTCTCCACAAAGAGAAGTGCCAGAGCCATCAGCCCTAATAAGGAGCTCATGATTTTTCCTCTTCATTCCATCAGTGACAGTGCAAATCTGCAGCCTTGGGTCACAGCAGGCAAACTCTCAAAGCAGAAACTTTCTTAGAGCTCAGCAGCTGACCTCCACAGGTCCCATGTGATGTTCTGTATTGATCACAGTAGAAATCCCATGTTACAAATACATCCTTTCCCCACTGTGAAGGAAGCTAGCAGATCTGGTAGACTTGTAATGAAGTCTCTTTCAAACTGAAAGGAGTTCTACATCACAAATTGGGTCGATCTGAATGAGATCACCATCCTGTTCTGCAGTTCAAACAGAAACATCTGTGGTGGAAGCTTTCCCTTTTGCTCTCCCTTGCAGTCTGAAGGGCGGGTGCTGAAAGAAGCCGCGTACATCAACAGGTCTCTGTCATTCCTCGAGCAAATCATCATTGCCCTGGCTGACCCAAAGAGGGAGCACATCCCCTTCCGGCAGAGCAAGCTTACTCACGTTCTCAAGGACTCCTTAGGTAAGAGCTGTGGCTTACAACAGCCCCATATAGAATGCATAAAAAATAGTGTATCAATGAGCCTATCAGCGCTGACGGCTCTTCGACATAAACACATAAACTCAGAGGGATGTGTGAGGTATCACCAAGAGGTGATTCTATGGTTCTGTGAAGTCTTGCACTGCTCTTATAGGACGCAGTGGCAATGTCCTGTCAGATTATCCTGTACTAGCCAAGGGTTTTTAAAATCTCCTGCTCTGATTTATCCAGTTTCAAGCTTTTACAATTTGTATTCCCATTTTCTTACTGCACAATCAACAGGTAAAAAATACATTTCACCTTCACTTCTAAGTCATTCTGTGCCACTGTATCTGGAACTTTAGAGGGGCACTTACAAACCAGCTGTGGTCGTTGTTGCTTCTTTTATTTTCTACTCTCTATCAGCACGTGATGTATTATTTTCTATAAAAAAGGAAACAACAACAAAATTAAATTCTTTACTGCCTTTTTTTTTTTTTAATCTATCGTTCCAGGGGGAAAATGCAATACTGTCCTAGTGGCGAATATCTGTGGGGAAGCTCTGCACGTAGAAGAGACAGTAAGTTGAGCTTATTTCTGCAGAACTGAAGTATTTTTCACACTACTGTTGCAATTTTGTTGGCCATAAGTTAGAGAGTATCTTCTGGAGGGCTGTGGCAGGAGTCCCAGGGAAGCATCCTGTCTCACTCATCAGAAAACTTGGATAGCTCCTCTTGTCTCAATGGCTCAGAGAACAGATTGCTCTTGTCAATCTGCTTTGTGATGCAAACTGTGCAAATCAGCCTGAATTATGGCAGGTCCAAACAGCTAAAATCCAAGCACGCTGGGTGGTATTAATTTTTGTTGTTGGTTCAGCTCTGCAAATGTGTTTTGAATGGTATGTAACATCACAAGGTCAATGGAATGGCACCAGTTCATGTCAGAATTGAGCTGGCTTTGGGTTGGTTTTTTGGGATACTGGAACCAGGAGTAGCATCCTAGCAGTACGGCTTCTAAGCTGTGAAAGAATAAAATTGGCAAAAGCCTCACTGTGTGAAATGGATCATCCTAACCACATCTGTGACACAGAGAAGGGAATCACCTTTCTCTTTGCCAAGAGCCTTTTAAAGAGCAAAAAGGGTAAACAGTCACCTGCTGTGTGGCTGTGATCAAGGCAGAGTGCTGTTCATCTCCTTTTTGTGCTGTGGTACCTTCTAGAAACAAGGAAAATTACCCAGGAAATAGGAAGACTTTCTGGCTGCAGCTTGCAAGATACAACAATTACAGGAATTAAGCCTGAAAGGCTCTGATATATGTCTCAGGGATATTAGGATGTGCTATTTCAGTCAGAAATGAGATGGGGGATAATTCTGTTACACAAAGAACTGTCCACACACAAAACAGAAGAGACAAAACATCAGCTGAAGCTGGCTCATCACACAGCAGCCAATGAGCACTGGAAGACACGTTCCTGGAATCACAAACTCTGTAATGATGGATGGAGTTACATAGATTTTGCTTTGCTATGTACTGGGATCTGATACAATTCAATAATAACAGATTATGAACATTGTATCCTCACCAATATATCTTTCAGTTACTTAAAAAAAAACATGTTTTTCAGTTGTCTTCTCTTCGTTTTGCTACCAGAATGAAATGGATCACAACAGAGCCAGTCGTTAATGTGACATACGACTCAGAGGTACGTAGAGAAAGGCAATGGAAGGAGTTGTATTTTCTCATTTCATTAATATTTAGGATAATTACCTTAAGAACCTGAGAGAGATTTGGTAGTTTAATGAAATTCCACTCATCAGCCAGCCTGAGACTGACTGAATTCAGGTATATCAGAAAAAAAATAGGTTATTTTAAACTCCTGCCTCTATTAAAGTTAATGTTGGAACTCCTACAGAGTTCAGTAACGGTCAGAGTGGAGCACTGCATATTTCTTTGCTTTCAAGATAGTATTTCTGTGTCCTGAACCTGAGAACCCTCCAGCACCAGAGCAGGAAAGCAGCAATTTGATAAGCAGGTAGCCTTTTTCTTGATGGCTTGGGCTGCCTCTGCAGGCAGTACACCCAGGACACAACAGAAGCTGTCCTGTTGGAAGCCAATCAAAGGCAAAGTGTTTTTCAGACTATTTCACTGATGCAAACCTGACAGCCAACTCTGGGGGAGCTGGCACACAGCTGTGATGTTATATAGCAGTTCAGCTATATGCTGCTTTTCAGCAGGTTTTTTTTTTTCCCCCAGTAGCATTTGGTCATTTACTTACCCTTCTGTTTTCCTTCTAGGGAACAGTGAAGACTTTGGAGAAGGAGATCAGTCTTCTGAAGCAGGAGCTGGCCATGCATGACAGCTTGGTGAGAAACAGGCTGCACCACCATAGATGGACCTAATTAGGGCTTTGTCGTGATCATTGTTTTGCTGTGGAATCAGTCATTTAGTACCCAACATGACTGTATTCTTCTTTTTTAAGACTTGTGAAGCCTTCTTCTTGTTTGGTTAAAATCTGAAAGGGAATGCATTGCTTTCAGCATGCTTCCATGCCCATGTTCTGACAAGAAGTCACAATCAGAAATTAAACCCGAGGCTGCGATGGCAGAAGAGACCAGTGTCAGCCTGGCACTTGCTGAGATCTCTGTAATCCACTGACAGTTGTTTGCCTTTTGCCTTAGGTAAATCGTTCTTTGGTGACTTATGGCCCTCTGACTGATGTCCAGGTAGCAGAGATTAAATCTCAAATCCATGAATATCTACAAGGAAACATTGATGAAATTGATGTAAGTAGCTTTTTAAGTAGAAAAGGACTTATATACTGCTTCCATCCCATTTTATTCCAAGGCAGGAACAAAGAAAACCTCGGAAGAGGTTGTCTTTAACTTGAGAAATGCTACAAAATTGTGTGTATATATATTTGTCTTGTTAGGGTCTGTCTCTTTGTTTTCATAGACTTTTTGCTTTTTTGGAAACTTAATAATAACCCCTAGCAAAGTCATAGGCTGGGGGGAATGTGGCAGGAAAATGTCCTGAAAGAGAAGAAGCTGGGGGTGCTGATCAACTTGGTAGGTCAGGCTGATTGTTGGACTTGTTGATCTTGAAGGTCTTTTCCTTTTTCTGAACGATTCTATTATTCTGTGATTGTAAATGAAACAGCTTGAGATACTCCCTCTCATTTCATGTGAGCATTATCTTCTCTCAACATCTCTGTGTTCTCCCTCCAGCAGGCAGGAGTGGAGCAGAATAAAGGTTCATGTGAAGGTGTGTTTTACCTGGGCTGCAACATGTGATGTGGGTGGGCGTGGAGCAGGGAAGGCAGAGGACAAAGGAGTTTCACACAGGGAGTAATGTCTTTAATGGGACTAAAGAATCTTTTAGAGTGAGACTAAGGAGCATTTCACATTTGAGTCCAGAATCTTAGACCATGGCAGACCTGAGTGCAGATTCCTGCTAGCTACACACTCCCCATTACATGGCTGTTCATGCCTCTGTTCCTCTAAAACGAAGATAGTATGGTTCAATGACACTTATTTGATATCATGGCTAAGAGGGCTGGGGACAGTGCACAGTCCTGGACAGCAGTGAAAAGAGAAGTGACTTCATCATTTGCAGGGTGGGTCAGTAGGTGCCCTTTGTGCCATTTGTAAAATTGCTGTCAATAATTTGTTACCTTGCTGACTGTGCACCCCATGGAATTTATCACAATCTATCAGATTCCTCTCTCAGAGCAAGAAATGTATCCACCTCCAGCCAAGTACAGTATAAAGGTATCTCTCCTTCAGTGCTCATACCCACATATTGGAAAGCAGAGCCCTCACAAGCTGAAATATTTGAATTGGTACAGCTGATCACAGCATGGAGATGCTTACTTATGTTTTCATTGTATGCATCTTTTCCTCAGATAACAAACTTCAGGCAAGTCCAGGAGGTATTTAGGCAGTTCAAGCTGATTGTAAGGTAAGATGTTCAGGATTGATATATTTCACAGTAAGGTTTAGGAACCATATCAACTGGGATATCACACTTACTTAATGGGTGGAAATTAATTATGAAGTGTAGGGAATAACTTGTAACTGATAACAGCATTCTGGACTATTTCTGCCTGCTTTTGCTCAAGAAGACAGTTGCCTCTAACCTACCAGTGCTCGTAAGCCATGTGCAAGGGCTTCACACATTCACAGCAAATATTGAGGAGCACAATAAGAATGATGTGGCTATTTCCAAGGAAGTGTTCTCTGTCCATGTGGTGTGGAGGTGAGAAAGTGTGAAAGTGTCTGTTTGAAAGCGTTACTGGTGAGTGAGGAGAGATGTTCTTTTGGGCTGAATGAGGGAATGTAAATGGCAGGCTGGGAAAAATCCTGCAGATGAGGGCAAGCAGCTTCCATGTCATAAAACAGAAGAGAACAAAGAGGGATGAGGCTATTAGGGCAGCTAACCAACCATTCCATAACCAACCATGGTCTGGCTAGGCAGCAGATCACAGAGTCATTATTCCAACTTGGAAAGGACCCATAAGGATCATCGAGTCCAACTCCTAATTAGATTTTTCTACTATAAGAGAGACAGCAGGTCACTACTGCTGTAGAAAATCTGCCTGCTCTTGAGAAACTTGTCTTAACTCAGCTGTCTGTGGTATGTCATCAGACTAGGCAGTCTGGTTTTTCAGGGACCAAAGACCAAAGTGGTAACATTTCGACCGATTATTGTGTTTTTCTGAACTTCAGACTCCTTTTATTGTGCTGAAGCAGCAGGCTTTGAGTTTTGTTTTGTTTTTAACTTGCAGTTTTTAAGTCTTGATTAGTTAAATAATAATAATAATTAATCCCATGGACAGTGCTTCACCTGATCCTTTCAGTGAAAAAAAAATCACTGTTTGAAAACCTCCATGCTAGAGTAAGATTTTATATTTGAATGTCATGACTGAACAGATGTGATATTATTTCATTTAGACTATTAAAAGGTTGTGCTAAGTATTTAAGTATCCATGAAAAGTTATACAGTCTAAAAAAAGAAAAAAAAAGACAAGGAGAATGGGAACAGGTTACAACACTTAGAGGAAGAGCAGAAGGATCAAGACAGGGTGCTTGGAAATGAGATTACAGGTAAAATATATTTTATTTGGAAATGTGATATTAGGAGGTATTGCAGCTTTGGCATATGAAATAGTCCTTCAACACCATGGTAAGGGGCTGATGTTGTGGTTTTTTTTTTTCTTCCCAAAGACAACAGGAAGGTGAAGTGGAAACCAGATTACGAAGCAAGTACGTTCTGATAGACAAAAACGACTTTGCTACTATTGCTGCTGCTCAGAAGGTAATGGCTGGTGCTTAGGTCCTGCCCAAAACCCAACTCAGAATTTATCTTCTTTGCTTCTGAACCTTGAATTGCCTCAAGTTGAGAACTTCCTATTGAAATCTGAACTCAGAAACACTGGTGTGATGAGTGATCGGTGCACTGAGCAGAGATGGACCCATTAACAAAGTAGCATTCCTGTCAGCTGAGCATTTGGCCCATTATTTGAAGAGAATAATTTATAAGACAGGAATGAAGAAAGTCTAAGCTGATATAAGAAGGTGACCTCCCTGTCAGCCAGGCCCAGACCTGATGAGGCCCCTTTTAACCCTTATAATTTCTGGAGCAATGTAAGTATATCCTATGGAAACCATAAATGCAGCTGTAGACTCTGACCTATAGTTTTCATTACAAAATTCTTTCTCTCTGAAGTGGTTTCCTTGCCTTTCTTTCACCCAGTAATGCGGATAAAACAATCATTATCTGCTCTGCAGGGTCACCTACTTGTTCTGTGGTTTAACTGTAGATGCTCTGAATATTTGGAAGAAAAAGCCCAAGGGAAAATGCTAAGTATTTGCCTAACAGAAAAACACGTGGTCCCTAATGGGCCTATTCAAGTCTTTATTTAGAACTGGCAAACAAAGCCAAACCTTGAGATAAGTAGATTTTAACACTTAACATCTCCTCCTGTTCTATGATTGGGGCAATATGAGAGAAAGTATAAAAACTGTAATTCTCTGACACTAAATGAAGACTTCTGAGGCTGCTTTTCCATTGCACTGTTACTAATGCTGTTTGTGTTATGCTTTGGGATATGATCAGTAAAACACTATGAATGGTCTGAATTGTTCAGTATCTACAACTGTCTAAAGTTTTGGGGGAGGTTTATAGTAAAAACTTGAACTTATTTCCATGACATGAGACCCTCTAGGTATGTAAAACATTCAGCATGTGAATTTGTAGATAATTTTGGCTTTTAATTTGTACTTGATAGATGTTTCCCTTAAATACATAGTGAACAAAGATTTCCAGATTAGGTTCGACAGCAATATGAAGTCATTGTTGGGTATGGGCCAGATATCATGGCCTAGACAGCTGCAGAGCTATACCTCCTGGTCCATATTTTATTTCTTCCCATGTTCAGTTGGGTATAGTTGATGTGGATCACCATTTGTTGAAGAGACAAGATGTGGAGACCAAACCGACCCCAGTTTCACCCAACCCTGATGAGAAGAAGAAGAAATTCGGGACAAGCAGCGAGCAGTTCAAGTGAGTTCAGCAGCCAAACTACTCTCCTCATTTTTGTTTTTCTTTTGGACAACATGTTGTCACACATGGATGGAGGCAGAGAGGAAGCAAGAAAGGGAACAAGTCTGGTGATGACATCAGGAGACTCGTTAAACCTGAAGGTTATCTTTAAAGTGTTAGGTAGAATGAGATCTGCCAAGTGGAAAGAGGAGGGGGCGATGGACTGAGAAGCAGGTATGGAGTGAAACTGAGAAGAGGTTGTGAAGGGGAAGAGGGAACAGCAGAAAGAAAGATATTAGAATTTATAGAAGCGATGTCCCTGAGAGGGCAATTTCTGCAACTCCTTCTGTGGCTTGGTTCCTCCCTGACATTTCCTTTAAATCCTTGAGAAAACACCAAAATAAACCACCAAGGCTTCAGTAGCTGCGTGAAATGGGGGACCTCTCTGTGCAGTTCTTCTCTAGGAAGATGGAGTGAACACCTTCCTTGGTCTCTCTGAAGTCACACTGACTGTCCCAAGCAGACCAGGCTGGTATTTATGTAGGAGAGCTGAGAGAGGATAGCTTTTGAATTGGCAAACCTAACACCTACAGCATGCTTTGGTTCCAGTGCCCTCTTACAAAGAAATTAATCTGGTTCATCTTTTTCCCTCTGTCAGGAAGGAAGGAACTAAAAACTTCTTTTCTGGGAAAGACCTGGCTGCTCACTTACCATCAAAAAGTCAGGTAATAATTCCCAACAAGAATTTGGATGTGAAAGAGAAAGCAAGGAATGAGGATACAGCAAAAAATGATGCACAGCCCTCCAAGCCAGTCTCTGAGGAGATTTCCCAGCGGCCCAGGTAAGCCTCTCCTGTAAAGGGTGCTTAGCCTATTTGCCACAGGATGGTTTACACCAGAGTGGTGGCATTGTGTCCCCCAGTACAGCTACCTGCTTCAAAGTAAATGGGAGAATCAGAGATCTTCATTGCTTGGATGCAGAAGTACACAGTCACGTAGCAGTGTACCAAAGTATGCTGGTGGCTGTCATCTTCTCCATCTGCTTTGAGCTCTGTGCTGCACAGTTAATCTGTTAAGTGTGAGGTCTTGCTGACCAAGAGTCAGTTCCTGACTTAAATGCTGGCATGTTTTGTTGTTTTTTTTCCCTCCCTTTGGGTATTCTGGAATATACCTGCAGGTTTAACCTTCTGCTGCCAATGCTATGCCATTTCATTACATTTCCAGTTTGTCCCATGTAAAATCACAGTACTTTTCATCCCTGATCAGAGACACCTCATGACCAGCCACCAAACTCCAAGCACTCATGAAAAGAGGGCAATATCTTCATGAGGTCATGGCAGGAAGTTCCGTATCAGGGTGGAATTGTGGAGAACTGCCAGAAACACAACAATATGCCCACCATCTCCTTGCACAACAACAGAAATATAGCACTGGTTTGCATTTCTTTCTTGATGGTGTTGACGGGGTAAAATATGCACAGGGTACAGAGACCAAAGATGCTTTCTGTGAGGGTGTGCATGCAGCTGTTCAGCTCCCAGGAGCTCAGCCAGGACCCCACACAACCCAGCCTGCACATTACTTCTCCCATCTCCATCCATCTGCTGTTGCCAAGAGCTCCCAGCTAGCAATGCAGCTTTGAATTATTAGAAGCATCTCCATTGCCCTTGTGGAAGATGACTGCTTTTTTCTTGTTCCTGCAGCTGGGGAGAGCGTCTCAGGGTGAAGCTGTCCCAGGAGAATTTGCTCCTGAAGCACCTGTTATTGGAACAGGTTGTCCAAGGAGGTTGTGGATGCCCCTTTCCTGGATGCATTCAAGGCCAGGCTGGATGTGGCTCTGGGCAGCTTGGTCTCGTGTTGGCAACCCTGCACATAGCAGGGGAGTTAAAACTAGATGATCATTGTGGTTCTTTTCAACCCAAGCCATTCTATGGTTCTATTGTGTTCTTCCATGCCCTCTGCATGTATTTTAGTATTCTTCTGAAAACCGTGGCTGACAGGGAAGGCTGCTGCTCCAGCTGCATATGGCACAACCCCAAGTGTTGAATGGCTCAGCTCTGGAGATGAGCTGCCAAAACTGTAGTAGTCTGCCCAGTGGCCATTGTGCAGTGCTTTGCCAGCAGTTTGGCATGAAAACAGTCTCATGCAGCCTTTGAGATGCCTGAAAACGCCCTTAGGAGATCAACCCAAGAAAAGCAGTGGATGGTTTTGCTTTGACCAGTCTGAACTGAGGGACGTGAAGATTTTAAGCTCCTTTCTGCTATCAGACCCACCCCACTGACCAGAAACAACCAGCAGCACAGAGCAGCAGCATGCTGGAGCATGGTGTTCCTCCTGCAGTGCCAAGGGACTCATGACACGCTCTCCTTTTGCAGTGTGTGCTTTGTGTTGAAGTAAAAGGTGCTCTTTGTGCCTCAGAGCTATTTCAGAGAAAAGTTAGGACTGACAAATGCCACTTTGAATTCAGTCTTTCAAAATAGGCTGAGCTTAAAGGCCATGGGAGGCAGCAGCGTAGAGCAGCCAACTGTATGCAGCTCAAGGCTTTGCTTGGCAGACGTGGCCAGTCTGTGCTGTGAATCCAGCAAGAAAAGAACAAAAGCATTTCTGTTCAACAATAGGGAGGAACAGGATTAGTTGTTTTTTTCTGAAAATTCAAACGGTTAGAAATCCTCTTTCCAGGAAAGAATCAATTCTGAGACATCTGAGGAATGTGACCTCCATGGAAATAACTCTTGAGGGAATTATGTAGAGGGGACAGGAACGTGAAGGCTGACACAGACATGGTACCAATATGCAGCTGGCACAGTGGGGTCCTCAAAGGTCCCATTGAAATACCATCCACAAACCTCAGTGATGGCCACTCCCATGGTCTAACTGCAGGGCAGAACAGACTGACCTCCCCACAGCTCCATGTGTCTTCTTTGAATTCTGTTGCAGCTCCCCTCCATCCAGGGCAGTGGCATTTGAGCAATTTAAGGAGGAGTGTGGAAGTGAGATCAACCGGATCTTTAAAGAGAACAAAAGCATCCTCCTCGCCAGGAGGAAGAGAAGCAGCACGGTAGCCCGGAGGATCAACATCATCAAACAGGAAATGGAGGACATCAAAAAGGCTCTGGAGGCTCAGAGGCAGGAGCGGTCGCAGCAGGGTAAGTCACTGCATGGAGAATGGCCAGTAAGAACCTGGTAGGAGAGGGAGCTGCTGGTTTCAGAGCAGTTTCAGTGGTGGGACCACTACGCCCTGTTGCTGCTTGCCATCCTTTGTGCCTTAGCTCTGCAGCTGGTCTTGTGGCTTGCCACCTGATTCCTCCTGATTGGAGTCCTCAGCACTCCTCACTCTGTGCTTTGATGCTGACAAATGCAGGTCAGTACAGTGCAGAAGTCACAGAAACATTCCACAGAATGGCCAGGGCTGGAAGGGACCGCAAGGATCATGAAGCTCCAACCCTCCTGCCACATGCAGGGCCACCAACCTCCCCATTTAATACCAGACCAGGCTGCCCAGAGCCCCATCCAATCTGGCTTTAACACCTCCAAGGATGGGGCATCCACAGCCTCTCTGGGCAGCTGTTCCAGCACCTCACCACTCTCTCTGTAAAGAACTTCCCCCTTACATCCAACCTAAATCTTCCCTCCCTAAGTCATGGCTTGGCCTTACCATGGTGGAGATTTATTGCATCTCATATAATCATAGAACAATGGGGTTGGAAGAGACCTTAAAGCTCATCTAGTTCCACCTTGCTGCCATGGGCTGGTTGCCTCCACCAGCTCCACCAGGCTGCCCAGGGCTCCAGCCAACGTGGCCTTGAGCACCTCCAGGGATGGTGCATCCACAGCTTATCTGGGCAGCAGTGCCAGTGCCCTAAGTCTGAGTTCATCTAGATTAGTGTCTGGCTTATGGAAGTCAAAATCCCAAATTGCAAGGTGCTAGAGGAAAAAATGGGGGTAGGTTTCTGTATACTTTGCTGTGTTGAGATGTTTGTTAGGTAGAATATGCCTAGAAAGCTTGTCAGATTTTGTGCTCCCTGCAGCAGGGAAGGAATGAAAGAGAAAGGGAATAGTCAATAGCAAGAAGGCCCTGAACAGTGAGTGATGGCCCCTGCATTAGACTTCCTAATGCACAGCTGGCTTCCATTTCCCTTCCTGCAAAAGAGCTCTTCTGTCTGTGCTTTGTGAGCAGTCTCTTCCCATAGGATCTGACCCTGCACAACACAGAGCCCTTTTGGCTAAATGATGAGCAGTGTCAGCTTGAAGCTATATCAGAGTGAGTGTTTCTCTTTTCACAGACTCAATACTTTTTTGGAGCCTTTGCTCTTTATGAGGACATCACCAACTTGTGGGTTCTGGAAACTGCAAGAATAAACTGATCTGAGGGAAATTAAGAACTAAAGATGTTTATTCGAGGGAAGCAGCATTGGCTTAATGGTGTCCAAAGAGCTGATCAGCCCTTTGTCCCCAAAGGGGACACCACAGGAGCAGTGGTGAGGGGTTTGAGGGTTTTGGGGACAATCTTTGTTGTGAGAGCTCCCAGAGCCCTATGTGACAGCTCCCAGCAGGCTGCCAGGTCCAATCCATGCTCCTCACCTGCATCTCACAGGGACTGATGGCTGAGTGGGTTCAGGAGTTCAGGTATGATTTCTGCCCCACACCACTGCAGAGTTGTCTTTGTAGAAAGCACGTCTAAGGAAATATCAGTTGTGTGGTTAACCTCAGTATAACCGGGTAACTACCGTGTGGTTCAAAGCATAATGACTCTGCTTCGTCCCTCTCCACCCTCACAAGAAACCTTAATTTCCTTTTCTCACCCTCCAGGAGAGTACGTTGATGAGAAAGGACGCCTCATCATTGATGAGAAGGAGTTTTTACTCATCATGAAGTTGAAGGACCTGAAGGAAGAGTACAGATGCAGCTATGCTGAACTGCAGGACCTGAAGGCAGAAATCCAGTACTGCCAGCACCTGGTGGACCGGTGCCGGAACAAACTCATCTCAGGTACTGGCACACCAGGGCAGCTTCTGAGCAGCATCCAGCAGAGTTGGACTGCTCAAGAGCATCTCAGCACAAAGCAGGGGGTTGAAACTAGATGATCACTGTGGTCCTTTTCAACCCAGGCCATTCTATGACGACGATGATGATTTATTGCACATACAACAAGCCCCTGTCATTCTCTGTTGTGGTTTTTCTCATTGCCTTCCTGATTCGTTTTTTGTTGATGATTATTATGTTTTATCTTTTTATCTTTTTTTTTTATTATTATTTTTTTGCTATACCATTGGATTTCTGTAGATTCTCTTTCACAGATAATGACATACTGCTCCCTGGTCATGCCACTAGATGCATTCCTGTGGGGGTAAGAGCCAATAATAATGCTCTGGTCCTGGTTCTCACCTTTGATTTCTTTTAATATAGATGGTGGCTAAGGAACAACACCTGCCTTTGGCTCTGAGCTGCAGCTGTCTCCTCTGTACCCCTGGGAGATCAGCATTACTCAGATTTCAGCACTGCAGTAGGAAGCAGAGCTCAGTCATTTTAGCCTGTTCTTCACACGAGCACAGCCCTCGTGCTGATGAGTCACACCTCTGCTTTGCATGATCTGGGCAAATTTGTGGCGTGCTTCACTGCAGGCTGCTCAGTTTAAGTCTGCAGGACCCAGAGGGTGGTCCTGTTGTATGCCCACATTTATGCTTGTGATGGAAAACAGTAGGTGTACAAATGCCAGCATCCCAAACATTTGGATGCTGTGGACATAGCAACACTTCATTTCCTACAAACTTGCCTGAGCACAACTTGTATCCATCAGTGAATCCCACGTTGAAAGAATTGCATGGCTTGTTTTCCAGGAGGTACCCAGGGTCGAATAATAATTGTACAGTAAGTTTGCCACTGGTTTCTGTTGGACATGGGTTTGGTATTTTTGTGGTTCTCCAAATGATTGCTGTTTAAATGCTCAGGCATGGACCCACTCAGACAAATATCTGTGTCATCCCGGAGTGAAGAGGTCAGCTCAGAGCTGAAACCAGGGTGAAAAGCCAGCAGTGTTGCATCATGTCCACAGTGTCTGCACGGCAGGGTCTGTGTTTAATATTGCTAATTACTCCTGACTCCTGTGGCAAAGAGCAGTGGGTCGTACTGGGGGATGCTGCCTGTGCAGAAGCTGCTCCTGAAGTGGAGAAACGCGCCAAGGGAACAGAGCAGAATGCAGCTGTTTTGCTGGGAAATGCCCAGTGTTATAAAGACAACGTGCCCACTGCATGGCAGCACCTGTTGTGTGTTATCACTGGCTATTATGGGATGGAATTCGGCTATGCTTCCTTAGCATTTGGTTTTGAAATCTGACCCTCAAACGGCCTGACAACTCAAAATCGCCAGCTCCCTGCTCCCGAGCGGCTTGGGGAAGACGGCTGGGTGCAGGAGCAGTGCCACCTGGTGGGCCGCCTCTCTCAGAGGCTGTCCCCAGGGCCGTCAGGTCCTTGCCAGCTCACGAGCAGCAGCCTTTGCCAGCTGACAGTGCCCTGTTCTTATTAACGAGTTGTTCTAATAGGTTGAAATTTAGGAGATTTGGAGCACTGAGGTCCTGCCTGGCCCACGGGCAGTGAGCTGGAAGAAATCCACTCTTGTCTCTGCTCACTACAGCCCTGTTTCTTGCAACCCACTTTGCTTTGCAGAATTTGAGATCTGGTACAGTGAGTCCTTCCTCATCCCCACACATGTGCAGAATGCCCTGAAGCCCAGTGGTAACATCAGACCTGGAATGATTCCCATAAACAGAGTTATGTGCCTGGTGAGTTTTCCTGGCAGCTTTGCTCCTTCTTTCTACCCCCATGTTGTGTGGTAATGAGGGCGCAGCTAAGCCTGTGGGAGGAGGGCATGGCAGCTCTGCCCCTTTCTCTAAGCAGCGTGGCACTGAAATGCTATCTGACATGATGCAGAGAGCAGCTATCTGGAGGTGCTTCTTGCATTCCCGTCAGCTTTGCCACGAAGAGGCTAAAATAGGACAGAGTGATTGAAGCACCCAGTCATCTGCTGACTATCAGTAATCAGGCAAAGTGCCCAGAGGTGCAAGGGGTAGCGGGGAGGCTCGTTTCCAGACTGTATGATCTGTAATGTTTACAGCTAAACTATTGTGTTTCATGTTGTGGCAACTGGTACTTAGCTAGCCTTCTGCTTACAAACCAACTCTTTGGGGTATCCAACCTCTTCTGTCTCTTCTGCTTTTATTTACCAGACTTCTTCTTTGCATTATTCTCCTCTGAAGTTATTCCAGTCCTTCCTTGTTAAATGTCACACTTGAAACCTTAATGCTGTTTGATAGGAATGTGGTGGCAAGGCTTCCACCCTGACATGAGCAATGGGTTCATCTCACCCTGAATTAGTCCCTGTCTGCATCAGATCCCTTCTGGGCAGCTGTGTGGACATGTTGTAGGTCCATCTGTCCCAGGAGGAACAGGGGCACCTGTGGGCAGCTGGGAAGGACTGTAAATGGGGCATAACTGTGTGACCCCCTCCCTAAGTGCATGGCCTTATTTCTAGCCTGCCTGTCACTGGGGGCAAGGGTGGCTTTAGCTCCCAAGAAGGAAAACTGAAAATGACTTCTTTTGTCTCCATATGTCTGATTATTTTGACTGAAAATCTCAATGAAGCATTTTCTTTATTCTCTCCTAGAAAGGCATGCAAAGAGTTTTGAAGCTAATCATAGACAGATTCTTCCTATCCTACTGAAGTCGTTCCCTTGAGATTATGAATAACAAACATTATGTAAGGAAAAGATGTATAAGTTTGCTTTTAAACAGAATGCTATGATATACCAGCCTGGAAAACTGCAGATGCAAACTGTATGCAGAGAAGAGCCCAAAAAGCCCCAGCCAAGGGAAAAAAGCAACCCAAACCCCTTTGGATAATGTGTTGTGCCTCGTGAGGTCAGCAGGGAGACTGACTGCACTGCTCCAGGGTGCCACTCTTTGGGGAAAAGAGGAAATCCATCACCAGTCACTTTTACCAACCAGGGTTACTCAGTGTATTCACAAAAACTCCCTCAATGCTTTCCAGTCCTGGATTTGCTGTCATCACATCAATTAAAACCCAAAAGATGAATGAAACATGCCTTTTAGCAATGTTTTGCAGCTGTGTCAAGTTGATGATGTCACAGGCAGAAATCTTCACACAGAGGTTAAGCAATGTCCCTTGGAATGCTGTTCAGCACTGGTTTCTCTTTCTGCTTTCCCTGAGGGTCTGCTTTCCCTGAGAGCAGGTCACTGAGGTTCCCAGTTAGTGCCACTGGCAATGCTGGTATTTCTGTAAAGGTTTCCTTCCTCCTTTCAACCACTTTTTCCTTTTCCAGACTGATTCTCCTTTGCTCTCATCAGGGTACGTACCTTTTCCTCGTGCTTTGAGTCAGTTTGACCATTTACCTTTTATCACGCCACAAAGTCACTGTTACCTTCTGCAAGCTGCTCGTGATCAGAAAGTGACCAAGGAATCTGCCAGAGCGCTCCTCAAACATGGACACATTATGCACTGGCTGATACCTGATTCCATGATTCCGTAATTCTAAAACATTGTGCTTCCATTCCACCCGTGCTCTTCCTTGGTGCTCTCATGCCATCCAGAACGTTGCCTGGAGAGATGTGGGCATGGGACAGAACATGCAGCTCAGATGTTCTTTCTGCTGGGAGATTACCCTGCAGTGGAGACAGTCCCATGGGTAGATATAGCTGAGGAAACTCCCTCCAAGATTCTATGCTTGCAGATGGCCTTTGCATAAATTCCTGCCCAGATCTGATCAGCTCCCAAGGAAGGGAAAGGGGGCACCTACCACTCCCAGCCCACGTCCCGAGGCTTCTGAGAACCAGTGTTCAATACAACAAATGGAATCAGCCACAACGTGTGATTTTCACATGGCTCTGTCTTTCTGCTGGCAGGAGGAAGATGAGCAGGAAAGGTTCGAGCGGATGCAGGAGGCGATGCTGCCTGCTGGGCCAGATTCTGCCGCATTCTACAAGGCAAAAATGAAAACTGATCAAAAGGTGATGTCAGCTGGACACAGTTCCCTGTAACACTGTCAGTGTGTGTAGTGAGAGCGGCTCCGTGCCTCGCTGCAGGGCTCCTCTGGGCCTGGTGCAGTTTGGCCACAGCCCTTTGGACCATTCTGGATGGGTTCTCCAGCACAGCGAAGCTCCTTGAGATGTTCATTGCCACTGGCTGATGTACAGATCCCATCCTATTGCTAAAAAGCAATCCCAGCACTTTTCACCACTAATTCCCTCCT
Source organism: Meleagris gallopavo (assembly GCF_905368555.1). Lineage (NCBI taxonomy): Eukaryota > Metazoa > Chordata > Aves > Galliformes > Phasianidae > Meleagris > Meleagris gallopavo. Next base: position 3,968,998 of record NC_139409.1, on the reverse strand, counting down.
GGCAGAGGCTTACCATAAATTACCAGAGAGCCCATGAGCTTAGTGGAACTTCAGAAAGATTGTGTGTTAGAGCTGCACCGTTAAATCACTATGCATTTTTTAAGAGAACATCACAATACCAATGCCTCGGTTCTGGCAATGAGGAGAAGCTCCCAGGCTGAGTCCTAAGGGCTTCTTGTGCCCTCATTCAAGCTTGATGGCATTTGCCACCAGTAAAGCAATGATGCTGTGACGGAGCTGCACTCTCCATGGTTCGTATTTGGGCAGCCCTACTTGGGAAGGTTGGAAAGGATGTTTATTTTGGCAGGGAAAATGCTTTTACTGATGAGACTTCTGTCCTGAAAATAACTGTTTTTTTGTTTGTTTTCTGTTGCCAGCACACATACAACAGAACCATGTCGTCCCTCAAACTAATGCACAAGAAACCTGGGCACATCACAGCTGCAGGGAAGCACAGAGCCCTGCCATTTCTGCATGTCACATAGCAGATTGGGGCTCGCCTGGCATTCAGCAGAAGGGCGATGAGCAATGTCACTTTATTTTCACACCTGGTTTATCAAAAATAAACCGAAGGAAAAAAACAATAGCAAAGAAACAACTTGCTTTTGTGCAGCTAGAACAAGTTACTGGTAATCAGACCCAGAGCTTGGCCAGGATACAAGCCAGGGAGCTGAAACAGCAGTGCTTGTTTTTGTGGGTGTCCCTGCACCACGCAGTGTGGTGGCAGAGGAGTGTCATGGGCACCCTGCACTGCTCCTGCCTCCTTCATCCTGGGGACAGAGCCTCCCAGCCTTAGCATCAGGGCACGTATGTGCTGGCTCCATGCTCTCAGGGTGGATCCTGACAAGCAGTTGATGAGAGCCCTTGAACTGAAGCAGCCCCAGGGCTCCAGCAGCCTGCTCTGGAGATAGGTGCACACAAGGAAGCATTTCCACCAGTTGCTGAGCATTAGATCCAGCAGTGTTGGGTTACAGCAGCCTCCCCACCCCAGGACAAGAGAATTGGGCACTGTTTGCCCACTGCTCTCCAACAAGGCAGTTCTGCTCTGGGGTGAGATCACGGTGCCCAGCAAAACTGGAAAGCTCTGGTGAGCACTGTGCTGCTTTGCCAGGTTGCTGCCACCTCCCAGCACCAAGCAGAGCACACTGAGGGGCTGCTGAGTCCTCCAAGGGACATCCTTTGCTCTGCTGACCACATCCCACACAGAACCGTGGCTGGGAAGGGGAACCTCTCGTCCCCAGCCTGCTCTGGTTTGCATGGATGACCTGGATGCAGGACATCCTCACTGTAGTGCGATGCACTGCTGTAACTCTTCTTCCTTCCACCTGCTCCTTGCTGAAGCTTTGTGGGCTGCTGCATCTACCACGAGTTACAGCATCCTGAGCTGGGGGTTTTCACCTGAAACACTGGGAAAATTAATTAATCCAAGCTGTTTGCTTGGCTTTAATTCCTCGCAGTTTACTTTGTTGCTGTAATATCGCCTGCTCAGCCCAAGGGCTAGTGATAACAGTGTGTGTACATCAGCCTTTTCTTTTAATAATCAATTTCCAAAGGCTTATAAAGCAGCTGGAAGTTCAGCCCAGGCAGAATTTCCCAAGGAAATGAGCTCTCCCACAGGGAAAAATAACATAATCTCTGAAAGGGGCAAGAGCAGCTTTTAGCCATCCTGGGGTGTTCATGTGCTGGGCTGCTGTGTCTTGTGGAGCCAATATCCATGGGTGTGATGGATCCCTGGAGATCCTGCAGAGTGATTCTGGGGGTCCCAGTGATCCTGGGGTGCTGGTTGTTCCAGGGGTGCTTATGTCCCATATCCTTGGGTATGAGTGATCCCAGTGCTGATCCTAGGAAGTAGTCCACAGGGTTGCCAGTTGTTTTGGGGTCAGGGGGTGATCCTGGTATTTCTGATGATTCCAAAAGTCTTGGTTGTCCCAGGGGTGACAGTGTCCTGGTACTGATCCCAGGGGTCCCATTCATCCCACGGATCCCAGTACTGATCCCTGGGGTCTCAGAGCTGATCCTGGGGCTCCCACTGATCTCAAGTGTCTCAGTGGTGATCCTGGAGTTCCTGGTGATCCCAGGAGTGATGGAGTCCTGGTGCTGATCCTGGGGGTCTCAGTGATCCCAAAGGCCCCATTATCCTGTTGGGCACTGGTTGTCCCAGGCCCAAAGGGAAGCTGGTTGCTCTGTTGAGTCCCAGTTGTCCCATTGGGTCCTGGTAGTCACACTTGTCCCAGTAGGTTCTGGTTGCCTGGGTGGGGGGGTGGTTGTCCCATCGGGTCGTGGTTATCCCATTGGGTCTTGGTTGTCTCGTTAGGTCCTGGTTGTCCCATCGGGTCCTGGTTGTCCCGTTGGTACCAGTTGTCCTGGTTGCCCCGGGTGGGGGGGTGGTTGTCCCATTGGGTCCCGGTTGTCCCGTTGGTACCGGTTGTCCCACTGGTCCTGGTTGTCCCGTTGTGTCCCGGTTGTCCCGGTTGCCCGGGATGGGGGGTGGCTGGTGGTTGTCCCGCCGGGTCCCGCTCGTCCCGGTGGTGCCGTTTTGGATCCCGGCTGTCCCGGTGGGTCCCGTTGGATCCCGGCGCCGTTCCGCAGCCCCGTTCGGAAGCGGGGGGGGAGCGGGAGCGGCGGCGGCGGCGCGGACGTCGCGGCGGGGAGGAGCCGGGCCGGGCCGGGGCGGATCGGCGCTCGGCGGGCGGGCAGGGCACGGCGCGGCGCGGATGGCGGGGCCCCGCCGGCGGCCGCTGCAGCGCGGGGCCCCACGGAGGATGTGAGGCGGCGGCCGCGGAGCCGAGCCCCACCGGGCTCGGAGGGCGGAGAGGGGCTCCCGGCCCGGCCCTGCCCGCGGGAGGGGCCGCGCTGCCCTCCCGACCCCGCGACGTCGCCCGTCCCACCATGGGGGACTTCTACGACCCGGAGCACCCGACCCCGGAGTAAGCGCGGCCTGCGGCCTGCCGGGGCTCCGCGCCCCGCGGGGAGGCGGTAGGCCGCGCATCCCCGGCCTTGCGTGAGCGCCGCGGCCGGGCGCCGGCGAGGGGGAGGCCGGGCGGGGAGCGCGAGGCGGCGGGGCGGAACGGAGCGGCGGGAGGGAACGGGGACGGCGCGGCCTTGGCGGGGTGCGGGCGGCGGGGCCACGCGGCGGGGCCTGGGCCGAGGAGGCCGGGGCGGTGCGGTGCGGACGTGTCCCGGGCCTCCGGCGGGGCCTTCTGGTTGGTGTGCGGGTGTAACGGGGCCCGAGCTCTGCGCTTTTTGTCCCTTCAGCCCTCACCCCATTTCCTGACAGCAGGAAGAGGTCACCGAGCCGCGCTGGGAGGAGGAGGGGAGCTGCCTTGTGTCTGTGCATTCCCCACCGGGGAGCCGCTCCCCACGTCACGGTTTTATTGCTGCGTCCCACGGAGTGGTTCAGTACTTGGTAGCAGTGTCTCCTTTTTCCTTTTTTTTTTTCTTTCTTGTTTCTGAACGATATTTTTGCATTTTTTAGCCTTCTTCCTTGCAGGATCAGGGTGCTCCGTGCAAATGTGTTTGCAGCGGTGCTGATGGGTGCTTAGCTCCAGGCTGGAAGGAGGGGAGCACTCGGTACAGGCATCCTGTGCTGATGTGTAGAGCTGGGAATGGCACTGTGGGCAAGGACAGCAGAGCAAAAAGCCCGGGTGCCTGCCCACCTTGAGTGGCTGAGGGTCTCTTTGCGCTGAAATGATGCCCAGCTGAGCGATGCCCTCATTAGAGTCCCTTAAAATTAGGGAGAGCTGGGGGAGTTTGTCTTGGTTTGGGGTTGGATTCGCTAGTTCTGGTTCTTGGGGTTCTAGCAAGGCACAACTGTGAGGTGGGAGAAAAAATTCGCAGTGGGCACCGCAATCCTGTTCTGAATCATAGAATCACAGAATGGCCTGGGTTGAAAAGGACCACAATGCTCATCCAGTTCCAACCCCCTGCTGTGTGCAGGTCGCCAACCAGCAGCCCAGGCTGCCCAGAGCCACATCCAGCCTGGCCTTGAATGCCTGCAGGGATGGGGCATCCACAACCTCCTTGGGCAACCTGTTCCAGTGCCTCACCACCCTCTGGATCTATTTTGGCTGAAACAATGCCTGGCTGAGTGATGTCTGCATTTGAGTCAGCTAAAATTAGGGAGAGACAGAAGGTTTCATGTTGAGTTGGGGTTGGATTTTGCTGGCTGTGGTTCTTGGGGTTCTCCCATGACCGTGCACTGGGAGAAGAAGCAAGAAAGGAGGTGGGCACCACGCTTGTGGTTGTTGTGAGCTTTCCTGGTTCTTAGCAGCCCAGAGAGGTGCTCTTGCTTTCAAGTGGTCTACTATTAGGCAACGAATTTTAACTTTAGGTGTTTTGCATTTTGGAGTGCTTTAGAGTGAATGGAATGCTGTCCCCAGAGGCCGGAGAGACATGTGACGTTTGGTGTCAAACCAAGCGTAGTGCTGCAGGTCGGTTCTAGGACACCTTTGCTTCTCACCTAAAACCATCCCCGTGCATTGCAGATGTGGGCTGCTTGGAGAAGCCAGAGCCATTTGTTTAACAGCTTCTTTACAGAAGAGCTCCTCGTGGAACAAACTCAATGTGGAGGTTTTTGGGGTAATTATTCCGGGTTGAGACCTTGAAAGCCATCAGGAGGCGTTGGGGTGTTTGTACTTTGTGCTAGATGCATGAGGTGAAAGCTGCTGGGGTAGGAACTGGATGGCTGGCGAGGTGATGCGTTGAGTGCATGCTGATGGTGAGTGATGGAGTCTTGATGGTAGCAGTGAGGTTCTGGTCAGCTGGCACCGGGGCATTTGCTTGGCTAATGGGATCCGGGTTCATCATGAGCAGCTCTGGCAGCCCCTCGTGGGGTCAGGAATCATGGCATCTTAGAATCATGGAATGGTTTGGGTTGGAAGGGACCTAAAATATCATCCAGCTCCAACCCCCTGCTGTGCACTGGCTGCCCCCACCAGCTGAGGCTGCCCAGGACCCTGTCCAGCCTGACACTGCATACCTCCAGGGATGGAATGGGACACCACAGCTGTTTGGGCAGCATTGCCAGGGCCTCTCCCTGTTGCCCTGGTGCCAGAATTGACCATGTGGACATTGGTTGTGTTGGAGTGGTGTTGGGTGCACTGTTGGGTGCACAGCTGATCCAGAGATGGAAATTGGTCCCAGCATGCCATCAAAAAGCCAAGTGGAGAGAGACACTTTATGGGGCTGCTGTCGTGTGAGGTGATGTGAGTTACTCTCAGTCCTGTGGATGTCCTCACCGTGCTGCAGAGGTGTCACCCATCTCTTGTTTTCCTTTCTCCTACAGATAGGCATCACCAACTTGAAGTCAGCTCCTCTTAGGGTGATGCTGTCCTCAGCCACTGCAGGCAGACGCTGTGAGGCTGGTGGCACTTGGGGACAGAGGACACTAGTCCAGGTGGTTTGGCAGGGCCAGGGCTTGTTGTTTGCACACCGAAACGGTTTTATCAGTGTACCTGAAATGAATCCAAACAGTCTGAAATTTCAGGGTTTTATTGTGGCTGTTGCTATGTCACAGTTGCAGACGCTCAGGCCTTTGGCTGTTTGTGGGCAGAAAGAGCAGTGAGTGCTGATGCAGTGGCACAGGCTGCCCGTCCCTGGGGATGTTCCAGAACAGTGGGGATGTGGCACTGAGGGATGTGGTCAGTGGGCATGGTGAGGAACTGGTGATCTCGGAGGTCTTTTTCAACCTTAATGATTCTGTGATTCTAATTTGGGACTTGATTAGTTTGTGTTTTTTTGCTTCCCATAGGCAGTAGGGTTCTATTTTCTGCTTCTCTCTGGGGAGAACAGTCGGTGACCTCCGTACTCTCAGCGCTGGGCAGATGCTGCTGGCAGACAAATGGGGAAAATGTGGTTAAATATCCAAACCTAAGTCTTCAGGTGTGCTGTAATCCATCGGGAAGCTGATAGGGGAGCTGGGGGCTTGGGTTTACACCTGCATTTCCTGTATGGAGGAGACTAATGTTGGTCTCACAGGATAGAAAATTGAGAGTAGTGAAGGAGGAGCTTGGGTTTTGCTGTCTGGGTGTGGGAGAGAGTTTTTAAGTGATGCGCTTATGAATCAATGCATTATGTGTGAGTTTGAAAAGTCAGCTTATTTATGGAATAATGCTTTTTAAGTATTCAGATCTACCTGCCGAAAAGACAGCTGGTTGTGCATGTTGTGTGGCCCTGTGCTGTCTGTAGGGCTGCCTACGGGGCAGAGGGGACAGCAGGAGTGCCCATAGAGCGATAGAACCATACGGTCACACAGCATCTCGAGTTGGAAGGGGACCCACAGGATCACCAGACCCAGCTCGTGGCTCCATGCAGCACCACCCAATCCCTGTGTCTGAGAGTGTTGTCCCATTGCTCCCTGAGCTCCAGCAGGTCTGGGAATCGTAGAATCATAGAATGGCCTGGGTTGAAAGGGACCACAGTGACCGTCTAGTTTCAACCTGCCTGCTATGGGCAGGGTCGCCAACCTGTTGAGTTGATGCTGAGTTGCTGGGTTGAACGCGAGCCAGGAGGAACAGCACTGTCATTAGAGGTTATATGACCTAGATGTGTGATTTCTGAGGATCTTTTGGCTCTTGCCTTGTCTTTGTTCCTCAGGTGTAACTTCAGGGACAGTGAAAAAGAAAAACCACCAGCACGCTTTGGCTGTGGTCAGTTGAGGCTCCTGTGTTTTCAGCCAATTCAGATTCCTATAAACAGGAATAGTGTGTTTTGCCTGTGTGGAGTTGGCAGGATGAGCGTGCTGGAAATGCTCCTTTCCTGTGAGTTTCCAGGCTGTCTGTGTGAGGGCTGTGGGTGAGCAGTGCTGCTCAGGGACAGACCAGATGTGGATGAAGCTGCTCTGCATGGAGCAGTACGTGTGGATGAGATGGAGACCCACAGCCTCGGGATGTTCTGCTGCAAAGGTGTGAAACAGGGAGCAGCAGCAGCTGCAGGCTACCCAGCAGTACATCTCTATTTCAAAACAGTCCCGTGCACCTTTAGTCACCTGCACACGTGTGGATAATTAAATGCTCTTGAACTAGAATCTGAGCTCAGCTCCCATGCATACTGCAGCTAGGTGACAGCTCGGGGAGGAGACCCAGAACCCTGGTGTTGGATTGAGAAGACTTTCAGGTAGTTTGGTTGGCATAATTAATTTTTTTCTTTTTAATTCTTGCCCTGTGCAATTTAATATTTCCCTTGGAGCAGGTCAAAGAAAGCACGCTTAAAAATGGACATGTGACGTGGCTGTCACTGCAATGTCCTGTGTTGGAGAATGTTAGTGGAGTGCTAAATATATCATCCTTGTGCATGTGTTGGACAGAGACTGACTTTGGAATCATAGATTGGCTTGGGTTGGAAGGGACCCCAAGGATCATCAATTTCCAACCCCACTGCTGTGATTGGTGTCTTTAGTTATTTGTTTTATGCTGTCCCAAACACTCCTTTCTTTTCAGTTTTGTTGACCAGAAGGGTTGGTTTCTCTGAGAAGGAGCCTGGAGAAGACAGAAGTCTGGCTCTGTTCTTTCTGTCTGTTTGGTAGGATGCTTGCTGCAATGGATTGTGTGATTTTTTGCCTTCTGATGGTTCTTTGGCCTCTCCAGAAGGTGCCCCGTCCCTGCAGGTGCCTCTCACCACCAGGTTTTATTCTCTTGGGATCAATTGCAGGGCTCCAGCTCATGGTGAAAACTGTCCAGAGGGCAGAATCTGAGGATGAAGTGAAATAGAAACTGTAATAAAGAAGAAATTGATGGAAATAATAAAGTGAGAGGAGAAGGAGGAGGCAGCGGTAAGTCTGGGGAGAGGAGGGAGGAATAGCTGAGCTCTTCTGCAGCCACGTCCCTGCAAACCCTGCTGTGTGCAGTGGGTTCAGTGCCATTCCCAGGACTGCAAGCAGTTGATCTGTGGCTGTACTAAAGGGTTTTACAGCTCCTAAAGCACCGTGTGACTGCTGCATGAGTGCCTTCAGGTTTGAAATGCATCCGCAGACGTTTGCGTCTTCCTGGATTAATGGAAAGCCATTCTTTGTGCTTCTTCCTCTGCCAGGAGAACTTCAGAGCTGCATGTTTGGAGGTGGCTGGAGCAGCTCACTTCCAGCTTATGTTTCTATTGCCAGTTTCTGTTCTGAGGAGGATGCAGGTTATGTTTATCTGCTCTGGCTTGTGTTTGTCATCGCTACAGCAACCAGCTGTGATGCTGCTGGCAGTGGGAGCAGTTGGAGGGCTGCAGGTTATGGCCATACTTCCTTCTCTGTGCTGCACTCAGGTTATTCCCACCGGTTTGATTTACAGCCTTCAGTTCTTCAAGAGTTTGTTTTTCTTTTCTTTTGTTGAATTGGTGGCCCTTCCTAGAGCAGGAGAGTGGCTTTCAAGGTGTCTTTCGCTGCTGACTTAACCTGCTGGGCAGGTTTTGTCATTGACGATTAAGCTTCATCTATAATGGCATAGGAAATAAATATGGTAGGGATTCCAAGTTGGAGTGTCCACTTAAGCTTGTCTCATGTATGGCAGTATTTTAGCTATCACTGAAACAACAGGTTTTTTGGGCTGCGGGGCAAGAGATGTGATTTCTACCCTTTGGACCCCATGTGCAAACAGAAGACGTCGCTCAGGAGAGGCTCTCCATCTGGAGGGAGATGTGCTCAGTGTGTGATGGGATGGAGATTGGTGAAATGGAGAAGGGAGGGCTGGAACTGACGTGGCTTTCAGTGCAAGGAAAACGAGCAATGTGGGACACACAGTGTGGTAAGGGCTGACATTTTTCCTGCAGAACGCCATCACTGCTGAGGTTAGGGACACCTGCACGCTGGAAAGCACCTCCTCATCACATATGGTTCTGGTTTGAGGTGAGCACAGATGTTTTGCCAGGAGAGGAGGCTCATGCTGGTTCTGCTTTTGGATGTAAGGGAGCAATAAGATGATGTATTTCCACTCTGAAAATCACAGGTGGCATTTCTCTGCCTGCACCTGTGTGTTGGCAGCATTAATGTTTGCATCTGATGAAGTTCCACCAGGCAGGTTTGGTGCTAGGGGATCTGCCAGCACCATCAGCAGAGCCACAGCACAATCATTCTGCAGCACACACTCGAAAGAGGCAGAATTGCACCCAGAGTGTGCCTGCTGTGGCAGGATGGATTGCAGTGACATGCAGTTCAGATGTAGGTACTTCAGTTGCTGATGTGTGAGATGAAGCCTGGCCAAACTTAGCATGTGATGTCTCATTTGTGCTGAGCAGTTGAGCTTTCTCCTTTATTTCAGGCACCTCGGAGCTTTACCACCAGCTGGTCTGGGGAGTGGGACTTGCTGCAGGCTTTTGCAAGCACAGTCTGTGTGCCACCAGAGCTAGATATTTACCTGTGAGATATTTTTGGTGATAAAGACAGCCTGTTGCACCAGGCTCTGCTCGCCTCATGGCACTTGTGGCTATAGGATGCCGTGCTGGCAACCTCAGGTAGGGATAGGATGACTTCAGGTGGGGATGTGGTGACTGTAGATGGGAAGGATGGATGTACTGGCCCTGCTGAGCTCCCTGCAGGTGAAGTGCATGCATGGGAAGCAGCACCTGGATGCCTGCAAATAGCTCCTCGAGGTCTACGAGCCCTCCAGTGGGGGAAAGAAGAAGAGGAGGAGGAGGAGGAGCAGGAGCAGGGGTAGAAGCCCCTGCTGGCGGGGCTGCCCCAGAAGCCGGCCTTCTAGGGGAGGGGCCGCCTTTCCTTTTTGTTTTTTTTTCCCCCTTTTAGCACCCAGCCCTCATTGCAGTGAGGTGCAGTGGAGCTGCTCGGTCAGTGCTGAGCCCTGCCTGGTGCCCACGCTGCTGACTCTGCGATGCCAGCCGACAGTGCAGCCGGTAGCAGTGAGTGTAAGTGTGCACAGAAGTTTGAGCTTGGCTTATTTTTTTTAATTATTTTTTTAAATTTCAGGTTCCTCACCCTCCTCTGCTGCAGCAGGGCTCTCTAGGGAAGCTGTGGGGTTGAGTTTTGTGCTGATGGTGCTCAGGAGTGAGATGTAGTGACTTTATTTAAGCAGGATTTACACACTGCGGTTTATTTCCTATTATCTAGCATCTTTTAACTCAGTGAAAGCAGATCATTTCAGCACGTGCTTAGCCAGCCTTTCTATCCTGCCCAGCGCATGGCTCTCACTGGTTTCTTCTGTATTGTGAATGAAATCAGAGGGCACTTCTGTTGGCTTGCACTGGGGTGCTGAGGTGTTTGCTGCTTTTCTGGGTGGGATGCAGCTTAGGATCTCCGAGCTTTTACCCTCTGCTATGCGGGAGTGTTGGGGAGAGGTGTGCAACAGGAGCTCAGCTTCTGTGCTGGGGGAAGGAACGTGCTCCTGGTTGTGGCAGGGCAGTGAATCTGCCTGAGGGCTGGCAGAGAATGGCTGGGTGCTGGGGAGCGTGGGTGTGGGAGAGGTGGGATGGGGGCAAAGGAAACTTTGGCAGCCCTGGATGGACAGACCACCTGCTTGGAGGCAGCCCTGGATGGACAGACTTGCATCATGCTTGGTGAACAGACAGGCACTGTGCTTGGAGGACGGACTCACTGCCTGGGGACGCTCACGTTTTCGGAGTTAATTGCATCACTTTGGGAAAACGCAACTGCATGCTGAAAACATTGCCTTTCCTTGCAGCGTGTGCTACCTGCTAACTGTTCCAAGGAGGTGATTCTGCTTCAGGGATTATCTAACAGAGATCCCAGTTAGTTCTGCTGATGAGGATGCCAACTAAACGCTGCTAACAGATCCCTCTTTCCCTGCTCTGGGAGCAGGAGGCTTCTCAAGGACAGGTGCTCCCACATACTGCACAGATGCCTCATTTTAGGGTGAAGCTGTGGGCTCACACCCTCTTTTTGTGGCTGAGAGCAAAGCTTGCCCCTCAACACCTTACCCCATTGCCTCCCCACCCTTTTGTTGCCATCCACGTGGTGATTAACCCCTCCCTGTACACTGCTCTTGGTGATCCTTCAGACTGCTGCCAGGGAACAGCATCGCCTGTGATGATTGCCGTCACGGTGTAAAACTTTAACACTTGAATTCTTTAGGTGTATCCTGTGCTGAATGCAGTGGGCAGAGATGGGGCTGTGAGCTCAGTGGCTCCAGAGTGGATTTGGGGGCAGAAGCAGGAACCTAGGTTCTTTTATTAAGCTGGAGAATGCTGGGAATTGTTTTCTTCTCTGCTGGGTCTAATTCCTAAAGGAAAAGTTCATAGATTCTCTAAAACGTGCTGGCATTGCTAACACAGGAGGTGTTCAGGTTGGATATTAGGAACAATTTGTTCTCTGAAAGAGTGCTAGTGCATTGGTTCAGGCTGCCTGGGAAGGTGATGCAGTCGCCGTCCTTGAAGACCCGTGGAGATGTGGCACTGAGAGACACGATCAGTGGGCATGGTGGGGGTGGGCTGGGTTGGACTTGGGGGTCTCAGAGGTCTTTTCCCACCTTTATGATTCCGTCATACTGTGAGTGGGCACCTCCTGGACCTGCTTCTCTTTGGGCGACATGGAGGAGCTTCCATCATCTGTGTCATGTCTTTATGTTATGGGATTCTGGTGCACCTGGCCTGGTGAATTCTCGGTGATTTTTCATATTTCAGGACAGGAAAAGTGGTTCGTGCCCCCGACCACATGCAGCAGCATCCAAACAGAAAACAAGAGTACAAAACCGCAGAGTCACAGCATCGTGGAAGCAGTAAGAGCAGGGCTGGGGAGGCAGGGATGAGAGCAGGGGACAGGTCCATGCCTACAGCTGCACTGACCTCATTTTCTGCACGGATTGGCTTGGTTTCAAGCTTCTGTTCAAATAAAAGGTTTGATTTTTATTTTATTTTATTTTTTTTCCTTCCCTTCTGGATGTGCTTTAGCTGTTCCTCCAAGAGGTTTATTTGGAGGAAGGAGCTGGCTGTTAACTGCCTGCTTTTCTGCAGTCGGACGTTACCCAGTGGTGTAATATTAATGGAAGCAGGGACACGTGGGAACGAAAAGCGCAGTGCTACAAAAGAGCTGGCAGTAATTGAGCACCATATTTGTTTCAGTTAATGCAGAGACTGCTCCTAATTTGTCCTAGTTTTTAATCCCTAGCTGGATGTATTAGAGGTTAATAAACCAAGCGTGTGCTGATGCTTCAGACCTATAAGGTTTTATGGAACTATTTGAGTTCAGCTGTGCCAGCAGCAGTGTTGTGTCCTGTGCAGAGCTGTAGCTGTGGTTTGGCCTGGAGATTTCATCTTTGGCATCACCGTCCTGCTGGAATGAGGAGTTTCCAGGCAAGTTCTGGCCTCATTGTGCTGCCTGCACTGTTACCATACCTGGTGAGCAAGGATCTGGAGGCTACAATGGGATTTTGCATTTTGAGGCTGGGATTTTGCATTTTGAGACTGCAATTTAGGGGCTGCATTTCCTCCTGCTGAGTGCCCAGGTCGGGGATTTGGGTTTTGCATTTTATTTCCCTAAGAAAAGAAAGTAATTGTCAACCAGGTAGGCTTTGAGATGGCCCAGCGCTAACGCTTGCAAATGGACAGCCTGGAGCTACGGGTGCTGAGAGCACAGGGGGAGGCTTTTAGCTCTTCCAGGATGGTTAGCCCTGCAGATGCTTAGATAAAAAGAGCTTTAGACTGCCTATTTTCTGTCTTAAAAAATAAGAGAGAAAAAAGAAAAAGAAAAAAAAAAAGAAAAAAAGGGGCATGTGGGAGGTGAGGAAAAGTTTTGTCTTAACCCAGTGTTTGTCATGCAGAGTTCGTAACCCTGAGGGCATTTTATTTGTTTGCTTTTGTAGCATAGGAGGTCCTGCTGGGGGTTGCACCGCAAGGAGAGCAGTCTCATTCATAAAAGCCCATTCAGGCACCTCAGAGGTGCTGAACCTCAGAAGAAAAATACACCTTTATTTCTTATTGCTGTACTCAGGACAAACCAGAGATGTTGGACCAGAGGTGTTTTCCAACTTTAATGACTGTGGGAGTGGGTTCACAGCGGGACTTGGTGATCTTTGTGGTCTTTTCCAACTTGCATGATTGTATGATACTGTGATAAACCCTTGCGTATACCTTTATTTTCTATTCTCATGCCCAGGACAAGGTGCAGACCCTTGAGCATGATGTGGGGATTTGGGTTTTGCTTGCACTGTGCATTTGAGATGCTTGCAAACCCATCACTTATTGGTGGTCAATCAGGTGTAGCACAGTTACTCTTTGAAACTGCACTTTGGTTCCTGAGCAAGGAGTGACACGTTGCCTAATTTTGGAAATCTATTTATGTGTTTGATCCGGGGCAAAGGAAGAGGCAGGACATGGAAACGTGACCTGCAGCCTGCAGGGAGGGAGTGGTGCCTGAAATACTGCCCAGTGTTTGCACAGAACCCACCGCTGGTAACGTAATGCCTGCCCCACTCCTACGTGCTCTGTTCTCTCCTGAAACAAGCAGCTTCATTCATACAGCACCTCATTCTGCTTTGTCCTTCCTCCAGCTGTCTGCTGTCATCAGCTGGGCTTCTCTGGCCGAATTCTGGCTCTAAGACAGTAGCCTGTAGCTCTGCTCCATCTCAGTGCATCTCAGCGCTGCGCTCCCACCCTGCTGTCCCAAAGCAGTTGATGGGAGGGGAAGAGGCTGGATAGAGAGCTTCCTTCTCTCTGCAACACTGCTGCCTCTTCTGCAGTACTATCACAAGACAGAGGAAGAAATTTCTGCTTGAACTAAAAGCTCTGTGTCCTTGCCAGCGTCTTAATGCTGGTTTTGTGCAGTTTTCCAGCAAGAGGAGCAAAAATGGGTTGTTAATTCCTTTACCTTTGTCATAGAATCATAGAATGGCTTGGGTTGGAAGGGACCTCTGAGATGATTGAGTCCCAACCCCCTTGCCATAGGCAGTGTTGCCAGTCACTAGATCACACGCCAGGTCAGGCTGCCAGGGCGCCGTTCAGCCTGGCCTTCAGCACCTCCAGAGATGGGGCATCCACATCTTCTCTGGGATAGCAAATACTGAGCTCTGTTACCCATCTCCCAGCATATACCTGCTTTACATCTGTGGTTTAAGTGCAGAGAGTCATTTCTGCTTGCTCCTGAGCTGTGTCACAGTGCATTTGGTTACTGATGCAATGGAGATTTTCGTGTTGGATCCTGGCTGTGCTTGACCTCAGTGCTGTCCTCACCCTTCAACGCTCACATGTAACTCAGAATATATGAACATCAAGAGCAACGGTGTCCCAAAAGTCTTGATTGTAGAATCATAGAATGGCTTAGGTTGCAAGGGAACTTGGAAAGGCTTGGAAGGGTTTGGAAATTCCCACTTCAGCTCCTCTTTTCCTGTGATCCTAAAAACGAAGCCTTTGGGACACTAATTCACATCATTGTGCTGTTCTAAAAGGACTTCTGCCTTCTGCATTGCTCTGTGCTGAGTTCACAGTGTTCCCAACCCCACTAAATCATAGCTGTGCCCTTCGTGTTTCCCACAGCTCCTTTAAACTCACGGTTCGTGTTTCCTCAATAAAAAGCCCAGTTGCTGCTGCTGTAAGAATAATTTATTACCTATTACTAAGCTTTATCATTTGCACATGAGCTTGGTGATACTGCTGCTGGTGATAGGTCTTTGAGGAGGTTGCTCCTAATTCTGTTTGCTGATAATTGCTGAAATGGGGACATACCTGGTTGCTGCCGTGCTGTCGTTGCGTAGGGTCCCTGCAGGGCTGCACTAACCCAGAAATTGGTTCTTGCAGTAACTGATGCCTGAGAGCCAATCTGTGAGCCTTTCTGTGCAATAACTTGGACCGTGTCAGCGCAGCAATACCGAATTATGAGCCAGAAGCTCATTAAATTTAGCAAAGGTCCTGTTGAAAACTTCCTCTGTATTTGTAGGATATAGAGGGAAAAGGCTGCCTGTGTGCAAATAGAGAGGTTACAGTGTGCTTTTGAGGAGGAAATACCAAAGTCAGATGAGTTTTTATTATTAAGCCGTGTCAGTAACCACTGAGCAATGGGCAGGAAACTTTTGTATTGTTCCATGTAGTTTCCTTAAGGAAAAAATTCACTGATGCTCTCCAAGGCAGTGCCCAGCACCAGCTTATTGGGGAGAGGCTGAATGCCAAGGAGCTGTATTTGGGAATTCTGAGCAGTGTGGTACGTGTTAGCTGGGGCTGGTGGGCAGAGCAGCACAGCAGTAAGGTGTTCATTGGGCTGCTTGTCAAAGTGTTGGTGAACTTAGAAAGACAATGCAACAAACTATTTCCCACCTCCTAAGGAAAACACTAAACTCCACCTGGTTTTCCAGACTGATATCTGCATTATCTTTGCGACATCGCCTCTGTTGAAATGATTCCTGGCTGCCACGCCAGCCACCAGCATTGTGCTTGCCGTTTGCTCTCAGAGGGTTTGCAGAAGTGCCAGCACCCAGGGCTCTGAGCTTCTCACCACTGCTGTGTCCCTGTGCAGTGGGTGACAGCAGGACAGGTGACACCAGTGGCACGGGGCTACCTGTGCAGCCCTTTTTGCTTGCGGGTGTGTTCTTGTTTCTGCCTGATGTTTACGCCTTCTTTCTGTTTTCTTTTGCATGTTTTCTCGGCTGGATTGCAATAGAGAAGAAGAAAATGAGGTGAGTGAAATTTATTCCTTCTCCTGTTTTGCTCCTGAGATGTGTGTAGTTACCTTCACTAACGGATTTTATCTGGACCCAAGTCTCGAGAAGCTTTCGTGAGAAGCAGCACAAGGCATCTTCACATACAAATCCAGTGTTTTCCTGGGGTGTCCCAGGGGCAGCGATGAAGTCTGGAGGGAAAGGATCATGCCTGGCACTGCTGATGCAACTGCACACAGCTGATCAGGCGTAGGGATATTCTGCTTCCTGCACTGTGATAAAGCACATATTTAAGGATTTCATCTGGGGAAAAAATGAGTTTCGTTGTGTGTGGCCCAATTAATGTTAGGGGAAAGGAGAAAAACTCCAGGGATAGGAACACTTGCTAATACCCCAGTGAGTGACTGGCAGAATGGTGCTTCTGATAATTTTTGATGTGGTAGGACCATTTCTGCTCTGATTGAACTTACTGCGTGTGCTGCCACGGTGGTACGAAAGCTGCAGGAGTGTTCATTCATCTCTGCTGAAGGCTCAGAGTGAGCATCTGTTGCCTACCCTGAGCTGCACAACACTCACAGCAGCATTCCGTGGAGCGTTTGCTGCCTGTAAAACATTAAAGCAAGGAGAACTTTTCTACTGTTTCGCCAGTAATTACTCCCTGTTACATTTCAAAAGCTACCTGTGGGATATTTTTTAAATTTATGGAAGTTGTGGTTTTTCAACTTGGTGTTATTTAAGAAGAAATCCCTGGAAGGCTGAGCATGAGAGTGAAACATTTGTTCTGAAAGGCATCGTCCCTACTGAATAGATAAGAAAAGCAGAGGAATGGAAGTTTAGCAGCTCTTTCATCCCCTCCAGCCTTTGTTTTGTGTACAGGTGGATGTATCCAAACCCCATTATTCATCTGTAAGCTCAGATTTCAGCTCTGCTGCACTGAAAGCTGGGAAGTTTTTGATCAAAACACTGACATATTTTCGTAACTGTGGGTGATTTTGCATGCAAAATAATTTCACGGAAGTTTTAGTAAGAAAACTTGAGTGCTGATTTACTGGTTGGGGTAGAAAGGTTTGGATTTTCTGGCTGTAGGGGTAATAAGCAACAACTCACAAAATCATTGCCTCGTTATTTGGGAGCCTGTGCCCAGCATCTTATGGGAGGCTGGCCTCTAGCACTGAACATCTCAAAGCTCCTGCCACGTGGACAGAGCGCTTGGTTTTGTCCTTTGTGCTCCAGTGAATTTGTTCCTGTACATTTATGTGTTACACTGTTGTTAGGTTAAAAAAATGGATCACTTCTGAAAACAGAGTATTTTCAGCAGCCTTTCTATTGAGTATGGGACAGCGTTGGAGAAGAGATGGTCAGACGTGTGGACGTGTCCTGTCCTCAGGGTCACTATCTGGATGCCCTTTCAGCAATGGCAGTCACTTAAAAGCCCCCACAAAGTGGCACCCATTTAAAAGGAGTCAGAGTTTTGGAAAAAAATGCGGAAATAGCGTGGGGTGGGGTTTCTATTCTGCTGACATCTTACTTAATAATTTACCACGGTACCTTTAGCTTTAGCAACTCTGCATTGTTTTACAAGAGTTAAACGATAACAAAGTCCATAATACTTCAGAGTGGGTGCAGGAAACCACTGCTGCAGCCAAAGATGTGTTCATGCAATAGTTATGGAGTAGAACTTACTGTATACACTATTCAGACTGCTAGAATAGTCCTCATTGAGTTATGCTTCTTGCACAAAGTGTAATTACATTAATGCAATCTGGATTTATGGGGATAAGGAGTATCGACAGAAACACCCTTTCAACACAATGGGACAACATTCATCATTAGGGATTGTGCTATCGTTACGCTGCGGTAGATAGTGATAGAGTCTCTGCAGAGGCAAGCCCAGAGCTTAAAAACAATTGGGCACGTGCCAAGGCAAATAAACACACTGTGCTTTTTGCTCTGAAAGCTGCTAATCTCGGGCTTTGATAAATGCATTCTGAAAGGGAAGAAGTTCGCATGTTGAGAAGAGCTCTGTTGCTCTAGGTTTGCTCCATGCCCAAAGTGACATCTCAGTTGCAGGTGTCCTAGAGGAGGTGGCTTTCAGCTCAGTTGTGTCCCAGACTGCCAGGCTTGCTGGGAAAGACTCCTCAGCAGGACATCAGATCCCTTAGGTGAGATGCATATCTAAGGTGTTGGGGTTCATCAGCTCAGAGTCATGCGTGGCTGAGTGCTGATGGAAGTTCTGCTGGCAGTGATGTGAACTTGTTGTTAGCCTGGATGGGACTTAGGGCTGCAGCAGTAGGTCTCAGTGACCTGATTTGTTCTGGCACCAAATATACCCAGGTACAGTATCCTAGAGTGTGAGAACACACCTAAAGCTTAAAATTGCAGGATGTTTTGTAGCCAGAGACCGCAGAAACAGAACAAATAAAGTAGCGGTCTCTCTTCAATTAATTTTGTGCGTTGAACCCTATCGTTCTTTTTTTTTTTTTTTTCTTTTTTCATTCTTATTAAAGAAAAAAAAAACCAAACTTTGATTCTTTGAGTTTGGTTATTAATAAGTCAGTTAAAAAGCCTCAGCCTGAATCCTAAAGGAGGTCTCCCAAAAGGAGACTCGAAAGGAGCAGATAATTGATTTTGATTAAAAGAGAGGCAGGCTGTATGGCTGTGCTGTCCCAGACTTCAGCCCAGGATATCAATTTCTATTTTATCATCATAAAAAATTCACCAAGTGAAAGAAAACTGTTCAGTATTTGCGTAGAACAGAATTTAAAAATAAACATTTCCACTAATGGCATCTTTTTTTTTTTCTTTCTTTCTTTTTCCAGAGCAAGACTGAAACGGTGCAGAAAGCTGGCTTTATCAAAGGCCCAGTGTTCAAAGGTGTTGCTTCTAGTCGTTTTTTGCCCAAAGGCACCAAAACGAAGGTTAACCTTGAAGAGCAAGGAAGACAAAAGGTGTCTTTCAGCTTTAGCTTAACCAAGAAAACCTTACCGAACAGATTTCTGGCCGGTCTGGGAAACGAAAAACAAAATGAAACTCAGAACTCCCCAGCAGTACCCCTACAGACTGATTTTAACCCCAAAATTAAAATGGACCTTGGGGATGCTACTGGTTCAGCGGAGGAGTCTTCACCTCCAAAACCGAAGGTAGAACTGGGGAAAATCCATTTTAAGAAACATTTACTTAGTGTCACAACTAAACCCCTCCCACCAGCTGCAGCAGCAACTTTACTGCCGCCGCCACCGGCTCTGGCACCAGTAACAGAACCAGTGGCAGCGGCCGCGGACTTTCCATCAGCACCACCACCTCCACCAACAGCATCACCAGCAGCACCAATGCCTGTCCCCGCTGCAGCAGCCTTGCCACAGCTGCCCGTCACGCTCATGTCAACGCTGTTGCTGTCACCGCCTGCAGAAGCAGAAGTCCCGGCTTCGAAGGAGCTGTGCCACGCGGTCACTAAGGAGGCTCCTGAGCTGGACCTTAAGCAGGAGGTGGTATCGCACGGTTTGGAAGAACACGTAACTCAACACGTGGCCGAGCAGGTGGAAGTGACTCCACAGAAGGAAGATTCCCATATTGGGAAAGATGATGAGGTTTCAGAAAGCTCTAAGGGTGCTTCTTTGTGCTCTAGGAAACAGGGCTCCAAAAGGAAGTTCTCCCAGTCCGATGGCACGTTGCTGGGCTCTGAGTCTGATGAAGATTCCGTGAGGACTTCTTCCAGCCAGCGCTCGCATGAGCAGAAGATATCCAGTGCAGAAAAGGAGAGGGATCCCAGGAAAAGCTCTTCCTCTCTCAGAGGAGAAGAACTGAAATCCTCCTCACGCTCCAGATCGGATAGAGATGAAAAGTATTCTAGCTATTCAAAATCGGAACGAGATTCGCGGTATGCATCCTCCCGATCCCGGTCAGACAGAGAAAGAAGGCGAAGCCGGTCCCATTCTCGGTCCCGGTCGGATCGGAGCTCCCGAACCAGCTCTTCCTACTCGAGGTCGGAGCGCTCACATTACTACGAATCAGACCGCAGGTATCACCGGAGCTCCCCGTACAGAGAGAGGACAAGATACTCCCGCTCGTACGCAGACTCCAGGGGGAGGGAGAGTTCTGATTCGGAAGATGAGTACAGAAGGACGCATTCCAGATCCAGTGACTCGAGGCGGACGTCGTCCCACTCCTCCTCGTACAGAGAGTCAAGGACTTCTTACTCTAAGTCAGACAGGGACAGCAAAGTAGAGTCATCTCATGCTGACATGGAGAGGAGAGGAAAGTCTTCTTCAAAAGCTGATAGAGATTCAAAACGGACTTCAGAAAGTGAAGTAACCAAAAGGTGCTCTCCCCTTAACGAGCTCGGGTATCGAAAGGGGACTTCCCATTCTAAGCCTGACAGTAATGTGAATTCTTCCCGTTATAAGTCCACCCCTTCAAAGACCCCTGCACCAAAGCCTGATAAATTTAAAAGTTCTTTCTGTTGTACAGAATCAGTTGAAGAAATAAAACAGCAGTCTAATTCTCTAGATTTAGAGACCTCTTGTTTAAAAAGCAATGAGATCAGAGTGTCCATTGCAAAAAGATTTGAAAGGGAAAAGACGCTTTCTCCATTAAATCAGTTAAATGATTCCCCCACTTTTAAAAAGACAGATGAATCAAAAGCTGCTTTTCCTCACTCAGGGTCTGAGGAACTTGCAGGCAATGAATGCCGTGACAGTGTTAAGGAACAAGAGACTTTAGTAAGGGTAAAGCACGAGCAATTGAGAACATGTTTCCCTATAGAAATGAATATAAATGGGTCCCCAGAGGGTAGCTCTGATGATCTGGCAGCTCCCAGTGCCTCCAAAGCAGAGGATGTCGCAGTATCTTCTGATGATAGTTTGTGTAGGTTGGAAGCATCACACATTGGAAGGACGAGTAACTCGTATCCACTGCCCTCGAATGGATTTGAGAGCACGTACATCCCTAAAGAGCACGAGCCCGACGATTCTCACATACAGTCCAGCGAGTGTAGCAGCCTGTTCAGGGAGGAAGAGGCTCTGGTCCTGGAGCAGCAAAGTGAAGCTATGCCTTCACCAGTTGTGAATGTAGACCATTCCAAAATTGCAGTGAAGAAGCTGGATGATCAGGCAGCTCCCTGTGACAAAACCAAAGAACCAGTTTTTTGCTACGTTTCAGATGATGCCGCTCCTTCTTTGCATCATTCAGAAGTTGAAATCGAAGTTGAACCAGCAGATGTGAAAGTGACTTCCGAGGCATTTCTGGACTTGCACGTTGAACCGCAGACGGTGACGTGCGACTATGAAAGCACAGAGGATCCGAATTCAAAGTCTGCATGTGAAGAGGAGCAGTATCACATTAACCCACCCCATCAAGCTGGCCTAGCTGTGGATAGTTCAAGCAGGGATTCTGCCCAGGACTGCTGTTCACCTGGAATCAGGCAGGACTGTCCTGTGGTTACTCAGCATCTGGAGGAAAATATTCCCTCCGAGGGGGACAGGGCCCCGCCGAGCTGCTCGGGCACTGGGGAGGTGCTCGAGTTGGATGCTCGGCACGTTGACCTGAACTCAACACAGTCACTCAAGGATGAGCATTCCTATTATTCCCAAGTGCCACTGGAACGCTGCACCAGAGAGGAGGCAGTGGAAGAAATGGCCGTTACTACGGAGAGAGTTGGTCCTGATGATCTGAAAGAGCAAAGCCAGGGAACGTCTGCCGAGGATGACGGAGGGAATGAGCCCTTGGTGGCTTCAGCTTTTCCAGACGCTTCGTTTCCATCTTGTGATGTTGTGGTGGCTGCGGAAGAACCAGAAGCCGTAACGCAAACCCCAACGTGTGACAGCAGTGGTGGTACCTCCGAATTCGCTCCCGCTCCCCATGATGACTATTCTGACACGGCTGAAAGCGACAGCGAGCCGGGCAGCGATGACAGTGAGACAGAGGATTCTGATTCGGATGATGGCGTGCCACGGAAGCGGCTGCAATCCGTTGTGGTTGTCCCGAAGAACTCGAGCATTGCGATGGAGGACAGCAGCCCCTGCTCCTCGCGGAGCAGCCAGGGCACGCGGCACTACTCTGACCATTGGGATGACGAGAGGCCAGAACCAAGCAGGCCCTACTATGAGGAGAGGCCAGAGGCTACGGCGAGTAACAACGGGCCCCAGGCTGAGAGCAGGTGCTCTCCGAGAGGGATGGACAAGAGTCCGGCCTCGTCTACTGAGCTCAGCAGGAAAGATGGCGAAGAGCCGCGGGCAGACGTCTGCCAGCCGCAGAGCGATGGCGTGGACAGCACGAGCCAGGCAGACCTGGCGGTGGATTCTCAAGGCAAACCCAACCCAGATGAGAGAACGCTTAATGAGCTGATGTCCATCAGTAGGCCGCTTGGCCGGCAGGAGGAGCAGCCATTTTGTGTGCCTGAGAGCTTTGAGGGCACCGATGAGTCTTGCCATCAGATGAGCTTTTCTAAGCCAGACAGCTGGCAGGGGAGTGGGGGTCTCCATCAGTCTGGCCTTGGAGACTGCTCCAGGGAGGACGGTTTTCATCCACGGGAGGGTATGGGTGGCGTGAGCTGGGAGTTGCAGGCAGAGAAGCCCAGCAGCACCTATCAGCAGCCGGATAGCAGCTTCGGGGTCTATTCGGGCTACGTGTACCAGCCAGGCACAGGAGCCTACAGCAGTTCTCAGAACTGCTGGCAGGGCAATGGCTACTGGGATGTGAGGTCTGCTGGCCGGCCTGCTGGAGGCAGCTATGAACGAGTTCAAGGACAAGTGCCGGATTCTCTAACGGAGGATCACGAGGAGTACGAGGATGACCGCTGGGATGATGAGTGCAAGGCTGGCTTCCCCAGCCCCTCCAGTAAGTTCCACACTCCCGAGCAGAAAGAGACAGGCTCCGTGCAAGCCCATGAGATCAGCAGCAACTCGAGCAAGGAGCCGGTGTCTGGTGCTGAGAAAAAAGAGGAGGTGAAGTCTTTGGAAAAGAACGATGTGAAGGAGCGAGGCCCTCCCAAAAAACGACGGCAGGAGCTGGAGAGTGACTCCGAGAGCGATGTGGACTCGAGGGAGAGAAAAAAGGTGAAGGTGGAGGGTGAGCAGGAGGTGGCACCGCAGGACTCCTCCATGGTCGGCCGCCCGTGCATCATGGACGACTTCCGCGACCCGCAGCGCTGGAAGGAGTTTGCCAAGCAGGGGAAAATGCCCTGTTACTTCGACCTCATTGAGGAAAATGTGTACTTGACAGAAAGGTAACTTGAGATTTTTTAATTTTTTTTTTTATTTTTTGCATATAACTTGTTCTAGATTACAGCTTCTGTTAGATTCTGTGACAGCTTTCTTAAGGCCATACTAGCAGCTGGTACAGCAGGGAAGAGGCATGTCACATTTTCTGCATCTCAGTACTGCTCTTAGAGGACAAGATGCTGTACCAGAGCTGTAACTACGCTGGATCTTCTCCCAGTGATGGGCCCAGAGAGGTGCTGGGGATGGGAGAGTACAGGAGAAGAATCACTTGTAAACTGTGTATCTTATTCCATGTGGCATCCCCTGTAGCTCATGTGATGAGGGTTGCAGGAGGGATTTGCTCACCTGAGATTCCTGCCATCAGCACTGAGTAAACACTTTGTTCTTGTATCCGTGGTAGTTTGCAGAAGTGATTTTCTTCCAATTTTTTCTTCCTTTTTTTTTTCTTTTTGCTGCTCTCTCTGCTCTCTCATTCTTGTGAGCATGGTGAGACCACGTTAGAGCCCAGAGCAGTGTATAGAAGCATCATCTCTGGGCTTGTCCACATCTGTTCAGTGTCCCCAAAGGGAAGTCAGAACGTGGGAAAAGTTTTGGATATGTATTTTGGATATGTGCCTTTCCAAAAGCTTTGGGTAATTGCATGTAATTGTTTGTCATCTCAGACAAGTTAGTTCAACTCTAACAGCTGTGATTTAAATTAGCAAAGGGTAATGATTGTAGGTTATCCTTTAGTGGGAGTATTGACCAGGATGGGGACCTTTGAAAGAAAAGTCTTATTTCAGAGCTTTGGGGTTATTCAAGAGGAGCATTGCCTCAGAGCTCAACAACCTCCACCTGTGCCAAAAAATACTCCTTCTGGATTTAGAATGTAGGTAAGAGTCCTTAACGAGTCTGTAACCAAGTCTTATTCTTCGTGCAGCCCTTCTAATAATTTATGCCCATTTAAAACCTTTGCATTTTTAAAATCATCTTGACAGTAAAACAGATTCAATTAGCTAAACCGTTCACTTTGCTGTATTAAAATTCATCTGTTTTGAAATGATATGTGTGCTCTCTAGTGGTTTATATGTTAAAATTATAGAATACAGATTTTCTCCTGGCTTTGTATCAGTGAAACCAAAGAGAGCATTATAGAAGGCTGAAAGGGAGCTCTTGGAGATTGTCTTCATGGCATTATTTATGCTAATAGAATATAGTATTTCAAGAGAGGCTAATCAGAGCCTCCTATCTTTCTAATATAAACCTTATAATTTGTCCCATGTGGTGAGAAATCTAGCTGTAAAAATCAAGAGTGGCTTCCCTGGAGTTTGGCTTTTTCTCTTGTAAGTCAAAATAAAGGGTTTTTAGTCCGGCTTCTGTGTGTGGGTGTGTCTATATACACATCTACGTTGATAGTAAAACTGAATTGTGTACATTAAGGATAAGTAAAAGCTAAATATCCGGGGATGTCTTTCTGAGAAAGCCATCACCTCGTGCTTCAAGTAGTGGCCGTAGTTATCCAGAGGTTCTTTGTGGTTGTCCAAAGGTAGTCCATGTGTCCAGTTTCTAAAGGATAAGTTAATTTCCTCCAGTAACAATTGATAAAAGATTAATTTCTCTACCTGAATAATGTCTTAACTCTTTGTCAATGACCTGTCTTCAACAGAAAGAAGAGCAAATCCCACCGGGATATTAAGCGAATGCTGTGTGAATGCCCTCCTCTCTCCAAGGAAGAACGAGCTCAGGGGGAGGTTGCTTGTGGAGAAGACTGCCTGAACCGCCTGCTCATGATCGAGTGGTGAGTTGGCCAGAGTTGGCCCCTGTTGACCATGAGATGACATGGGAGCACCTGGAGGAATTCACACCTTTCTGGTTGCTGGCTACAAGCTGTCGTCGTGCTCCTGTTTTCACTGACTAGTGTGGATTCAGCTTCAGAGCCTACAGAGAGCATTTAAATCTGACCTTAGGTCTTCCAAACCAAGTATTTTTCTTAGTGCTCTCTTGTAAAACTGACTGCCAGGGCCTGGAGTCCTCTGCTCCTGGGGCTTAATTCGACTTTGGTGTAAGCATGGCTGATGGCAGAGTGTCAGAAATGCAAATACTGCTCTCTGTGAGTTACTAATTTTCTTTCGTTTTTCCTTGTGCATCTGTGCTCTCCCCGGGGCCATCCAGGCCACTGCTATCATCTTATTTCCCCTCCTGGTTGGGATTGGAAGGCCAAGGGAGCTATTGCCACATGAGGAGGAGGCAGGGACTGCGTGCCTGGGGCTGTAGGCACAACGTGCAGGTCATAAAGCTGGGTGGAACGGTAGAAGTTACCTGCCAGAAGCCCTGCCCTTAGCTAATTTAGCCCAGGTACAATGAAACGGGAGATCTTGAGATGAGAACTCATGGAAATATGGAGAGAATTGGCTAGTTCAGCCCACTTGGATTATACAACATACAAGTGCAGTAGCATTTGCATTGGAAATGTTTTTATCTTCTTTCCAGAAATAGTCTGCATTTACATGTTGACAGTCAGATGGTTATACTTTTTATAGCAAAACACATTTGAAAGTTTTACACTGAGTTTATTATGGTTACGTGGCATCTCCTTCCCATCTGAGCTGTTTCTGTTGCTGATGTTGTCATGATGAGAATTGAGTTGTTCCATTTCCTTCTCCTAGTTCTTCCAGGTGCCCAAATGGTGACTTCTGTTCCAACCGACGCTTCCAGAAGAAGCAGCACGCAGATGTTGAAGTAATCCTTACTGAGAAGAAAGGTTGGGGACTCAGAGCTGCCAAAGATCTCCCATCGTAAGCTTTTGCTCTTTGGATGATGTAGTTGTGCTATTTCCTTCCCTCGTGCATGGAAAGTTGCTGACATTATCTTAGTTGCACTGATGTTAGTAGATGTGCTGAATTCCTTCCAGTTTTACATGCTGCCCTTGTGCTCTGTCTTAGTTACCTGCACATGTATGTCCTAACTGAGCATTGCATCACCCACTCTGGTTTTACTCTCTTCCACCAAAGTTTAGTAGAGTTCTCAGTAGGGTTTTTGGCAGGTTTGCTTCTACCTTCCTCTTGTGTTTAGTGTGTTCCCTTCTCTCCTGCTTAAGAGGAGCATGCTCTCTTTGCATCCATTTTCTTCACCACCTCTAAGCTTACCCTCTTCTTGAGTCTTCTTCCTTCCATGTTGGACTACATGGAGAACCCATGGGGCCTTTTCCTCCCTTGTTAGTCTGTGCTCAGCTAACTGCTGTACTTCTGAGTGCTTGTTTTACCCTGGTGATGCTTACAGTTCCAACTCTGGTTTTGACTTGTCTATATTTAGCTAAACCCGGATGTTAACTTGCACACCATGGCTGGGTGCATGCTGTTACGTAGTGTCTGACACAAAAAAACTACCAGGGCCTGAACACCAAAGTTGCAGTGTGGATGAACCCATCTGCCTCCTCCTAGGCTGGCAGCAGAATGGATGCCAGTATTTTTGGAATTCCAGTTCTGTTCTGAACCTGGCACACTCCAAAGCTAAGTGGGAGGAAGCATAGTGCCAGGTCCATTTTACTGTGCAGCTGTGGTGCAGGGAGCAGGCATGGGGCACAAGTAGGACAGACCAAGGAGGTGCTGTGAGCCTTCTGCCATGGTGCCTTCTTATCATCACAGCAGTAAAAAGAGCTTTGAGTAAGGCCTCGAGAGGCAGAACAGCAGTGTGTATGTCTGAGCCTGGATACACTCCTGAATTGTCACAGGGCATGCAGAAATCAGATGTGAAGCTCAGCAGATGAGTAACAAAAGGCTTTGTAGGACAACTCACCTTGCTGTGAGAAGCAGTGCTGTGCACTGGGAGTTTCACCAGGCTCTGATTGGCATTTTAGAAAGCTGTGGGCTGGGCATGGTGAGCCTGTTCAGTCTCAAGTGCATGGGGGACTGTGATCTTTAAGACAAGAATTTAATTGTGCAAAGGTTTTCTGTAACTCAGGTTATTTTAGTGAGTTTCCGTGGAGACTGATCTTTTGCTTCAGTGGAAGACAGATGTCTGTTAAGGAATCCAGGAATGGGTTCTGGCATTCTTGGAAAACTACAGATCTTATGATAGTCTTTTTTTTACTGCTATATCGAATACATGAGACTAATTAACAGAATTGTAGAGTCATTTAGGTTGGAAAAGACCACTGAGATCACCAAGTCCAACCCCAACCCATCCCACCATGCCCACTGATCGTGTCCCCAAGTGCCACATCTCCATGGTTCTTTTAACACCTCTAGGGATGGTGACTTCACCATTTCCCTGGGCAAAGACAGTGAGACTCGTAGCACCAGAAGGCAGACTATGGGGGCTCTCATAGCCAACGAGAGGTGATGCAGCCAGAAGGAGACCACTCCCACCTGGCTGGGGATGGTTCAAAGACATTTCTAGTTCTGCTCTGCTCTCCTCCTGCCTTCAGGTTTCCAGGCTTGGAGTTCTGTGGGCAGGAGTGCTCCATCCAGCGGGGAGCTGGGCAGAAGCTGCTGCCTTCTGCTGTTTAAGCAGAAGGGAAGAGTTGAAGGATTCAGGGTGGCATTAAGCAAGGGAAAATGTAGGACATGTAGCTTAGCAGTGTGTTGTGATGGGCTGGGCTTGGAGTAACTGGTTGTTCTCCTCCATCTCTGCTTGAAGTTTTACCTTTCCTAGGATCAAAAAGGGCTTTTTATCAACCCCACATTTTGCCCACCATATCAACAAGGTGCAGGCAGGTTTTCCATTTCATTTTAGGAAAACCATCCACCAGCAGCGTATTTCCTTAATTTTCTTTGTTCTCCTCTGCATGTTGCCCCCAAAATTTGGTTCTTTTAGAGAGCAATCATTGCTTGTAGGGAAGTGTTGTTCTTGTCTCAGGGCCTTCCACTCTGATGCTCCTGGTGGTGTGATAGTGTCAAAAATGAATTAATCTGAGTAGCCTGAGATGAAAGCTGGTACAGAGTGCTGTACCAAAAGGACAAGCTTGTCTCAATAGCAGTTAATTTCCATTCTCTGGTGCTAATTGCTCACTGATGAGTGATGCTTTTTCCCCCTATGCTTTCCAGAAACACTTTTGTGTTGGAATACTGCGGAGAGGTGCTGGACCACAAAGAGTTCAAGGCACGTGTGAAGGAATATGCCCGCAACAAGAACATCCACTACTACTTCATGGCTTTGAAGAATGACGAGGTGAGCAGGGAGCCCACCAAAGTGCTTGGCATTGAGAGGGGCTGGCAGGTGGGCTTAGCCCCAGCTCAGTGTGAGCACTCAATGTCCTCAGAACAGGTGATGTGAGAGAATTTGTCCTTCTGTCCCGCAGCTTTGGAAAGGATAGAGTGATGGGCTCTGCTGGGGGAAACCACACCTCTGTGAGGTGCTTGGAGCTGAATTTATTTATTTATTTATTACCAAAATAAACCAGTCTAGGAAACATATCAACAGGAATCCAAGTTTTCTTACTTCTCCAGTTTACAGAAGTAACTTCTTTGGTCCACCTTGAGCCAGTAGAGTCCTCACATATACCAGAAATTCTTAATGTACTTCAGCTTGTCAGCAGTTTTGGGTCTATGGACTGTTGGAGCTGTGATGCAGAGCTGTGGCGCTGCCTACCTTGAGCTCTGGCTCGCTGGGAACAAGGGATATAAATAGAACTGCAATACCCAATTCTGCTCATCACTTCTGTTGAGATTTTTTTGGGTCTTGGGATTTTTACAGTAAATGAGCTAAAAATACTCCCAAGTTCTTTTTTTTTTTCTTTTTTTCTTTTTTTTCTTTTTCCTTTTTTTGCCCTCCACATAAGCAGTTCTGGTAGGTGCCATGGGATTGTGATGTGATCACAAGGTGTCTTGCCCAGTTAAGAAAGGGAGAGCACAGTGATCCATGGGGCAGTCTTCCCATTAAAACACAATCTGTGGGGCTCCACCAGCCCTGATACTCATATTCTGTATCAGAGGGTCTGATACAGAATACGTCAGGAAACTGATGCTACAAACTCAGAATCCCACCAAACCAAACAATTCAGTATCAGTCTGTAATGAAAACTAAGAACCACATATCATGTTCATCTTTTTGAGGGGCACTTATTATCCCTATAAAATCCGTTCTCTCCCAGTTAAATAATGCTAATAGTGCAGGAGAAAAGGGTGGTGACTTCTGCAGTGATCATGTTCTCCTTCAGCCATGCTGTGTTTCCAGATATGCTGCTCAGTGTTTCTGCCTCGTGCCTAGGGAGGGCAGTCTGTTTTATTATATTTGTTATTTCCTTTCCAGATAATAGATGCTACCCAGAAAGGAAACTGCTCTCGTTTTATGAACCACAGCTGTGAACCAAACTGTGAGACACAAAAGGTAAACTGCTGGATCAAAGCTGCTGCTGCTGCCTCTCACTTCGCTGTCCTGTGACTTAGCAAGCTCCAAGTGAAAGGCATTTCTCCTTTATCTTCCTGTCTCTTTGTTTTTTTTGATGTAGCTTCTTGTAAGTCAACAAACAGCCACCATTGAAATGGGCAAGTATGGCAGGCTCAGTTAGCAAAGCTTAAATGTATCACTGTTGCTTTGAGAAGGATTTATCTTGCTAATTTCGTGCAAAAAAAAAGAAGCCAAGCCTGGCTATTTTAATAACCACTGTCACTTTTTTTTTCCTTGCCTTAGTGGACTGTGAATGGGCAGCTCAGAGTTGGGTTCTTCACCACCAAGCTGGTCCCGTCAGGCTCCGAGCTGACCTTTGATTACCAGTTCCAGAGATACGGGTAGGTTCCATCTCTCTCTCTCTGCTTCAAGTGTTGCAAGTTACAATTTTTGTGAGCACTGATGCAGTGAAGAAATGATGCTCCAATGCAGGGCCTCATCGAGCAGAACAGTTAGAAATGAATGGGAATTCAACTGCATGAAATGCTACCTGGATAAAGTTTCTCTATTTCAAACAGAGGAGGTTTGAAATCACTTTATTTTCTTTTTCTTCCATACTTCATACCATCTCTCCCCAGTGGAAACTTCCCAGATAATGATCTGAGTATTTCTTTCCTCAATCTAACTATTAATTGCCTGAGCTTTAAACTTTGCCATGTTCTTAAATAAAGCCTCTTCATTCTTTCCCACCCACTACTGTTTTACAACTTTGCAAATACTCACAAGAGCTGTAAAAGCCCAGCAGATAGCACATTCCTTCTCTCTGTCTGACTGCACATGTGCAGAGTGCAGCGTGGGCTTTGCTCTCGTGCACTTGAGCTCAGTATTTTCTATTGCTGCTCATCCAGGCGTACTGCGAAGTATTTCACTCTCTTTGACATGATTAGCACAAAATGGCACCTAGCTGTTTTGAAACGTGCAATTATGAGATTAGCTGTAGATCTACTGTATAATCCCTAGGCATCTTTACCAAATACTGTTTTTTTTTTTATGAGCATTTCTTCCTTCTGGATTCTGCTTTCTGCAACAATGTAAGCAGAAGGATCAGAACTGAATTTTTAGTTGTAGATTGATTCATGCTAAGTTGTCAGATACTGCCATGTAGTTTTCTGTGCCAAGTGATAGTCAGGCATAGACCATAGAATCACTGAGGTTGGAAAAGACCTCCTGAGGTCATCAAGTCCAACCCCAGCCCATCCCCACCGTGCCCACTTACCCATGCCTGTTATTGCCACATCTGCTCTTTTCTTGAAAAGCTCAGATCTCTGAAGATGAGACAGTACCTGGCCTGATAGCTCATTAGAATCCCCAGGTGGGATTCGTCTGCCTGGATTTGCTTATCAAAAAGTGCAAAGCCATCATGGAGCTATGTGTTGTGAATGGTGGGGGCTGATGGTCTTATCCTAAGGGAGGTGGCCAAGTGCATCAGCCCAGCTTCCAAGTGGCTGCTCATTGCACTCATCTTCCACCTGGTCTGGTCTTTTGCTGTATTGGCTGGCTTGGTATCTCCTGTATTTGAGGTCAGCCACTCTCTGCCTCACTGGAGTTTTTTAGATCTCATCTCACGTGTCTCCTTCCTCATCTTCTGCTTCATATAAGACACTGCGACTTCTCTGTTAGTTACTGCTGATACTGCACAGCCAAATTCCTCCAGTCAGTTCTGTGTATCACACAGAATGATAGAATCATTAAGGCTGGAAAGGATCAACTCCTATCACCAAGTCCAACCATCAGCCCATCCCCACTAATCCAAAGACATGCTCTCAAGCAATTTTGGCATATCATAGAATCATCATAGAATCATTGAGTTGGAAGGGACTCACAAAGGCCATCTGGTCCAACTCCCCTGCAACAAGCAGGGGGCACCCAGAGCTCGATTAAGGTGCTCAGAGCCCTGTCCAGCCTGACCTTGAATGTCTCCAGGCATTGAGCATCCATCACTGTGTGATTTTGGTTGATTGCAAGGTGTGATGTGAGGTTAGTGGATCCAATTCTCCAGCTTTTTCCTTTCTGGATTTTACTTCTTGACCTGGGGAGGGCCTGGATCTGTACCAGGCTTTGGATTTCTGTGGAAACAACAGGGAATCACAGCAGCTGGTTAAGAATTGATGGGTTTATTTGAATTTTTAGGGGGTAGAATGAAAGGCCTTGCCATGCAGGAAGGCATGGAGCTAAAAACTGTGCGAAGAGCAGAGAACTGGTGAAGTACCAGTCTGGGTCTGGGCAGCCTTGCTTTGCAAGACAGTGCAAACCATCTGAGAAGATGGGATGTGAATGTTTTCCATATTTTCTTCTAGCTGCTTAGCAGGAATTTGAAGAACAATGGAAAGAAAAGAGAAAGGAAAGTGCCAGAAGTGTCAGGGCAGTGTGGTTAATGGTCTTTTCTCACAGTATCAGGGTTAAGACACAACAACGGGCCGTGAGTGCAATGGATTCATCATTTAACTGCGTGTTACTTCTGTCCCCAAATAGCAAAGAAGCTCAGAAATGTTTCTGTGGCTCAGCCAACTGCCGGGGCTACCTGGGAGGAGAGAACAGGGTCAGCATCCGGGCTGCAGGGGGGAAGATGAAGAAGGAACGCTCCCGTAAGAAGGATTCGGTGAGTGGGATTCACCTGGGTGTCTGGTTTTTTGTTGGTTTTGTCACTGAAATGCAGCACTGTTGAGGACATTACCTGAAATTGGACAGTTAAAATGCTGCCATCCTCAAGCTGGGATGTGAAATCTGAACCTCTAATTGCTTTGGCCTAGAGGCAAGTCAGCGCTGAGGAGCTTGTGTGAACACGCACTGTGTTCTCTCTGAGTTGGTTCCAGTTGTGTCTGCAGCTGGATGTGAATGAAATAAGGAATTGAAATCCAGTCTTTTTAAAGCCTTTTTATAGCTCCTCATGCATATAAACCTCTTCAAGTGGTTACATGAGTCTATTCTCTGCACTGAATGGCACTGATGGATTTATGGATGCAGGAAGCAGTCAGGACGAGTTCTTAGAAGCACTTTGCACTCAGGAAGAAGTGATGTGCACTCCTTTTAGCTCCTACAAAACAGAATTTTTCTGCCTAAGGAAAGAAAACACTGTTCCTACCAATAGCATTTGTTACCTGCTCCTTTGGGAGGTGCTGCCTTTGAAAATGCCAACTTCATTTTTGCATGTTGAAATCCATAGAGTCAGGAAGCCAAGAAATCAGAAGTCATTTGTAAGTGGTTTTAACATGCTTATTAGTGCCACTGAGCAGTGAGCTAAATAAGGAAAGTTGGTGTTTCAATGTCTGCATGGAGAGCAGTGCAAACACTGGTTGTGGTTATAAATATGAATTGGATGTTTAAAGAATCACTGCAGTTAAACAGTTACGGTCATTTGGTGCACATCTGTTTTCCTATGTGAAAAGGTAAACTTCCAAGTAGAAGCATTTTGGGCACACGCTTGGAAATTCCCCTGCAGAGCACTCTGCACATGGCATGGATGTATGTATACATCTCAAATGTGCTATTCATTAGGAGAAATGCTCGTTAGGGCTGGGGATGCCTTGGTGTTGCGTGCGGATATGCTTACAGGACAGACTGCCCTCTGTGTCTTCCATTTGGGGTGGTGTAAAGAGAGCTGGTGGGAACACTGCACTTCTGTATGGCATTTCAGGTCTAAACAATGTTGAATGAAAACTGTAATATTCCAGATAAAAGCAACCCAACCAAACTGAGTCAAATTAAAGCCAGACTTCTGTCTTACAGTACGTAAGAATGAATCGGGAGGGACTTGTGCTGCCTTTCAGGGCCAAGGGAAGGAGCTCTTAGCATCATGTAGGGTGGCCTGATGATGGCTTTCTGTCCTCCCCGTAGGTGGATGGGGAGCTGGAGGCACTGCTGGAGAACGGGGAGGGCCTCTCAGACAAGAACCAAGTTCTCAGCTTGTCCCGGCTGATGGTGCGCATCGAGACCCTGGAGCAGAAGCTCACCTGCCTCAAGCTCATCCAGGTGAGCAGCTCCAGGCTGGGGTGGGAGGGAATTGCTGGGTAAGCAATGTCTTGTAGCCATCATTCGAAGGAGAAGAAGAAAATAAGATGAAAAGGGTGTCTCAGTGGTGCCAACACCTCAAGTGTGAGCTGAGCGACTCTGCTTCATTCATAGATGATCTGTAATGGTTGGCTTGCTTTTGTGATTCCTCTGAACCAGTGCAAGTCGCCTGCAGCCCGCCTACAGGGCAGCATGTTACCTCATGAAGTTTTATTCTGCAGCATGAGCCACTCATTAATAGTTGTAAACTTCTGCTGCATGTGTTACTGCATCCAAGCCAGCAGCCACGTCCACCTGAATTGCAGCAGACACGTGCCAGTCTTGGCTCTGGCTCTCTGTTTCATGTGCTTTCTCAGTGGCAGTGAATCTGACAGGTAGCACCTACCCAGCTCAGCATTTCCCACCTTAGGATGTGGATAACAAATGTAGGTTTTGCTGATGAGTTGCTGACCCTTCTGTGTCACTTTGGCCCACGCAGAACACGCACTCACAGTCCTGCCTGAAGTCCTTCCTGGAGTGCCACGGCTTGTCACTGCTGTGGATCTGGATGACAGAGCTGGGTGACAGCAGGGGAAGCACTGCCAACAACCTCAAGCTGCAACTGGAGGTCAGTGGTTCCTTTAATTCTGTCAGGTTTGAAGCTTTCATGATGATTTTGCTAATTGCTCACAGCACGTCCGTTTAAATATTATGTTTTTGATGGGGGCATTGCACACCAAGTGTTGGTGCAAACAAACTGCAGGTATCCTCACAGCCACAGCATGAAACTTCTGCTTTAAGGGATGTTCTGAATACATGGAAGGAATTTGCCTCTTTGGTTTTTCTTAGATTTCTGAGTTAGTGACATGAGCCAGACTTAAACAGCAGTGGCAGCGATCTTTATTTATTCCATACTGAACTACAGAGGCAGTTTGAGGTATTGCTTTGATGGGCTGAAGTGGAACTTTAATACTTCTGTCTTCTATATGCACTTCAGCATTGCATGCAAAAAACATCTGGAAGTTCCTTTCTTAAAGATGCATCTACAGAACTTTGCTGTGGATTTCAGAGAGGCGTGCCCAGCCTTGAGGCCAAGGACAGAAAACAGAGCTCAGGATGCCCATCCTATTACTAACTCCTGCTTCGTGTCCCCGAGGTGGTGGCAACGCCTGGCAACTCTTCTTCCTTAGCTCAGCATGGTTTTTCTCCTTTAACATTCTGAATGAGTTGTGCCGTCCTCCTGATCCCAAGAAGAATGATGTCTCACAGCCCCATACTGCTGAAAAGATGGCATTGAAGACAAGCCAGCTTTGACAGCCATATACTTCTCTTCAGAAGTATCCAGCACACTGTTCGGATTAGGATTTGATTGCCTGTTGCATGGAGTAGGTTCAGGCATTCAGCATCATTGTTCTCAAAGCCAGAGCTGCTCCCCACAAGTGTTAAGAGGGCATCTGAGTCACTGTGTCACTGGTGACTTTGTCTCCACTCTTTATGAATCTGATCACACCACGTTGACTACTAAGTTTGGTGGGTTTTATGGCTTTAATATACTCTTAAAATCTGTGCAATTCTTTACAAGTGAGGATGTGATAAGGGTCAGGTCACACTTTGCATATTTTTTTTTTTCCTCCTTTATTTTTTACATTGTTTTAGGAGAGTTGGTCTTTGGCCACCAGCTGCCCATGGACAGAAACCAGCACAATGCCCTAAGAGTATCTTCTGTCCTTTGCTCCTGGAGGACTGATTTTAAGGAGGAGCAAGTTGAAAAGCAGGGCAACTTCAAGTGCTGGAAAAGGCATGGCTGTCTCTTGCTTCAGAAAGACTGTTTGTCAGGGATTTGAGCTCTGGTTTTGAGAGGGAGGCTGCTGAAGTCACTATAGTATATATATTCAAGTCTCTGAGATGTTCTTTAGTGCCCATCCAGCCATGTGCTGCACATTTGACCAGTGACTGCTAAGCTGTACTGGCTGTCCAAGGAATGGCTGTGGCCATCTGTAAGTCCTGAGCTCTTTGAACGTGGCGTATTGCAATTCTGTTTGTGCTCACTGCTTTCTGCTCCTGGTTTGCTTGCTCTCAAACAAAAAAGTGGAGATTCACCACTGCAATTCAGCCTGGAAGAGGGACGCTGCTGTCCCCAGCTTGTGACCAGGTTGGGTATTAGTGAGAACTTCTTCTCTAAAAGAGTGGTGATGCAGTGGCACGGGCTGCCGTGTGCCAGTGGTCAGTGGGCATGGTGAGGTGGGTTGGGGTTGGACTTGGTGACCTTAGAGATGTTTTCCAACCGTAACGATGCTGTGATTCTATTTTATGATCCTGTTCACATCGATACATCAGTTATTTGAGAAAGAATTGTTCCAGGTGGGAGAGAGCTATGAATTCTTCAGCTCTTAACAGCTGTGACTCTGTCTTTGCAATTAGATTATGAAGACGCTGGAGCTGCTGCCCATCCCCACCAAAAACATGCTGGAGGAGAGCAAGGTGCTTCCCATCATCCAACGCTGGGCTCAGACCAAGAGTGCCATCCCACAGCTCAGTGAAGGTGATGGATACTCGAGTGAGAACACGTCGCGCGCTCACACACCGCTCAACACGCCGGAGCTGTCTGCCAAGCAGAGTGCTGAGGGGGACACGGATACCCCCAAGAAACTGGTATTCCGGAGGCTCAAAATTATAAGTGAGAACAGCATGGACAGTGCCATCTCGGATACAACTAGTGAGCTGGAGGGGAAGGAAGGCAAAGAGGACCTGGACCAGCTGGAGGTTCCCCCGACGGAGGTGTCAGAAGAGCAGCAGCCACAGCAGGAGGTGAAAACAGCCACGGATCCACCGGTGGAGAGCAGCAAGCCTCAGGAGCTGGAGGCTGAGCCTGAAGCAGAGGTCAAGGAGAGCAATGGCACCAAGCTGGAGGAGCCCATCACGATGGAAACGCCATCTCAGGACGAAGAGGAAGGCGTATCTGATGTCGAGAGCGAGAGGAGCCAAGAGCAAACAGACAAAATTGTGGATGTGAGCGACTTGGCCACCAGGCTGCTCGACAGCTGGAAAGACCTGAAGGTAAGAAGCACCCTGCTGCATCTGCATCTCCAGCACCTCTGCCCTTGCTGAACAACATGCAGCGATGTTGTGGTTGAGTGCACGCAGGGCTAAGATGCATTCTGTTGGTAAACTTTGACAACTGGGATTGCCATTTGTACATAAAGAGCTTTTCCAGGTGCTTTCTGTATATACCCTTTCACTGCAAGCTACCCTGTCTGTGATTCACAGTAGTTTCCCAGGCTTTTCTGTGCTGTGCACTGAAAGGAGCAGATTAGTATGGCCGCCACAAAGACATCTTAACCACATAGTTAGAATTTTTAGACTGCTTAGGGGGAGGGCAGCTCTGAGTTCTCAGCTAGTCAGGAAAAGGCTAGCAACAGTGCCACAAACGTTTTTGGTTGGCATGGCCCAGTATCCATCAGTCTTGATACAAACTGACCATCCATCAGCTCTCGAGTTATCAGAAGATTGTCAGTGTTTCCTGTTCTGCAAACATCTGTTTTACATCTGCAACGTAGAAAGCCTCCAGAAACCATTGGTTGGCAATTTACATTCTCTTGATGGCACCTTAAAGCTGGGTTCTCCTCTAGCTATTTGTAGTTGGTTTTTAGATCAGGTAAACACTTAGATTTTTGGATGTTAATCTGAGCCTTTAAATGTAGCTGCTCACTATTTTGCTTCCACTGAGCTCTTCTTAGAGCAGATAACTCAAGAGAAGGGTTTGAGGGCTACTGGTTGCCTTCTCCAGGACTGAGCAATTGTCCCTGAGCACTGTAGATGGCCTTTGCCACTCGATCTTTAGTCAACAGCTATCTTGCGTGAGGTTGAGGACACAGATCTGTAACTTGTCACTCAGTGCTTGAAGCATTTTCTGGGGGTTTCATTAGGTCTGTTTCTGTAGGATTGTATTTCTTGGGAAAACAAAGAAGGTGGGAGCTTTAATTTTTAAGTATTAAAGCAGCGTTTGCTGAGGATCCTGCAAAGCCAAGGCAGTTCCCAGCCCTGAGACTCTGAGTGCTGTCCTCACCAACATCACCAAAGTCAGATGAGAAAAAAGGGACCCTTGCAGTTTCCCAGTGCTGCTGCCCTGCAGCTGAGATGCAGCTGAGTCCCTACCAGACCAGAGGAGGATGTCTTGGTGGAGGTCTTCTGCACTTCTCTTAATCAAGCATCTGCCCAGTTTTAATTAGTAATCTTGAAGCACGTTTACATTTTACAGTGCATCACTTGGGTCAAGAGTTCTTTCCCTATTGAAATGGATAATGAAAAATGATTTAGGTTGATAAAAATGATTGGTGCCCATAATGCAGTACAATAATGTGCAGATAGAGGAGACCACAGTGAGCTCTGAGTCCTTGAACCTTCACTCGTGTTGTTTAGCTGTCATAGGTGCATTCATGAACATTTATAAAACATACCTAGCATTTTAGTTAATCTCTGAATTTTTCAGAGCAATCTCATGCTCTTGAAGTTTTGCAGAATTGTTTGAGCAGGTTGCCCAAGGAGGTTGTGGATGCCCCATCCCTGCAGGCATTCAAGGCCAGGCTGGATGTGGCTCTGGGCAGCCTGGGCTGCTGGTTGGTGACCCTGCACATAGCAGGGGGTTGGAACTGGCTGACCATTGTGATCCTTTTCAGCCCAAGCCTTCTATGATTCTATGATTCATAATCATTCCTCTAACTGGGGGAAGAAGTAAGCCTTTACCATATAGAATGTGAACTAAAGTGTTTATCTGCAGAAAAATTATGCTGTGCTCCATGTTCCTTCCCCTCTCCTCTACACGAAGTCGATCTGTGCCATATTGTTCTCTTGTTAAAACCTGCAGACTCCTTGTGTGTGCCTCATGGGTAATTTAAGTGACACTGTCAGGTTAAATTTGGGGTTACATTGAAACAGAGCCCTTTCCTGTTCGCCATTAGTACTTGGGGTTGTTGAAACTGATAGCTAAGCTAATTCCTGTCCTGTGCTGGAGATGCACCTGCTCTGGACCACCCATACAATCCTTTACTTGCAGCCAGAGGTTTTTACATGCTGCAGCGTTTAAACTTCAAGCAGCACACAAACAGTGCTCAAAAGTGCTCAGAAAAAATGGGAAGTTGCATAAAATGAGGAACTTCCCTTGAATATTGCTCTGTCATGCTAACACCATGTGCTGCGTCCAGCCTGAGTTCTCTCTGGAGCCAGGAGGAGCTCAGGTTGGGCACCATGGGAGCCCTCAGCCATCAGTTTGGGCTGTGCACTCGCATCCCCTCTGTGTCTGTTGCAAGGGATTTATTATCGTGAGGATGCCACCAACCCACTGCACTGTGTGCTCGGGGTGAGGGTGTTTGTGGTGTACCCTGTCAAGCAGAATTATACCAAAAAAAAAGTCGTTTTTCTCCTACAAACCATATCCCCACTCGTGGCACTCTGAGTTAACTGCTTCTGTCCGCCTTCCACCTGTTGGGATGCTGCCCAATGCTAACGATGGTGCAGCCCTAAATGACCAAAGGAAGCTGGCTTGGGTGGTTGGGAGGGGGGGGTCTGAAACCTCGGGACTTAAGCTTTGTCCTCTCCAGTGGTGCTGATGACCCCCTTTGTAATTTCACCCATTTCCATCCAGCTTCTCAGGGCAGCGAGGAGCTTGTTAACATCACCAGCTGACCATGTGTCACCTTTTCTCAACTCCATTTTCAACTCCGTGCTGAAGAAGGGAGAGAACGTAGCGTGCGTGCTGTGAAGAAACGGGAAGATGGTTGGGAAGCTGGATGGTGCATGAGCAATTTAATAGGTGAAAAGAGGACAGAGGTGGTTAACTCAGTGATGCCGACGTTATTTTGGTGCGTCCATTGCCGGCAATGGACGTCGCTCCGGGAAAATCCCGACCCCTGGCACGAAAGGATTAAGTGAGCTATCTTTTTCTATACCTCTACACACAGGCCAGCTGCCTTGGCTCTCAGGGCTGCTCCTTGCCCCACGAGGAGCAGTGCCACCGCTGTACATCCACCACATCACTCACACACCACGTCCCATGGGGGAAGTTTTCAGCCTGGGCTTGTGCCTGCGTGCCCTGCTCTCCAAGCATGTGGTGAGTGCTTTCCCCAGGCTGAAATCAGACCCTGCTGCACCCCAAGGATTGTGCTGTGGTCCTGTGCAGGTAAGGCCCCAAGGACAGCAGTCAGACCCACGGCAGAACAACACATACTGCGATGGTGGAGGGTTTCTGGTGCTCTCCCCTCTTGGCATCTCAGAACATCTTCCAGCGTCACCCTCGCCTTCTCAATAGGGTTGGCACCACAAAGGGGACGTGCACACCTCTGGTGGTGAGATCTAAGCTGTTAAGAACCTGTCGTGAAGCTTTTTCTCCTTTTGAAGATTTAAATGTCAGTAGGGGCAGAAGGCACGCTTGGTGTTAAGTGTGCTGATAGTTTGAGGACTGTCTGTTCGTTGGGTTCCATCACCACTTACCCAAAGCTGATCTGCAGGTCCAACAGCTCCATGTCCCTCTCCTTAGACATCCAGTGACGGTCTGCTGTCTGCACATCTAAAATCTGTCCTTTAGAGAACCAGAGCTGGATAGGAGTCATAGAATCATAGAGTGGTTTGGGTTGGAAGGGACCTTACAGCCCACCCAACTCAGTCCGGGTGCTCACAGCCCCATCCGTGACCTTGGGTGCTGGGGAGATGGGGCATCACAGCTTCTCAGGGCAGCCTGTTCCAAACAGGTCATAGCTTTGAGGCTCCGCAAACCTTCTCTTTAGTAGTTGGAGAAGATTTTTATTTTTAAGAAAAACTTATTGAGAGATCCAAGTGACTTGGATTTTAAGGGTTTTAGTTGAACACTTTTGGCTTCATGAATATTTAGCAGTTCAGGGCTAAGGTGATATCCCCACTCTTTGGCTTTGGCAAGGTGGCTCTTTCTCTTTTACGATCAAAACACCCTTCCTGTGAGCATAATTATTAGCCTGATGGGAATAGCAGAGCTTGGGTGGCCCCTTCTCCCAGTCACACACCACACAGCCATCCTAGAGCGACTGGCTACCATCCTGGCACGTGCATCACATGCCCTAATGAGGATGTTTGTTATTTGTTATAACTTCCAGCAGTTCATGGAAACAATAGGCATTGGTGAGCAGCCAGGCTGTTGCTTGAACTGAGGTTTTTTTGATCTTCACATAAGGAAGGCTTTGGGGTCAGCCCTTATTACCTCGGCACCATCCTATAGCTTCCTGCTTGTGTGCAGGGCTGGAGGTCACAGAATCATAGGATGATTTGGGTTAGAAGGGCTCTTAATGGTAACCCAGTTCCAGCTCCCTGCTGTGGGCTGGCTGCTCCCACCAGATCAGGCTGCTCAGGGCTTCATCCAGCCTGGCACTGCACACTTCCAGGGATGGAATGGGCATCCACAGCTCTCTGGGCATGCTCTTGGGATGAGCCTCTCTGCCCTGTAGCAGTCGGATCCATCAAGCAAAAATAATTGAGAGCTAATGGAGAAGCTGAGTTAAGCCCATTCTTCCCTTCCTTGTGCCATTGTGTCCTTTGAGACTAGAGAATTCTCTCTTGGCTCAAGGATGGTGTGTGTGCACCCAACAGCCTCATTCAGGGATTTTTTCCTTTCTTACGCTTGTAACGCTCACATCACTTCACTTTCTGCATCTCATTTTGTGTGTAATTCATTAAAAATGGTTCTCAAAGGTGCAGAGCCCTCTGGGCTCTGCTAGCAGTGCTCCCATTGATTAATTTAGCAGCGAGCAGCTTCCGCTTCCCAAAATAAACCAGGCTCTTCAGAGCGTCTGCTTGGCCACCATCTGCTCTTCATAGCACGGTGCTGACACATCCCTCTGCCTGCTGCTCTTCCAAAGGCTCTGCTGCATCTGCTCTTCCCCAGCCTGATCCTGGCACTCTGCATCCACCATCCAGAAATAAACAACTCGCTGCCATGCAGCAGTTCATAATTAGCTCGGATCGTTTTTTTCCAGTAGTTTCATGTTGCATGTTCTGCTGTTTAATAGGAGAATTCTTTTTTGGAGCTGGGAAGACTGTCTTAGCCAATGTCTCTTGTCTTCTTGCATGCTGCTTTATCCTTGAGCAGTCTGGCTCACTGGTTCCAGTTCAGTGTGGTGCTGCTACTTGGGAGTCAGCAGCTTCAGTATCGTTGCATGCTGCTCTCTGAGGATGAGCTTTCAGGGACTGGTGGTGCAGGAGGGAAGAAAATAAGAGGGAAAAATGCAGCACTTGGAGTGCTTTGGGGACTGACAGCTCCTAGCACAAGGCAGCAGGAGAGAAAATAGAGTCACAGAATCATTAAGGTTGGAAAAGACCACCAAGATCATCTGGTCCAGCCATCACCCCATCACTGCCATGCCCACTCATAGAGTCATTGAGGTTGGGAAAGACCTCCAAAGTCATCAATTCCAACCTCAGCCCATCACCACCATGACTGGGGCTGAACAGGCGCAGGGTTGTGCCCTCCTTGCAAAACCAAAATAGGCATTAGATCCTATTAAAAAAATCATCTCTGCTACTATCACTTTTTACAACC
Source organism: Meleagris gallopavo (assembly GCF_905368555.1). NCBI lineage: Eukaryota > Metazoa > Chordata > Aves > Galliformes > Phasianidae > Meleagris > Meleagris gallopavo. The sequence goes on along the minus strand of NC_139409.1, from coordinate 3,927,338 downwards.
TACAGCAGCACCTCTGGGGTGATTGTGCCCTGTGGCCAGACCACAACAGGCTTTCTTACTCTTTCTTTATTTCACCAAAGAAAAGTTGAGTTTTTTCAGCCCATGGGGCACACCGTTAGGTTAAAACAGTAGAAGTGGAACCTAAACCTGGGCTCTCATTAACTATAGTGCTGGAGGTGGGCACGTTGCTGATGCAACATGCTGCAACTGGGTGACCCCGTGGAGTGATCATGTCATTTCCAGCCAGCTTGAATCAAATAAAAGGTTGATGGTTAGTATTTTGAAAGAAAATTGTTTGTTTTGCTCTGAGATTTTCTCTGAGCCATTAGCAAAGCAGGCTGGAAGCTGGCACGGGTTTGCCAGCCTCAGACCTGAACTTGGTGTTATTTCATCACTGTATTTCTTCAAAACTAAAGATTAGGTAGGATTAGGAATTGCATAGGCAACATCCATGCCCTGAATTAAAGGAGATTTTGCTGCTGCACTGAAGGCACCGTGGTGCTTTTTCCCCCAGAGGCATCATGGTGCTGCTGCTGCCTGTGCTGTTGGGTTAGGAACAGAGGACTAATGCTGCTCATGGAAGGTGGCTTTGCTCAGGTTTGGACTTTGCTGTTGATCACTAAATGACATTACAAACAAAGCATTGCTGCCATGGAGCAGGAGTCAGGAACCCAGGGCTGCCGGGGTATTGGGAAGGCACAGAGCCATTAGAGGTGATGTCACACCTTTTAGTGATGTAGCACCTTTAAAATGGGGCTTAGCAAAGCAACACAGCCAAAATCCAGGTGTGTACAGAGTGGGATGTCCTTGATCAGCAGCTGCCCTGTTTGGCACAAAAGCCCCATAGACTCCACAGACACAAATTGCTGATGAAGGACAGTATATAGAAAGCACCACAGTGACTTGCTTAAAGCTTCGCTTCCAAATGCCATTTCTTGGTGTTTGGTTTAAAACTGTGATTGAATTGCTAGAATGATGAGTTCTGATTCTTGCAGCCCTGTAGACTCAGGGATGTTCTCGCTGAAAACCTGACTCTGTCTCTGGCTTGTTTTATAGGAGGTGTACCGAATCCCAAAGAAGAGTCAAGCAGAAAAGGAGAGCAGTGGTATGTACTCACATTTTTCCATGTATTCCTAAAAAACGGATTAATTTTCCCAATGTGTGATGTCAGGAGAGGTTCCCAGTTGGTAGCTGAGCTGCTGATGCCATGTCCCAGCCCTAAATCCAATCCAGTCTGCTCCCTAAATCCCTAAAATATCTGATGTATGAGCAGCTGTTAGCAAGGGAGGTGAGATTTGTTTGCAGGGAGGAGCTCTGAGGTGGAGGCTTCTCCCTGTGCTTCGTGCCGTGGTCTCGTGGCTGATGGAGGGACAAGCATCGCCCATGGATGTGCACCCAGAGCAGATTGTACCACGGCCAAACCCTGGGAAGGCACCGAGTGATCTCAGGGCATTCACGAGCTCTTGGCACCACACCTGGTGACCCACACGCAGGGTGCATGGGCGGGGGTCTTGTCCTGCTGTTCTCTTAAGCTTGGGGCTTTCCTTGGAGCACATCTCTGCACTGAAATGTGCACCCAGGAACCATCATTAAAGTCAGGAGGAAGTACTGAAGCTATGAATGCATTTGCTGTGGGAAGAAGAGCCCTTTGGAACCTGGAGTGAAAACTAAAGTTATCTCTGAGGCTGGAAGCAAGAACGCAAGGGAGCATTTGGGGTTTTTCATTGACCTGAAAGCTGCTTCTCGAGGCCTGAGCTCACCAGCTCCATGTCTTTCAGTACAGACTCTGTGTCAATGACAATAAGCATGAGGAAGTTCTTGCTTTACAGTCAGGTTTTAGAATGTCAGAGCACTGCAGGAGATCTGTGCTAAGGTCTGGAGTCTCTTCCACTCTGAAATAGGTTTCCTGCTGAAAGAATGGGAGGAGGGGAAACGAGTGAAATGAGTGATGCATTTTCATCCATTAGGTAACAGCTCAGAAGTTGGAGTAGTGTCTAAAAATAGAAGTGAAAATAGAAGCTTTATTTTAACCACACTTGCAGTCCTGAGGCTGATTCTGGACAACCTGTAATTTGTTTGAATGGGCACTCTGTTGGCCAACACAGAAGAACCACTGAAACTCCAAGAGGTAGCTAGGAATATACGCTGAATTATAAAAACTCTCTCTTTTTACCCATTTTTCCCAACAGCTGACCGAGGCAGAGAGGCAGCTGGCCTCAGGGATCAGACTCCCACACCTAAGAACCCCGTCCTGAGCCGCACAGACCCTGAGTGGCAGAGCCTGAGCAAGGAGAAGAAGAGGAGGCGAGACTCACTGTCCCCTCCAGCATCAGCGTATGAGCGAGGCACCAAGAGACCTGAGGACAGGCAAGTTGGACCCTGCCAAGGGTCAAAACAGTGGGAAATTGGCCCAGGTGGCCTCTGCAAACACACAGGGATGGGGAAAAGAGTGTTTTGGCTGAATGCTCTGTGTGGTGAGTTGTGTTACCTGGGAGTTTTGCTGCTCCTGGGTCTTCATGGTTCTTCTTGTGGCTCTCGTGCAGCAGTGAGCAAAGGTGTAAAGGGGTCTTCAGTGTGGTAGAATCGTTAAGGTTGGAAAAGAGCTCTGAGGTGATGAAGTCCAACCGTTGACCCATCACTGGCACGCCAAGTCAAAGAATCATGGAGATGGGAAAAGGTCTCTGATCAAATCCAACCATCAACCCATCACCACCATGCCCACTAACCCATGTCCCTCAGCCTCTGCCCTTCTCCCCTGCCAATCCACTTGGGTCGTGCAGTTCTGAAATTCATCTTGTAGCAAGCCCAAGCCAAGCAGGATTTCTAACACAAACCAATCTCCTTGGGCAGAACAGAGGACCTCTGTTTAAGTTACCCCAGTGGCACTTCTGCTGTTGCCGTTTTTCATTGTTTCTCTCCTGTGTTCTCTTTACTCCTTGTTCGTTAAGAGAAGGAATATATTACATGGCTCATGTTTCAGGGAGACTTTAAATCATATTAAAGGCAGTACCAAGGAATCTCCTTTACAGAAGTCAGCTTTCCATTGTCCCTCTTAAATAGGATCTAAGGCAACATAGCAATTAGGGAACAATTGCTGGTGAGTCAGCCATGCCAGCATCCTTTTTTCCTCCTAGTGGGAAAGTTTGAGATGTCTGCATTAAAAACAAGCCAGAAATCTACAATACTGTAATTACCCATTTGGAGGATGTAAACATCACGGAGGGCTGGGGGCAGAAGGAGAGAGCTGAGTAAGTGCATTGTTTGTGGAGACAGGAGAAAGGATGGAGGGAATCATAGAATCTCCTGGGTTGAAAAGGACCACAATGCTCATCCAGTTCCAACCCCCTGCTATGTGCAGGGTCACCAACCAGCAGCCCAGGCTGCTCAGAGTCGCATCCAGCCTGGCCTTAAATGCCTGCAGGGATGGGGCATCCACAACCTCCTTGGGCAACCTGTTCCAGTGCATCACCAGCCTCTGGGTGAAAATGGTGTGCTCAGGTGAAGGCAAATAGGCTGGAGGAGTGCAAGCAAGCAGCTCTTCACCAAGCAAGGTAGGAAGATGTGAGCAGAAGCTTTGGGAAGCTCCAACCCACCCCTGGAATTCCCAGCAGTCCCAGAGGTGCTGCTTTTTCCCTCAGCTTGCCTCAGTTCTCCCTTAGGTACATTTGTTAAGAAGGCTTACAGCAGAACCACAGTGATGGGAATCTGAATGCAGCAGGAAGGGATGGAAAAGGAGTATGAAGGATTGGATGAAACAGAAAACAGGACAGAAGAAGAAGGATTGCATGAACACAGAATGCTGCGACTCACTCTGTGCTTAATCCTCAGTTTTCCTCTGTCTGTCCTTCCTCGCCAGCTGCCTCCCATGTAAACTCCTGAGGCAGTGCCAGGAAAGACTTTAATTACTTAAATTGAGCTCTTCATGTCAATAAGGTTCACATTAACAGATGCTTGCAGCTACTCTGGGAATGTGAGGAAACTTCTTAAGTGTTGGTAGCAATGTGCTTTTGATATGTGAATTGAACACATGAACACCAAGTTAGTATATTAAGAATATATGGGATGCTTTGTAGAATCCCACTTCACTTAGGGCTGCAAAACATTTCTGCTTGTAATCCCTGTTTTACCACACTCGTAACTTCTCAGAATATCCACCTTTGATCTGAAGTTTGCCGTGGTTGAGGTCTGATCAAAGTCCTTAGGCTTTTTTTTTTTTTTTTTAATATTTTAAGTCCTTGGAAAAATCCCTCCAGCTGCTTTGCATCTCAGGGTGAAAATTCTCACTCCTTAAAAAAAAAAATCCATCCACACTTTATTATATTTTTTTTTAAGCTAAAATTGTGGTCTAGTAAATAGCAAAACTCTAAACAGAAACGTGTTGCTTGCAATTCCATTGTTCTTAGTAATGTCTGCACATCTGTCTGGAGCACAGGAAGGGCACATGGCTCTGTGTGCTTGGGGCTTTGCCTGCAGTGGGAGGGATGCAGGGGCTCAGCATGGCACAGCTCAGAGGGTGATGTCCACCTGGAAGCCGAATGAATTGAGCCAAGGAAATAAGGCTGTGGGATGTTTGGGGTGCCTTGCTCCTGCTTTTTGGAACCTGGAGTGGAGAATTGAATTCAGGCTGAAGCAGTGGTAACCCAGCCTGTCTGAGGGCTCCTTGCTGCTTTTGCCCACACATCTCTGGGTTCTGTTTGTCCTGGGACTGCTCAGGGCAGTGGAGGGTGCCCCATCCTTGGTGCTCCCTAAAGCCAGGCTGGATGGGGCCCTGGGCAGCCTGAACTGGAGGGGGCAACCAGCCCATGGCAGGGGTTTGGGACTGCAGGAGGGAGGAGGTTTAGGTTAGATATTAGGAGGAAGTTTTTCACTCAGAGGGTGGTGAGGCACTGGAACAGGTTGCCCAAGGAGGTTGTGGATGCCCCATCCCTGCAGGCATTCAAGGCCAGGCTGGATGTGGCTCTGGGCAGCCTGGTCTGCTGGTTGGTGACCTGCACACAGCAGGGGGTTGGAACTGGATGAGCGCTGTGGTCCTTTTCAACCCAAGCCATTCCATGATTCTATGATTCCGTGATTCTGTGACCTTTAAGGCCTTTTCCAACCCAACTGTTCTCTGATTCTGAGGTTCCCTCTTCTTTCTGTTGCAGGTATGACACGCCAGCATCCTCGAAGAAGAAAGTCCGCCTCAAGGATCGCAACAAGCTGTCGACAGAGGAACGCAGGAAGCTCTTTGAGCAGGAGGTGGCCCAACGAGAGGCCCAAAAGCAGCAACAACAACTGCAGAACTTGGGCATAACGTCCCCCCTTCCCTACGACTCCATGGGCTATGGCACACCGCACCACAGCTTCATCGGCTACCCACCTGGCTACCCCATGCAGGCCTACGTGGACCCCAGCAACCCCAATGCGGGCAAGGTGCTGCTGCCCACCCCAAGCATGGACTCTATGTGCTCCCCAGCAGCCTACGAGCACCCTCAGCCCATGGTGGGGCACACAGTTGAACCCACCCTGCCCACTCCCCAGCCGGTCCCAGTAGTCCAACATGTAGCAACGCCGATGGAGGTGACGACTCCTCAGTATGTAGCACAAAACGACGCCGTGGTCCACCAAGAACCCAACGTGGCTGTCCTGCCCGTGCCCACCACGGGACCAGTGCAGGGGCAGAGCTACGGGGTGTGGGATTCCAGCCAGCAGCCGGTGGCCGTGCAGCAGCAATACTCGCCAGCCCAGTCCCAGCCTGCCATCTATTACCAAGGCCAGACCTGTCAGACTGTTTATGGGGTGACGTCCCCCTACTCGCAGACGACCCCACCGATTGTACAGGTAACCCGTGGGGGAAATGTGACCTTTTCAGGCACAGCGTGGCACAGTGCAGAAGGAAGGGAACCAGCCTGCAGCTGGAATGCTGTGTGTGCTCACGATGTGCCAGGGGCCGTCCTGGTGTGCTTTAGTGTTGGGCAGCATTGCTGAGATAATTCCATCTGAGAGTCTGTATAAAGCACAGGTTTGCTTTGTGGTTACTGCTGCTTGACTGGGGTGTGATCTCCCATAAATCCTCCAGGATATGAGGATTCCTTCCCCCTGATGTGTGCATCACTCCCATCAGACCCCATCAGTTTTTTCTTTTAGAGTATACCTAATTTTCATTTCAGATTATCCAGTGATGGTGTTCCTGCTGCACATCATGCAGGCTTCTTTCTAGTGAGGAGCATCACAGATGGCTTTAAAAAGAACAAAAGTGAAACTTTGCCGTTCTTTTGGTCTTGAATTCTTCCTAGTTGATGGCTTTGAGCACTGAAGCTCAGTGTCACCCAAACTCACTTTCCTACCTATCATGGAGGAGACACATTCTGAATCTCAGTGCCTGGAAAGGAAAATGTCCATGTCTTCCAGCACTTTGGGTTTCTCTCTTTTACCTTTTCTGTATTTTTCCACCTAAGGGGATTTTTGAATTTTGGATGAGTGCGGACCCAGATGTGCTGCAGTGAGGCTGAGTGGAGTGCTGAAATCTTTTTGTTCTGAGTTTCTCTTGGCCTCCCAATGATTTCACAGAGAACCTCACTTTGGTCAGAATTGCTCTGCTTTGTCTGTGGACCATTATTGCACATTTGGAGTGAGATGAAGCAGTAAAGTCAGGGGTTTACCTAAAGGAGGATGACTGCCAGCTGCTTCATGTTCTGTCCTAACTCCAACCTGGGGATCCCTCTGGGCTGACCTCATGGGCTGTTGTGGGGGGATACAGGCTGTGTCCTGGTGGCAAGCATTGATGCTGTCCTGCTTTACAAGCTCTGAGATATCCACTCTCATTTGATATGTTAGAAGATTTCTTCACCATACACACGCTGGGAAATAGTCTTTTGTGCTCGGTGTTGCACTTTGTTTCACTGTTGATGGAACAGTTGTCCTGAGCAAGTGATTCACTGTTCCCTTTGAAAGCTATAGGTTCTGTAGGCTGATCTCTTTGGCTCCCCAGGGGAGGATGCTGACCCCAACCCCTTGTTCTCTATTGCAGAGCTACGCCCAGCCAGGCCTGCAGTACATCCAGGGGCAGCAGATCTACACAGCCCACCCGCAGGGAGTGATTGTCCAGCCCCCTCCTGCTGTTACCACCATCGTGGCAGCTGGGCAGCCACAGCCCATCCAGCAGGTATGGCTCACACTGGGGTTGGGACATGGGAGATGGATGGCATCATTTGAGCTGCTCACCTCTGCGTGGACTGGGGCACCGGGCAGCTGGCAGAAGGACTGGGGAGCTGTTCTGCCCAAAGCCCCATCCCTGGAGGTGCTCAAGGCTGGGTTGGATGGACCCTGGGCAGCCTGATCTGGTGGATGGCAACCTTCCCACAGCAGGGTTGGGGCTGGATGGGCTTTGAGATCTCTTCCAACTCAAGCCACGTTGTGATTCTGTGCTTCTGTGACCTTTAAGGACCCTTGCAACCCAAGCTGTTCTTTGGTTCTATGGTCTTTCATAGTACCTTCCAACCCAACTGCCTGCTATCTAAAAGCCCCTGTGACAGAGTGCTTGTATTCATATGGTCAGGATGTGAACAAATAGCTAAGAGTGGCTATTGGATAGAAATGGGTGAAATGTTCTACTGTCACTTCCTGGGGCAATGCTAATGTCCTTCTTGAGCTTTACCTTCGACAGAGACTTTGTTGCAGGGAGACAGAGCTGTCAGACTGCTCTGCCTTGCCCTCTGACATTGTTGCCTGTGTGTTTTCAGCCAGAGCTTGTGGTGACCAACAACCTCCTGGACCTGCCTCCTCCATCCCCTCCCAAACCCAAAACCATTGTCCTGCCTCCCAACTGGAAAACAGCCAGAGACCCCGAGGGGAAGATCTACTACTACCACGTGGTAACGAGGTAAGTGGTGATGAGGTCAGCATTGGGGTGGGTGGAGAACAGATGGATGCAGTGGCACCATACACCTCCAAGCACAGGCCAGGTGGGGTGCTGCTCTGCTTGAGTATTTCTGTGATATGAGGATGCAATTGAGCTTGATCATGGTATCATTAAGGTTGGAAAAGACCACTAAGATCATCGAGTCCAACCTTACCTGTCAGAGTTCCTCCTTCATCATTCTTCTGCAGTTGCACCAGAAATCGCTGATTGAGTGCAGTGAATCTTAAACAGGGCCAGTAGAGGAAAGGAGATCTTGTCCATACGTTTTCTTATTTGAATATACATTTTCACATTTGAATTATTCATTTTAGCAGTTGAGTGGTAGTTATTTGACATCGTGTACAGTAATCAGTACCTGGAGAATTAAGTGCTGTGCTGAAGCACACAGAGCTGCTTGGAACAGGCACGTTCCCATGTTTCTCCATAGCTTTTCCTTGAAAGCAGAAAGATTTCTAGATGCAGGTCAGCAAACCTAAGAGGCTCAGAGCACTGACTCGATGCAGCCCTTTGGGTTGCAGGGAAGCTCATGTCCCAGCTTCACAGAGCTCACAGCTGGGAAATTATTGCTGTGTGAGGTCACCTCTGTACCTAACGATGCTGCTGCAGGGCGGGGCTCTTCCCATCCCTTTGTTTAATCTGCTTTTCAGATGACCTGAGAGTCAGAGCGAGCTGTGATGCTCTCCTGACACATAGATGAGCTGAGTGTCATCTGCCTGTTGAGCCTTTCAGGTTCTTTACTGGGGCTTTTCTCAAGACTTCTGCTCTGCATCCTTTGTGCTGTGAGATATTCAGGTGCTGCTGCCCTTTATCCTGCAGAAACAGACATTAAACCCATCCCTTAGGTCTGATGGGATGTCTCCTGGCTTTTCGCCCCACAATCATGAACCTTCTGTGTTTCATGTCCATGGCCAGCTGCCCTTGGTCCCATTGCAAGCGTTACCAGTGGCAGAAAATGGTACAAGTTCTCTTTCTTAAAATGACTCCTTTTCTGAGGGTGATGTGCTCTGTTTGTTCTCCAGGCAAACCCAGTGGGACCCTCCAACGTGGGACAGCCCAGGGGATGATGCCAGCCTGGAACACGAAGCTGAGATGGACCTGGGGACCCCAACGTATGATGAAAACCCAATGAAGGTAAGCATGGAATCAACGAGGGAAGCTCACTGCCAACATCTTGGTGGCCCACACGGATGATCCTGGGCTTGCCTGCTTGCCAAAGCAGCGTGTGTGCATGCTGCAGAGTGCTGGTTGTGGGATGGTGACAGAGGGACAGCAGTGACCCAAGATGAGCCATAATAGCTGCGCTGGCCATAGACTTTACGGGCTTTAAGATAATGCTGTAGTATCAAGGAAGTTCTGTTTGCTCAGCACTTGGTGCTTTTTGCAGTCATGTGGGGGTTCCCTTCGTGTCTGGGGTCTCAACTTTCTTCTGTGTTGGATCTGAAGAAGCTCAGGCTCCTTGGCAGTGAGATGGGAGCAGATGCATCTCCTTGATGGCGCCCCATCTGCAGGCAGGATGTCTCTGGCTGCCTCACTGCATCCTCACTTTGGCCGTAGGTTTGAGGATGGCAGGACAAACCAGGCATTAAACCCCACTCCCATCCTCCAGGCAGCTGCTAAATCATGCCATGGGTGTGCCCTGTGGCACTGTGGGGCAGAGAGAGTAGCCATGGAGAAAGGGTTTGTTGTTGGATTGTAATTCTGGGAGCAGTCCCCATCCTCTCCAGCCATGCTGTTACAGGGCAGAGTCTTTGTGCTGCTGACAAAGCCACGTCCCTGCTCTGTTGCAGTCAATTTTTCCAACTCTTTCCATTTCCTTGCTGGGATGCTGAGGGTTAAATCAATTCATGTAATGCCTCCAAGCACTTCAGTTGGAATTCTTGGAGAGCTGACTTAAGCAATATTAATTGCAAATATTTATCTGCCTGTAAAAATGTTAATTAGAGAACGAATGAAGGCCTGGCACAAACTGCTCCACCACTGAGTATTTGTTTCTGTGACACTGCAGAGGGGTCCAGAGGAGCTTCCTAATGGATTCTGTCCTTGGGTCTGCCTGTTCTGGGAGCCCTGGGACCTCACTGCAGAGGAGCAGAGTGAACAGTCACATCCCCAGAGCATACATGGGCACACGTGTGCCTTGGGGCTGCAAAGGCTGCTGGGCTTTTAGGTCCTTTGGGGCACACATTCAGTAGCATGCAGTGAGTTTCCACTCACTGGCTGATTTCTCTTGCTCCCTTCCTCCTTCCCACTCCATCCCCAGCATGGTTTTCCACCCCCTAGCATCTCAGGTAGGATATGAGGAACAATTTCTTCTCAAAAAGAGTGGTGATGCAGTGGCACAGGCTGCCCAGGGAGGTGGTTGGGTCACCATCCCTGGAGGTGTTTCAGAACTGTGGAGATGTGGCACTGAAGGACGTAGTCAGTGGTCATGGTGGGGTTGGTTGGGCTTGGGCTTGGGGATCTCAGAGGTCTTTTTCAACCTTAATGAATCTACAATTCTGTGATTCCGTGTCCCATCCAGCCCAACTCTGCTCTGCAGCCTTTCTGTAAGGCAGTGAAACTTGCATTATGGATGTCCTCAAAGCGCTGCTTGCCTTTATTTTTTTGCATTTCCTTGCATTACAGTTTTCCTGGCAGGCAGCAGTGCTTTGGAGGAACTCGGAGGAATGAGCTGTGGTCAGACCAAGGCAGGCCAAAGCCTTGGAACAATCTCTGAGTAATGGTAACCACAGCTCTCTGTCATTGCATTGCAAGCCCATTGCTACTGTACTTCTGTCCTAAACACAGCTTTCAAGCAGTAAGCTTTCAGTAAGGCTGAAATCAAGATAAATCTTAGCATAGGCAGAAATTATCACCTTTGCACCAATAGCAGCTAAGCATTTCTTGTCTTCACTCTTGCCCTGATGCCACAAGGATTCCTCCCTGCAGGGCAATGTTAAGCTCCCATCCTCCAGTGTGCTCTAACTCAGAGGTAACCATGGCAGTCACCACCTTTCCTGCACAACTCACAGGGCTCTCCTGAGCTGAGAAGTCAGCTGGGGTGGCTGCACAGCTCCTTGTAGGACCACATCCCTGCCCCTGGCTGCTCATTGCCTGCGTTGTCATTGAGTCATCCAAGTTGGGAAGAACCTCCAAGATCACTGAGTCCAACCTCAGCCCACCCCCACCGTGCCTGCATCCCTCAGTGCCACATCTCCACGGTTCTGAACACTTCTAGGGACAGTGAACCACCACCTTCCTGGGCAGTCTGTGCTCACTCTTTCTGAGAAGGAACCATTCCTAATAGTCCACCACGGCTGTCCCCGTGGCTGTCTCTTGGGGATTGCCCTGCCACACACCCACTGGCAAGGCATTGGCTTCCCCTCTGCAGTGGGGTTTCTCACCCTATCATTTTTTCCATGGAAAGGGAAATGAATCCTGCCTCAGCCAGCGGGAAAAAATGCTGAAATTCAGAATTCTCATCAAAGCAGATGTCCAAAGGTTTGTCATTTTTTCATGAATGCATCATCCGGCTCTGCTTCAGCTACCCAATGAATGCGTGTCATTTGGACTCCCCAAGGGCCAAATCAAAATCCCCATTGTTGCAGAACTGACCTGCATAGAGAGGCTCACCCTGCAGTGCTGAGCGTGGGTGGATGGCAGCAGCACAAAGCTCTGACCCGGGCAAGCGTGGGAGCTTGGGATGTCAGTGGGGTTGGGCCTCGCTGTTTGTTTTCTTGCACTGGGGTGTGCTCTCCTGGCTGACTTTGGTGCTGCTCTCCATTTATGATCTGACATCCCTGCCTTCCAGCAGTAGCCAGAGCCTGGGACCCACAGCCAGGCTGAGGGAAGAGGGATGGGGCTGCCCAGGTGATGCTGTTGGGTTTTGTCTTCCATCATTTTTGCTCCTGCGTGCCTACGCTGTGCTGTGGCTGCTCTAGAAGTCATCTGTGGCCTCCCTCTATCTGCTGCTGGCTGTGTTGGGGGTATAACAAAACCCTATAGATAGAAGGCTCACATTAGGGTTGTTAATGCAGAGCTGAGGCTTGTTGGAGCTCGCACCCTGAGCCCTGTGGGGCTGTGCTGGCTGCTGGCTGCTCCCCACTCTGCGGCCTCTGTGCTCACAGCTGTGCTTCCAAAATAGCTGCAGATAGCTCCAGGAACCGGTGTGGCCGGGCTGGGAGGAGGGAGGGGATAGGCTGCACTCCCCTTCTCAGTTTGGGCAGGGGGAAAGCGGCAGCATTCAGGAGCCTTGGGTCCTCAGTGGGGGAGGGTTGGCTCAAACCACGCCATGAAGGCCCCCATTGCAGTGCTTTCCACTGTAAGGTGTCACTGGCTTGGTGAGAAACTCGCTGCCAGACTCCTGGGGGCTCATGGATAAACCCTGGCTGAATGGGAAGCCCATTTCCCTGCTGCCATCCTAATGCTGCCATCCCGCTGTCCTCTTGCACTCAGGATGTTAGGGGTCCCTTCCAACTGGGAACGTTCTATGATCTGACCCCAGTTGTTGCTCCAGAGGTCATTCCCAGCTTCACGTCCCCACTTTTCCCAGGAAGTCACCCCCAGAGCTGCCTCCTCACACCTCCTTTTAGGACTCATCCCAAAAGCCGAGGGGACCCCGCATGGCACGCAGGGAGTGGGGCAGAGCCATGTGTTCCCCATTAGGGCCCTTTGATGGAGGTACCCGGCGCAGGGAGCCAGCAGGGCTTTGATGTGCAGCCAGCAGGGACGCCCCGGCCCTAATTCACTCCACTCAGGGATTGCTCTCAGCCATAAAACTTCCATGGGAGCGTTTTATTGAAGCCTAGAGCTGCTTTTACTGTGGGACTTTGCAGCTCTGCTGCTCCTCCCCGTCCCTTAGTAAAGATGTGGCTCTGTGGTCACCCCAGCTTGGTGCTCAGCATAGCCATACCCTGTGCCACCGAGCCATGCTGGTGGTTAGGATGAAGCCAATGGATCATAATCAGGCTTTCACAGGCATGAATTAAACAGAGTGGGGAGGGGGGGGGGGGGGGAAGCTCTGCTTTCCTCCCCCTCGCCTCCAGCTAAACATATTTCAGCACTCATAATGCTGACCGCAGCGCTCGGCCCCTCCCTCCCCAAAGCAGCCCCAGAACCAGCTCTGACCACTCTGCTTTTTCCCAAAGAAAACAATAGGGTGAGAGTTGGGCAGCACAGCCCTGCCCCTCCTGTTGGGTTCATTCCGGCATGGAGGGGCCGGGTTTGAGCAGGGGAGGCTGGGGAGGGGGGTTTAGAGAGAGAGTTTTTGGGAGGCGGATGTAGAGAGGTGGATTTAGGAAGGCAAATATGGGGAGATGGATTTGGAGGAGTGGATATGTGGAGGCAGATATGAGGAGGCAAATTGAAAGAGTTTAATTTGGGAAGGTGGGTCTGGGGATGCAGATTTGGGGAGGTGGATTTGGGAAGGTGGGTTTGGGGTTCTGCATTTGAAGGAGTGGATGTGTAGAGGCAGATTTGGGGAGATGGATTTGAAGGAGTGGATGTGTAGAGGCAGATATGGGGAGGCAGATTTAGAGAGGCAGAGTTGGGAACGTGGATTTGAAGAAGTGAATTTGGGGAGGTGGATTTCGGGAAGTGGATTTGGGAAGGTGGGTTTGGGATTCTGCATTTGGAGAACTGGATCTAAGGAGATGGATTTGGAGAAGTGGATTTAGGGTGGCAGATGTTAGGAGATGGATTTGGGGAGGTAGGTTGGGAGAGGTGGATTTGGGGGAGCTGCATTTGGAGGAGTGGTTTTGCGGAGGCAGATTTGGGGAGGAGAATTGAGAGAGATTTGAGAAGGTGGGTTTGGGGAGACAGATTTGGAAATGTGGATTTTAGGAAGTGAATTTAGGGAGGCAGACTGGGGGAGGTGGATTTGGGAAGGGGGGCAGCACAGCTGTACCTCTCAGTGCGTGCTGGCAGGGTTTGCTGTTGGAGTGCAGGACAGAGGCAAGAGATGGCAGCGGTGGTGACATGCAGGATGGGCTCTTTGGGCAGCTTGGTAGTGGGTGTGTGTGTGGCTCTGTGGGCACGTTCTTGCTGGTAAAACCTTTCTTTGGGCACACAGGTGCTGCTGAAATCACACTTTCTGGCTGCTGTGTTTCAGTTGGGGTCAGGGGATGGCATCCCCCGGGGTGGAGGTGTGGGGTATTGCTGTGATATCTGCCGTGGGGAAGGAGGTGGTTGGGGTGAGGTGTGCCCTCCTCGCTCTCACGCTTCTCTAAATCCAGAGCTGACACAGCAAAGCTGCTTAATTAATTCCAATTTTCTCTTCCTATCATTCTATCTCCCCTCCCTCCAGTCTTCCAAAAAGCCCAAGACTGCGGAAGCAGACACGTCGAGCGAGCTTGCCAAGAAGAGCAAGGAAGTCTTCAGGAAAGAGGTGAGTTATTCCTGAGCAACCCCGAGCCCCAGCACCACGGGGGTGGGCACGGCTGGGGCTGACCTCTGTGCCTCTCCTACAGATGTCTCAGTTCATCGTGCAGTGCCTCAACCCCTATCGCAAACCCGACTGCAAGGTCGGCCGGATCACCACCACCGAGGACTTCAAGCACCTGGCACGGAAGGTGAGGGCACCCCGTGGGTTATGGGATGGCAGTGGGGTCGTTAAGGACCATGGGAGGGAAGTAGGGATGGTTTCCAAGAGGGAAGTTTAATAGGAATGCTAGGGAAAGCGGTGCTGGGGATGAGAGGTGGTGGCCTCGTGTTGTGCCAGGGGAGGTTCAGGTTGTATTTGAGGAGAAACTTCTCCAAAAGAGTGGTGATGCAGTAGCAAAGACTGCCCAGGGAGTGGTGGGTTTTTCCAGAACTGTGGAGATGTGGCACTGAGGTCAGAGGGCATGGAGGGGTGGGTTGGCCTTGGGGATGTGAGAGGTCTTTTCCAGCCTTAACGATCGTGTGATCCTTTGGCTCTGCGCTCTCTTACCAACCCCTCTGTTGCCCAGCTGACGCACGGCGTCATGAACAAGGAGCTGAAGTACTGCAAGAACCCAGAGGACCTGGAGTGCAACGAGAATGTGAAACACAAAACGAAGGAGTACATAAAGAAATACATGCAGAAATTCGGGGCCATCTACAAACCCAAAGAGGACACGGACTTGGAGTGACCGCCTCGACCCCGACCGACCCCTGGCGCTCCCATTGCCCTCAGATGGAGGTGCTGTGCTGTGGGGCCCCGTTCAGCCCCACCGTGGCAGTGCCCACCCACCATGGAGATGTGTATTATATTTTAACCTATATGTGAATATATTGATAATTTTTTTTTTTGTTGGTTCGTTCGTTCGTTCGTTTTGTTTTCCTTTTTGCTTTTAGCCCAACACATGCTGTTATCACGGGAACACTTTGTAAGGATAGTTTTGGGGGTTTTTCTTTTGTTTGTTTGTTTTCTTGTTTTCGTTCTGCGAGGTTTAATCTGTTATCATGTAAATATTCCGGAACGGGCTGCCCCTGGATTTCTGGCAGCCTTGTGCTATGTTGATAAGATTGATTTTACTGCTTAAATCATTTTACTTTATCCAATTTTTACTGAACTTTTTATGTAAAAAAAAATTAAAAAAAATAAAATAAAATGAAATCAATACTGTGTCCGACCTGGAAGAGGGTGGTGGTGGGGATGGACCTACGGATGGCACTCCTGGGGCACGGTGTGGAGCTGGATGGCTTTGGGTTTTGGGTGGTGCTGTGTGGAGCCATGAGTTGGAGTGGATGGTCCTGATGGGACCCTTCCAATTCCAGGTTTCCATGATCCTCAGCAGCCCTTCGTTGTCATATAGGGTTGGGAACCCCATCCGCCCCATAACGTGTTGGCTTTGCCCTCAGGATGAAGGGAATGAAGTTTTGCTGGCAGCATGGGGGCACCTGGGGGCTGAAAGTGCTCATTTCTGTCCCTGTGTGCTGCTGAGCTGAGTCCCCAAAGGAAGGCCCACAAAGGGAGTGGGAAACGTGGGCTGGAGCGGGTGTGACAAAGCAGTGACACAAAGGCACGTTGGCTGTTTAATGCAAAGACCACAGGCAACAGGCACGCAACATCCCGAACCCACGCTGGGACCCCGAAATACAAAAAGGGCATTTCCCCCACCCCCCTAAAGTACAAAAACGACTTAAAAAAACCCCACAGAGTATACAGGCAGGATAAAGCTGCTGGTGGCCAAGGGCTCACCCCATCCAAAGGGACCACGCATCCCCGCGTCCCATCCTCCTCCTCCTCCTCCTCCTCACCCCACCGGGCCACCAGGAGCCCCCTGGGTGGGTTCACACCATTGAGCTGGCATCTCCCGGCCCCGCCAGGCACTCGGCCACGTCCTGCCGTCCCATAGCAGCCAAAGCCAGGCAGAGGGCTTCCACTGTGGCCCCTTCTGTGGCTGCCCAAGTGGCGAGCAGGGTGCGGGCGGGCGCCTGGCCGCGGGCGAAGGTGCCGATGGCCTCATCCCCGTAGCCCAGGCGGGCGGCCAGCCCACGCCAGTCCCCGCTGGGACCACCACTCTCCAGCAGCCGTTCCACCTCCTCCCGTCGCTGCTGTGGGACTGAGCTGTAGGGTCGGGCTTCCAGACGGGGCGCTGTGGGTTTAAGGTCAGCGTTGACGCACCAAAGCTTGAGCTGGTGACCCCACCGGCCCCCCGGTGTCGCCGCTCCTGTGGCATCTCCTGCTCTCTGCATGGGTGCTCCCAACCCTATCTGGGTGTTCTTCTGTGCAAAGGTGCACCATCACCCCATTCGGATGCTCCTTAAGGTACCCAAATCCCATCTGGGTGCTCCCAACCCCATCTGGGTGCTTTCCAAGCTATAGGTGCTCCCCAGCCTCATCCAGATCATTCGTAAGGATTAGGTGCTCCCCAACCTCATCGAGATGATCCACAAGCTACGGGTGCTCCTCAACCCCATCCAAATCATCCCTAAAGTATAGGTGTTCCCCAAACCTATGGACATGATCCCGAGGTGTGGGTGCTCCTCCCTCTCATCTAGATCATCCCCAAGTACTATGTGCTCCCCAATCCCATCCAGACAATCCCAAAGGAATGTGAGCTCTCCAACCCCAATAGATGATCCCCATTGTGTGGCTGCTCCTCAAACCCATCAGGATTATCCCCAAAGGTTTGGGTGTTCCTCAACCCCATTAGATGGCTCCCAAGCATTGGCTGGCCCTCAATCTCATCCCTAATGCATGGGTGTTCCCCAGCCCTATGGGGATGATCCCAATTACACGGGTGCTTCCCAGTCCCAACAGATGATCCCCAAGGTATGGGTGCTCCCCAGCTCTATTTGGATTATCCCCAAGGATGAGGTGCTTCCCAACCCCACCTGCGTGATCTCAAAGGTACGGATGCTTCCCAACCCAATTTGGGCCACACCACAAGACCTCCATCTCCCTTAGATGCCTCCAGACACGGGGTGCTCCTACACCCCATCCCACCACAGCCAAAGAAATGAAGGGACAGCCCCCCCCTCCTCCCCCCCCCACCTATGGGTGCTGCTCACCCTTGCCGGTCTGGTGTGGCTCCTGCAGGCTGTGCGTATCCAGGAAGACCCCGCTGTCACTGTGCAGCTTCTCACCCTCAGCCGCCGTCCCCAACTCGGCTGCTCGTGCCTTGGCCAGCTGCTGCTTCTGCCTGCACGTGTGCCAGCTGCGCCGCGTCACCCGCCGTCCCCTCACCCCCAATTCCCCACCCCCAGAAAGCCCAAACCTACCACTTGAAGGCCACGTAGGCGAGGAGACCCACCACCACAGCAGCCAGGAGGGAGCAGTACACGGGGATGATGTTCTGCCCCACGTCCTCAGGGAGGGGAGGGACGAACGTGGAGGCGGAGGTGGCTGAGGCGGTGGGGCCTGTGCTGTTCTCCTTGGGGGGGTTTCCTTCGGTTTGTTTTGGGATATGCGGGTCCTTCTCTGTGGGGATGAGGGATTAGAAAACCCTTCGTGCCCCCACTGATGCCGCTGCCTCGGTTTCCCCCTGGAATGGGGTGGGGGTACCCAAAATGGCACCCACAGGTGGGACCAGAGTAGGCTTTGGGATGGGAGGAAATCAGATCCAGTACTATGGGGTTAAAGGGAGAGGTGCCCCCTCCCATCGAACCTCCCCCATCCCTTCCCAACCACATCAAAGCCCCAATGCCGGCAGCGCCGGGAGCATCTGCTGCATGCGGGGTGTGATGACAGCCGTGGGGCAGCAGCTGGCGATGGTGGGGAGGGGGGAATGTGGGTGGTGGGAGGCTCTGAGGGGGGCTCAGAGCTCCGAAAGAGTGGGAACGTACAGGAACAGGCTGCCCAGGATTGTGGGGAGGGGGGGGGATGACCATCCCTGGAGGTAATCCAGAACGGTGGAGATGTGGCACTGAGGAATGAGGTCAATGGGCATGGTGGGGGTGGGCTGGGGTTGGACTCGGGGGTCTTAAGAGATCTTTTCCAACCTTAGTGATTCGGGAGGCTGAGAGTATGGGATGTAGGGATAAGGGGAGCTCTGGGATCACCCCCGTGGCACAATGCACCTCCATTTTTCTCTGCCGTGCACCCTAAGAGTGAGGAGCATGCCTCAGTGCTACAGATGGGGAAACTGAGGCATGGCCCCGCAGCGTCCCATAGGGGCTCACTGCTGCAGTGTTGGGGAGGCGGCTGCACGCACAGCGCATCACTTGGCCGGGCTCACGGCCAGGCTGGCAGGGCAGCACTCCTCTGAGAAGGAGCCCCGGGGACAAGGCTGGCACTCGGTGTCCCGCTCCGGGCTGCAGGACTGCACAGCCCCATAACCCTCCTGCCACAGCCTGCAGGGCTGGCACGGCTCGACAGCGCTGCTCAACGCCGAGAAGGTGTGGTCTGTGGGCACACAGGGGTAAGAGGAGTGGGTGGCAATAGGGGAAGGCGTGGGGCTGTGGGGTGGCACTCACTCTGGGCGCAGGGCTCACACTGGGTGTCGGTGAGGTCGCAGGGCACGACCGCCCCGAAGCCTGGAGGGCAGGAGGAGCAGCACTCGCCGGACTGAGTGCAGGCACCGCTGGGGCACGGCGGGCTGCGGGCTGACACCTGCCCAGAGACATGGGGGGAGTCATGTAGGGTGTCTGCCAATGGCCACAGCTTCCCCGAACCGACAGCGCCGTGTCCACTTAACTGCCCATCCCATCCCCTTAACTCTGCCCATCCCATCCCCTTAACTCTGCCCCGTCCCATCCCCTTAACTCTGCCCCGTCCCATCCCCTTAACTCTGCCCCGTCCCATCCCCTTAACTCTGCCCATCCCATCCCCTTAACTCTGCCCATCCCATCCCCTTAACTCTGCCCCGTCCCATCCCCTTAACTCTGCCCATCCCATCCCCTTAATTCTGCCCATCCCATCCCCTTAACTCTGCCCATCCCATCCCCTTAACTCTGCCCACCCCACCCCCTTAACTCTGCCCATCCCATCCCCTTAACTCTGCCCATCCCATCCCCTTAACTCTGCCCATCCCATCCCCTTAACTCTGCCCCGTCCCATCCCCTTAACTCTGCCCCGTCCCATCCCCTTAACTCTGCCCCGTCCCATCCCCTTAACTCTGCCCCGTCCCATCCCCTTAACTCTGCCCCGTCCCATCCCTTTAACTCTGCCCCGTCCCATCCCCTTAACTCTGCCCCGTCCCATCCCTTTAACTCTGCCCCGTCCCATCCCCTTAACTCTGCCCCGTCCCATCCCTTTAACTCTGCCCCGTCCCATCCCTTTAACTCTGCCCCGTCCCATCCCCTTAACTCTGCCCATCCCATCCCTTTAACTCTGCCCCATCCCATCCCCTTAACTCTGCCCATCCCATCCCCTTAACTCTGCCCATCCCATCCCCTTAACTCTGCCCCGTCCCATCCCCTTAACTCTGCCCTGTCTCACTCCCTTAATTCTGCCCCATCCCATCCCCTTAATTCTGCCCCATCCCATCCCATCCCCTTAACTCTGCCTCGTCTCATCCCCTTAATTCTGCCCTATCCCATCCTCTTAACTCTGCCCCATATCCCCTTAACTCTGCCCTTCCCACCACCTTAACTGCATCCCCACTCAACACCCACAAACTCCTCCATCTGTCCCCCCACCAAAGAACCCCCCTCCCACTTTGGGGCTGCTCAGATTACCCCTCCCCACAAACAAACCCCCCAGTTGGCCCCACTAGGGTTGTGTGGGGCCGTATCCTGAGTGGGGCTGAGCTGGGGAGGGTTGGGGGGGTCCCAGTCCCATGTGGGTCCCACACGGTGCCCCTGGCCCTCAGCTTGCAGCCAGATGGGGTGGAGGGGGGGGGGAGGAGGAAAGTCCCATGCATGGAGAAGGGGAGAGGGGGGAGAGGGGGAGGGGGGAACGGGACATGCAGGGAAATAATGCAGGGAAATAGGGCAAAATAAGGCAAAATATGGCAAAATAAGGCAAAGTGTGGCAAAACAAAGTGAGATAAACGAAAGTTAAATGATGTAAAAACAAACAACAGAGGGAAATAATAAAGGAAAATAGTGAGGAAAATAAAGAATGAGGGAAAATAAAGTCGAATATCAAGGGAAATAAAGGAAAATTAAGGAAATTAAAGGAAAATTAAAGCAAAATGCAGTAAAAAAAAAGTTGAAGTAAAATAAGATAAAGTAAAAAGCAGTAAAATACTGTGAAATAAGAAAAAATCAAGCAAGATGCAGCAAAATAAGTAAAAATAAATTAAAATACTGTAAACAAAGGTGAAGAAGGTTAAGAATAAGTGCAGTAAAATGCGGTAAAATAAGGAAAATAAAGCAAATTTTACAGTAGAGTAAAACGAGACGAAGTAAAGCAGCAAAACGAAGAAGGCGCAGCGATGTGCAGAGCAGCAGAGCAACACGGGCCGAAAGAAAGTAAAACGCGACAAAGTAAAGCAAGGAAAAGGGAGAAAGACGGAAAGTAAAGCAAACTTAAATAGGGCAGAGAGAAAGAAAGCAGAATAACGCCACAAGGGAAGAGAAAAAAAGAGCGGACCTGCGGGCAGAGCGGCGCGGACAGCAGCAGGCACAGCGCCCGCGATAGGCGCAGCGCCGCGCAGCCCCACTGCATGGCGGGGCCGGGCCCCCACGGGGCGCTGCTCAACTCGGTTCGGTCCTGCTCGGCTCGGCTCGGCGCGGTTCGGCTCCGCTCGGTTCCGCCCGGTCTCGTCTCCGCTCCGCTCCGCTCGGCCCGGCTCGGCTCGGCGCGGCCCCGCAGGGAGGGGCGCGGCGCCACGCCATTGGCTGAGGTGTGTGGGCGGGGCTAAGCGATGCCACGCCCACCGCCGCTCGGCTCGGCTCGACCCGGCCCGGAGCGGTTCGGGACGTGGTTCGGTACGGCGGAGGCGGGGATGGGTTGGGTTGGGTCGGACCCCAGTGGGCTCGGTTTGGTCCGGAGCATTTTGGACTGTTTGAACTCAGTACAGCCTTGTTCAGCTCTGGTCCGGCCCAGTTCAGATGGTTTCGATTGTGTTCAGATGGTGTCCTGCCTGGTTCAGCCCCATTCAGCCCAGCTCAGCCCAGTTCATCCTGGTTCAGCCCAATTCAGCCTAAATCAGCCCAGTTCAGCCCAGTTCAGCCCAGTTCAGCCCCACTCAGCCGGATTCATCCCAGCTCACCCAATTCCCCTCAACTTCAGCCCAGGTCCTGTAGGGTCATGTGGCCTCTGCATGACCCAGTTCAACCCCACTGTTCTCCCAGGACCCCATGGAGCATCCCCATTCTCCCCATGTGCCCATCACCATCTCCACAACCCACCCTGCCCCTCACCTGGGCCTCCTGAGCTGGGTGATTTCAATGGGGCAGTTGTAGGGTGACAAGTAGGGTGCTGTCCTCACGGCCTTCACTGTGCCCCAGAAAGTCCCAGTGCTCCCCCGAAAAAACATCCAGAAATGGGAAAAGCGACTTTATTGACCCCTCCTGAGGAAGTGGGTGCAGAATCTCAGCACAAATATGGGATCTCAGCATGATTGTAGGTTCTCAGCGTGGGTGTAGGATCTTGATGTAGGTGTAGAATCTCAGCATGGGTGTGGGATCTCAGTGTGAGTACAGGGTCTTGGGTGTGGGGTCTTAGGATGCGTATAGGATCTCAGCAGGGATGCAGGATGATGTTATGGGTGTAGGATCTCAACATGGGTGCTGGAACAGGCTGTCCAGAGAGGTTGTGGATGCTCCATCCCTGGAGGTGTTCAAGGCCAGGTTGGATGGGGCCCTGAGCAGCCTGGTTTAGCATTGGATATGGAGGTTGGTGGCTCTGCCTGTGTCAGTGGGGTTGGAGATTCATGATCCTTTGGGTCCCTTCCAACCCCAACCATTCCATGATTCCATGATCTTGGTGTAGGTGTGGAATCAGTGTGAATGCAGGATCTCGGTGTAGGCGTAGGACTTTAGGATGGGCACAGGATCTCAGCATGGATGCAGGATATGATCAGGGCCGTAGGATCTTAGTGTGGTTTCATTATCTTGACGTAGGCGTAGGGTCTCATCATGGGTGTAGGGTCTCATCATGGCTGTAGGGTCTCTCATCACAGGTGTAGGGTCTCTCATCATGGGTGTAGGGTCTCATCATGGCTGTAGGGTCTCATTATGGGTGTAGGGTTTCTCATCATGGCTGTAGGGTCTCATCATGGGTGTAGAGTCTCTCATCACAGGTGTAGGGTCTCATGGGTGTAGGATCTCATTTAGGGTGTAGGGTCTCTCATCATGGGTGTAGGGTCTCATTATGGGTGTAGAGTCTCTCATCACAGGTGTAGGGTCCCTCATCATGGGTGTAGAGTCTCTCATCACAGGTGTAGGGTCTCATGGGTGTAGGATCTCATCACAGGTGTAGGGTCTCATCATGGGTGTAGAGTCTCTCATCACAGGTGTAGGGTCTCATGGGTGTAGGATCTCATCATGGGTGTAGGGTCTCATTATGGGTGTAGGCTCTCATCACAGGTGTAGGGTCTCATGGGTGTAGGATCTCATCACAGGTGTAGGGTCTCATCATGGGTGTAGGGTCTCTCATCATGGGTGTAGGGTCTCATCATGGGTGTAGGGTCTCTCATCATGGCTGTAGAGTCTCATTATGGGTGTAGAGTCTCTCATCACAGGTGTAGGGTCTCTCATCATGGGTGTAGGATCTCATCATGGGTGTAGGATCTCATCATGGGTGTAGGGTCTCATCATGGGTGTAGGATCTCATCATGGGTGTAGGGTCTCATCATGGGTGTAGGATCTCATCATGGGTGTAGGGTCTCATCATGGGTGTAGGGTCTCTCATCACAGGTGTAGGGTCTCTCATCATGGCTGTAGGGTCTCATCATGGCTGTAGGGTCTCATCATGGCTCCACAACCTCATGATGCTCATGGGATGTCAGCAGGCTGCAGGATCTCCATGTGGTTGCAGGATCTCGTGCTGGCCACGAGGATCTCAGCAGGGTTGCAAGATCTCGGTGTGACTGCAGGATCTCGGTGTAGGTGTGGGATGTCATTGTGGGCACAGGACCTCGTTATGGCTATAGGACCTCACTGTGGGCGCAGGACCTCGTTATGGGCAGTGGGATGGGGCCCTACCAGCCACGCACGGGGTGCCACAGGGCCACCACCTGCCCCTCCTCATACACGTAGTACACAGGGTGCATGGCCGCCGTAGCGCACGCCTGCGGGGGAGAGTAGGGTGACACACGGGGTGACACTGGGGACAAGGGAATGGGGGACGGCACTCACGTGGTATGGGATGAGCGCCAGCACGCTGCCCAAGGGGAACTTCCCAAAATCCATCTGTCCATCAGCGTGCTCCAGCAGCCCGTGCTCCTGCGTCAGCCCCACCAACCTGCAAGGTCACACCGTCACGTCCCTGTACCACCATCCCAACCCCGTCCCTGACCCCATCGCTCACCGCAGCTCGGGGTGCCCATCGACGGCAGCGCAGCCCTGGGGGCCCCGTCCCGCTCCTGCCCCGTGCAGGCTGAGTGCTGTCCAGCCACAGTCCACCAGCAGCTGCCCTCGGTGTGCGTAGTGCCCGATAACCCTCGTGAGGACACGGATGGCCACGTCCCGGGGCTGACAGGAGCCCAGCTGTGTTTGCTGCAGGTCTGCAGAGAGCCGTGGGGTTGGGGATGTGCTGGGACACGGTGGGGCAGTGGGGTGCTGCCGGCACTCACCGTAGAAGATGTAGTTGCCAGGGTGCAGCTCGGTGAGTTGGGACATCTCAGGAATGGGGAGGCTGCAGGAGGGAGTGGAGCCGATGCTGGCGTGGGGACAGGGCACGCCAGCCTGCCGGAGCCTGGGGGGGGGAAAGGGGGAACGTCACCTATGGGGTGTCACCACTGCCGTGCCATCAAGTGGGGCCAAATGTGTCCCCAGCACAATGGGACGACGCCACAAGGGAGTTTGGGTCTCATCCAGGTGTGGAAGGGGATCGTCCAGGTGTGATGCCAGAGCCATCCAGATGTGGAAAAGTTAACCTCCCCCTCCCCAATGTGCTGGGGCCCACCCAGATGTGCAGTCACCAACCAGATGTGGAAGAGGCACCCCCATGAAATGTGCCGAGGCACCATCCTGATGTGGAAGAAGTTCCCTCCCAACCAAAATTGTGCCAAGGGATAATCCAGGTGTGCCATTGCCATCCAGGTGTGGAGATGTTCACCCCTCCCCCCAGAGCTGACTGTTAATAGGGACACCCAGATAAGGTCAATTACCACTCCAAGATGTTCCAGAGCACACACTCTAATGTGCCCAGCATCTTTCCAGATGTGCAAGAACCAAATTCCAATGTGCAGGGAGCACCTATGTTGTGCCTGGGGTCTCCCTGTTGGGTTTCATCCCTCCCCCTCCCCCCCCAAGATGCATCCCACATGTGTCAGGCATCGTACATTGTAAAGCTGGGTTTAGGGGAATGTGTCCCAGATCTTGAAAAATGGGGGGTCATAAGGGGAACCCTGCACAGCTGGCCTTGAACTCCTTGAATGTTTGGGGTATTTTGAGGTGGAGAATGTCCCCAGAGATCCCACTGACCTCGAGGGAAGGGAGAAACATCCGCCTGCAATTCACTCTGGGATGTGAAACCCCACTCATCTCTTCCCCAGGGGACAAAAGGGAGGTGGGCAGACTGGGGACGGGACACATCAAAGGGCTTTGGGGCCGTCCCCTCCGGCCCCCTGGGGCTCAGGGCTTTGTGGGGCCGCACTTTATGGGGCCGGCAGGAAGCAGGCGATTTGCATTTACAACCAGCACACCGGGGCTGGGGGTTTTATGGGATGGACAGAGCAAAGGGCTCAGCCCCTATAAAAATTCCCCTTAATTCTAGCCAGGTTTGGGGCTGGGTGGTGTGTACAATGGGGTCCCTACTGGGGCACGCACTCACGCAGCCACAAAGCCGAGGACAGCGTTGGTGGTGGTCCTGGCGATGGCCTGGATGGCGTCTGTCCCGCTGCAGCCATAGGTGTTCCCACAGTGTGCATAGACCCCAACCAATGTCACTTCCTCGGGTGCATCGTTGGCGATGGCCCGGGCCAGCTCCAGGGCAGCAGGGTCCGTTGGGCGCACGCCAGCTGCCAGCAAGGAAACAGGGTCATGGGGATGTAAGGATGGGAGTGGGATGCTGCTATGGGGTAGGTGGCATTGGGAGTTCTGTGATGGATGGGGGAGGGTTGGGGAGTCTTTCCCACATGGAACATAAATGTGGACCCTATATTCTAATACTAGCCCTAACCGTAACCCTAACACTAATTCTGATGCCGAACTCTCAACCTATCCCTAATCCTGATACTAACCCTAATCCTAACGGCTAACCCTAAACCTGCAAGCTTTGGGGACACATGGGACATGCCTCTCCATGGAGCATCCTTGGGGTAAATGAAAAAGGCTTTTTGGGATTATTGGACCCTTGTTGGCTTGAGCTGCCGTGGGCTTTGGGAACATCCCTCTCCCATTGACCATCCACCCTTGGGTTGGTTGGACGTAAGTGAGGATTTTGACACTCATGGACCCATATTGGTAAGCTGGAGCTGGGAGTTTTGGGGGCACAAGGGACTTCCCTTCCTCACTGACCATCCTCGGGGTGGCTGGGTAAATAAATAGGGCTTTTGGGGCTGATGGACCCATAAGTAACTTGAGCTAGAGGAAGCTTTGGAAACACATGGACCATCATTCCATGAAACAGCTTTGGAGTGGGCGCAAATGGGGCTTCTGGGACTCATGGACCCATGGTGTTACAAGGGCTGGGGGCTTTGAGGACACACAGAACATCTCTCCATGGAAGATCCTTGGGGTAGATGAAAACTTTTTTTGGGGATTAATGGGCACACGTTGGCTTGAGCTGCTGGGGCTTTTGGGGGAACCATCTCCTCATGGAGCATCTTGCAGTGAACGATGAGAAAGATGTTTAGGAGACGCTGACCCACCCCATCCTCCCCAGTCCCCAGGAACCAGGGTCTTGGAGACCCCCCACCCATCCCCAATCGCTGTCCTCACCTCTGCCGTTGCCGCAGTCGAGCTTCAGCCAGACGAGCCAGCGTTTGCCATGGGCCAGCGGCCGCCGCCGCAGGCTGGCCAGCGCCTCGGGGCGGTCCAGCAGCACGTGGAAGTCTTCGAGGCGCTGTGCCAGCCCTGCACACTCCTCCAGCCGTGTGGTGGGCAACGGGTAGGCCAGCAGGATGTCATCAAAGCCACCATCCGCAAAGAACCGCGCTTCGGCCAACGTGGAGACGGCGATGCCGCGACGCGTGCCGCCGGTGGCCAACAAACCGCCTTCCCTTTAGGCACCATCCATGGGACGAGGTGATATTGGTGGGAACGATGGGGATAACGGGGATGTTGGGGACACTGGGGACAAAGGGTGTGGGTGGCACTCACAGCGTCTTGTGGGTCTTGACGTGGGGTCGCAGGCGGACGCCCAGGGTCCGGCAGTGCTCCCGCATGCGCTCAGCGTTGCGACGCGCCGTGGTGAGGTCGATGGTCAGTGCTGGGGTGGGCAGCGTGTCCAGGCGGGCACCCAACCACATGGCCACTCTTCTGGAGATACTTTTTGAGGGGGTTCCGGGGTGGCTGGTCACCACTCTCTACCTGCAAGCTGAGGGGGGTGAGGGGGGGAGAGCGCTGGGAGGTCCAGGTGGGATGGGTGAGAGAGTTGGCTGTCTCGGAGCAGGGATATTTGGGATAAGGACAGCTGGAGCACCTGCGTTACCTGGGTCAGGACCCTGGATCTGGGATACTAGGAGATAAGAATAGCTGTGGCACTGGGACACCCAGGGACAGGGACACCTGGAAGACTGAGGACAGGGACACTGAGGGACAGGGATGTGATGTTAGGATACCTGGAACACCTGGGTCAGGGACATTTGGGATGCTGTGGGAAAACTGGAAGATTGGAAACTGGGATGCTGGGGGATAGGGACTCCTGATGCTAGGACACGTGGAACACCTGGGTGACATGGAAGGTTGGGAGTGGGGACTCTGGGTGATAGGACACCTGGGACAGAAACACATGGAACACTGGGAGTAGGGACACATGGGACTGGAACACCTGGAATACTTGGGTCAGGACACATGGGATGAAGACACATGGGATAACAGGAGTAGGAACATGTGGGTCAGGGGCACTTGGGTCTAGGATACCTGGGGACAGCAACAGCTGGGACATGAGGAGCAGGGACACCTAGGGACAGCACACCTGGAACAAGGACACCGGGAATGGGGATATAAGGGAACGGAGACACCCGGGTCACCTGGGTCACCTGGGTCAGGGACACCTGGAGACAGCTGGGACCTGGAAACAGAGACACTTGCAGACAGGGACACCTGGGACTGGGATTTTTGATGCCAGGACACATGAAAAAGCTTGATCATCTGGGACAGGGACACTTGGGTCTGTGACACCTGGGGACAGGGACACCTGGGACTGAGACACACGGAGACAGGGACAGCTGGGACACTTGGAACAGAGACACCTGGGGACAGGGAGAGTTGGGACAGGGACATCTAGAGGTTAGAGGGGCACCTGGGACAGGAATACCTAAGATAATGGGAACAGGGACACGGGGGAACATTTGGGACAGGGAAATCTGGGATAGGGACATAGCAAACAGGAGCACCTGGGAGTTGGACACCTGGAACACAGATCTACGGGACTGGGACAGTGGGACAGCCGGGCCCAGGACCTGGTGTCAGGGACACAGGGACAGTGCCACCTGGCACTGCGATGGGGTTCTCCCTGTCCCTGCAGGAGCAGTAGCAGAGGTTGACGTCCTTCGGGGAGTGCCCTGTGCCTCAGTTTCCCCACAGGCTCCCATCAAAGCCATCCCAGCAGCACCCTAAGCCCTCCCGTCCATCTGTCCGTACCTCACTGCCGTGGCTGCTCTCGGCGCGGCTCCGGCGGCCTCTGGCCGTGGCTGTGCTGGTGCAGCTCCACGTGATGCCGTGGGCACCCGCGGCCAGCCCTGCCCAGGGACAGAGGTCGCTGCCAGCCGTGGGGCCCCGGCAATGGCAGGGGCAGGGGAGGACACGGGCGCTGACAGTGCTTGGGGACAGGCATGGGGAGAGGATGCCAGCAAGGAGGTGGGGAAGGGATTTGGGGTCACTGAGACCCTGGGCACTTGTGACATGCGGGGACCTTGCTGCTGAGATCCCTGTGCTGGTCACACGTGGGGACACAGTTGAGACCCGCATGCTTGTAACGTGTGGCTGAGATCCATTACACTCCTAACTCATGGGAACAATGCTGCTGAGCCCCCTGCACTCATGACACAAGTGGGGGCAATGCTGCGGAGATCCTGTGATGGTGACATGCAGTGATCTGGCGGCTGAGCTCATCGTGACACGTGGGGACTGAGATCCACCACACTCATGACATGCGAGGACACAGCTGAGATCCCCTCACTCATGACAAGTGGGGACACGGCGGAGACTGCCACATCTGGGACACAAAGGGACACAGCTGAGACCCCCCCTCAACACTCACGACATGAGGGGATATAGCTGAGACCCCCTGCACTTATTACACCAGGGGACACGGCTGCTGAGACCTCATGATGGTGACATATGGGGACCAGGCTGAGACCTCCCATGCCTGTGACACGTGGGGACACAGCTGAGATTCCCCCAGCTTGTGACATGAGACAGGAGGTGGCTGCCACGTGCACCCGTGTGCCAGGCAGGCTGGGGACAGCACAGACAGCCTGCAGGGACATGGGGCCACTGGCCCCCCGCCCGGAGCACAGCCAGTGCCAGGCCAGCCCTGCTATGTAGGGCAGGAAGAAAAGAAGGGCCCTGTGCCCTCACCACATCCCAAAAACACAGCATGGGGAGGGAAGAATGTCCCTAACAGAGACAGCGCAGGGCAGACAAAAGCCTTGTGCACATTTATTTCTTATAGACAGATATATTATTCTTCTTCTTTCTTTTCTTTCTTTTTTTTCTCTTTTTTTTTTTTTTCTTTTTTTTGTAAAAGAGCTAGAAATTGATAGAAAAAACACTTTGGGGGAGGAAGGGGGGGATGCAGCCGGCTCCTGGCCAGCGGGCATGAGGGGGGGGATGTGGTACCCCCTTCCCAGCAAGGGTCCCCCCCCCCAGCACCTCCTCACCCCCCCGTGTCCGTGCTGTTGCCCCCATCCCAATGGGGCTGGATAAGGCCACGGCATGGGGCCGAGCATGCAGCCCCCGTGGGGCTCAACCCTCCTTATCCTCACCCCCAGGCTCGCAAGGGGCTCGGGGCGCTGCTGCAGGAGGATCGGTGTCCCCCTTCATGCTGTGCCCCCCCAGGAGGGGCCGGGTGCTGTAGGAAGGCCATCGGGGCCAGGTGTGGGGTGTCAGCCTAGGACTTGCCCTCGGTGGGGTTGTACTCCGTTTCGCCAGCTGAAACCTGGGAGATGCGGCGGGTGGAACGCCAGAGCCGCCGGTGGAACTGGCCGGGGCGCACCTAGGGGATGGGGAGGTCAGCAATTACCCCAGAGCTCATCTCCATCCCCATCCTCTTTCACAGCTCCAAGCCCATCCTCATCTCCTTTCACATCCCCAACTCCATCCCCATCTTCACCTTCAATTTCTTCCATAACTCCAAATTCATCCTCACCCCCCATCATCCCATTCTAAGTTCCCATTCCAGTCCTTTCTCCATCTTCTGCATCCATTTCCTGATCTGCATCCCCATCCCTATCCCCAATTCTTTCCTCAATCCCACCCACAACTCCCCTCTCTTCTCCCACTTCCATCCAAACCCCATACCCTACCCTTGGGTGGATCCTCATTCCCATCCCCATCTCACCCATCCTGTCCCACCCATCCTGTCTGTCCTACCGCAATCCAATCCATCCGTTCTGTCCCAACCCAACCCATCCTGTACCAATCTAACCCATCCATTCTGTCATGCCCCATCCCATCCCAACCATTCTGACCCAACCCAACCTGTCCATTTTGGCCCAACCCAACAGTCCCCATCCTCACCCAATACACCTATGCTGTCCCACTCCACCCCAAACCATCCCAAACTATCAATTCTGTCCCATCGCATCCCAACCCAACCCATTCATTCTTATCCCATCCCATCCTGCCCAATTTCAACCTACCCCATTCCCTCCCAGTCCAGTCATACTCTACCCCATCACCATCCCCATCCCCCTCTGCTCTGGGAGCGAGGAGGGCAAGCAGAGCTCCCCAGTCCAGCTGAGCACAGGGGATGCACCTCTCTGTGACTCCCTTCCACCTCCTGCCTTGACCCCAGTCCCTATGGCTGTGCTCACCTCTGCAGGTTGCCCGGCACCCACTACAATCAGCTTGCCGTCCTCTAGCCCCACAAGGATGTGGCTCTTCTCCTTGGTCACTGACACGCTGTGGATGGGCACTCGCATGGGCACAGGGTGCACTGCTGCCTGGAGGCTGCAAAGAAGAGAAGACGTGGGGGATTGGAACCTATGGGAATCTCAAGGGGGTGTCAGCAGGACGGGCACAGAGGTCATGCTGAGTTCAGTGGGCATGGTGGTGATGGGCTGAGGATTGGACTTGGTGATCTTAGAGGTCCTTTCCACCCTTAACATTCAATTATTCTATCCCTCACCTCTGGAGGTCACGGATCTCCAGCCCACACTGCATGGTCCCCAGCACCACAAACTCCTCCGTCATGCACATGGCCGTCACCTCCTGGTCCAGCGGGACGGAGGCAAGGTGCTTCCCGTTCACTGAGTAGAGGTGCAGCGTGAATTTATCCTTCAAAAAAGAGCAAAATGAGGAAGAACGGACAGAGAGGAGTGGGGGACATGGGGACGCCAACCCTACCGTGCCACCTCACCTTCAGGGAAGCACGCTCGCCAACAGCAGTCTGGGTGACAATCTGCCCCTCTGGCCCCACAGCCAGGTGGGTGATGGCAGCGGGCAGCGAGCTCTCACCAGGAGGCCGCAGGGACTTCATGAAGAGCCCCCGTTGGATGGTGTGGATGATGATGGTGCCATCCTAAGGAGAAAGGGGACAAGATGGTGGTTGATGCTGCTCGGTGGCTGCGACTCCTAGAGATGAGCCACACCACCTGCCCTGGCTGACCTTGGAGCCTGAGACAGCCATGTCCAGCTCGGTGCTGATGGCCACGCACGTCACCTCGTCATCGTGGCCGTACAGGACCTGGATGGGTTTGGGAGCCAAGCCGCTGGAAAACCCGCCCTGTTGGAGGGCACACAGGGACCTCAAGGACCTTGCTGTGCCACTGCACACTCTCAGCAGTGACTGTCTTCATGCTAAGAGCTGCCACAAGGTGCAGCTCCCTACCTGCTGCATGACCTGCCACACCATGCAGGTGGTGTCCCGGGAACCAGAAATGAGGTAGATGCCACACAGGTCGAGTGCCAGACAGGTAACAACATCTGTGACATGCAGGGAGACACCGTGAGCTGCTGCTCCTGTGCCAAGGTGTCTTAGCATCAGGTGGCACCAAGAGAGATACAGAGATGGAGTCTGGGGAGACGTTCCTGCATAGTCTCAGGTCCCCCTGGCACCCTGTGGAGGAGGATACTGTACCTATGTGCCGGGAGATGTGCCCAATGACTTTCCCCTTGCCCAGTGAGGTGACGCGCAGGCTGTTGTCCCAGTGTCCCCCACTGAAGAGCAGTTTCCCATCAGGGGACACAGCCAGAGTACGGGAGCACAGGTCGGCACCGGGGGCAAAGGGGCCCTGCAGGAAACGCTGGGTCCTGGAGTGGAGGGACATGGGATGGTGACAAGGACTCAGGCAGGTGAATGGCACCACCAGCACCCCATGATGCTGTGTGACCCAAGGAACCCAGGGACAGAGGATATCCTGGCGCACTCACTTTGCATTGGAGACGGTGGGGTCTTTGGTGAAGCTGAAGTAGTTGGAGATGTTTTTGTCGTAGGGCAGCCAGCTGTGGGTCCCCAGCAAGCCGTTGGCACTCACGGTGACCTGGGCAGAGATGGTGACAGCTGTGACACGTCCCAGGGACACCCAACACCAGCATCCTCCAGTTCCCCTTTGCTCACCAGGACATCGGGGGATCCCTGAGTGATGAAGGAGTGCGCCTGGTTCTTGGGGACCACAGCTTGCACCAGGGACACACCATCGCTGATGCCCTGCAGGGAACACACAGTCAGCGGGTCCCCCCCTCATTGGTGCCCCCTGTCACCCCATGTCCCTGTCCCCACCTCCACAAAGAAGGACTTAAGCTGGTCCAAGTTCTCAAAGATGTTGGGTGGACGGGTGTCCAGGCGTGCGAGCCTTCGGGCTGCGCTCTCAGCCGACATGCGGGCAGGATGGGGTTCCTGGGGAGAGAGAGCCATGAAAATGGGGTAGCACCTCCTCAAATGAGGCAGGGGGCTTTGGTTTTTCGGAAGGAATGAGCCACCTTGAGCAGCTGGCAGGGTGTCTGCCCGAAGTTGCTGATGATACCCTCCAAAGCCTTCCTCTGTGTCTCATCAGCAATGGCATCGAGGTCCACAGCACCTGGGGATGGGGGTGTCAATGAGGCCACCCAGTGGGCAACCCCCCCCACCCCGTCCCCCTGGCTCACCCTCATATGTGCAGTAGTAGAAGACGTTGAGGGCCTCCACAGCAGCTGGGCCTCGCTGTTTGTACCCAAAAATGAGATCGATCCACTCGTGGAGGTGGGCTGAGACATACTCTGATTCCTGAGTGGGTACTGGGTGTCAGAGGGGCTGGGAATGCCCGTTTTCTCCCCAGAACAATCCCACTCCAGCATCTCACCAGGGCTTTGCGGTGTTGGTAGATGAAGTCCTCACGGGAGCGTGCCCACCGTGGCAGCACCACGTCGCTCACCTTCTCGTTGGACATCTGCAGGCAGCCCAGATCGAAGCCTGTGGGCAGAGTACAGCCAGCAGTCAAGGCTACAACCATCCTGTCCCTGTCCCCATCCCCGTCTCTCCATTACCATTCTGGTTCTCCAAGAATTCGGGGAAGTAGAAGAACTCAGGGATGAGCTCCTTGACATCCACAGGGTTCTCCATGCGGGCTTGCCATGCTGCTGGCACCGAGTGGAACTGCCGGTCCGAGCAGTCGAACCTGGTGGCACGGGGCATCTGTGGGACCCTGGGGGTGGCAGTGGCTCTGCCCCAAGCCCTGGGTCCCACTGCTGGATGCTCACCGGCCGCTCTGAAGCTGGATGTGCAGCGTGGTGAAGGGCTCAGTACGGATCAGGTAGTGCATGACGCCCGCTGCGTTAGAGTAGTGCGTACCGTAGTGAAACTTATCCACAGTGCCTGTGGGGTCTTCAAAGCTCTCATACCTGCGGTGGCAAAGCAGGGGTGTCAGGGCAGGGACTCTGATCCCCTGGTCCTTCTTTCTGGGGCTACTCACTTCTCCTTCACATCCCGTGCATGCCTCTCATTGGCAACCCCAATGGGTTTGGACAGGTCTCGAAACACAGATGGGTTGGTGAGGTCAAGCGTCTCCGAGACATAGTCCTGCAGGATCCAGGGGAACTGGGTGGGGAAGGAAGTGAGTCAGGCTAGGGGACTTCCAGGGCCACTGTTCAATTTGGGAAGGGGACGCAGAGTGCTCACCACAGGGTACTGTGAGAGGTCATTGTAGGTGCGTCCCGCAATCGTATTCAGCTGCATGAGGTACTCAAAGTTGGAGATCTCCCGCAAAACCCATTTCTGGAGCAAAGAGATGATGGCAGAGGTGGATGTGGGGGCAGAAGATGAAGCAAACTGCATAGCTGTCCCCACTACGGGCAACCCCCCGTCCTCCCTCAGGAGTATACGGATACCTGGGTGAGCCCTGAGGCTTTCAGCAGCTCCTGGGGTGAGCGGCTGCCAAAGTAGATCTGGTTGGGGGGCCGTAAACCCAGGATGCAGGAGTAGACCTTGTTCCTCACCTGCAGGGATGGAGACAGGAGCCCTGGTGAGCTCAAGATCCCCACACAGACATTAACATAGCCCTAGGACATTGAGGAGGTGCCTGGCTGGAGACTGGGGAATCTGGGGTGCTGTCACCTTCTTTTTGAAGTTGAGGAAGTAGTTGGCCTGGTCGATGAAGAAGAGCTCAAGTGCAGAACGGCGCAGGTTGTAGCGGCGCAGGTGGACCTCGCGCAGGTGGGACAAGGGGCGCTTGAAGTCGTAGCCAATCCCTGCAGAGACAGCACAGAGCACCACAGGCTTCAATGACCACACAGCATGGAGACAGGCAGGGGATGAGGCAGAAATTGAGGACAGCACCACCCCAGGGACCAGCCTGGGCCTGGCCCACATCAAGGAAAGCACCCCAAAAGGATCAGCATCCGCGGAGATGGATTTCAAGGGGGACAGGGGATGGATAGAGACATCTTCATTCCACTTGTGGAGCAAGGACCCACTCTAACTTTTCTAAGACCAGTGATTAGGCAGAGATTGAGCCTCAGTCTCCCCATCCCAAGCTCTCCCAGGCACATATCGTTACCTCCCTCTGTCTCCTCCTTTTCACTGCTGCCATCGTAGAAGTAGACATGCTGGGTTGTCACCTCCAGGCGGCCAGGGACAACAGCCACCGTTGTGATGAGCTCACAGTCCTCTGAGACCACCAGCTTCTCCCGCTGGTTCTGCTCCTTGGGCTCGGCCCTGAGTGACACAGGGTGGTGAGAACACTCCCAGCCTGGGGGACCAAGTGTAATGGAAGGGGATGGGGACACTCACTGGATGTCCAGGACGGGGAGATCCTCCTCAGCCAGCTGGTCATCTTCCAGCTCGCTCACTTTAGCCTCCTTGGCCATGGCAAGTGGGAGGGATTCGGCAGGGTTGTGGAGGTTATCAGCTCCTGAAATGAGGAGGGGTCGGTAAGCACCCCACTGGCAGGGGGAACAAGGGGTCAAGGAGCCCCCAGGAGACTCACCCAGGTTGTCCCGCAGAGCGCTGGCCTCCAAATGCTGGTCAAAATTCAGGTTGGGTACCAGCTTCAGCCGCATCCTGGAGTAAGTCTCAGCACTTGACAGCTTCCAGCGAACCTCGGGTGGGTTCCTGAGGGCGGGAGGGGGTAAGGCAGCCCAGGCCCCCATCTGTAATCCCCTGGATCCAAGGGGGGGGACAATGGGTGCTCACCGGTCAGCCCAGGCGGAGCGAGGTGAAGTGAGGAGGCGACACAGGGAGCGCCACTGCTTCAGCACTGTGCTGTGGTGGTTGTTGGCTTGCTTGAGCACGTTGGCATGCCGGGCATTTTCAGCCTTGGTGCGCTTTGCCACTGGCTCCAGCACCAGCTCCTGCCAAGGGAGAGGGAGGGTGATGTGAAGATGGGCCTTGGGGAGGTCCCTGGGGCAAGGAGCGCATCCCTGGGATGGTATCTCAGAGCTGAAGAGTGTATCATTCATATCACTGGGACAATATTTCTTGAAGTGAGGAGATGTCTCCAGGATAACATCCCTGAGATGAGGAGCACATCCCCAAGATCATGTCCCCATGGTGAGAAGCATGACCCTGGGGTGACCCTCAGATGATATCCCTGGTGTGAGAAGCACGTTCCTAAGGTCAGGGATATCATCATACAGCTGTGCCCCAGGGGTATGGAGTACACTGTTGGGATGATAACCCTGAGATGAAGAACACATCTCCAGGATCATGTCCCCAAGGTGAAGAGCGTGATGCTGGGGTGGGGAGCATGTCTTGCAGATGATGTCTCCAAGATAAGGAGGACATCCCTGTGATGACATCCAGGGGCAAAGAGCATATTGCTGGGACAGTATTTCAGAGATGAGAAGGACGTCCCCAGGATAACATCTCTGGGATGAGGAGCACATCTCAAGGATCATGTCCTCAAGACGAGGAGCATGTTACTGGGGTGAGGAGTATGCCCTCAGGGTAAGGAGCACAACCCTAGGATGACATTCTGGAGTGAGGAGCACATCTCCAGGATTATGTTCCCAAAGTGACGAGCATGACTCTGGGTGAGGGAAAGGAGCATGCCCACAGTATGACATCCTTGGTTTTAGGAGACCATGGCCACAGGACAAGGAGCCCACCCCCATGGTGATGTCCCTGGAGCCAAGAGGAGGCAGTACCTGGAACATTTTCCTGCTGTCTGCCTTGTCCCGCTCCCTCCTCAGGGAGCTGCTCATCATGGTATCGTAGCAGGCATTCCAGAAGTTGGACATGTGGTCGTGGCTTTTGGCAAATGTATCCATCTCAAATTGGGCCATGGTGGGCTGCACCTAAAGAGCAAGTAAGGAAAAGAGAGATGTTGTAGGGCGCATTGGCACCAGCACCATCTATTGTTCATTCAGCTACAAGCATCTCTTTTTTGGAGGTCAACCCTGCATGGAACCATGCTGTTCCAGCCCAGTAGCAATGGTGGAACCCAGCTCCAACATGTTACTCAAATTTAATCACAGAATCACAGAACGGCCTGGGTTGGAAGGGACCTCAAGGATTGTGGATCTCCAACCCCCCTCCACATTTAATATTAGACCAGGCTGCCCAGGGCCCCATCGAACCTGGCCTCAAACACCTCCAGGGACAACTTCTCTGGGCAGCCTGTTCCAGCACCTCACCACTCTCACCACTTCCCCCTGACATCCAACCTAAATCTTCCTTCCTCCAACTTAAAACCATTTCCCTTTGTCCAGCTGTTATCTACCCTTTCAAAGAGTTGATTCCCCTCCTGTTTATAGGCTCCCTTTAGGTACTGAAAAGCTGCTATGAGATCACCCTGCAGCCTTCTTTCCTCCAGGCTGAACAAGCCCAGCTCCCTCTACGCCTGTCTCCATAGGGGAGGTGCTCCAGTCCCCTGATCATCTTTGTAGCCCTCCTCTGGACCCTCTTTAAGCTTCAGAAGGGTTCCCCAACACCCCCAGCGATACCACCCCATACCCCATGGCACCCACGTGCTTCTCAATGAAGCTCCTCCATTCAAGGGTGGTGCAGAACTGCTGGAAGTCCTCATAGAATGTGGGGCTGCCATTTGTGGGAGGCAAGGAGGGCAGGAACTGCTGCAACTGCAGAGTCTCATAGCACTGATCCATGAGCGTGCGCACAATGGGCACCAGCCAGGAGAAGGTCTCTGACTTAGCATCCAGTGAACGCTGCAGTGGGGTCTCCAGTTTGCCCAGCAGGT